>NW_024104207.1:0-677041 GCF_003945595.2 Pipra filicauda | reverse complement strand
GCTTGAATAGCTTTTCCTTCTGCCCTCCCCTTCACTCACTTCTTCACAATGCCTTGATAATGTGACACCTTCCAAGCCCAGGGATGTTCTGGAGCAGGGGAATGTTCCTCTTGTGCAGCAGAGGGTGATGGAAGACTTTGAATGCATAGTGGTGCACAGCAAGACAGGAGGCTGGGACAGAGTTGTTGGGGAGTGAGAGGATGAGCCTGTGCAAGGTGTCACAGGGACTGAGTCCCTGCAGACACCATTCCTGGGTGGGTTCAGGGACCAGGTAACACATTAGCACATCTCTGGTCTGATGTGTACATCAGGAAGGGATGCAATGAGGAGCCAAACAAATCCTTGCACCTTTGCTGTAAGCATCTCACCATTCTCATCCCCTTGTGCTCCCTCCAGCACTGCTTCTGTGCCTGCCAGTGACATCTGTGTACCTCCATCCTAGAGAGAGACACTCATTAACCCACTTCCTTCATCTAACACAGGATCATCATTAGCTGGAATCCCAGAACAGACAACCCAGTAAATTCAGAGTAAAGATAAGGTACGATGTCCTTTCATAGCCATAGAGACTTAGGACATCTCTCTTCCCTCTATTCTCTCTTCTTTCTCTCTTCTCTCTTCCTCTACTTACTTTTCCATTGTCCCTCCCTCCCTCTCTTCCCTTCCTCCATTCCTCTTCCCTTTCCTCATCTCTGTCCTTCCTTTCCTCCTTCCCTCCCTCCTCCCCGAAGCACCCACCATCTCGCAGTTCACCCCCGGACTTCAGCCCTGCCCAGGACGCAGTTGCGGGTGGGAGGAGCGGGACCCCCCCACCCCCCGCCCAGCAGCACCCGGTGTCCGGGCGGGGCTGCCACGCGGAGCCGGGCTAAACAGATTATTCAACTCCCTTTCACTGCAGGCGATATGAAGCTGGATAATGCTTTTGTCAGGGGGGGATTATTTGTCTAGCGGGAAAGAACTCGGGAAGGGATTAGCGCGTTGCTCAGAGCCCCCTCCCCGCTTCTCCGGGGAGCCTCAGTCATCCTGCCCGCCCCGATGGGACGGGCCACGCCTTGACGGAGACCCCCGATCCAAGGGCTCTGCCCCGGCCCCCAGGCTGGGACACGTGGCGGAGGGGGCGGCTGGAGAGGTAGCCTGCAGGGAGGGCTGCCTGCTCCGGGGGCAGCCATCGGGTACCCGTGTCTCGACCCCTCGATGAGGAAGAGCTCGCTCCGTCCTGCCGTCTGCACCCACTACACGTAAAATTAAGCACGGGGGAGAAAAGAGGGGGAAGTTTTTTGGACGAGTGAAAGAGTGAAAGGCCGGATCCCTTCCGGAAAGTGCTTTACCTCTGCTGCTCCCTCAGGCTTTCCTTTTTTTCACCTTCCCCTCTCCTTTTTTTTTTTTTCCCCCGTGTCTATCTTCCCTCCTAAACTGACTTCACTGGTAGCTTTTTCCTCCTTGCGCTCACCCCGGAGGAGGAGGAGAAGGAGGAGGGAAAAAACAACCCACCAACCCAGCCACTAAACCCACCCAGCAGTGGATGGGGGGAGGCAGGAGGCTCGCAGTGCGGGTTCCTGGCCAGCGGGCGGTGGGAGCCCCCTCGCTCGGCGAGCTGATGGCCGGCGGCGGGGGATCAGGGCGCTGCCGGCCCCGCGCACCCAGCGCAGCGGCGGCCCCGGCCGCGGCCCCGGCGCCGGTGGGGCGCTGAGGGGTCCGCGCCCGCGCTCGCTCGTCAGGCAAGGTGCGCTGAGGGGGATAAAACGGGAGGGAGAGAGGTGGAGAGCGGCAGAGAGAGGCAGGGAGGCTGGTGGGTCTGCCCGGCTGCTGGCTACCTCACCCGGGCGGCGCATCCTGGCAGATGACGGAGTAACTCACCCGCGCCTGGCTTTTTTTTTCCTTTTTTCCCCCCCCTTCTTTTTTTTTTAAGGGGTGGGAGGTGTTTGTATTTTATCCTTTTTTTTTTCTTTTTTTTTTTTTCCTCCCTCTGTGTGCTTGTGTGTATACAAATACATCGCCTCCGCTCAGGGAGCCGGATATTTCCAATCCCAAACTATGGCTTTTCAAAAATCGCCCGATGCCTCCAATGCCACGAGGAAAAACCCCAGCCTCTTGGAAATAGGAGCCTTGTGTTTGGATTCGGAGATCATCTTCGGCTTCACCAGCCACCTCCTGCGGAGGAAAGCCAAGGTAAGGGGACCTTGCCGCGGTCCCGGGGAGCTGCGGCCCGGGAGAGGGTCGTGAGGTCGTGCTGCCTGCCCCGCTCTTGGCCGGCTCACGGGAAGGGGGTGGCAAACTTGGCGGTGCGAAGTTGCAGGCGGCGGTGCCGGGCACGTTTCAGCACCACGAACAGTCCTGGCGGCTCCGCGCACCGGCGCGGGGGGACCGCGCTGCCGGCCCGCTCCCGGGGCTCCCCGCGGACACTGCGGCGCCTGATGTGACCCCAGTTTCAGATGGGAAGTGGGGGCACTGCGTCTCGCTGTTTCCAGGAGGGTTTTTTTTACTGAAAAAAGGAGGTGGCTCAGCCCCGCAGCGCGGCTCAGCCCAGCACCAGTCGGGGAGCCCACCCCTTTACCCCCCGCCCCGTCCAACCCGAGACTCGGAGCCGCGGGAGGGTTTTGCAGCCGTTGTTTGGGCACAGGAAATTTCGGAGCAAGTTCCCGTAGACCAGCATTGCTCCGAGCAGGCGGGATAAGGGAGCCGGGGCACACTGCCGGGGTGCTTGTGTCTGTGTCAGTCCCGCTTCCCCAAGAGGAGCTCACGGCACCCCCCGGGCAACAGCCCGCGTCCCCGTCTTCTACTCCCCATTCAAACTTTTTTAGGGAGGTCCGGACGGGCGGGGGGCAGCATCCGTAGTGGATGGGGGGCTCTGCTCGCGGTGCCAGGGCACGTACCCTTGGGCATAGCGGGGGGGGGGGTGTGGGGTAAAGCGCTTCACACACGTGCTCTGGAGAGCCAGAAAAGTTTAAGCGGCGGTGAAGGGCGCTTCTTGGGGAGGATTATTCCCCCCCCCATATATATATATATATATATTATATATATATATATATATATATATATGTGCATTTCCCCACTCTTTGTGCTCGGCGCTGCTCACTGCCGTAGACCCTACCCCGCTGTTCGGTGCCAGCAGCGGCCACTCACGAGTGGGAAAAGGGCCGAGGAGCTGCGTTTGCATCGCCGGGGGAAGCCGCCGCCGTCACCCGGCGCGGCCCCGCGGGGCTCCATCTCCGTGTCCATCTCCGTTCTTGTCCCGGGCGGGACCGGAGGCTCCGCTGTGCGGCCGCGCGGTGCCAGCAGGTGGCACTCTGGTCACAGGGACGGCGCTGAGCCCCGCGGGTCCGGGCACGTCCCGGCCCGGCCACCGGGACCGGCACTGGGGGGGTGTCGTGACAGACAGCGGCGAGTATTCCTCTCTCGGGGAAAAAAAAAAAGTTAAAAAAGGAGAAAAGTGCTAAATATATGAGCCGGAGCGGCAGCCAAGTAGACAACTAGCTGCGGGAACGTTAATTTCTCCATCTGTCAGGTCAATTTTCGCGTGTAGGAGCATCCCGTCGCGCCCGCCGAGCGGCTGGGGAGCCGGCTCCGCGGGGGCTGTGCCCCGCGGCACTGCGCATCTGCCCGCAGAGGGGGTGTACCGCACCCCAACCCGCGCAGGAGAGCAGCAGCCGCGGGGCGGAGCGGGGCAAACGCTCCCCGGCCGGACCCTCGGCCCCCACTGGCAGCTGGTCCGCACCCACAGCACCGCTTTCGTGTCCCCGCGCTCCGCAGCGGGACCCGCACGCCCTGCCCGGCCCTTTTTTGCGCACTCTTGAGGAACTTGGGTGTTGGAGTGTGAAGAGGGCAACGACTTATGTCACACCGGTTTTGGGACTATCTCGTAGGGTCACTACGAAATGGTATCTTTTTCTCCCCGCCGCTATCCCAAACCTAAACCCAAATCCCAGCCCGCCCCGCTTACCCCACTCCACCCGCCCCCGCCCAGCCCAGCCCAGCCCCTCCTCCCTTGCCCTCCGAGCACTTTTCCAGCTTTTTTGCCGACGTGCTCCCGTGCTCTGGGTCCTTCCCCGTGCTGCCGTGGGGAGTTCACTCCGCCTCCCTCTCCCATCCCAAACTTCACTCCCGTCTCAACATGGGAGGCAACATCACCTAGAGCGACCGAGCGGGCGGCGGGGAACCGGCGCGATCACTGTTGGCACCCCCGACCCCCTCCCGGCCATGGGCGCCCCGGGCCGGCCGCGCCGCCGGGCACCGCGCCGCCCGCATTAGCGCAGCGGGGCGCGGGGCAGGGGAGCATCCCCCGCTACCATGATCGCGGCCGCCGGCAGGAAGGGTCTGGGACCTGAGCCCCGGGCGCCGGGGGTAAGTTGTGACAACACTGCTCCCCGCAGCTGACCTTTTTTTTTTTTTTTTTATTTATTTTTCCTTGTTTTCCCTTCACCCCTTTTTTTTTTTTTTTTTTTTTTTTTCCCCGCGAGGTGGGTGGGGGGAGCCGCGTTGCCTCCGCGTCCCGCGTTGCTGAGCTGTGCTGTCTCCGCAGGTGGCGGAGGGGAGCGCGGCGCGGGAGCTCTCCCCGAGGAAGAGGCCGGGGGCCGAGGAGGAGCGCTGCGCCAGCCGCCCGCCGCCCGAGGGCGCGGGGGCCGCCGCGGGGGCCGAGCAGCGGCCGCTGGAACGGGCGGCGGCCGGGGGCTGGTGCCGGAGCTGCCAGGCGCAGCTGGCCGAGCTGAGGAGACAGGCGGCCCGGCTCGCCGCCGGCGGCTGCCCGCCCAACGCCCCGCCGGTAAGTCCGCCGGGGGTCGCGGATGGTGCGGGACCCGCGGGAGCCTGGCCCTGGCCCGGCCCCGGGTCAGAGGTACGTCCCTATGGATTTGGGAGGGGAGTGCGACGGCAAAGCGGGTGATTTCCAACCCAGGACGGTTCTTCAGAAGTTCAAGGATTTCCCGTCCCGGACTTTGTCAAAAAGCGAAACTGTGCGGCTGGGCTCTCGCTGACTGCCAGAAACAGTTAAAAATAAAATAGGGAGTTTGGGAAGCGGAGGGAGAGAGCCGAGGAGCGGCTGTGCGAGAGCCGTTCGGGACGCGCCCTCGGAGCCGCCTCGGAGCCCGGGGGAGCTCCTCGTACCGCTCCGCAGGACCCTGTGCCGCCCAGCCCTGCTGACACCGCCCCGGGGATGCCGGCTCGGTGCTGCGACTGGGCTTTGCCTTCATCCTTCCCAAGAGGAGCTGCCGATGGCAGCGGTTCAGCTCCTCCTTCCGAGGAGCCCATAAAGTGCAGCTGAGAATCACGCACTCGTGGTTGTGGCTCTGCAGGAAACTTTGAGTGGGATGATTTTGCTGTGCTTTCACCCTCTGAGTGCTTGAATGTCCCTGCCTGGCTGATGGGCTCATTCGTGTCCTTAATGGCCCTCGCGAAAGCACTGACTGTGTCATTTCCCTTCAGTTTGTGCTCCACGATGGTATTTCATATCTGGTAGGGAATGGAGAAAGTGCACGAGGGTGCCAGAGATTTCTTCTAACACAGGTGCAGCTTCATTTGTATGTATTGTAACTGTCTGCACAGTTTTTCCTTTCCGAGTTTGTTTTCTGTATATCAAAGGCCTTTATTATCCTTGTCCCTTTTCCTTTAGTCAGAACAGGTGAAGCAAAGCTTTTGAAAGGTGGTACAGGTGAAAAAATACTGAGTCTTGTCTAGACATCTGAAGAGATCGTGTGGACCAGCTGATGGGGCAAAAAGCAACAGAAGACCCTGAGATTCTGTTTCAGGACACACAAAATGTGTGTTGGGGTTTTGATAACATTTGGAAGTAATGTATTGTTTTCTAAACAATGCTTATCTGGATGTTTGCAAGAATGGGGGGGAGGGTCTGAAGAGGAAGCCAAACCCTACTGACCTTCGTTTTCATTCAAAGAGTTCCTGTATGATCTACAGAATTCCCATTGAATCTAAATATAGTTTTGTTTGGAAGTGCATTGTGGAGCAGCGTCCGAATGCATGGTGAGGTTTGCATTTTCAGGCAGGATCCAAAACCCTTTGAAATCAACAGGAGTCTCCCTATTGACTTGCTGGGTTTGGAGTAGGCTCTTATTTCTGTGGTGTAAAAGGTTATGTATCTTATATCGTTGGATTCAGGACTGCTGGACCTCTTGTTTTCTGGATTGCTGCAAGTGGTGGAAAGAAGTTTAATTTCCCTTGTGAAGTGCCTGCAATAGGCTGCTTCAGTGAGGAGCACAGAAAGCCCTGTTCCCATTGTTGGGGTGGGACTGCCATAAAGGATTGTGTCCTATCTGGGAGTCGATCTCTGCCATGGGAAAAAAAAGTTGCCAATGCAGGAGAGTCTGGGGCCCTCGGCCAGGTGTTCAGATGAGGAGACCTGTGAGCAAAGGCCTGTTTGTGTGGTCTCCTTCCTGCAAGTCTCAGGGGACTTCCCTGATAAGCACTTGATGATGGGTAAATTGATCTCCCTTTTCTGCAGGGTTTCAAAGCATGCCTAGGAACGTAATAAAATAGTAGTCATCACAGTGTCAGAACCTCGACAGACCTGAGCACAAAGTAACAGATACCTGGAGTTTACTCATTGTGTAGCATACAGTAGTGTTTGATGTTTGAAATTTTTTAAAAGCTGCATTCTCTGACGCTTGTGTGACCTGCAGCCTAATTGCAAGCTCAGACCCCCCCTAACCCTGGTGTAGTGAGCAGCTCCTCAGGAAGGAAGATGCAATAAACAGTCGTACTTACTGCCTTCTGAGCGTGAAGTAGGTTAGCAGGAGATAACAGTCAGGGGTTTGGCTACTCTGCTGCTGTGAATTGGCCTTGCAGTGGGAATCTGATGCAATATGCTGGCAGGGTGAGCACTGTGTAATGTTTGTGCCAGAAAGGCAGCTTGCTCGATTTCCACCCCCCTCCCTTTCTTGTTTAATTATATAACAAGACATCTGAAAAAGCAGCTTCTCTTTTACAGAGTTTCATGCCCATACAATGCAAGTCCAAAGTTTCTTGTAAGCTCTTCTGATGCACTGTCAAACTAAGCAACTACTGGATGAGTAAACACCAGAAGGCTACTGCTTGGAGCATGCTGCTCTCAAAGGGTTTACCTCCTTTGCCATAATAATTAAGAGATCTTTCAGCACAGATTCAGAAAGATTTCCACACCTGGTTGAAAACCCTTTGGAAAGGTGGGTGGGTGCCTCAGAGATGAAAGAAGGGCTAGTTTCCTGCTGTTGATATCTTTCCTGATGAAAGAGAGGAGGTGTATTCTCATGCGTGGGGCAGCTGACAAGGGATTGAATTCACATTAGAATAAAAAGCCAACATACTGTTTGCAGTCTGCAGGGATAACAAATCTAATTGCTTGAGAGGCCTATGATTCATACAGTTTATGTGTTGCTGTCCTTTCAATTAGACGTATTTAAAGTATATAAATAATTTAAAGTTTCGGTGCTCAGATGATGTGCATTGATTACAGAATACTGTCAGTTGTTTGTGTCTCTTCAAAGTCCTCCAAATCTCTGTGGACAGCTGATAAAAAGATACACCTCTTTGCTTATGTTAAAATTCTTTTAACAGTCTCCCAAGTACAAGATTTATTGCACCCTACACTCTCAATTCCCTTCATTTTACTGCTGCTGCCTTTACAGTTTGCCACCACAGTGAGGCCTGTATGTGAATCAAAACGTGATTTTCATCAAGCGTGAATGGAAATGAGCAAAGTTTAATTTGAAATTATTCCAGATTAGCATTTTGGTATTGCAGTATCAGCATCAGTTGTCAGGTCATGTACTGAACTAATGGAGGGAAAAACAAGGTGCCTTGGTTTATCCCTAATTAAAAGTTTTGCAGGCTGTGTCCCTGGGGAGTTGGTAATGGGATACAGGATCTCCTACTGCCAGAGTTCTGGCTGGAGTGGAGAGCAGGTTGCTGTGCCTGGAAGTTGTTGCTGTTGGCAGCTGTAGGACAATCCACGGGAAATGAGTTGGTGGTCTGTGTCTCACTCCCAGTCGGCAAATAGCCTTGTCACAAAACCACCACAACAATTACCGCTAATTGGCATCACTGTTGGCAGTTTCACAGGAGAGGCTAAGGATTGAATGGGATGTAGATTAAATTAGTAATAATAATACTTAGCACCTAAAATCTTCACAGTGCTTCACAAATGCTAATTAGTCAATTTGTGTGATGCCCCTGTTAGGTAAAACCCAAACATGCTGTTTCAAAAGACCTGTATGTCAGAGCAAGGTGTGTGTCTCCAAAAGGAAGGGGACAGGCAGGGACTGTTCAACATGAGGGGTGTGCTCCTGTAGCTGCACTGCTGGAAGTGAACTCTGTGCTGCCTCTGGTGAAGGCAATAGCCTTAAGGATATACAGCTACTGTAAAATGATTTTATCTAATCCCTTTTGAGCAGAGGAAGAAAGCTCTCATGGTGTGAGGAATGCACACATGGATGCAACTACATCCACAGAAGGGTTTCATCCTGGTGTAAATATTTTGGTTATAGAAAAGTAATAATTGTACCAGCTACACTGGAATAAAATATTTTTTTATCAGTACTGAAAGGAGGCCAAGACCAGTGGAAATTTGGAAGTGATTAGCTTCGTTCTCAAAGCCTAGCCATGATGATGATGATTAGCTTTGATGGTTGTGTTTCTCCGAACCCAGGGATTCAGACACCCTTGTCCCCATCCACCCTCATTCCCAACTCTACCAATCTGAGAAGTTTATATTGTACCTAATGCCAGTGCAGGTGGGTGTCAGAGGCAATGTTAAGTGGGGCCAGAAACATTCATATTGTATTGTAGCTTAAGTTCAGGAAGTTCTTGCTGTCTTAGTTGTTAAGAGCTTCTCTTCCCAATTTTGTTGTTTTGTTTTTTCTTTTTGTCCCCATTGCATTCTCTGCACTGCAAGTTACATGAGATACAACCACTGGATGGCTTCCAAGGGCCTGAAGGACAAAGAAGCAAGTGTGGCTCTTTGCTGCTGGTGGGGTTTGCAATGTTTCTTCTCCAATACCTAAAAACCCCTGTATTCCCAGTTGCCCAGGTAAACTTGGCTGGATACAAAGGAACATGCTGCCAGCCCTGGTCTGCAGGGAGTCTCAGTGACCAGGACAGGTCATGCCTTGGGTTGCTAACGAACCATGAATCATTTGAGAGAGCTAAGCAAGTCTTAGCCTGCTGTATCCTAGTCAAGGCTCAGTGTTACACCAGCCAGAGTTTGAGGAAACCCAGCTTCTCCAGGAAAACAAAAGGAAGGACAGCAGCAGCTTTAGACATGCTGTTTATATGGATGTGTCTTACTGTGCAAATGCTGGATGGAACTCCCATCAATCCTTCTAATCAAAGTGATGGTTTCTTGGTGGCACACCTGTATGTGCTGCTGATTGCATCACCCGAAGGGGAGATCAAGAACAAAGTTTTGGGAGGGGCATGCTCTTTTCTGTGGGTTTCTCCTGTGTGCTAAATAACCCCCACCTTTCCATGAGTAGCTGAAGGAGGGTTGGTAGGATGAATGTTCACTGCATTTGTTTTCCCCATCCTTCTGCATTAATCCCAGCTGTGCCCTCCTTGTCCCAGAAGACTCCATCTTCTCTGCAGCTGCACAGCCACAGTCTGATTGACAGTAAGATAGTACTTTGACATCTGTCTTCTGCCAAACAACTAACAACATGTGGGTCCTGCCCAGTTTCTCTCAATGCCAGTTTGTGGAAGTTGTAGGAACTTGCTCTGAGCCTTCTACCTCAATTTCAGGTCATTTGACAGGTCCAAAAGCTGTTAAGAAGGGCTGGCAGCAAGGAGGATGGAAAGGAGGGCAATGAATCTGTTCTTATTGCTTTGGAAAACCAGGCCAAGGGGACAAGCATTGAATTGAAGACTGTGGTCTTAACGTGTGAGAGTCAGGTATGCTTCGTTATACCCACTGTGGCCACTCTGATGGCATGGTATCAGCAGGAGTAGTGCCAAGGAAAGCTTATGTGATCCCTGGCTGCCAGTACCTGCCTCCTCACTGTGGTGTGCACTGTTGGATGCTCCAGAAACCTGTGCTGCATGTGGGCCTGGGAGAGAGCTCTATGTCCTCACTGTTTGTCTGCAGGCTCATGCTACCCTAAAAGAGAAAGGATTCAGAGCATATGGGGACTTCTTGCAGCATTTGATGTGCATGGGAACTAGGTCTAAGCTTTTGGAAGCAAACTCTTCCTTCACTGAGTTTTCCTTCCTGTGCACATTATTTTCTGTTAATGTATCAGTCCTTACTATTGGGTGGCATGGTCACCTGGAATTTTGAAGTCACGATGGTGAGACTGCTGGGTCTTGGATAAGTTTGGGGTCCTTTTACTTAGGGGCTCCTTTTATTTTCATGGGATATCTTTCTGCAACTGGGTTGATACAGATAAGGGGAATTGAGTGGGAGAGCTGTCTTTTACAGATTGCTCCCTAGAGGAATCCAATTTTCACAGCTCTTTACAAGCACTAAATGCACCTCAAAATGTTCTACATTTAACATTTCAAAAATGTGTAAGTGGAAAAGTAATGTCTTAGTTAATAAATATGAAACTACGGGGCATTTTTTTTAAGATGCACACTTAATATTTAATTTTGTGAGAGAGACTCTTGCAGAGACTTGGCTTCAGGAGTGGAGTGCTTCAGGCAATGATCTCAGATGTGGATTTCAGGTACATGTGCAGTCTAATAACAGGGTTAGTGACAGCACAGTGTCAAATGTGTTGACACGAACAGTTCCCTTGTTTCAGTCAGTGCAGTAGTCCCCATGTGATATGATAGGCTGTGGAAACTAATTGTAATGAGTTTGTTTTAGACATTTAGGATTTTCAAGCATGCCCTTTTAAAATACAGGTGAGTGGGATTATCTTGCAGTTCAGAAGCTGGAGGCAAGAGACCAAGAGACCTTCTCACTAGGGGAATAGGGGATTGGACAATTAGCTGAAGGTACTGTGGTCTCCTGGGTAGCTGAGGGTAATTAGTATTGCTCTGGCTCTTTCTCTGGCTAATTCCTTCAGCACCTTGCCCTATTAGGAAAAAGGGAGGAAACACATATACCATTTCAAAATCCCAGGGGGTGGAAAAGAGCATCTGCTCCTAACATCTGAGGTTACTTTGAACCTGTTGAAATATGTAGTAGCTGCTTTATTGTTTTTGCCAAGGGTTTCCACCTACAGTGATCCCAACCTCTGACTTGTTAACAGTGAGGTTGTTGGAGGCAGTAGTCATCCTGCTCTTCCCTGGCTCACAGCACCTGATAGTGGCTGCTGCTCTGGACCTGGCACTGTAGGGTATAAGAGTGGGAATGACTGAAATCAGGGTTTTTTTTTTTCCCGAGACCAGGATCACCTGCCATATTCACAGTTGCTGTGTCTCCTGCTGCTCAGGTACCCCACTATGGCTGCCCTCTGTGGGCCTGATTTGTACTTCTCACAGTGACAATGCTGATGTAGAGAAAAGCTAATTAGTCCCTGGGTTTTCAGCTGGCAGATGAACATTTTTTTTTTGTGAAAAGTGAGCAGAGATTTTGCTTCACCCTGGTTAGATGAGGAGAATCTATCTGGAAGCATGTTCATGACTTATGGAAGATTTTTCCATGCCAGTGCTGTTGCCTTTCTCAAGATTGGATTACTTTCAGGAACTACATCTATTTGGATATTGCTCATATTGTGTATGGCCAGGCAGCTGTCCAGTTGAGAATATTGTATCTGCTTTTTATTATTTACTGGAAATCAATGGAATTTAATTTGTCTGGATTTGTCTCCTTGTCCTCTGACTTCAGACCTGCAGCACTGGAATAACTGTTTTGTATTTACGTGTCCAATATATCCCCAAATGGAAGACACCATCAGGAAGGTGGGAGTCTTGTCTGTTGCTGGCTGTGCTTGTGATCAGGAGCTGTCTGACTTCTCAAATGAGTGTCTACTAATTTTGTACAGATGAGTGGTTTATGGGAGAAAGCTTGTGCCTTATTTCCAGAAAAATCATGCTTCCTGCTCCCTCTATTAACTGGAGGAATTGTGTCCCATTGCAGGGATGCAAGACCTGAGTTAATCCCTAGATCTGTCGCTGACTTTGTGAATTTGGGCAAGCTGCTTAATAATCTTGTGCTTAGTTTCTCCTTTGCTCAGCAAAGAAAAAATGCTTCCATCTTTTGTCCATTTCCAGTAAAAACATTTTTTATGGTGGAGACTCTCTTCCTTGTATAGGATTGAGCCCCATCAACTGCTGTTCTTAGTAGAGCTGACTGCTCCTATAATATGTATAAGGAAGAGTATGTAACACAGGGACACAGAAAACAAGAGGCTCTGTGACCGGCAAATGAATTTTAAGGCTGGGTGTAGGGGAGGGGGTTCTGGGACTGGGGTCACTGCAACAGCAGAAACAGCAAACAAAGCCAGGGACTTCAGATAAACCATGAAGACAGTAACAGGTAGTCCTGAAAATCTACCACTTTGCCAGGAGGGGAGTGGTGAGGCTGTGGGAGGGGTCTGAAGATGCTGTGGTGTGTGTCCAGTTGGAGCTTTATTAAGTAGCAGGTATCAGATCAGCTCAGGTAGCAAGGATTAGAACTGTGCTGATGGTATCTAAAAAGGGTGTATCTATGTACTGTGCTGTGCCTCCCTGTGATGAAACTGGAAAGCTGCCTTGTGGAAATATGGTGTGGCCTTGTAAACTGAAAACTCTTCAGTGGCTTCAGTCCCTAATATTGCCGTTGAAGTTTATGTCAAAGTGTATTACTTACTAGTTTTTAATTAAAAAATTTTTATTTTTAAGCGGAAAGAAAAGTAAATTTTATAGGGGAACCTAAGAACAAAGCTTCAGATTGTTATTTCAATCATTTAGAATATGGTGGGAATATGTCACTTTGCAGGAGTAATGTATTCTTCTCTAGGATAAATTGAAGTGAATGTAAATCTTTGGTGTATAGTTCTTTGGACTGAATTCTTTGCTTTGAAGTTGTGTGAACTTTTAAGATGTAGCTGGCAGATGTTCATTTTCATGCTGGAGAAAGAATGTTTAGTGTAAATATATCCACCTATTTTAGGCAGCATAATGCCATTGTTGCGTGTTTGTTTTATCTCTAAGAATCTGACTGCTCTATACATCACTCTAAAGTGCAGTGAATCAGTGAAATCTCAGCACTTGCTCACAAAAAGAGGCTTAGGTGAGTACAACTATCCTTCTTTGAGTCAAGTCTTAAAATTCTTCTTTGATCAGCGTTCCTGGAGTTTGGCAAGCCGCTCCAAGTTTTGGCTGGGGCTGGGCTGATGTTACCATGTGTCAATACCTGTGCAGGATTGGTTGGAACACTGGACAGCTGTGGGGAAATGATCAGTTTTCGTTTAGCTCTTATCACATCTTCCCTGGAGGTTGCTGAGGGATTTTATGCTGCTGGTTGAACAGAATGGGAAGCCCTCTCTACAAAACTGAAATGTGATACTTCTGGCTAGGTTGGGCATTGACTGGCTTTCAGTATGAATGGTGAAAGCGAGGCATTAGTCCTAGTTCTCACAGCATTCAAAAGGTTATGTTTAAATGTGTTTCCTGTTTTACTGCAATTTACCATTTGTTACAATGTGGTTTGTGTCGCTGTCTGTGTGTATATATCGATCAGTGCTGATTATACTATAAATGGGCAGCATTTGACTTTGTGGTTTAAGTCATTTGGGAAGTCAGATGTACTCAGTTTGTATTGTACTCTCTTTTTTTTTTGTGTGTTGTTCTCACTGTATTGTATGTTGTATCATGCATTTACTCCTTTTGGCATTGCTGCTTTTCTCCTGGATCTGAGTACAGCAGTTTCCTACAGTTTGCATGTAGCTTTGTCAAGTAAAAATTCGTTTTCAGTGGTTTCCTGCTGCATTTGCATCTTATGTGGCTCCTGAGTTGTTCAGGGGTGGTAGCTATGCCCAGGTTACATCATGGGGCCCTCAGCAGAGCGATACTTTTGAGTGTGTTGGAGGAGATGAGACTGGTGAAGTGATTGAGATCAATTGCACTATGCTGGATTGGTGGCACATGTCCAGTTCCCACCCCAAAATAGGGCAGCAGTTGCCATCCCCAGACCATGAGCTGTCTCCAGGGACTCTGTGGAATGTGACAGTCGTTACAACTGTTAGAAACTCGAAGACAAACAAGTGCCTTACACGATCAGGAAATCTGGCCATCCTTGTTTCAATTGCTTTACTACTTTTGAGTCATCTGTTGATGGTTTCTCTAGTGCTTGTTGTGGAATGGTGAAAGCACTCTGCTTTTTTTCTTGGTAGCTGTTGGGTCCTCTTTGAGGACCTCTTTTTGTCCCTGGACAAAACATGCTGGTGTTGCCACAACCCCCCTCTTTAACACCAAATTGCCTAGCGTGGAGTGTAAAAGCAACTGCTTGTACGTACTTCCCAACTGCAGCCAGTGTATATGACTAATGGCACAGTTCCTAGGGGGGTTTAGTGGCCAAGAGGAAAACCCTATCAATGTGCTCTGTCATTTGTGGAGTGCTTGGTAGACATTGGTGTGGAAGTGGCTCCAGGTGCCAAGGTGACTGCCAGGCCTGGGTGACCAGTCACCAGCCCAGACTAGGAACATCCCACATGGCCTGTTTTCATACAAATAAGTGATTTTCCACTGCAAATAGGAAAAGTTGGACAGATCTGGTTTCTGTTCAGCAGGGGAAGCTTGACTAATGATGCCAGAGCACCTGACATCCAAGTGATTGAAGGAAGGGTGGGGAGGTAGTTGAGTGAGCTGATCCATGACATCCAGGACAAGGAGGGTTTTGCTTCCCATGTGGTGAGTGTGCTTAGGACAATTTTAAAGAGTATGCCATTGTCTGCCGGTGTTGGATTGTGTGTTGTATTGGCAGAGCAGCAGAGTTGTGCTAGAGTTTTGGCCTGGATTTAGTAAAAGTGATCACTGAGCATTAGGAAAAGAGATATTTTGCTGAGGTGGTTATCATTTGAGAAGCGTTAGCCATGTTGTAATAATGAATCACTTTTGTGCTGAACACATGTACACATGGTCGTATAGAGACTGGTTACCTCACTGTGAGAACAAGTGCACCAGCAACAGTGAGGAAACTGAGCTGAACCTCTGATGTGAGCATCACATAATCCCCACACATGTGCCATAACACTGTCTGTGCCATCAGGAAGAGTGGTGTTCCCATACTGCTGCCTGGCCCTGGGCCATCTGGTCCCGAGGAAGCACTCATTAATCGTGAGAAACAAATTTGCTCTACAAAATTTGGCCTTTGTAGGATGGAGGTGAGTGTCTTTGCCTCTGTCATTTCTGGGTGATGCTGGTGCTACTTTTCCAGTTAGTGAGTAGAAGGTGGAAGGGCTGGTTTGTCCCAAATACCCTTCTTAGAAGAGGTGCCTTAGCCGTAATATGACCTACAGGTGCTGCAGAGCTTTTGTAAGCTATCTTGAAAACTATTCTGTGGGTGAAACACAGGCCTGTAACTATTTTGCCTGTAGCTTGAAATACAAAGTTTAAACCCAGAATCTGCAGTTAAAATGTTCAGGTGTTAGTGTGACTTGTGTAACTGTAAACTGTGAACTATTTTTCTGTCTTTCTCTGAAGATTTTGTTGCAAAGACAGGGAAATACATTTGACATTCTTCCAACAAGCTCTCACATGGGTAATTTTGTGTGGATGATTGAGTGGCATGGAAACATTGTAAGATATTGTCCTTTTGTGGGTTTTATAAAGAGGAGATACAGTTGAAGTAATTTATAATATGCACAGAATCTCAGCAGTCTGCTGAGATAGCTTCTTTCAGCAACTACCTGTAAGAATAAAGTAAAAAGCATTTATTATTGATATTCACATTCCACATACAAAGAAATATTTCTTCTGATATTGTTAGTTTTTTATTTGTAGGCTCCAAAGGAGTATAGAGTAAGACAAATGTGTTCAAGGAAGAAAAATATATGAGTTAATATATTAAGTCTACATATTTTTCGTTTGATGGATATATGGTTTTTAATTACACCTTCATGTCTTGCATTGGGATCCCTGGGGGCCCTTTCTGAATTTCATACTTGTACTCTTATACACAAGAGATGCTTTAACCTGCCACCTCGTGCAGTCTTACTGCTGCTTGACTGACCTCTGGTGAAGTTACTTGTTATTCAAGTTTAAAATCTGAGACTTCAACAAAGAACCAAATTATTAGAAAAATATTTGTGTGATTGAGAGAGTTTCTCATCCTGACATGTTGTGAAACACAGGCTGTGAATGGATTTCTCTGATTTTCGTGTGGAAGGGTGGGCTTTGTGCTCAGTGTTTGCTCAGTTGATCATCAGTAGCAACACCCTGGCCTCAGCCTTACTGGCTCCCTGAGGGCAGTTTGGCAGTGGAAAGTAGTCATGTCTTTGGTAACAACCCTTTGGGGAGCAATGACTAGGTTCAGGGAAGAGTATTTTCAGCAATATTTCATCCTGAATCTGGCTGTTCATCTCTCTGCTTCTGTCTTCAGTTACATATGATGCTGGATTTTCATTTCAGAACAGTTTGCATCATGGTTCTTTTATTGACAGTGGAATCAAAAATGTGTTAACAGGTGGAAAATGAAGCCTGTTGGCTCTTGTAGTTTCAGTTGATTTACAAGGGTGAAATGAAGAGGAAGCCAGACTGCAGAACTGGGTCAATGTCTGTATTCCAAATCCATCTCTCTGCGTAGGTATCATTACCTCCGTCGGCTTTTTTTCCAGCACATCCTCTTCATTTTTCTGTTCAGTGAGAACATAATTACCTGTTTATGTGTATGTGTGTGGAAATAGTGCCAGGATCTGTTTGTTATAACTAAGACATAGCTTATTGAAGAGGCAGACAACCCAAGCTGGTAATATTCAGGCTGTTCAAAAGAAACTTGCTTTGCGACTGAGTAAGCGGAAACATTCAGGAACAACTTGAGCCCCCTTTCTCAGATTTGTGCTGTGTGTCCTTTTATTATTCTGGTCACGGCTACTTATAAGTACACACAGCTCAGGAGCAAAATAGCTCTGATATGTGCTGTAAGAATTTAGTTGAGTTTCAGCTTCTTATTGACAAGACTTTTGATGACATGAAAGATGTGTTATACACAGGGCTGGCTTTTCTGACTCACCCTGAGTTTTTCACTGAGTGTTTTATTCCTGTGAGAGGGCTTGACTCTTGTAGGATTGGGTGCAATCAGAAGTGTGGAGTAGATAGTTAAAGAACTGCAATGCAGAAAAAAGACTTGACCCTGAGAAGTGAACACAAATGAGAACACAAAGGCATTGTCCTCTGAGGTGGTACATTGGAAGATCATCACTTTTCTGTTTTCTTTTCGTAATTTCTATTTTAATTTCTCTCAATAGAATCATAGAACATCCTGAGTTGGAAGGGACCCACAAGGACCGTCAAAGTCCAACTCCTGGCCCTGCACAGGACCACATCAAGAATCACACCACACTAGTCCAGGCTCAATCTGATTTTTTCTTTCATCTTGCCACTGGAAGAACAGTCCTGTTTGCTAATATTGGAAAATAGTCCATGGCATTCCCTACTTTCTAGAGGCTGTGCTTGTACTTTCTTTGAGAAACCTTCACTAAATATAATGGAATAGAAATGGTTCACTTGCTGCTAAAGGAGGGAGGTGAAAAATGTCTATGATGGTTCAATTAGAAAAAATGTAAATCCACTGTGTGAAAAATCTACTTCTTTCTGTACCTGAACAGGATTCCTGAAGTCTGTGCTGGATTAAAGAGTTAAGGTAATCCTGATTTTACAGAGAAGTTAGTTAATCCAGGAGTTCTGTAGCTCAGCTGAGTACAATACAGGAGTGACATCAGTGAGAGATTAGAATAAGCTTTGTTATCTTCAAAGGCTGTTTACTTAATGGTTGGAGAATCACTGTGTTTGTAGGTAGAGGTAGGAAATGTCCTGGGGCAGGTAGGATCTGATAACATTACACAGAGCAGTAGTGTTTCTCCTCAAGCATCCCTATATTGCTCTGTGCTTCTCCCAGCCTGTTGGCTGCTACTGCTTTTGTGTACACCATCCCCACCGAGGTCTTTAAGAGACTGCCAAGGTAATTTTGGATACTAACCACTGAACCCAAGCTGTATCCTTAGCTTTTGGGTTATTTTTCCTGTGTCCTACTGACTTTGGCCCTATGTGGGGTAATTATATGGACAGCTTCTGGCTTGCTTTTTCACTGTTTGCCTATAATTTTTTCCAAATAATTTTCAGGGGAGATGTGCTTAGAGGTTGGCTTCTGGAGGCCTACCCTGAGTTTTATGTCTATCTGTGGGACAGTGGGGAGGGAAGGGAGAAGGGAATGGAACAGTGTGTGCTGTGTCTCAGTGCTGGGCTATCAGCAGCCTGTCCTGCTGCATGATGTGATGGGTACAGGGCCCATGTCATCCTGCAGGCTCTGCTGGGAAACACACCCTGTCAGGGGAGTGAGTCCGTCTGATAGATATTCCCACCTGACACTCAAACAGTGTAACAACCCGAGGAATCAACTTCTACCAATCCTGGAACAATATCACTTGTATTTTTCTTATGTATATACATCTATAAGTTTTCCTTAAAACATTGGTTAGAGATATTTTAAAAATCTCAGAGTTAAGTTCTGAGGATAGTTACCTATCCTTGGGTATTTCAGCTATTGCTCGTTATCACACGGAATACAATTTGGGTTTGGGTTTTTGGAGGGTTCCTGTACAGCTCTTGGGTATTTTCTGCAGAGTTCCTTTTGACAGCAGTGAAGGTACTTCTGATCTCCAGTAAAAGGACAACTTGCAGATTTATATATAAAAGCTGCTATAAACTTAATTTAGAGACCACTGAGATACATGTCCCATATGCAAATATTTAGCCATTTTTATTTTTTCTCATGAAAACATCCCTGTAAAAGTGGTCTTGAAAGCAAACTTTTGCCTCATTGGCATTTTTTTAAAAGACAAAACACAGATGCAGTGTTCCAGCAGATATATTTTTGTTCCCAGCTGTTTTGAATGCTCATTTGATCCTAAGTCTTTGTTCAATCCAGTTCTATGTCATTAATGACTCTGGGGTAAGTAGGTATGCAGAGCTGGAGGAAATCCTGTTTTATATGCTCCTATTCTAGGAGAGCCTCAGAAAGACTAACAATAATGCTTCTTGGTGAGGTAATGGGTAAACATAGTAAGAAATAAAACGTGCTTATTCCTTACCGAAGCAGAAAAATAGCTTATGAAGCATAATGTTGTCTTTGATAAGTGTAGATAATCTGACCTGCTTCAGTCTGTGGATTAAGACATTAACTGGGGAAGGTGAAACAGCTTCTTGTAAAGAACCAGTCCCTCTGGTTGTAAAAGAGGTGTCAGCAAATGTTAACGAGAATTAAAAAGAAGCAGGAGACCAGTCATAACCCAGCAGAGTCACTCGAAAGGCTTGCTGTGCCTTCAGTGGTCAGTTAATTCCCACCTGAGCTGGAGGGTTGCGTTGCTCAGTTCAGTGTTACGTGACTCCCACATGGACCCTGCTTGCAGTCAAGGGGGTGGGTGGTGCACAGCAAAGCTCTAGTGGAGCCTTGGATTTGTATGTGCCCTCTTCATGGTCCTTCCAAGATGCTGTGGGAAAAGAAAATAGGAGCATCCACCAGCTTTTCCTTCCATCTGCTGAATGAGTGAAGTTTAGTAGAAGTATTTGTTCTCAAGAGGAACCAGGTTTCTTGCAGGAATTTCTTCATCATATTCTTGAGGAAGTTAAGGCTGGATTTAAAGCTTTTGATCTTGGTCAGTAGATGGATAGCAGACAGAAAAACAGGATGGAATTTTGTTGACTTTTCTTTTTTGAGAAGAAAATGTGAAATGATGTAGTTTTCTGTCAGTAAGCTTCCATAGCAGCATGTGTGAATACAGTGAAACATCTGAACTCCAGCCCACTCACACTGTCTGTGCTGCAGGCTTCCCTTGGGACCCAGGGCAATTTAGCTAGCATTACATTTTTAGATAAGCTTACCCCATTTAGCATATGCATTTTGATCAGCATGTGATTACAGACTAGTGAGTTGCATACATATACACCAGAGCCCTCCTGTTGGTGTTCCTTATATTTGCACTGGTTTTATGTGCGTATTTACTTCAACCATATTTCTAATCCCTCTCTACCTTCATCTTTTTGACTGTGAAACAGCAGTGATCCTTTTTCGAGTGAGTAGGCAGAATCATACTTGCGACATAGTTTAAGACCACTTAGAAAATATAAACTTATTTAAGTGCCGGTGATTTATCTTGTTTTGTTTTATTTGATTTCTTAAATGTCAGCCACTCTGAACAGTTCCAGGATTTTCCTCCTTTATTTGGGAAGTGTCAGTTGATGAGAAGGCAGCTGGTGTGCTGAAAGCATCATTCCCTTAAGAATTTAGTGTGTGTTTAGCTGGGAAAAAAAGCCCTGTGACAGCTACCCTTTTGTTTTTGTTTTCTTTTTCCCTGAAAAGTTGCCGCCTCGCCTTGCTGGTTTAATGGTGAAAGAATGCTGCAGTGTTGTTTAGCTGTGCAGTGCCTTTCAGGTAGTGAGAGGTATCTGAGGAATGAGAGATCCCGTGGGAATAACTGGCTGGCACTTGGTTGACCTAAGCTGGCGGGTCTATACATAGCCCTGATTCCTGCCTGCCAGAAGAGCATCTGATGCAGACAAGCTGCTGGGTGTGTGACCCCTTTCGGTACGTGGGGCGTGTGTGGGCATGTGCCTTACTACCCATTCGGTGGGTGCGGCTGCTTCTAATGCTTCCTGGTCTGCTGTGCTCTTGGAGAAGACTTTTGACTTCAGGAAACCTTGTCCTAGGTGGAGGGAGCTGTTGGACCCCTGATGGTAGGAAGGAACTGGGATACCTGTGCTTATCTTCTGTAGAGGAGCTGCTGATCATGGCTCCCTTATGCAAAGAGTGCTTCTTGGTGGAGTATTTAGGGGAAGGGAGTGAAGGGGTGAATACACATTTGGCATCACAAGCTTATAAATGCGTTGTGGAAAGTGCAAAGGGGAGGTTGCTTGAAGCATCTCCCTCTCCTAGATCCCAGTAACTGTATTACTGGCTCCAAGAGGGGCCAGTAGGAGGGATGTGAAACCATCCATTAACCACTGCTTTCCAGAAACACTTGAGATCAGAGTCTTCTCAGTATGTATCACCTCCTGTGTATCTTGCTTGTTTCAGGTTATGTTGTGATGGCAGTCCTGATCATTATCTTATATTAATTTTCTAGAGTATGATGTATGTGGATACACCTACTGCGCTCAGAGATTTCACTGCAAGATTAGAGACATGTTTAGGAAATTAGTAATGAGAGAAAAACACGTAATTAAAAATGATATCAGTTTGGAAGCTCATCCATCTTCAGCCAGCTTGCTGGAAGAGAAAGGAGTCTTACACAATGCTTAGTGGTGGGAAAATGCATTTGGCTTTCTACATTTTAAACAGGAAGGAACTATTTAAATGACAGACTTACAATAGTAATTGGGGCATTTACTTGGGAACACTGGATCGCATACTACGGTTGCATAAGGTTGCGGTAAGTCTGTATAAAGTTAAAGCAGATCTCCTTATTTGCTTTCTTTTAGTGATGCCTTCAGGCATTTTTTTAAAAACTTATTTGGACCCTTTATAAAAGAATTGGGTCATTGTACAGAAATATGATTCACATTTTGAGGTAGTCAGATTTACCTATGCCAAATGTTGTCTGTAACATTATGAGGATGCACACTTAAAAATTTGTTTCCTGAGATGTGCAATTTTATGTGAAATGTCTTAAATTCAGAATCTGCAACAGACTTTTTGCTCTTCATCCCGAATGACCATTATAAAATTGCCATATGCCTAAAAATGTGCTTAGCACAACTGCAATTGTTCAGACTATGAATTTCCTCCCATTTTATGATGGGATCCTTATTTTAGAATAATTTTATTCTTTAGCAGTAGGAGAAAGACCATTTGGTCATATATGGTTCATTATAAAATGCAGTAACTTTTAAGCATTGCAGGCAGTACACATGCTTTATTTGAGTTTTTATGCTATTTTTCATGAACAATTAACAGCACCTTGTTGTCATTTTTGTCATGATATGTCCATAAACTCAATTATCTTTCTCTTTGGTCCAACTTATAAACACATAGAAAACCTAAGCAGATGTCAGAGCAATAACCAGGTGCACACTGTAGTACTTTGCAAACTTTTAATTGCTGCAGGGATGTTTCCCAGTTAATGGCTCTGTTTATTAAGTGCTCCTATCTGTTGTGTCTTGTTCAGGAGCGTGCCTTACATATGGTATTTTCAGGCTGAGGCTGGCTGGTTTATCCACTGACAGCCTTGGAATAACCTTACAGAGGGATGTGCTTTTTCAGTTATGATGTCTGTAGCGTAGTTAGCAAAACTGCTGAATTGCTTGTGGTGGAGGGTCCCGTATAATTTATGATTTTTGATAAAATCATTAGATGCTTTAGAGTTGTGATTTTGACACAGGAGGGCCTAGACCCAGCTGGGCCTATGGATCTGACCACTTTGGATGGAGCTTAAAGCACTCTGGTCTTGTGGAAGGTGTTGCTGCCCATGGCAGGGAAGTTGGAACTGGATGGTCTTTTAGGACCTTTGCAATCCAAAGTATCCTGTGATCTCTGGGTGGATGCTAATGATGGCTGTTGACCTGTTGAGAGATGACGAGTGTTATTATCTGAGGGGATCAACAATCGGTGAGAGGGTATGAGCAAAGTGGTATTACCAAAGACCAGTAGTTCTTGATGGGGTTTTAGCAGGGAGCCATCAGTTGGTGGCCAAGGGACCCCATGTGTCTGGGAGCTGAAAGTCAGCCACTGTGATGGAGAGTGTGGGCAGCTCCCTGGCATTCCCTGTTATGCTTACTCATGGAGAACTGGCCTTCCTTGAGAGGTATGAGGGGAAGCACAGTCTTGACAGCCACCTTGGGGGCTGTGCTGTTGTGCATGAATGGGGAGATATGGATACGGTCCAAGAATATCTCATGGATGCTGGCATCTCCCCTTCCCTTTGAAAGCAAGTTGTTAAATGGAAGCATCCTCAGTTACAAAGGAGTTCCTGGGAACTGCTAATGTAGTTTGCTCCCCAAATCATTAAATCCAAAAGATATTCCCTCGTGCATCTCATGAGATACAAAGCATAACACAAATTTAAGAAAAGGAATTGTATTCAAGATACAGTGTCGCCAGTTGCTCTCTGCTCACTGCCCAGAAGCAATGGCACAGTGGGAAAAGAAGATCCTGGGTTCATACCACTGTGCAGACCTGCAGATTTGTACCCAGACTAGGCCAGGGAGCCAGGACTGGGTCTTTTATTAGAGATAATATATATTGATGAATCAATGAGAGAAAATATCTCTTCCCAGGAATTAAATAATTGTTTCCTTGATGAAAAGACCCAACATCTGGCTCTTGTGTCTCATGTATTTTGTCATGTAGATGTGTTTGCTTTGTTCCTGCAGTAACGTTAACTTACTAATGTATGAAGCTGTCTCCAGGTCAGTGAAAAACTGCATATAAATCTTTATTACGTGTACTCGATTGTCTTTAACTCTTTATAAGGTATAATTAGTGTCCAGCAATCATATTGCTGTGCTGTTTCTGTGATTACACTGGTAGTTAGTGTGTAGTGCAATTCTGGTTTTATAGACTGGAGCTAATGCTAGCTTGATTAAAATAAAGGTTAAACGTCGGCCTGTGTTGTTGGCCAGTTAATTTTCTCACCTTTCTGCTACCCAGTTTCATTGCCTCCTGCACTTCTGAGATGTGACTGCCAGCCACCAAGTGGCTTCTGATTAAAAAGCCACAATCTTTAATATGCAGTGCTTCATGCTGAAGTGGTGTCTGTGATGGGAGAGAAGAAATGGATTGTGGCAGGTCTTCAAGGACAGTGACTTGGCGAAGCACTAATACCTAGAAATGTTTTGATCCTATTGTAATGAATAGCTGCTAGTTCCTGTTGTTGTTTCTGTTTTGATTGAGTGCCCAGCTGGTGTGTGGTGCAGATAGGATGTTGGGGCAGGGAAAGGAAGTAACTGTCGAGAGTGCATCTCCCTTAGGAAAGAAGGAATGTGGAGGCATGGTAGAATTGGGGTTTAAATAGCACTTATTTTTCCTTGGTTTTCATAGTGCACTGACCATATGCAATTTTCCACATGCTGGGTAATGGAAAGTTGGCCCCAGAGGAGGTCACTTTGTAAGTCAAGTTTGGGATTATAAAATCAATCACTCTTGGGTCATTAATTGGTGTGGAAGATAGGAATTTCCTATACAGTATGATAAGTTCATTGGTTTTCTGGCAGTGTGTGTGCAGTGCACTGTTTAGCCAACGATATTCTTTCCTGATTCTGTTGTTAACTCAGGAAAAGCATCAGGTCATTTATAGCTACACCCAAATCACTGGTTTGTTTCTGAGTAGTAAGGGGAGGGTGGAGGCAGTTTAATGTCATTTAGAATCTACATGTGTTTCATGAAGTTTGTTTTCATCTCTTTGAGGCATAATAGCAAAGCTTGGAAGCCACGTGGGAATGGTGAAGATTGATTGCACTTGGTGTTAAGCATCTCACATCTCTGAGTTTATATCAACACAAGCCTTCTTCCAGCAGCAGCATCTGGCTCATTGGCAAGATCTGTGGACAGTTGTTCTGATCACTGTGGAGATGCCTCTGGCTGTCATGTGGCTGCTGCCTTGGCCGTGCTGCTTTGTTTTTCTAGCTGGTCCTGTTTTAATTTATTTATTTTTTGACTTACCTTTGATTCTGATGAGTTTCTCCTGAGATTATAGTCTTGAATAAATCTTGCCTAACTTTTTCATGCAGGGACTTCCATGAGATGCTGGTGTTAAGTTATTTCAGTGACTATTTGCTGATGGAGCTTGGAGCAGTAACATCCCAGCCTGTACCTTGTGTGCAGGTTTTCCCTGTGAATCATAGCATCAGTCATGTGGGGAAAAAACACTCATCTTTGAGGATATCCTGCATAATAGGTTTCTCTGAGACTAGGGCTGCAAGTGTACATCAAATATTAACAGTACACAGTCAGTGTCTGGAATGGTGCTGAGGGTCCTGGAATCAGCCACTTGGATTTTTCAAGTTGGCTGCTGGGAGTAGAGTTTCTGGCCCAGCTGATATACACTTGCATAGGAGCAACGAATAATGTGTGTTGGCTCTGGATTTACGTTAGCTCAAGTGCTGTCCCAACCTGTTTGATTGTATGTTTTTTTTATTCATACACCTTGTACTTTAAAAATGTGATTTTTTTCTTCTCCCCCCCTCCCCCCAGTATTGTGGCTTTGGAAGACATGTAGGCTTAAATAAAAGTGTTTCTTAAAATACAAAAGCATCTACTTTCATTAAAGAAGCCTATCAGGATCACTACTTTTGGTGATTGAAATTAGCAGAGCTGTGATGTGCAGGAGGCCGGACAAGATGGTTATCTTCCCTGGCCTTTAATGATCTGTAGAACTGCTTTAGTGCTGTCCACAATGGTAGCTGTTTGACAAGCTGTCAGATTTTATAATGATATTAGCAAGGCATGATTACACTCACTTTACTGGTTATAAATGTGTATTTATATCTGTAGTAATAATACTAAGACAACTCGGGTGGTGGGGTTTTTTTTTAATGATTTACTGCAAATTCGACACAGAAGTTACTTCCACAAAACTTCACTTTAAAAAGAAGGGGAGAATTTACACACTAAAATTTAACTTAATTAATCATCTAATAACTGCAAACATGCATTTTGTGGGCATTTTCTGAAGTGGAAAGACAAGTTGGTGAAAGAATTCACTGCTAATTTGAAATTAGGAACAGGGATGCTTCAATTTAGAGGGGGATATAATGACTTGACTTTCAGTATGAATGTTGCCATGGACTACTTTAGGTCCCGGGTCCCACTCTGGGGCTCTAATTTCTGTTCTTAAAAGAACCCTTTCTTCCTCTGTACTTGGTCTTTTCCAGCAGGTGATGAGGCAGCTGCTTTTCCAAGGTCTCAGAACACAAATTAAAATAAAAACATCCTTTTATGTAGTACCTTCAATTGAACGGAAGCATTAATGTACCCTATGATGTTAGGCATTGTCTACATTTGTGGAATTTCTATAGAGGCAGTGTTAGATACAGTAAATGTTTAAGGGCCCTGTTAAGTGTGACTGGTAGGACAAGCTAGATCCTTTCATCTCTTAGTTGCTGTTTTTAATAGGATCTGGCTTGAAGGGTTTTGAAAGTTGTTGCCAGGTGTTTGATTGCTGCTGTGTCTCAGGAGATAAGGCTTGTTTTGTGTATGTGCACTTGTGAGGAGTTTACAGAGATATTTTTGCCAGTCATCTGTGGGTATGTCTACATGTGTGTTAGCTACAGGCAGATACAAGCTCACTTTGCTCATGGGTTTAATATGTTTATATCCTGTGCCTTAGCAGAGTTTACAAACCCTATTAACATGGGTTTTGAGATACTTTGAGCATGGGTAGAGTGCGTTTTTGTCTGCCCGTGGGCATAGCCCTATCGATTTATGTTTGTAGAAGGAAAACCTTAGGCAAAGGGAGTTGCTCCTCTTGGATTATGCTATCCCTTTGGATGGCAAGAGGTTGCACAGCTTGCAGTTTTCACAGGACCACCGCAGGGCTTCTTAGCATAAGGATTACAGGTGGGTATTGATCACCAGACTGTTGTTGTTCCGCTCACACAAATGTGATTTGCTGGGCTGATAAAGGCAATTCCTACTTGTTATTTAGGTTGCATAGAAAATGCACAATGCCTTTTGGTGCCCAGTCAGGCATTTTAAGGATTCAGGGATGGATATATGCTTTGTTGTCAACAATGCAGTACAACCACTGAAAGGCTTGTTACAAGACTGTATGATCAAAGGATAGCAGCCAACTTACAAAACGTGGTATTAGGGAAAACCAAAGTACTCTCATGCAAAGTGATTGATTGATCTGACATAGGACAGCTAGAAAACAGTAGGTTTGTAGGTAGGATTATCTAATACTGTTCAGGTAATGGCTACTGAAGGCCAACAGTCTCAGCAAACACAGCAGGAGTATCTGCTCCTAATACAATCTTGTTCTTGCTATGAGACCGACATGACCTGGCAATGTGTGCTTGCAGCCCAGAAAGCCAATTGTATCCTGAGCTGCATCCAAAGCAATATGGGAAGCAGGTCAAGGGATGTGATTGTTTCCCTCTACTCTGCTCTCATGAAACCCCACCTGCAGCACTGTGTCCAGTTCTGGGGTCCCCAATGTAAGAAGGGTGTGGACTTGGAATGAGTTTAGAGGAGGCCATGAAGATGATCAGAGGGCTGGAACACCTCTCCTCTGAAGACAGACTGAGAGAGTTGGGGCTGTTCAGCCTTCAGGTACTGGAAGGCCACAGTTAGGTCACCACAAAGCCTTTTCTTCTCCAGGTTGAAGAATCCCAATTTTCCTCTTAGAAGAGGTGCACCATCCCTCTCATCATCTTGGTGGCCTCTTCTGGACTCACTTCAACAGGTCCATGTCCTTCCTGTGCCTGGGACTCCAGAGCTGGATCCAGTACTCCAGGTGGGCTCTCATGAGAGCAGAGTAGAGGGAGACAATCACCTCGCCCAAGCTGCTGGCCATGCTGCTTTTGATGCAGCCCAGGACACAACTGTCTTTCTGGGCTGTGAGTGCCCATGGCCAGCTCGTGTCCAGCCTCTCATCCACCAGCATCCACAAGTCCTTCTCAGCAGGGCTGCTCTCAATCTGTTCAGCCCCCAGCCCGTGTTGATACTGGGGGTTGCCCTGACCCAGGTGCACCACCCTGTACTTGGTTTGTTAAACCTCTTGAGATTCCCATGGGCCCACTTCCTGATCTTGTCCAGGTCCCTCTGGATGGCATCCCACCTCTCAGGTTTATCAACAGCATCACTTGGCTTGGTACCACCTGCAAATTTACTGAGGCTGCACTTGATCCCTTTATGTCATTAATGAATATATTAAATAACAGTGGTCCCAATACGGACCCCTGAGAGACACCACTTGTCACTGATGTCCATCAAGATGGAGAAGTAGGAGTGGCTGGACTTGCACCATCGAATTTAGGCATCTCATTTGTATTCAAAAGCTACCCCTCTAACTTGTAGGGAATGAAATGTAACAATGCTATACTTTGTATCTCTAAGGGAAGATTGAAGTAAACTATGTATGTTGCATAGTTAATGATAAAGAAAGTTTTAGATATGGTAGTGATGGGCTGTGAGAATTTGACAAAAGAAGAATTATTCAAGGTGTATAGACGGTCACAACTAAGACAAGAAGTGTGGAATTTAATATAGGAATGATGTAAATTGGAAAACTTGGTGCAAGCAAGACAGTATAGGTTACTGAATAGTCATCTAAGGAGAGCAGTATTTTGAAGTCTTGTATTCCTTGTCTATGGCAGTTGGACCCAAGCAACAGGTTTGTCTACAGATGTGTTACCCATGTTTCCAAAACTAGGATCATAAGAACATAGGGCTGGGAAAGGATCTTCAGATCTTTAAAAAGTAGTCCAGTTTCCTCCACTGAAATGGGTCATCCTATCTCTAGATCACCTCCCACTGATGTTTTTTGCCTGCTCTTCAGAAACTGTCTCAAAGGAACAAGATTTCTCAACATCATTCTGTAGCAATTGCCAATATTCACTTGGCTTTGAAAGTTTTTTCTTGTCATCTCTGCTGAAAAGTAGTATGATTTCTATTTTCCCTTCTCAAGTGGATATGGAAAGTAATTTGTCACCAGTCTCTTTTCTACCACTTTTTGTGTACTGAAGGATTTTGATCAATTTTCTCTCTTCTAAACTAAATAAACCACACTTCTTCTAGCTTCCTGCAACATTCTCGTTTTCTAAACTGCTTTTTGTCCTATAGACACTCCTCAAATGTTCTGTCTCCATCTGTGTTTTATATGGCTGGGATCATACTTCACCTAATGAGATTCCATAGGAGGATCATTTGATTCTTTGGGCAATATTCTCTACCTGCATAAATCCCTTAGTATCTGCATACTTATCTTTTCTTTCTAATGCAAGCTGGGGCCAGCAGAATGGGGTCAATTACTTCTATGCAGCAGTATTGTATCTGAAACTAAGGGACAAGCATGGACATTGCTTCCATCCAAGTCCAGAGATACTGGAGGCACAGGATCCCACTTTCCAATAGGTAGCTGATGACAGATTTCTGAATTTACTTGCTGAAGTTCCTCTGCTGAAGAGTGCTATTTAAAATGGATTCTTGGATGGCTTTTTTTTAGAGCAGCTGTGGGATGAACAGATTGGAGAGGGAGGTGGTGTCTCACATATGTGCCACCTAGTAAGCAAAGGATCTGGAGCAGATTCTTCAGGCAGAGTGTGGCCTGCTTGTGGTTGAGGAGTTAGAGATTCTCTTCATCATTCCTTTTCTATTAATCCCTGTTTAGAAGGTTGTTTTGTGGTTGTGTTTTCTTTTTTTTTACCCCCTTGATTAAGCCCCAGCAAGAAGAAAATGGAAAAACTCTAACCCACTACAGTGCTGCCCAAATTCAGATGTAAATCCAAAATTTTTTAGCCAAAATGATTTTTTTTTTTTTGGTAGAAGCAGCTAAACTGAGACAGTGGAACTTAATTAAGATGCAGAATAAGTGAAATCCACTTTTTTAATAATAAAAACTGCATGGCCTGCTAACTGTGCACTGTATGCAGCAATTTGTAGCTTGCAAGAGGAGTGCACAATGGGCAGCCTTTTGGTTGTGAAAGCTAAATCGTTCCTGTATGGTCCTCAAGTATTCATTTACCACGTAATTGATAAAATGAGCGAGTGAAAGAGACACTAGGAGAGAGTAATCCAATGCCAAGCACTGGTTTTCGTAGTTGATTTTAAATCTACATTATGTTAATGACGTTCATTTGGAAAATGTGTCCACTCCCTAACTTCTGCCACTGAGCGTTCTCTTAATTGGATTCAGATGGTTGGACTGAAACAGTTGCAGGGTTCATATACATATACAGGTTCCAAGCACTTTGTTTTTTTTCCCTATTCAGTCTTTCTGAGCCAGAGTTGCTTTCACTGTGGCTGGTGTCCAGACGTTCTCGAACTCCCTCGTTAAAGATCTGTCTGATGGAAATGGGCACAGTTCCGCCGGGACAAATGTGCTGAAGATCTCATCTGAGGCATGACTCCTCTCCATTGGGCTGGCTGGGTTGGGTTGCTGGTCTCTGGCCAGAGTTCATCAGTGAAAGAGTTCATCTTGCCAGGCTTACATTGCAATTTGTCATTCTGAAAACACAGGCTGTTGACTAAATAATTCTAATAGTGGGAACAGCCTTTTGTTTCCAGTAAAATGATATTAGGAGTTGATGTTTCAGAGGCATTTTGACAAGGCAGCATGTTTCTCTGTAGAGGTGCTGTGCTATGATTTTCATCCCTATGCTGAAATTCAGAGCTACTTTATTATCTGAGCAGCCTGACTGAACTCAAACTGTATGTGAAGTAGAAGTATTCAATGTGGTGAAGGTATCAGACAGCATCATTTTCCCAAGAAGCTGTTCTAACACATAAGTACGTGGTTTGCTTTGAAGAGGAAAGAAAAGTTGTGACTTTCTATGCAGTTGTGACTCTAATAGGCACAGTTCTTATAGTCTGATTTACTGTGCTCACAGGCTAACCAAAATTTACTCTCTAGTTTCAAAGAAAAATAATTATGGATGGGAAACTCTTTAAATAAAAGTGTCTAATTTCTATCAGATGTTTTTGTGTGAATTTCTGAAAGAACTTCATCTAAGCAGCTATTTCTGAAAGAGGAGTCAAACAAAGACTTTTCAGACACCAAGTGTTGTGTAGTGATAGACGTGCAAGTCTTTCCCCAAACGCTGCTGTTCAAGGGGATAATACTTTGTTGAAGGTTTATAAGAAATATAAGAGGAGAATTAAAAAAGACACAATGGCTGTTGGAAGACGGTGTTTTCATATGAACAAAATCAGTACTGAATTTACATTGTGAAGTTGTAGTAAGCCACAGACCCAAGAGGGAAAATTAAAAGATTACTTAAAACCAACAATAAACATGCAAATTAAAAGTCATCAATTTTAAATGAAGTCATGCACTATTAAAAATAAGCACAAAATTACATACTAGTTTGGATGTGTAGTTTATAGAATACAACAAATGTTAAAATTGAATGAAATTAAGAAAAACATTTTCCAAAGGCAAGTAAAATATCTGTTTAATTAGATTGTAAAGAAAGAAGATTAAAAGTAATATTTTGTGAAACAGTAATTACTGTTTTTCAGAAGTAGTGAGGTTCCTGTGTGTTGATCTAAATTTAACGGTGATAGCAGATCTCTTTGGGGTCTTTTGTTTTGTTTGTGTCTTTTAATTATTTTAAATGGCAACCACCACCTTTATTTTGTTTTCTTTGCCCTGAACACACTGCATGGCTGTTTGCTCTAATACTCTGCCAGCTCATGAAAGTAAATCTGGGAGATCAGCTCATACCCTCTGGTTCTGGAAGGTTAAAAGCCAAATCATTGCAGGGGACTATACAGCAAGATAACAGGAAAGGCAGCTGAAACCATTGGGAGGTGGGTTGAGGTGCTGATGGGAGCCTGAGATGTAAATAAACCAGATTGCTCTCATTTCCTCTTTCCACTGTATTATGCATTCCAATAGCACTATTCATCTTTATGACAGACACCTATTGCTTTAACTTTACTGCGGGCCACTGAAGTACATTAAAGTGGGCAGGAAATGGAAATAAATAGAGTTCAGTGGAGGCTGCCGGATAACTAAACACACCACAGTCATTTTTAGTGTGGGGGTCATGCGTTTTTTAGCAGATTTATCATGTTGCTTGACTTTTGTTAGAAAGATGGGTGCCGTTTAAGAGATACAGTATCCTTTTTTTAAGTAGGAAAAGGTGCTTGGATACTTTGTTTTCAAACTCTTTGGGATACCAGAGAGAAAAAGAAATGGGGTTGAGCCTCAGCTGGGTAGAGTCAGTGGGATATGTCTGTATGCACTACCTCAGGTTGTGGTTAGAAACAGAATAATGTGATTGGAGATGTGAAGAAATCCTGCTAGCAAATAGAATGGGAGGAGGACCACAATCCATTGGCTTAAATTAATCTTTCACCTAAAGGTAGTGAGGCATTCCTGTTGGGAGGCCAAATGGAATTTGGCCTTAAAAATGCATTTGCTTGTTTTTTAAATGCCTGCACATTTTGCTCACTTTGGAAATGTGGGTTGCTCTTCTGCTTATTCAGAGGGATGTTTTCAAGGATAGCAAAGTTACACTGCAAGTTCCAGATACCCTTAACCAGCGGGAGATAGGACTTCAGGTGAATTCTGTTTTTGTGAAGGCTTCATGTGTTTGTTTTTCCTTGATTGTTTATATTCTGATAAGATTAAGTCAGTTACGTGAATGAATTCACAACACAGGTTACTTGAAGACTTACACCTCATATTTTTACTCCCTTGAGATATTCAGATAGTTGGAAACTTTTCTTAAAAAAAAAATTAATTATTAGCACTGGTTTTTTTTTTTTCTTTGATTACACTGAGCAGCCCCTGGGTTTGCTGAGTATAATGCTTTTGTATTTTGGGTTTTTTTGACCATGACTGCTTTATAGTTGAAAGCAAGCCTCAGCCTTTAAAGTATTTGTCAATATAGAAGATAATAGTGGATATTTCACAATGTCATGTAAGATAAAAACTAATTTGTAAGCAGCGCAGCAGAAATCTGGAAAGACAATTAAGACAAAAAATCGTTAACATTGATTCTTTTGCACTGGAATAGTACATTCCTGTCTCCGAAAGCATCCTTTAAAAACGTTGTTCACCTAGGTCTGTGTTTAATTATGTATTATAGTGTGACATTCAGTGTTTCTTCTTTCTTTTTAATTATATTTATATTAAGAATTTAATTCAATTCAGAATACTGCTCCAGATACGCTCGCATTGCAGAAACTATTGCCAGGCAGAATTGCAGGTAATTACTGAGGCTGGTTGTTGGCAATTTGACTTTTTCATCATTTGTTCGTCATCGTTTGTTCGCACTCTGTGGACAGTTCCTCACTGAAAGGATTAGGTTACAGATGGGTGGGTATTACTTCAGGGACTTCTTAAGTGAGAATCCAGATGCTTTTCTGCCTCCTTTCGTCTTGCTTAGTTTGGGAGTTAGAAGTCAGTAGCTGCAGGTAAGTTTCAAAGCTTGTATCTTTGTTTCTCTTATGCAATGGAAAAAAACTCTATATTGCTCCTTGTTAATTGAACAGAAAATCTAACTGCAAACTTTAAGTTAACTTTAATTTAAGAAAATTACAGATGGAGCTAAAATGTCCAAAGAATCTACTGGAAGTGCAGTATCCCTGACAGACTGTTCTCAGAAAAGTTTAGCTACAAGAAGGTAATTTGTTATTTCATGCTTTAAAAACCTGGCTATGGCTTAGATACCTAAGCTGAAGGAAGGTTTTTGGAGATATTGGCCTTTGGTCACATCTCAGATGTTTTGAATATGTGTGTAGTTTCAAGGGCAGTGGTCTCGGGCTGTGGTGTTTTACAGTTTTGAGATGTGAGTTTTGTTTGTGTGCCCCACATGGTGTTACTCGAATAGCTGAAGCCCTGCTTGATCCTCACTTGCCTTCATGTGGAGGCAGCAGAGGTAAAGTGTACGTTAGAGAGGGAAGCGTGAATTACAGTGACTGTTTCTTTCTCTCTGTTATGTGTTGCTGGATGTGTTTTCAAACCTGTGCTCATTTTCCCCACTCATAATTTCAGAGGTAAAGCCTGAAGGCAGGCTTCAGGCTAAATGTGCTGGTGTTGAAGGAAATGTTTTTTTTTTGCCGTTTTTCTGAGCTGGTTTTCTGAGCTTACTGTCCTGCCCAGTTGAGCTTGGAAGGACTTGCAAGTTCTTCTTATGTGGGCAGTTTGCATGTGTATGTTTAATTTCCTAGCAGCAGTTGGCAAGCTGGCTCGTGTCTGTAAGAACTGCTTGCTGAAAAGCAGTGGTAAATTCAGGCATTTCAGAAAATTTGTCCTCATATAACAACACGTAATTGTCTCGTGCCTTGACCTTACTGGGGGCTGCTGGGCTCCCCAGTACAGTTGCTCCTAGTGGGACCACTTATTTTACAGTTCTAACTATTTGGATATCTAAAATTTGTATGCATAAGTTAACAAGTTGAGTCTGAAATTAGGGTTTTGGTTTCTGCAGTAGGAGGGGAAGCTGTGAACATTACAGCATCACAGTATTTTGCTTATCCTGCTTGTTCAGGAGGTAAGAACAGCATTTGGAAAGTAGGTGTGACAAAGACAGCATAGTTTATTTATGCTGTGGAGGAACAAAAGAGTCATGTTCTTTGTAGCACAGCAGACTAAAGTGGTTTAGGAGCACTGTTTGGAATAGAGGCTTGTACGTTGTACATTTAGTTTTTGCACCATTCCCCCCAGCGATTTGCACACCCCCTTTGTCTGGGCTGCCTCTCTGCTGGTGGAGCTGCAAGAAGGATGGCTTTAGCTGCTTCACCCCTCCTGTGTGTGTGTCTAACACATTTGGTCACTCAAGTTTTATTTCTTCCCTCTGTAAAACATGAGAGTGTAACTTCCACTCCAGCCTTGTTAGGGCACAAGCTGCCGAAGCAGGGGCTCCCCAGGACCAGGCATTGTCACCGGATAGTAAAACCTCTTTAATGGGGCTGGCTAAACTTTTAAGTTATGGCTAATGTTTTTAACAGTAACTTGTGTTTCCTCTGGCCTTCACGCCCAACCATTAGCCAGGTGTTTTTGTTGCACAGAGTGGAAAAATAAAAGTAATCTAACTATCCAGCTGGGCCCTCACTGAGGTGCTGGAGGATGTTGGCCACAGATGCAAACTGGGGGTCACAGAGGCTGGTTGAGTGGGTTAAGAGACTCCTTGTAATGCCTGGAAAAATATAAGCATTGGAAATGAGATGCCTTTTTTTGCCATAAATAAATTACAAGGTTTAAATTTGGCATGCTATGTGCCCATATGCTTTTGCTCTGTGTAATTTTCTAAATATATTATTTTCTTTAAATTTATTTTTGTTCCCCCCCTTTAATATGGCATCCACTTGATTTCTTTGTAACTGCAAGACAGGCCTGACTCTGATGTGCCTTATGCTGTAAACTGTGTTTATGGAGCTAGAATTGGGGTCATTAATTTTCTTTACATCAAAAGAAGTAATTTCTTTTAAATGAGAAGCCTGTTTCACCTAGTAATTCGCTTTAATTGCTTATTTGAAACTTTTGACATTTGATAGCAATTTAAACATTGCCAGATGAGGCTCATGCAATTCGGGAACCTGCAGGTGCTTCCTTGTGTGCCCAACTTGGATCAAAGGGGTGAGCCCAGGGATGTGCCTGGCCGCAGACGGGGCACCCAGTGCTGGAAGGTGCTGTGTTCTGGGGCTGTTTGAATAGATGCTGTGTGTCAGCCTCAGCAAGAATTTGCTCAGAGGGCTCTCTCTTGGAGAGGTTTCTGTGGAGCACAGAGCATGGTGTTGTTTGTTTTTCTTGGGAGATAGACTGTGTGGCCTTTGTTTTGCCTAAAGCTAAATAGTGCTTGCAGCACTAAGTCTCTGTGTTCAAGTCTAACCAATAGCACTTTCTGCTGAAGGGTTAGAAAAAAGTGTCTAAAATATTAATGACTCCCTTTTTTCCCTGACTAATATCTGTTAATTTAGTATTATCACCTTTTGGGAGGTTTGGAGGGAAAGAATTTTCCTCCTCTTGAAGGGTAAGCAAATGGTGCAACTTCAGAAGCGTTTTTATTAGGATCTAAACCTCAATGAAGAGAAGAGACAAAAATGAAACAGTGTCTTTCACTTCATTTTTTATATTGATTCACTAATGTGAGTGCAATTTATTGTTCAATCAGCAGCAGGAGTAGCTTTTCTTAGCCTGAGAAGTATTTTTTTTTAAGTCAGTAAATAAACAATAATTTAGATTATTGCGGAAGGAGCAACTTTTGTTAATGGCTTTTGGCTGTGGAATGCTAGATATACTCACAATGGTTTCTATCAACACTCTGTGTGTCTTGTGAGAGATTAAAACTATTCCAGGAATAGTCCAACAGCTGAACATGAGATGAATTCTGTGCTGCTGCTGCAGAAATTAGGTAGTGTTTTAGGACTTTCTGAATTCAGAGCAAAGCAAAGTACCAGTGCCAAAACTTCTTTAAAGAGTTTTATTGATGCACGTTGTAATTAAAACCAGAATTAGTTTTCTAACAGGACATTCATTTCCTAGAGAGCAATTGCAGCTTGGCATAAAGTAATACACTTTTAAAAACAAGAACTGGTCTGGGGATATTCCCAGCATATGTTGGATGGCAGACTTATTAGCTATGTGTGCCCTCCTTATTAACAAGCAAATTAAATATTTTCACTTAAAATAATTATACAAATAAACCTTTGGCTGTGCTGAGATTTCATTAAAACCTTATTTGTTTAGAGAGCTCAATGAGAGTGTGTTAAGTTGGGTCAGTTTTACTACATGGCATTAGTCTCGATAGCAGATTTACAACAGGGCTGGATTTAATCTCTCGACTAATCTTTACAGTAGCAGGCTTGGGATGGGAAGGAATTTGTGCATTCCAGGAGATAGGTAACTCTATCTCTGAAGTGGAAACATGGTACTGGGTTTTAAAATGTCTGAGGAGCCTTAAAATGAACTGGCAAAGGGGTGGTGGGGAATTGCTTTGTAGAAACAAAATAGGTGTTGCTTTTGAATCAGCTTCTTAGCAGTACATTGTCACACCTTCACACACGGCTGTAGGCTCAAATCTATTTCTCATCAAAGCAACTGTAGCATAAGGGAATATTGCAACCATCTGGGTTGCAAAGATCAGAAATAACGGTCCTTGCTAGCAGAGGAACCAGCTGTGGGCAGCACCACGTAAACTGGCTTTTATGCCACTTGATTAATCATTTCTGAGGATGAAGACAGCAAAACGTTTACCAGGTCATGCATTAATGTTTTAAAATGCTTTAAAGTCTAATTTGCCTGGGCTTCTGGTGGTGGTATGCCTTTGAATCAAGTTATGATATTTGTAGGTTCAGCATCTCAACTAACAATACTCCTGAGCATGGGAAACACAGGCACTTTAGATGTCTCCAAAGGAGAGTTAATTAGAAAAATGAGCAGTTATCAAGTACACCACAGATCCACTGTTTAATTCTGATGATAATTTTCATGCTGGGTCTGATACAAATGAATGCACTTACGGTTTATTAATCCACTGCAACCTGCGAGCCTGTTGAGGTATTCAGGGTAAAAAAGATTGAGAGTTACCAGAACAGATTTAAAGTACTTCCGTGAGCGGAGAGCAAATCAGAGAACTTTTTTTTCCTTTCTTTTTATCTTTCTGTATTCACTCAGTATGTGTTTTTTTTTTTTTTTGCCTTTCTCCACTTCCTTAGGACCCACGATTATCAGCTTTAATTTTTGACAAGCTTCAAGTGCCTGACTATTTACAGAAAAACAGGAATGAAGGAGAGAGCAGATGCGAAACTTGTGCCACTCACTTGAATCAGCTGAAGCAGGAAGCCATTCAGATGATGCACACCCTCAGTCAAACCAGCTACCCAGAAATGCCCGACCTCCCGCCCGGTGCCGGGGCAGTGACCAGCATGGTACCCAGGATGGTCACTGTCTCCTCCCAGAGAGACCTGCCACTCATTGCTGGGCAGGTGGGCAGGCAGCCTGGAAAGTCGCCAAATCTGTTCTCTGCAGCAGAGAGGAAGAAGGGACTTGGATGGTCTCAAGGCGTGGGCGGTTTCCCGAACTCCAGCGTTCAAGTGACGGTGGCCCCCAGCGGTCTCAGCGGCGCTCTGAGCTCGGTCACCATCCAAGCTCAGCAGTACCTCGAGGGCATGTGGAGTATCTCCAGGGTGAACAGCTTCCTGCCTCAGGCTTGTCTAGTAAGTAGCAATAATTTAGCTGTTTGAGTTTTGTTTAAATGTGTGTGGACATACAGAGAGATAAAGATAAAACTTGAGATGTATACATATTTATCTTAGCGGGATCAGCTAATGGTATTCTAAGCCATGTTTCAAGGGCTGAAAAAGAGCTTTGAATGATGTTCTATCAGATGTCACAGGGAATTTGCTTTCTTATCTCAGATGGTGAGATCCTTTCCTCAGATGTTTTTGCACCTACTTTAGCTTCACATACGCAGGCGATGTTATTTGTCTGTCACCTACCAGGTAACCCCTTTAGAAAAACATAAAAGGCCAAGTTTGTCACATATGAACTCTGGAAGCTTCATGGGATTATATCAAAGATGAACTTGACCCTCAAGTCTAGCACTGAGCTTCTGATGCTGTGTACAATACAGCGGTTGCTGTTGATGGACCGTGATGAGCATTAATCTTCAGGTTAGATGTGTTGTAAAACAGTTTGCTGCTGAGTAGGGTGCTCAGAAGGTTGCTTCAGAGCCACATGCCTGTAAATGTCATTGCACTTGGATTTTAAGCATTGGTGTTGATTTCCTGTATTCTGCGTGCATTTTAAGAACTCTTGTGGGAAATGAAAAAGCTTTATAGAGGTGCATGTTACCTTTAAAATCAAGTTTATTACATATTTGTGACTATCTATGGAACTGTGCTAAGAAGGATATAGTGATTTGTTTTGACTAAGATCTATTCCTAAATGGTTTTCACAAGGTAGTGAACAGGGGAGTGTGTGTAATGATGAAATGTGTACAATTTGAAGTAGTGGTTTTCACTTAAAAGATGTAACAGATCCTGCAAGACCAGGTATGTTGGTGCTAGACAGTTTTAAATTTAACATAATGCCTTCTGTGCTGTTGTATGTAAACACTGCCTAATATTGCTTCGTAGCTTCAGCTGGTTGAGCTCCAAGATCATCAGTGATAAATATTTAACAGTGCTGCTGTGTAACATTACTTTTGCAGCCTGACTGTTGCGTTTTCTTCCAGAAAAGGCTTGGAGGCATGATTCTTCCCTCCCATGCTTCTCTCTCATATGGAAATTTGTGAATTCACATATATCCCATCTCTGAGGGGTTCCCATTTAAATCCAGTGAATACCCACTGGCATCAGATCACTCATTGAGAAAAAAACCTGGCCCATTCAGCTCTTCATAGTTTGTAAGGAACTGCTGCTATAAGAGCTTTTCTCTAAGATGTTGCTCCATGCACTAGGGGTAAATTTGGCCAATATAAGTGTATGATGTTGTCTTTAAATTACCTTTTAAATTCTGTGTATATCTCAGAAATGTAGAAGGAAAAATGGGAAAGCTACTGGGTTAAGAAGCCTGCACTCTGAAAGCAGAAGTATTTCCATTTGCCTGCTCATTCCTTGTCTGCCTTTATTCCTGTCCTAAATAATTCACTAACAGCCAGCTCCAGATTTCTTCCTGCTTAACCACGCTGACTGATAGATGTGGTTTTCCCTAACCACTGTACTATTCTAACATAAAACTGTTGCCTCATTTAACCCCTGTGAAGGAAAAATGTGTATAATGCAACAGAGATTAAGTGCGATCAAGAAATGTGCAAAGAAACTCAGTAGCCTGGAAAACAGTGACCTTTAATGAAAGGACAAACAAGCTGTTGGAGACAGCTTGGATGTGACCCAGGCACCTGCAAGGGCAGTTTCGATTTATAAGCAGTTTTTGGAGAGGAGCTAGTCTTCAGTTTTTTTATCTCTTAATTTTTTTTTAAAAAATTCGTTTACATCCAAGTGTAGTTACTGAAAACTATGCGTGTATCTCTTTCCAAATTCTACTTCTTGCGTCTGTCTGAATTCTTCTACTGCCTTTTGTGTTATTAAGAGGCTTGTGTCTGATGAAGCTGTTTGGGTGGGTGAGGCAGAAAGTGCTTCCCCTACGCTCTTCCCCTGAGGAATCACAGGTGTTGAAGGAAATAGGATTGGAGAGATTTCAGGAAAAATCTAGTATAGCCCTTGTCTAGGATAGCATTCACTGCATAAACATTCTTGTCCAATGCTTATCTGACCTCTTCTTACAATTTTTCAAGGACTGGGATTTCCCTATTTCTCTTGATTCTCAAGTCTGAACTTCCTTTCCTATTAGAAAAGTTTACTTGATTTATTTCCTTTATTTTTTTTTTTGTTAAACCCTGGTTAGAGAGATAATTTTGGCTTTTCTTTCCTGAAGTTGAAGGCAGAGTTTAGGTTTCAGATTAACCCAGAAGAAAGATGTAGATGTACGTACTTTTAGTGATGCCTTTAGTAACATTTCCCATCTTCTTGTAGAGCAAAGCTGGTCTGGCCAGAGGAATTCTGGAACAAGTAGAACTACAGCAGTAGAAAGGACAGCATTGCATGTACTGTATGTGTGACTGCATCTTGGAGTCTTCAGCCCCAGTTTAGGCAAGATACTGCACAAATGGAGAAGAAAAAGATGGATTTTTTTCCCAGGGAGTTTACACTCTTGGTGGTGATACCAGTTATTTTAACCACTCTGTATATATCTGTTTCACTGGGAATCTTTTTGCCTTTTTTCCTTACCAAAGGGTACTTGAAACAAGTGCTGAACTCCCTGGTGGGGAGCTGTTACCCAATTCCTAACCTCTCAGTGATTTAACTCACTGAGGCATATGAAATGAGAGTGATTAATTTTCTAAAAATGGGAAGGCAGGTACAGGTGAAGGCTGGGGTTCATCTCAAGTATTTTTAGCTGCCCAAAAGACAGTTGTTTGTTCTAAGCTAATTACTGAGGCTTCTCTTGTAGCTGTGGAAGAGCAACAGGCACCTCCAAGAGGTGCCTTGTCCTTCTCACCTTGGATGAGTGTCCTGGTCTGCCTCGGTCCACCGAAGGTGCCTGTGGCTTTCAGCTGGTGCTGGCAGAGCCCAGGTGGGTGATGTGGAGCAAATCCTTGAGTGGTTGGCTGATGCAGGGTACTGTGTGCCCAGTGCCTTCTGAGAGTGAAAATACGCCCCAGTGTACATCTGCCAGACCTCAGGAGACCTTGTACCTACAGACATTTCTCCAGGATCCGTATTTTTTATTCATGGTTAGTTTTAATAGTGATGGTAGTGGAATTGCCTGTGGAGAGGGAAAAAAAATGATTTGATTTTTTGCTCCTCTCATCTCCCTCTCCTAACTCGCATGTATTACCTTGTAATGTCACTTATGGTTGCGAAAACACTTCTGGGCTGAACGCTGGGGGTCACAAGTGCAGGACATCGTAAATTTTTAATACATGTTTGGAGTTCAAGTGTGAAAAATCCATTATATAGATTATAAATTTTTTGAACAGGAATGTGTGTTTGAAGCATAGTGAGGCTGCTACTCAAACCAAAATAATAACTGGGCTTTGGGAGCTGTGAAGAGGAACAGTAATTAAGGATCTGGAGGAAGGTTCAGGGAGGGGAAGAGTAGGATTTCAACCAAGGTGCAAAAGGTGAAGATGTAATCAGTTGCTTTACCCAAGTGGCCTGTTGTGAAAAATTACAAATAATAATCACCAGTAGCAGTGATAAGTTGTCTGACCAGACAACAAGCACTGTGGAGAGAGCAGGTATAACTCTGGGTAAGACAGGTGATTTGTAGTGGATGCCTGACAACTTTAATTAATAAATAGTTTTATATTGATGTTTTTAGTTCTAAACTGACAAGTGAATATAAGGTTACTACTCAAATGAAAAAACATTAACATTGCTCAGCACTGGCACTCAGTTAAATGCAGAAGCAGAGAACTGAGGGTAATTTAGGCTTCTCAGATGTGTTGGAATCTGGCTGAGAGGTAGAATATTAAGACCACTGAAAGTGCCTTGTAAACCTATTAGAAGTATCTGCATTTATTTTGTATTGTGTGAAAAAAAAGGCCTTACTGTGTGCTTTAAATTGACTGTGTTATTATTATGCAGTGTTATGTACTGCATAAAAGTGCTAAAATAGCCATGCCATGTGCTATAAAGACATCACAGTGAAATAGAGCTTATTTGCAAATTGCTTTTTCTTTTATCTCTGTGCAAAATGAAATCCTTGTCACACTATTTCTTATTTGAATACATACAATTGGTACTGCTTATAAGGCAAAATATTGTGGCTCCTTGAAACTTTACTAGTTTGTAAGTTGTTTTAAAAAATATTAAAAAATGCACCACTAGGAAATTGAAAAAGTTGGAGTGCTGTAAAATTCAAAGTGACTTAAGTAAAACTTTTAAAGCATATATATGTAAAATTGTAAAATTATCAAAAGCTTCGTGTACATCCCTGAGAGTATTCACAAATTTGAAGTTAGGTGTGAGTTTATGGCCTGGGTCTGCAAGGTTCAAAGAGGGAGGGTCTGCCCACAGCACATGTAAATGGGTGTACAGATTATAAAGTTAATTACGTTTGCTTGTCTTGTGTGAAAAACCTCTGAGTTATTTTAGTCACAATTCAAGCTTTCCTGTAGTTTCTATGAGTAAGTCTTTTCCTTACCCTAATCTAAACCAGATGGATTCGTCAGAGAGTAGTTCAGCTTCTGACTTTCCTTAAAACCTCTTTGTTTGTTTATAGCAAGGATGGCTTACATTTTGTTTAAAAGATGCAATAAAAAGCTGACTGCAGAAAACAGAAGAATGGCGAGATTTACTTTCCAGTATTGGCTTTTTTACTTTGATAAATGTCATACCAAATGGATTTTTAAATTAATTTTTAAAATCCTTCTTGATAGCTTTCTCAGTGACCTTTTATTAATACAACGTGGGAAATATATTTTGTAATGAAACAATTAAAATACAGTGTGTTGACCATAAATCTTGTCTGAGAGACATATGGATGTCTTTGAGCTTTGGGATATTTCTGACTCCATGTATAACATCTTGAATCTCAAGAAGTCAATGTCAGACAGCTGGTGGGGCCAGGACTGCATAGAGGCTTTTTTGTCTTCCTTTTAGCTCCAGTGGTGTTGGTGACATTGCTCTTGTAGAGGAAGTTCATGAAGGAAAGGGGGTGGCAAAATACACTACTCTTCAAAGTTACTGAGGGTCACTTTCCATAACAAATCTCAACGGGAGAAGGAAGCCTTTTGCTCCAAGTTACTAAATGCTTTCTCATACTGACCTGATATAAACCCCCCATGGAAAAGACCTTTCCTGTGACTGCTGCATCTCTGCTGTGCAGTCATGCCTTGCTTTGTACTTTGCTGCCTTAGCAAATGCAGAGGGAGGGATGTAATGCAGGAGGCCAATGCTGCCACTGTCACCAAGCCCCTGCCCCAGCAGCCAGGTGGCAGACTGGCTTGGAAAGTGTGAGTTGCAAATTCAGCCTTAGCGATCCAGATTGAAACCATGGCCCTCTGTTTTGTATAGTTGCTAAGACCTTTGTGCTCTCTTATTCCAGCTTGTCCCCAGTGTAGGATGCTGAGGGTCAAAATGAGGTTACTTTTTAATGTATTTCCAGGTATCAGAGTAATGTAGGAAAAATGTCAAGAGTTAACAGAAGATTATTGGCTACAAGATGGAAATGAGCATGTTCTTAGATGAGGGTGTGGACTGCATTTCTTTATGTTGTGTGTTTGACACTTCCACAATAATACTGGTTTTACAGTTGTGGGACAGGGTAACTATTTGTAGGACTCAGACCCTCTTGTGGCTCAAATTACAACCTGAAAGCAGTTCTTTTGATCTTTCACCGCTGCAGGGTAAGCAGTTGTTATTACAGGTCTCAAGGGGAAACAAGTCCATACTTGCCTTTGTTGACAATTGAAGTCAACAGGCAATAATAAGGAATGTTGGCCCAGACTTCACCTGTAACTCATCAGAAGTAGGTTTAAGACAAGCAGACTTGAAAGATTATGTGCAATTGATAATCCACTGGATTTACCTTTCGCCCACAGGTCATTCTCTCATCTGGCAAATGTATCATAAGGTACACTAAATACCCCAAATATTTAAGTTTTCTACTCTTGCCTTTCAACTAGTTTCTTTGAGATGGCTTTTTCTGTTCACTTCATTTTCTTCAGCTTCTTTTGCTTCCTGCCGGTACATTTATACTGTGAATTTGCTCTCCTATGAATTCTTCAGTGTACTGATGGTTAATCAATGCATCCCATGCCACCCCAACATTTCAAATCACCATACAAGGAAGATTCGTGCTTTTTGGCTGGAGCTCAGAAGTGTCATCCAGCATTTGAAAAAGGCTCTACATATCTCACATAGAACAGCTTTCATGAGGCTACTGTTGCTCTGCACTGGCTATATGGGTTAAGGGTGGGCTGAAGCTGAATAATGCCCTTTGGGTTCAAAAGTTAATACAGCAGTGAAATCGGATAATTTCAGGCTGAGTTTAGACTTTAGTTGTGTGCAGGCTGGTGGAGAGAAAGTCTTTTGCAGTGGTCTCTGTATACCACATGGAAGGAACAGATTTGCACAGCTGGATGCAGGTGTGGATTGCCCAGTTGTCCTGCTTGTGTAAAAATAGGATTTGAACCTTTTTTTTTTTTTTTTTTTTAAAGTGCTTTGAATGTAACATTTGCTCCATAGGTTGTTTCCTGGAACTATGGCATGTTGAGTTTGTGGGACTCCAGGCAGTTGAGCTGTGCACAGTGTGAGCATTGCTGAAAGCATCTCCTGTTGTTTTGTAGCATGAGTAGCAGAGCGTGGGGCAAAAATTGATGCTCTTTGTTACTTGCAACTAGAATTACTGAGGTGCCCTGGGTGGTAGCTTCTGAGAGGAGGTCTAAAAACCGTCAATAGAAAAAGCATCTACTTTTGTGTTTCAGCACTTAGGAGAAAATTTATGATGTATAGATAGAGTTCATAGATATTTCAAGCCTTTCATATGTGTGTGTTTAATGGAATGGATTGCCACTTTACTGAATATAGCATCAAATCAGCTCTGTTAATTGAAAAAGATTTTTCACATTATTGCTAATGATGTGACACAGTTTTGTTAGAGATGGCGCATAAAATAGCGCTACTTGAAGTGACATTAATGTATGCATTTAAATTCCTTTTTTCCCATTTACGTGCATTATTGATTTTATTTCATTGTTGAGCTGCTAATGGATTTATAATTTGAATACAGTCACAGTAATCAATGATAAGATTATTAGACTTAAAATAGAACTTTAAAACTACGATGAGGTAATTTACCAGTGACGTTATAGTGAGTGGGCTGCCCAACCAAGAAAACTGAGTGGATGAGGTCCTCCATAGACAGATAGGAGCAATCCGATGTTCAGAAGCCCTGATCCTTCAACCACCCTGATATCTGTTGGAGGGACAACATAGCAGGGCATAAACAATCCAAGAGGTTCCTGGAATGTGTTGGTGATAGCTTTCTTCTCCAAATGATAGAAAAGCCAACGAGGAGAGGTGCTATGCTGGACCCTGGCTGTGATCGGTAGCACAGAGTCCAGTTGGAGCCCTACAGCCAGTGGTGTTCCCCAGGGGTCAGTACTGTGTCCACTCTCATTCATCTTACTCATCAATACCCTGGATGAGGGACAGAGTGCAGCCTCAGGAAGTTTGTGTAGGATGAAAAGCTGGGAGGAGTGGCTGATATCCCAGAGTGCTATGCTGCCATTCAGCAAGACATGGACAGACTGAAGACACGGGAGGAAATGAACCTAAAGAAATTCAGCAAAGGCAAGTGCAGGGTCCTGCACCTGGGGAGCATTAATCCTATGTACCAGTACAGACTTGGGGCTGACCTACTGGAAAGCAGCTCTCAGGATCCTGATAGACAACAAGTAAAGCATGAGCCAGCAGTGTGCCCTTGTGGCCAAGAAGGCCAATGATATCCTGGGCTGTATTAGGAAAAGCACTGCCAGTAGGTCGAGGGAGGTCATCCTGCCCCTGTACTCAGCACTAGCGAGGCTGCATCTGTAGCACTGTGTGTAGTTCTGGGCTCCTCTGTTCAAGGAAGACATGGAGATCCTGGAGAGGGGCTGTGAACATGATGAGGGGACTGGAGCATCTCTCTTATGAGAAAAGGTTGAGGGAGCTGGACCTGTTTAACCTGGAGAAGAGACAACTGAGAGTGGATCTTATCATTGTATACAAATATTGTAAGGACAGCTGTCAAGAAGATGGGAGCAGACTCTTTTCAGTGGTGTCCAGTGACAGGGGGAGGCGCAACAGTCACAAACTGAAATGCGGGAGCACTGGAACAGGCTGCCTGGAGATGTTGTGGAATCTCCTTCTCTGGAGATATTCAAAACCTGTCTGAACACAATCCTGTGCAACCTGCTTTAGGTGAACCTGCTTAAGCAGGGGGTTGTCACTAGATATCTCCAGAGGTCCATTCCATCCCCAGTCATTCTCTGATTCTCTGTAATGAGGCTTAGTGATTAGAGATTTTCTTTGAATCTGAAAGTAATACTTGAAAGATTAACTGTGAAACTCTTCTAGGGAAGTGAGTCCAAATAATTATACAAACTGATATTGTGGTTAGGTATTTTCCAAAACAGACTTAATATTACTATCACTTTTGTTTGGTGCCCAAATGGTTCTGAGTTAATTCGTCTGGATTTACATAACTGCCACTATCTCAAAACTGGAGGAGTTTGTTCTTTTCTGATTTGAAGAAGGTGTTTGGAAGGTGCCATAGGCAGGAGTCCATTGCTGCGTTTTTGGTGTTGTTTGGCAAAGCTAATGGATCTGCCATTCAGAACTGTCCCTGTCCTGTTTCTCAAAAATGATAGTGGTGAAGTTGTGAAAGGTGGTTTTAGGGGGAGATGACAGTGGAAGGATGAAGAAGGAGAGAGTGACCCTTGTGATGCCTGGCTTGGGAAGGGTCTGGATTTTATGGGGGCCTGTGGGAATGGCACAACCTTCTGTTACTGTTAAACTAAGATTGTAGTGAAAAGATTATATGGGAATGGTAAGAACATTAATAATATCCTGCTGGGTCTCAGCTGCAGCCCATCTAGCCCAGGGCTGTCTCCAGCAGTGAAGCTGGAAATGGTGTTTAGGGAGAGCTGCTCTCTGCAGTCTGCTCATACTCCCCAGTGCCCACACTTGGAAAATTCACAAGGAGGCACTGTCTGTTCCCTTTAGTATCTGTTTGTGGACCTGCTGTGCAGGAATTGATCTAATTCCTTTCTGACCCTGCAAACACTCTCTACCTCCACAGCCTCCTATGTCAGCAGGTTCCACAAGTTTACTGTCCCAGTGCACTTCCATGGCTTTGTAAACCTTAATCAGGCTGCCCTCAATCTTCCCCTCTCCAAGCGAGAGTCCCATCCTCTTTCATCTCTCCTCCTGGGCAGTTGCTTCATCTTCTTGACTATTTACTTGCTTGTCTCTGTCATTTCCCTTACTCCACTATCCTGTCTTGAGACGCAGGACTAGGACTCATAGAGGAGGGGCAGACACTGATCTCTTCTCTGTGGTGACCAGGGACAGAATCCGAGGGAATGGCCTGAAGTTGTGTCAGGGGGATGTAGGTTGGATATTAGAAAAAGGTTTTTCACCCAGAGGGTGGCTGGGCACTGGAACAGGTTTCCCAGAGAAGTGGTCACAGCACCAAGCCTGATAGAGTTCAGTGTTTGGATGTTACTCTCAGGCACATGGTGTGATTCTTGGGGATGATCCTGTGCAGGTCTAAGAGTTGGACTTGGTGATTCTTGTGGGTCCCTTCCAACTCAGCAGATTCTGTGATTCTGTGGTTCTCAGTATGTGAACACCCTCCTTGTTCTTTGTGCCCTGCATTGTGATGTCCAAAAGCTTTTTTTCTATTTTTTTCTTGGGTCTGAATCTTGATTCAGAGGAACTGTCAATAACCCTTGGATCTTCCAAACTGTAGCTGCAAGTTTTGGGCTCAGCACTGTGGAGGAGTTATTTCGTTATTTCGTTATTTTTCCCCATGTACATGGTCTTATCTATGTCAAATCTCACCTGACACTTCTTTGCTTACTCACATTTGGGAAATTCTTCTAGAATTCCTTAATACTGGCATTTGGCTACTTGAAAGAGCTTTGGGACATCTACGGGCTTGCAGATTTCACTGTAGTCATGGTGGATCATGGCTGTCTGCGTGCCTGGGTTACACAGTTCCCACGTTGGGAGCAAACAGCACATAGCAAGGAACAGCCAGAAGACAAGAGCTGCACCTGCACAGCTCCATCCCTCATTTGGGCCCTCAGTGCCCTTCAGCAATCATCCCAATGATCACAGCTGTGCAAACTTAATGCTGCTTCGTGAGCTTGCCTGTAATTGAATCTTAGTCTCTGGATTTGGGTGTACTAAATACCCGGTTTTTCCTTCAGATAATGAGGGCTTGTACCTCTTCAAGTGAGATACTAGTCAATGGGTGGCTTGCATGTGGTAGCTGTCAGGCAAATTGATCCCAAGGGATGTTCTTTTTAAAGCAGTTACATCTAATATGTAAGCAGTTCAAGCATGATTGAAATAGAAATTAGGTATGACAGTCTCCGTCCACCTTTGCCTTTATTTGATGACATTGTATGTCAATCATTATAACAATATAGTGATTATAATAAAATTGGGAACATGGTAATTCCTTTGCTGAATAGAGAGTAATCAAGGTACAGTGAGATTTGGTTGAGTTGCCTAAATCATTGAGAAATTCTACTGTGGAATCAGGAAGGCGACACAAGTTCTCCCAACTCAAAGCTCTGTATGTGTCCTGTGTTTAGTGGCTGTTTGAAACACATCTGGCCTTGGGAAGTCAGTCCTAATGGAAAAGCATTTGTCTTCTTGTCGGAAACCCAACCCTAAACTGACAGAAATTTGCATTATTATGAGCTTGTTAATGAATTCCTTTGCTTGCTCATATCAACCTCTGACAAAAAGCAGTTCAACTGTATATTTGCCCACTTGAATAAATACCCTGAGCAGTACACAGCTATATTTTTTGGCTTTGGAGGCTGTAACTATTGTAATACCTGTCAGCGGGAAAGGCCCTGGGCAACACTTACTGCTTGCCTGGAGGCGTTGGAAGAAACAGTTCCTCTAGCCTGGCTGTTTTAAATCCACTGCACATGAAAAGTCCTTATTTGAAATGTTAATGTGCAGCAGGATCTATGTCCTTCTCGACAGCTCATTTCATGGCTTCCTGACTTTCCAGGTGGTGGGTTTACATGAGCAAATAGGAGGGTGAGGTTCATGTGACTGGTGGTCAGATATCTGTGAAGAAGGAAAGAAAAAGAGCATCGCTTGCTGTCTCTTTTGGGATTGGTGTCCAGAGTAGCTGAAATGTGGAACAATTGGTTTGTCACTGCCTGTTGGCATCTTTGCACTACCAGAGCCCTGGCTTCAGAGGCTGAGAACGTGGGCAATCTGAAGGAAGGAATGACATTTCATTTTGCAGATGCAGGTCAGCCCAAAACCTTAATAGATTTCTCAAGGACCAAGGATCATGGTTTAGGAGAGATCTGGTTCAGACTGAGATCAAAAGCCCCTGATCAGAGAGAAGAAGCTGCTAATTCTCTATTCTTGTACTGTCAGGGGTGCCAGTGCTGGATGTAGCTGGGTGCATGTGCCCTGCACTTGAAGGATGAGGTCTTTTCTGTGCATGAAGCACAGACTACTTGTAATTTTTGGTGGTTGAGATCCAAACCCTCAACCTGTTTTAGTAATTTACATATCATTTCAAAAAGCAAGAGCTCTGAGATTGTCTTTGGATCTCCTATATTACTTTCCAGTCTGTGACAGCAGATGGGCCCTCCTATTTCTGTTTAATTCTATTTCTCTGTAATTTTTCTCCTTCTGCCTCATTTTCAGAGATCAGTGATAAGCCAGGCATTAGCAACTTTTGTAGCTAAAAACCTTTTTTGAGAGAAGGGATACTGTGCTCTGCATTTGATTTGCACTGAACACGAGATGCATATAAAAGTTTGAAACTACAGGTTTAGGCATTCTGGTTACCACATCACAGCTGCGGGTTATAAAATGACTACAGTAGTGTATTGTAGTTATAAAATGCCCCAGTTATTTTATAATGAGCCCTGGATGAAACAACGTCAAATGGCAGTAAAAAAGTTTATCCCAGAACATGTTTCACTTCAACCTGGCATATGCTGCCCTGTTAACTTTATGTAATGCTCATCAGTCAGGAGGAGGAATTTCACACAGAAGACGTGTGCAGGACTTATCCATGCTTACTTGAAAGAGGGGTTTATATTATGAGCATTATCCAGCTAGAGATTTACGTCACATTTGTTCCAGTTACTGGTCATGAGAGTCTTTGCATGAATCATTTAGGCAGAAAATTATTGTTTTATCATGTACAAACAGTAGCTTTAATATATTGCAAAATCATTAGATCGAGCAGTTTTTACAATTTAATTGACTGTGACATTCTACTCAGAAAGGAGAAAATGGTAAGTTAAAGCAAATACTCAGAATTCTGTATGTCTGACTGCTGGTCAGAAAGGGATAAAAACAAGAAGAAAAGGGGGAAAAAAATCACCAGTACAGACTCAGGCTGTACTAGAGCAGCTAGAGCTTTACCTGCAATACACTGTTGAAACCCTGTTGAGTGCTTTCATTATGGGACTAATTTTTTGAAACAAAGTAAATTGTATTGAGTTCTGACTCTGATTACACAGATGTGTGTTAGACTTGTTGAGGCTCTTGTAATTTTCTCTGTTCTGTCTTCTGTGATTCTCTTCTTGATAGCCTTTTGCAGTTCTATCCAACCTTCTCGTTTTCTTTTGCCACAACAGTACTGTCCTGGGGCTAATCCAGGGATTAGTTTTTCTCTCTATTTTTGTAGTCCCATGTTTTTCTTGCCTGTCACCAGATATATGTTTTGCACGTGTTACAGAGATCAAGTGGCATGACTTAGCTTGGCTTTTTTGGATCCCTGGACAAAGGTCAATGTCCAGATAATGGAAGTATTCGGGAAACTGAAAACATTAATGGCTTAGTTTTTGGCTTTGCATTTCAAACTTGTAAAGAGCTTGTTAGGATTGTAATTGTCCTTTGGATGGTAATGGCTTGACAGAGTACTGCGTACCTGGATATTTCATTTATGGCCAACTTCTTTACAGTGTGATTTTGGACTAATCTGACTTGTTTAAACCCAGGCAGATGTTTCCTGCCATCTAGTCACGGCAGAGAACCTGTGTAATGTGAATGTCCCTGCTCTGCCCAGCACACCTCTGTAGCTCGAGGATGTCTGGTCACCTCAATCTCTTCCTGCTCTCTCCCCCAGCCTTTGAGGGGAGTGTCTTAAGCGGGAACAACTCATTCTGTAATTTCTTGTTGTGGTCATGCCAACTTCAGCTGTGTGTGTGGACGCTGCCAGATGGAAACACAGCATGTCTAGCTCTTTTCCCATGTCCTCCGAGTGGGCACTGGGACCTGGTAGCAAAACCCTCCTGTCTGTGACATAGGAGAAAAGGGGTCCTATAGAGCAGTTTTGGAAATCCTTCCTTTGAGGTTTAGCTTGTTTCCAGAGGGTTAATGGCTTTTGTCTAGCGAACTTTTTCTTAGAAAATTAAAACAAACATCACTTTCTGAATGTGGAGGCCTATGACACTTTAAATATTCAGTGCAGTCAGTAACACTTTATAGTGACAAGATTATGATTCAGCATTTGATCATGAGTGATTTATGAAAATTCAGTAAATTTTGAAGCACAGCTCCCTCTCAGCTGCAGTCTGGAGTCTTCTCTTTGTGCAGACTTGCATGCTTGAAAAAGTCATGCAAAGTTGCTTGCAGTCCTTTAGAGAATTATATTTTCCATACACACTTGTGAAAAAAGTATGTGTTGAGATGAGGAAGGAGCATGAAGTAATTCCTGCATTCTTTTTTTGTGGTGTGACAAGCTGAAGTGCCCAGGTCCATTACCTGTCTTTAGTGTTCTTGCCTCAGGGCATATGACTTGAACCTGGCAAGTTTCCTCATACCTGAGTCCTCCTCTTCGTCTCCTGAGAGATGTAGCTGTCTCAGGGAGACCTGAGTATGGCTGTGCTGGAAAATCCTGCCACTTTGGATGGTGTAAGCAGTCCTTGAAATGAGTCCTAAACTTGGAAGAAGTTTTGTGGTTTTTCAGCTTCTCACTATGCAGCAAAACTGATGGTATCTCTGTGTTTAAGAATACTAATTGGGTAGTTGAAGACAAATGAAACTATATGGGTTGTCTTCTGCAGTAGTTTTCTGATTATTTTTATTTTGCATGTCTTCACTTTTTCTCCCTTTACAAGAATCAGTGCCTTGTCCTTGGCTTCCCTTCATCCTCCTTTCATGCACACACAGAACTGAGAAAAAAACTTCCAGATTTATCCAGAAATTACAGTTTGAGTTTTTGAAAGTGTGTTTAATGTGGGAATGGCAATTTACAGACATCCAACTTAGATATGTTGTTCTGGAAAGTATATTAACCATTTGCTATCTGAAATATCAGATTTGATTTGGATATTTCAAGTTCCATGCCTAATATGTCCAAAATCATCAGTCTCTTAGAAATACAGAACTTTCTAAGTTCTCATAGAAATAAAAGAGTGGTGTAAAAGGAATATGTGTTACACATTGATCGTATTTTTGTTAAGTGTGAATAGCTTTTACAGGAATTGATCTGTTAAGAGGTTCCAGTCAGTTCTTACAAGTGTCTTACACTTTACTGTAAAATTCAGTGACATTTCACGCTAACTCTGCAGATTTCATATTTAGCTTTAGATCGTGCTATCATTGAGATTATACGCTAGTTAAAGTGCAGTTAGTTAGAAACATGTTGCTACTTCTGCCTTTTTTTTTCCAAAATTTTGCTTAAACATAATTTTCTTTGTTTCAAGGTCCATTGTGTAATACAGCCCCTGCTGAAAGAGAGTGGAAAAATGTGTTGGGAATTAATCTTGAGCCTGCAATTTTTAATCCGAGACAACATCTTATGTTGGAGGATTATGGTTGTCTTCCTGAGAGAATGTGGGGGAATATTCAGACACTAATGTGACAGTGTCTGCCACTGTGGTTGCTGGTTGGCTGTCATTCTCTTGCTGGCCATCAGGCCATAGCTGCTGAGAATGGAAGTCCCTGATGTACCAGTTTTTAGGCTCCTCGTGATGGCTCCAAAGCTTCTGATGTAGATTTTTTTTTTTTAAGTCTGCAAATTGCTAAATCCATAGTAAGCTCCACTTATTTGTCAGTGCTTTGTGTCAGTTCATGTAACTCTGAAGTTCAGATATCACAGTGGATTTTACCCATCTGCGTTTTTCTCCATGCCATGTACTTTCTGTGACTGGTATAGGTCAGGACAACACATCTGTTGCTTCAGTGCATTAATGATCAAATACCTGCTTTATCGACCCTCTCAAGGTTCATTACTCCATCACTTAGTTATAAGCAATTAACCACATGAGTGGATCTGATCCTTTTCCAAGCATCTCTGTTCCTGGCTGTCATTGCCAGTAGATCATGGATGTGCTTTGTAAAGCACATTTTCTTGCCATACCATTTCTATGTGCCAGTCTCAATCTCAAGCAGTGCTTGGTCTGTCTTTCTGCCTGCATCACTAAGAAATCTGATCTCGTGAGACCTCTGCATTACAAAGTGAAGGATTTTGTAGAGGGTTATTCAAAGTTTCCAGTTTGGCTTCTAGCGTGAGTAGCTTTGCTAGGATTAAGTTAATCTGCATGACTGTTCTTCTGTGTCTCAGCCTCAGATCTCTTAGGTGAGCTCTATAAAAGTACATTTTTGTGTAGCACTCTATGGTGAAGCTTTAGTCAGCCACTCCATAATACTGATAATAGTACTAATCTTTAAAGAGCAGATGTTCAAAAGAGCTGGGTGTACTTTTTGCTTGTTGACTTCGCCGGGAACTGGGAATTCAGCACTCAGTCTGTAGGAATGACTCCAGAGGAAACTCCAGACATCTTTTCATGCATCTGTTGAACACTGCTTGGTTGACAGAGTTTTCTTTTACTTGGTACCTAATAACAGGGTATTGTCTCAATTAGGTATTGCCTCAATTCTCATGAGAAAATCTCTATTTGTGTTGTTGGTGTATGAGAAAATTGAGGGTGTATATGTAACTGGGAAGGCCCTATTACCATGTCTGCATATTTGTAGTTGTAAAACATGATCTATGGCAGCTCAAAATTTAAAATTTGGTGGCATCCCAGGAAATACCTAATTGCATTTGTGCTTCATTACAAGGCTGTCTGCTTTCCTGGAATTTATTTTAGCTAATTAGTTGGAAATGTCAAAATAGTATTTCAGATGACAGAAATATCATATATTATCATACATGAAGCAATTAACTCTTTTGACAGATATTTATTGTAGTGTCATCTTTAATTAAATCTTCAGGACTCCTAGACATAGAGCAGGTTTTTCCGAAAAGGAAGGATCCCAGCACTTTCAGTGAGCATTTGACTGATGGGGCTTAATTGAAGTCGGTATTTGAAAGAGTTGGTGGCCTAAACACGAAGATATAGACATGACGCAATTTCACAATACAGATGTCTGATATTTTGGCAAAAATTTCAAAATAATCATCATCTTCCAAACTTCTCAGACACTGCAGATACATTATGCTGGAGAAGATGCATTTCCAGTCGCTCCTGTTCTTCCTCTAGAGTAGTCTGCAGGAGAAAAAAGTGTCATACACTTGTGCTGCTAGGATAAATAATGCTGAAAAACAAGGCAGTATATATGTTTTTTAAAAAAAAAATCAATTTTTATTTAGTTCTTGGAGTTATTCATGTGGAAATGTGTCACAAATGTGACTGTTTGGTTAGTTCCTCTTAAACAGATAGGTCCTGTAGATGATGTGCCACTGAGAAATAATTCCTGACAGTTATAACTGAACCAGATAAACAGTTCTGCCAGCTCCCAAATAACACTGTAAAACAAAAGGGTTCTGCTTATCGTTTTCCATTTCTTCATGCCTGTCAAACTATTTAACTGTGCATTACCCATCACAAAGGTTCTCTGTGTTTTTCTGCTCCTCTGCTGTGATCATGGTCTTTACATTCTCTGTTGCTGGACCTACTGTGCTACACTTGTCCAGCTGTATCACTCCTCAGCCGCTGCTGATCTTCGCCTTCAAAGACACTCACTGGAAGTGCTGCATGAGATTTTCTCTGCTGTGGCCATGTATTAACTAGTACTAACCTGTGCACATGTTTTTTTTTTTTTTTTTTTTTTTTTTTTTTTCAGGCAGAAACAGCACCAGAAAGTGGTCGAGATGTTCCCAGTGTTCAGATCAGCTCAGGGCAGCACAACTCCGACCCCTCGGGAGCCGGAGGCATGGCAGCCTCCCAGAGCATGGTCGCTCCGGCTGGAGTCTCGGCCGGTACTTCGGCTGCAGCTTCGTTCTTCATAAGGTAGTTTTTCACCTTTCTGGTTTCCCTAACTGCTCATGGGTCTTCAAACAGTTGTGAAATGCTGTTGAATCTTTGCCATGGGCCGAAGGTGTACTGTGTGATGCTGGTTGCTGGGAAATGGGGTTGGTCACCTGGTCATGACTTTGGCTTTCTGCTGCCACTGGGGTGCAGGGGTGTGATGGTGATGCCCTGTTTCTCTCTGGAGACCTCAGCAGGAACTTAACCAAAATCCTAGAAATTGTGTGTTGGGCATTTTCTAGTCCTTAATGGCCATTTCTACCATAAGCCTTTTATTCTGTAGGTTTCCTTGATGCTAAAACTGAAGTACCAAGTTTAAAAAAAAAAAGTTAGATTTTTATTCAGTAGCATGGCCTATGTGTCCAAATGAAAGTTTTTACATGGTTGGTAGCAACAGTTAAAGCAGTTTGAGACATTCTTTTTTTAACAGTAGCTCAGAACAATCTTTTGCTTTCATTCCTTGGTCTTATAACAAAAATGATATGTTAATTTTGTTTGGATGTTTGTTGTAATTAGCAATGTTGATTAAATGCAATACGCTGTCAAGCAGATGGTATTTAAAACAACAAAATTCAGGGCTTTGTACTTGCATTCCAACTCTTTTTTAATTCAGAACTGAACATATTTTCAGACAATATTGAAAAACGTATGTCTGTGAATGCCAGTAAAGTCAGATTTATGCACGGAGTGAGAATACTTCTTGTCATTTAATCACAATAGTAATTGTGTTGTTTCCTTTTCATTGGTCTTTAACATGTTTTGTACCATTAAATAAATGATGTTTACTATAAGTTGCAGCCTGACCTCAGAAGGAGCTCAACTTCCCAAGTTTTGTTTTTTTAGAAGAGCATAGTACAATGAGTCTTAAATGCCTACATATCACAGTCTGTCTGTACACAAGAGGTTTGGAAATGACTGCCCTAAGAGTGCTCTGTGTAAGTTAGTGGTTTGTCTGTGTGCTGTGGGTTTGAAGCCAACACAGAGAAACAGTTGCCTACAGAGGATGACTGGTTTAATTTAAAGATAGGTATCTGAAATGAGTGGGACTGGAGAGGAAGAATAAGGGGAAAAGCTCAGGCATCTCTCTTCTTGTTTAGTTACCTAAATAAGGACAGATGAATATTCTCCTAAGTATCTAGAATGGATAGCAGCACAGCTTTCATTACTGTGTTTCATATTATGGGTATAAACAGTGTGATTTTAGCTTAACCTACTTTGGATTTATTTCAGTGTTAATCCGTATGTCACAAACAAATGTAAAGACTTGTCCCTTTCATAGGGAAAGCCAGAAAATAAAATACCTTCCTTGGAACTGAAAGAAATCGGTGCCTAGCAGTCTGAAAAAAGACCCAAAATCTTTTCTCCCTTTGATGCTTTTGTCAATGGTCAGTAAAACTCAGTTCTGTTTTTATTGTGAAGCGATTGTCATTAGCTTGAATCAAAAATTCTTGAAGTCAGCAGCAAGACTGCAAATGACATCACTGTACTTTGGATCAGGCCCTAATTGCTTCTCATGAATCTGTCTTTCCCTCAAGTGAATCAGAGTTTTATAGCTTTAGCAGCTATGTGCTAGCTAAAACATTTTGAAAACCCATTAGTACCTTGCTTATTCCCTACCTGTGTTTCCTCTGTTCAAAATTGTTTCTCTTCAATTTTTTAACCAAAGAACAGGGCTGGTTGAAATTTTTGTGTGCAAAGCACTTCTGTTTGTTCTTTGTGTTGTTGTTGACACGCAAAAAATCTCACAAGGGTTGGGGGAGAGAGGTCCTTCATTGATCCCTGGCAGTCATAAATATGTTGAGCCGGTCCTCAGGTGGGTACCACTGTATAGTCCTGGCTGGGCTGCTCCCCCAACGTTGGCACTAACCTCAGGAGAGGCTCCCTCTGCCACTGCTCCTTCTCTTCTGACTCCTCATGCCATGGGGACCTTTATGGATCCAAGTTTTCATGCTGAGTCTTCCTCCCACCCTCAAGGTGTGGAGTTCTCAGCAGAAGGGGAGAGGAAGAGGAGAAGATCTTCAAGGATGAGTGAGTTACCATAGATCCTGGGAGAAATGGCTTATCCAGGGAGCACAGGTATTAGGATATCAGCAGTTTGGATTTTTTTGTCTGGTACTGGTGGGCTATCAGACTTCTTTGCTTCAGCCTTTTCAGTCCTGCCTGTTTCCCTTTGCACCATCCAGCCGTGAACTTGTTGAGGAAGAAGGTCAGCCCTGCCTCGAATCCTTTGCAGCAGCATCCACTTCTCTCTCCTTCATCTCTCTGTTCAGCTAATCCTCTCTCAAGAAGCACCTGGAGATGAAAGAGAAGTCATGGCAGTAGTGTTAGGCTGTAGTCCCTGTTCATTACATTTGCTGATTTTTTTTTCCTTGCTGTGTTTCACTCCTCAGCCACTTAAATTCTGAACTTTGTAGCAAAGCCAGTGTGTTACTCATGTTATGCAGAGCCTGGCACATTTTGTTCTTGTGGAATAAATGCAGTTAATATATTGATAATCCCCCCCCCACACACACATACACACATATATATTTTTTTTTGCAAATCATTGACCTCTCTTCGACCAAGTCTATTGAAGACCTTCATCTTTTTACATGAGCCTTCTGTAAAAGGAGCTCTGGTTGGAACTTTTGCCTTAGAAATAGAGTAGCAAGGTAAAAATTTGCATGCATATTAATGTTCAGTATGTTCGGGTGTAGGGTTAGTTACTTTGGAAGACAAAGTCTTCGTATGATGCTTGTGAAAAATGCATTTGTGATTTCCGGAGCTGCAGTGACACTAGATATAGACTTTTTCCACATGAATAAAGGATTTCAGTCTTATTCTTCATGAAACAGTATTAACTGTGCTTGTACAGCACAATTAGCTTTTGGATTGTGACATGGTTTCCTGGCAGCATATAAATGTCTTTTTCACATTAAAGACAGAGTGCCTATTTGGTGAAATAACAGCCTTACACTCTTGCTTGTGAACTGGTTTTTTTTTGGTTGGTTGCTTAGTTTTGCTCCAGGTTGTTCCTTGAGAGTCAGAGTTTTGTGTTTCAAAGGTCACAAACTCAAAAAATGGTACAGAAAGTTCATTTCCTCACCTGGAAAATAAAAACTAAGAGCTGAAGTAAAACTTTTACCTGGTGATAAGAGGTACCCATGATTAAAATGAGTATGTTTAAGGTATTCTTTGCAGTGAATGCATTGATTTTGTTAAGCATATGTGCAGCCCAAATCTACATATTCATCCAAAACTCTTTCTCATTTGAATGTCATATTTAATTTCTTGAAGCTTAATTATCTTCTGCTTAAAAAAAAGTATTTTATTCATTACCAAGGAATGCAGAGAAGTGCTAAGTATTCAAAATCAAAGCCAAATATTAAAGACAGCAGACAGAAGCGTATTAAGAAATTAAATCAGTTTTAAGCTTTTTTCCTCACTGTGATCTGTCACAGAAGGAGGAAAGCTTTGATTAACATCTGACTGTGTCACGCAAGCAAATTGCCAGACATTACTCAGTGGTTGTGTTACCGAAGGACCAGAGGTTTTAGCAGAAAATGGAGCTTCTCAGTAGGTCACTGACAGAATAAGAAAGCTCGGGTAAAAAGCACAGCTCGTGTTCATGGATGACTGTGAAGAGACTCCCAGTTCACCCTTACAATTCAAGAGGAGAAGTTTATTCTTACATTCTTCAGATTTAAGAAGAATGCATCTGGCCTTTGTCCCTTGGTGTAATATGAACTGTGCCTTGCCTAGTGCTCCATGCTTTATACCTCTTTTCAGGTGTCTTTTTTTTTTTTTTTTTTTTTTTTTTTTTTTTTTTTTATAAGGAACCTGAACAAACTTTATATTATTAAGTGAAAATATGTGAGATAATTGTAGGACCCTTCTGTGGGCTATACTTGCAACTAAGTAAATATTGGCATATTTTGTTATAAAACTGTAACAAGCTCTTGGGCTTTTTTGTCACCTGGACACCTGGGAAGGAGAGGAAATGGTGTTTCCAAGAACAGGCAGGAGAAGGGCAGTGATGAGGAGAAGAGGCATGCACTTGGGAAGAGGTTAATGGGCTATCTGACAAAAAAGAAAATACCCCTCCCTTGGGAGGTGAATCAAGACCCCCAGTAAATCGAAGCTGTCACCATTAACATGCCATTTCTGCCTGTTGGTGGCTGGTGACAGTGGTGGCAGCAGTGCCTGTGCTGCTGTTGGGGTGAGACCATGGGGAGCTGCCCCCAGTGCACAAGCTGGAAGGAAGGTTTGAGCAGTGACAGGGCAGCTAGGATGAATCAAAGCTGTTTAGAAGAAAATGGATATCAAAGCAAGCAGTGTTGAGCAGAAGACAATCTGTATTAAGTCTGTCTTCTAAAATTGTCATCTTCTTTGATGTCGAGTTGTTGATCTTTTCAAACTGTCTTAGTCACAGGTTGCACTTGCTGCTGTGGCACTGCTGCCTTTGAAGCAGGGAAATGTTTCTGTAGTTGTAGCTTCTTTCCCTTGTATCTGCTTGCTTTTGTTTGACAAATTACTCTTCCAAACATACAACACTCACTATGCACTCACTGCTTTTCAGTTTTCTAAATTATTTCCAGTGTTGCTGGGCTTTGCTAGATTAAAAACATTTAAGTTAATAAATCTGGAGAATTACGGTGGTGAATCACACCCATTTATCTTTCCACTCTCATCTTCCTGCATGTTTGGGAAAGCTGTGTCAATTTAGACATGATATAAAACATTGCACATGATATGCTTTTGCAAGCAGCTTTTCTTAACAGAATATACAGTCTCCAAGTAGTGTAATTGAACATCTGAAGAGTTAAAATAAGCATAGTTGTCTTTTTCTAGAGTCAGGATATTCCATCATATTTTAATGCCTGTGAGTTTGGATTAAAGAATCTAATTATTCACTAATGAGCAGTAATGGTACATATAAACTAAGGGTCACTATCCTATTACAGGCACCTGATGGTTCACTGATAAGCATTTGGTCATTAGATTGACCATAAAATATAGTCAATAATTGAGGTTACTCATAGAGCAGACACCTTATCAGCTTTAGGCATGGTGGGACAGCTTGTCAGTACTCTGTGTCCTGATTGTGCTGTGACTGAGCATATGATTAGGGTATTGAAGCAGTCTGTATCTAATGAAACTGCAGGAAAGGCATAGCAATATTAGCACAACCACTAAATGACTAATGTGTTTTTGTTCCAAGCCTTAGACACTTCAATTAGTTCCAATAAACTCTGATCTAGTGTAGCGGTAGGCAGAGAATTCAGATATTTTGTGTACAAGCTTTCATTACACTAGTCAGAATTTGTAACATTTAGGGGACAGATGAAATCTGTGGGGCTTTGAATGAAAAATGGTGGAAGTAATAAAGGCTGCCATTACTGTTTTTACTTCCTTTTTTTTTCAGGTTTTTTTTGCATTTTTTAGATTTAGAATATTGAAACAATGCCTAATGCCTGATTTAAAAGATGAAGCTGATAGCAGCGAACTAGATGTCTACATTTTGCTTTAAGGTCCATTCATGCAGTTCACATAGACTTGTGCATATAATCTAAACTTAGAATGTGTTCCTTAGCATTTTCTACCATATGGAACATTAGTCAAATAGTCTTGTCTTGAAAGCTTTTGTAGAGATATTGATTTTGCTGTGCTTCAAACTGGTGCTGAGAAAATAACCTCAGAACCCATTCTTTTATGATTTTTTTTTCCATGAGGATGCCTTAACTTTCATAAATTATTTAATATGGTGAAGGGTGCAAAATGCCTTTTGTCTTTCTGAACTGCTGTTCAGGCTTCTGTAATGCGACCTTGGAAAGTAACCATAGAAACATGTTAAAAGCATCAACTGAAAATCGGTAGTTCAGTTTGACAGTGATGCAAATTCTGTGAAAGAAGATTATGATGTATTAGGAACACTTGAGGCATATATTACTGCTAACCTGTTAAACCTGATTATTCCATGACTACCAGTGCTTTCAGAATTTAACGCAGGGGGGAAAAAGAGAAGGAAAAAAACCCCATACTTTTTTTAAGTTACCGTGTTTAAGATGTTTCTAAGTAAATCACCTCAGCCTGTCATTCTCTGTCCTGTTAAAAGCAAGAATTATATTTCTGCTAAGCTCATAATGTAGTTCCCTGTATTTAATAGCTGTAAACTTTTGCCCAGTACCCTGCTGGGATGCACTGGTATCCTGCCTTTGTGCAGAGCTGGCACAAATTAAGTCTCTTTGACAGATAAAGTGGATAACTGGGTTACAAATAAGCAGTAGTTCACCAAAAGGTGAGGAAAATGTGTAATTCATTGGATCCTGAGTTAGAAATTTTTGTGCTGACCTGTAGTAGTTAAGCTAGTCTGTGAGGCTGAAACAGAAGTGCTTACTATAGTAGCAGGTAACCATAGTAAATTCTTGATAAATCATGGGTCAAGAGAAGCAGCGCAGTCACTTGTTAAAGCTTCTTCAGTAAGCATAACCCATGCCTAAGGAATCCTGCATTGAGGGGATGTGGGAAAATTTTCTTTGAACTGGTTACCTAGGAAAGCGGGGTACCAGTTCTTCCCAATTAAGGCTGCTTTGCTGGCAGATTTATCCCAAACCCATGCGTGGTTTGTCTCTAATTTACAGTGTCATAGCAGTATCATGGGAGTTGCAGGGCTCCTCAGGGACATTGTGGCTTGCTGGCATTAATGCAGCCCAACAGCCCCTCAGTGCACCATCCCTTCTTTGTTAAATGCCTGGAATGCCCCAATTTCTCTTGCGACCATTTGGTCGCTGGTCAGGAAGGGTGGCTGAGAAATTTGTGGCTTTGGGGAGAACTATGGATATGGAGATGAAGTGGAGCATCCAGCTGTTTCAAGGGTCAGCCAGATACATAATTAGATACATAATTATTCTTTCCCCCTTAATGACCTCCCTACTCTGGACTTAGAAAGCTGGAGCAGCCCGATCCCTGCGGTGTCCTCCCCACTGCATGGGGCTGGAGGGAGGGATGCCCTCCTGTCCCCTTTCTCCTCTCTGCATGGAGCTGGGAAGAGCAAGAAAGCCCTCATGCAGATGTGCAAATGGAGAGGGAGCGGGTGTCACCAAAGGGCTTGCCTTGGCTTGCCGGTGCCATGCCGTGGGTGCTGGAATGTGGTTGCTAGAGAGCAAACATGACCCGCACGTAGCACAGCACTATGTGGGGACAGGGGACAGGGCAGGGTGTGAGGCATTGAGCAGTATCTTGTATCATCTCAGGGCAGCTTAAGCTTTCCTAGTTGCTGTGGCAGCATAATACTGCCTGTAATTAAGGACAAACAAAGAGTGCATGCTTTAGGTATATCCTGTTTCACGTTAGCCTGTAAGGAGGATAAATTAGGAGATAAGCCTGAATTTAGTAGTCTTTGTCCTTGGGAACACAAATGACTCTCAGGACAGCATGTTTAGCAGCAGAACATCATTACTGCTAATACAGCATTGTACATTTACACAGTGTGTTATCAGCTTACGGTGAGCCAGGCCCCCTGCTATGGAGAGCTCATCGATGATGACTGAGAGATTGACTGGGCAAACAGAGATGAGGCACAGAGCTGTAGTTCAGCAAAGGGAGGAGGTAAAGAAATTGGAGTAGCTGAGAGGAGAGGGAAGGTAGAGTTTGGATGTCAGCACTACTGAGTTAGAACACTACTGAAAGTGTGAAAAATGTCCCAAAGTCTAACAGATTTGTGATCGGGATATGCCTATTGATTTCGAGGGGACAGACACTGAGTGATCAGCCAAGGTGGAGAGCACATGGTGACGATTTGAGAGAGCCTCAGAGGGAACTGGGTGGTGACCAGATGAACGAGCGCTTGGCATCTGTGAGTCATTGCCTTGGAAGATGAAGCTCCCCATATAGAGTATTAAGGATCATGGTGTATGAACCAAGGAGAGATGATGCAAGGCATCAGTGTCAGGGACTTGTTTGGAAGGAGAAGCCTCACTTGGATAGCATAGGCTGTAGGACTTGTGGCTGAACAGTTTGGGCAGGAGATGGCAGAGTGAAAAAAGGAGGGAACCTGCTGCCAAACAGATTGGTAGGAAATATGAAAAGGAGGAAACAGTGAAAGATGGGAAAAATGGATCTAATAATGTGGGAACCTCATGATTAGGTCAGGATTTTGGAGAGGGTGTTCTAGGTCTTTATTCCAAGTTCATAGCAAAAGCAGAATTGGGGCACAACAAAGCACTTGCAGTGTTTCCTGCTGACAGAATACCTTAAAGATCTTTAGCATGTGAAGCTACCCCTAAGGAGGACTGATTTTGGTCAGCTCTGAGTGCCTTGATGGATGATAATACAAGAGGTTCTGGAGTACCAGAGGCAGCCCCTCCAGGAGATGTGATGACTTTTTGAGCTACTGTAGGTGGTTCAGTACAGATGGCGGTTGCAGTGGTTGGGTCTTGGATTAGCTCTATATTCTGACATGTCCTTGATGCCCACGAGGAAGAGCAAAGAAGAATAATTTAAAACAGATGTGTCCACAAGTATGCCAGAGGGGAGACTTCAGAGCTACCCAAGTTTGAATTTATTTGTGCGGGTAAATGATGGTCAGTGGATTTTAAACTAGGGAAAGGTCTGAAGTATTTGACTGGAGTCATGCAGATATTTCTTCTTACTTTGTCCTCTCTTGGATCTTCTGCTTGCCTGGACTTAATATTTTCTCCCTTAATTTTAGGATTTTTTTTTATATGATCCTTTCTATATTTTCTCCTTCCTCCCTAGCTGAACACACTCGATCATTCTGTTTTCCTGACTGTATGGAATCTCGCTGTTGTCTGGCTACCAGAGTCTCTCTTTCCGTTTGGCTTTTTCCCTTCTTTCTGCCCTTCCTAGCTTGTCAAGAGGAGTACTTCTCCTGCCTCCTCCTCACCCCAGCCTTCCCAGTCTGCCTGCTTTTTTGGTTCCTGGACTCCTGAATACCAGCGCTTGCTCTGACTCCGTTATTTGGGGCTCCTCAGCTTGGCAGCAGTGGCAACTGCACTGGTGGTTTTGCTGCAGTGGGAATGGAGCATTCCATAGGTAAAATGATAATGGTTACTTTCCTGTGGGGATGTACTTTGAGAGTTTGCACCTGTTTTATAACTTTGTTAGTGACTTTCAGACTCTTCCAGTAACATATTTAACTATTTTAGTATGTTGTTAAGACAGACAGACTTAGCAGGTGAAATAGTTAAACCAGACTAATAGTTAATTGAGTATTTAGTTCTCATGGCTAACTTGCAGTCAATCTAACACTAAGTTTATGATGTGCACGATGTGGTTTGCAGGGCAGATGGACTTTGAAGTGACACTTTCTCTATTCTGAGCAACATTGCTTTGCTTTCTTGTGCTTGTGGCAAAATAAGACATCCCACATTATCATTTATAACAAAAATGAAATGTCAAGCCAAAATAATGCACTAGCACTATAGCTGCAGTGCTTGATCAACTGCAGGATTACTCTGAAGATACTTTTAAATTCTCTATGAAATATCATTGCATTTTGGCTTTCTAAAATTTCCTTCATCTTTCCTGCTAGAGGATGGAAATGTTTCTTTTGGCAGGACATTTCAAACAGCTTAGCCAGTACCTCACTTAACATCAGTATAGTGCTGCTCTTGGGGTTGCTTTCTGCTTTGCTGGGCTTTTTGTGTCCACAGTGGTGGAGCTCACTTACTAAGAAGCACTGCCCTATAGAGTTTTTACTGAGAGGAAATGACTCAGTGGAAATTAATCAGCATAAAATGAATCTAATCTAAATGTTATTAGTGAAGCTTGTTGGAGTTCAGGGCAAGCTTCAGAATATCTTTTGATACTGTGTCTCAGCAGGTCTTCAGGAATCGCTAATTTCTACTGAAATTTGAAGTTATCATCTTTGAGTCAGAAATAGTCAAATCTGTCCATCCTCAGTGAAGGAAGAACATGCCTCTCAAATTTTCCTGTTAAGTGCTATTTTAAATGGTGCTGTAATTTCAACCCATTATACCTCTGAGAAATATCGCTTCAGAACTGATGTCAGTTAAATAAATCATAGAAACCCTGGGTTTAGAAGCCCATGTGCCCCTCTTCTGTTTAAAAATAGTCATTGTGTGGGCACGTGACTCCTGTACTTGGGTGATTTCCCCTGCATCATTTAGTGCTGTCGGTGACCATTTAACTCACTAACAGTACGAATAAGTAAATGCCCCCCTGGGAAGTTATTTGCTTGGCAGTATAGGTGTCAAGACTTTGACTAAGCATCTGAAATAAAACCCAGCTGAAGTGGGAATGGATCCTCTGTGGATTTTTCTAGATGTGCAATAAAATATGGAACTGAGGGAGCTGAAATGAGAAAGGTTTGCCTGTGGGCATGGTGTGTTGGGGCAAAGGAGGGTAACCTGAAAATGTAATTCACCCCACCGCTTTTAAGGTAAAGGAGACATTACAGTCACAGATGTTCACTTGTATTCAGACTGGTATATGCAATCAGGAATGCGAAAATAGTGAATTTTTCCCCCTTTTAGTCCTCCTCTTTCCTGTCAGATACTTGTCTGAATATAGTGCTTCAGATGAACCCTTGTTAGTGATGTCATGTATTTTCTCTCTCATCTTTTCCACTTACAAGTGCATCTATGTCTTTCCTGGAGCAGCCTGAATGAGTAGAATGCTTTTGCTTTTCATAGCAGATTGTTTTTGATGAATAGCATGGAGTGTAAGATCTTTTGTAACAAAAAAAAATTATTGGCTTCTTTCTGTGCGCCGGGAGCTGATACTACAGAGCAAAATTTTAAGTGATCTATTTAAGTGATTACTTTAATAATGAAAGGCTAGTTAACACCATTGCTTAAATTTCATTACTTTGTAGCTTTAAAAATGTCTTTATTACTTTTTCCTGACAGAATACAAATGAGGTTAGAATTCTGTTTTGCTCAACCTGACTGTTTCATGAGTCTGTGTCTTGCTGGCAAATAAGTCCAACGTTTTTTGCCTAAGGAGTGTGCTTAGATTGATGTGATTCTGCCTGCTTTAGCTCAGTCAGGTCATGAAACAGAGCTGGGAAATACTGCTGGTGTTCAGGTAGCTGTATTTTCACTACATAGCTATGCAGTGTGTAGCCTGGGAACTGACATATTTCTATATTAGGTGCTGACAGTCTTGCTTACTTAAAGATTAACCTACACAGGTTTTCAGCAGTTTGTCATATGGTACAATTGTAAACAGCGAGTGTGGAAGTGCAGCAATATGTTCGTCTGCTCTTGCTTTGTTTAACATCATTAGTGAACAGAGCTGGAAATGGTATGCGGCAGGCTGCGGTGACTAGCTGTTATTCTGGTGAGTGTATGTGTATATATATAAAAGTCAATTCCTGAACGCTGGTCCTGGCTGCTGAAGCAATGTTCTTTGGCCAGAAAAGCATCCTAAATCTACAATCTGAAGAGAATACGGAGCTGATGTCACCCAGACAATTTTGTAGCAGCAACCTCGGAAGCTGCTGCTTTGGGAGAGCAGAAAAAGTGGCTGGAGTGTAACTATCAGTGCTTGTGAGGATGTGCCCTTTGGTGTTTCTCAAACCTGGGGAAAAATTACAGAGAAGCATAGTGAAAACTCCTCCTTGAATTCCTGTATGAGTATTACTTGAATGCTTGAAGATGGGCTCGATTGGTTGCTTCTGCTAAATTAATAATGTGGAGGGATCACTCTTGGTTCTGTATGGCATGAAGAAGCTCTTCTGATTTCAGGGTACCCAGCTGGTTTGTTTTAACTTGTCATCTTCTAGAGGTCTCTTTGAGATTATCCCAAAATGGCTTTGCCTGGCTTTTCTCTATGGTGCCTACATTTAGGTGATACTTGATTATTTCTCACTGATGCAAGAAGCCCTGATTCCATACTTTATGAAGCTATGAATACAGTAGGGGCAGAACCACAAGGATAGTCAGAAATCAAGGAAACCTGACCTGTGAGGAAAGGTTGGAAGGATCAGAACTTTTCAATTTGTAAAAAAAAAGACTGGGGTATGGTAGTGGCTTTCCTACAGGTAACAGCTTCTGCAGGAGAAGGAAATAAGCTTCTCTGCATGTCTGCTGGTGAGGTGGGGGGAAGATAAAGAATGAGAGACATGAGATGTGAATTTTCTAAGACTAGTTAAAAACTGGAATTGATTGCCTCGGGAGGCTGTGGACTTGCTTTCACTGGAGATTTCCAAGAATAAGTTGGAGAAATATATATTGGATTGTGTTAGGTAAAGTTCATCCTACCCTTTAGCATTGGGAAAGTGTAGATAACCTCTTAAAATCTCTTCTGGACTCATCTTCTTCCAGCTGCGAGAAGACGCTTTTTCTAATAAATAGCTGATTTTTATTTCTGCCTCGTGGATTTTAATGAGAGATAGTAAGAGAAAAGTAAGAGGTCAAAGTGAAATCCAAACCCAGATCGCAAGCTTATGCTATGTGCAAGAGGCAAAGCATGAACCTAGTCTTGTATTGGAGATACTTCTTTTATAATGCTGGCGTGGTAACATCCCCACAATATTAAATGTGGTTTGACATTTTGGAATGTTTCAGAATAATGGGTTTCTATTGAAACTTTATTACCATCACCCGTTATAAAAGTGCCATTGTTTGAGGCTGTGCATTGTGATCCAGATGAAATGATTATTTATTGAGGAAGTTGAACCACGGAAATAAGGAACATTAATTGTTTGTTCTTCCTGGCAGTGCTTCTCAGCAACATTGCTGGGACAGCTAAGCAAACAAAGGTTTGGTGCTGTACTTGTGTAGTGGTACTAAGTGGGGAAAGCCTTTATATCCTCCTGGAGCTATATATGCATCCCAGGAACCTCTAAGCTTGTTCGAGGGGGAAGAAGAGACCACAGCCTCAAAGTTTTATGTGTATTTTAGTAGTGGTTTCTTGAGCAAAATGTACTGTAGAAATACAGATGGTGCCTATCCTTTCCAAACCTTCATGACAGATTTAGACATTCCCAGTTTTCTCTCTAAAAATGTCTTTTTCTAAATCATATTTTATTTTCCACGTTGCATGCTGTTAGTGGAAACTGATTTTTAATTTTCCTTGGGGTTTTGGGTAGGAACTGCAGTTTTTCATTGTGCTACCTTTTTTAGTTTTAGAACCACAAATCAAAGAGTAATAGGGATAAGAAAAATAATAATGCCAACCAAGTGTATTCTGTGAGTTGCGGAAGGCTTGGGACAGAGTGCTGGAGGGTGTATTGTAGGACATCCGTCTATTTATTATCTGTATTGATGAGTAATTAAGGAAACAATAACTGGAACTGCAGATATGATGATAGGCTGTGACTTTCCCACTGCTTCCTTTAGGGCTGGTTTGCAGTGGGAAAAGCTGGGGATATTGGTTATGGGAGGTGATTGATGCCTTGTTGGAGCTGGGAAAGTTCAGGAAAGCTTTGCTTTAGAGTAGACTGATTCTCAGTGTAAACCTGCAACTACAATCTTGAAAACTTTGCAGAAGGTTCAGAATCAGGATAAAAGTCACTTCCATGATGTCTGTCAAGGTCAAACCAAAAGTCTTGAGTAAGCATTCTCTTGAGTAAACTCTAAATGTCAGGCTATTTAAGGCCTGGACTGTACACTTTGGCCTTGACTCTTTCAGTGAAGCCCTTAAGCATTCTCACAGTATGAATAATGATTGTGATCTCTGAAAGATAAGGCTGGCTAATAACACTAAAACTGTTAATATGTAATGAGTCATGCTGAAATGAACGTGCAGAAGTTTTCTTTTATTTTTCTTGTCTGTGGATGTTAGTAATGGGAAGCAGGACTCCCAGTTCTCTTTCTGACTTGTGGCAGTTTGTCCGTAAACCCACGGTGTCAGTTAAGTCCTCTGCATTTATCTCAGTTGACCCATTTCTAGTATGCATCCCAGAACATATTTCACATCCCTCTTCCTTCTGAAGCTTAATAAATTCCACAAAGTGTTAAGCAAAAATTTTGTAATTTTGCATAGTTATAAAAGTTTCAAATCCAATTTTTTTTTTTTTTGTGGAGAAATTATGCCCAGAAGGAATGCTGAAGGGATTTAAACTGTGCTGTTTACTTTCACAGCCATAATGTGCAGAACGTGTGCAGTGAGTGTAAGCTAGAAGCAGCTTGCTGTACATCAGACTATCTGAAATGTCATGCTAACTACATAGGCAGAATTTAAAATAAAAAATAGTATGGTTCTTTCAATGAGCAGGCTTTGTAGAGGCTGTTGTTGCACAGTCTTGTTCCCTAGATGCTAAGCATTATGTAATTGATCTGGCCATAGTTTTCCTCACTGGTCTCATCCATGCATGGCAGAAAACCTAGTAATCTGTAAATTGTGTGGGGTAAGGAGACTGTCCCTTGTCATTTGATATTTGAGTGCCCCTGCGTGGGCCATATATTAGTTTTATTTTCTACTGTGACACGTAGCTATGAGGAAAGAACTCTCCAGAGCGTCTTAAAAGACATCTTCTATTAAAGAGGGAAAGAGTTAAACAAAATGCAGACAGTAGATCTCACAGCTGGAGGTAAAAGTAATATACATGGATGTCTCTCATGCTTTAATTGGAAGAGAAACTTAGGAGTATGGAGCTTAGTTTCCATTGCGAGAATGTTTTGTGGAAGAGTGCTTGTGAAGGCTGAATGGGGAAAGCAAAGCTGGGTGGGAAGTGTATAACTGCGACAAAGCTGTGACAAAATGCTTGGCAAATGCCTGGAGAAACAAATGGCTGTAATGCTTAAGTTTTGCACCGTATTCCCTACAGGTCATAATTTTTCCTGTGAGGAAAAAGAAGTTGATGTTGAAGAAGGTCAGACAGCCCACTGTAGCGCTGAAGACGCATGTGAGGGCTTCCCGCGCAAGATTAAATTTGAGAAAAAGAAGCAAATCAGGCAATAGGCATGGCACCCAATTAGGCTCCTACAGAAAGTGATCTGGTACGAGCCCAAATTGTGTCTTTCTGGTGCTAGGCAAAAAGGGCCCAGTTTAGGAGAGCCTCGCCTGCCCTGTCTCCATGGAACAAATTCCTCCTGAGAAAAGGAATGCTGGAGAAAAGACACAACTGGAAACTTAGGTATAGATTCAGTAATGGGTTGTTGGATAAGGACTGCAGAAAATCCAGCACTCTGGAGTGTTTCAGCATTGGTTTCATGTGAATACATCCTCTCATGAATTTTTCTGAAGGAAGGAGGTTTGTGAAGTTGGATTTTGTTTTAATTTATTTGGGCCCCTGTCCAGACCAGCTTGGCATATTTTTTGGCCTAATGAGTACTTGACTGGGATGCCACCAAGTATATTGTTGGTTCTGCAAGAAGTTCATAAGGATTGATGAGTCCTTATGCTGTGCTCTTTGCCTGGGCAAGTCCAGGAACCCAAGCAAAGCATATGAAGGCTGCTGCCCAATTGGCTTTTTGTTAAAGAACTGACTGTGCTTTTTATGGGGGCTGAGGATGACAATTACTTGAATTCATATTCAGAGTGCATGGCTTGATAGCGATGTTTTATCTAAATCAGCCTATTCTTTCCATTGGATCCTTAACCTTTCCCAAAACAACAAAAAAAACAAACCCTGCAAGCTGTTTGATGCTGCTGGTACAAGATATCTGTGACGTTCCAGCTCCAGAAACAACCTTGTTTTAATATCAGGCAAAGTCATTCTTGCATTCAGACACAAAGAGGTCGTGATTAAGCTTTGTGCTCTGTTACCTGACAAGAGATGATTTTTAAGCGTGAACCACATACATCATTATTAGAGCTATTGGCCTGTTGCCCATCAAAGCACCGATTATTTTCTACAACAGCTACTCCAGTTCCTCTCCTTTTAGTTTCCTGTTATCTCACATGGACATCAGCAGTCCCTTTGCCAAATTTCTTCGTAAAACTGTGGCACTCCAGACTCATAGGAAGAGGATTTATCAGCTCTACAGCAGTTAATTGCTTTAGCTAGCAAATGGCATTGTCCTCTGAACAGTGGAGATGCAGAAAGGTGGTGCATATTGTCAAAAGCAAACCACTTTGAAAGTTGTTCTATCTTGGTGTGGAAGTTAAGAGAACTAGTAGTGGATTCAGTATCTTAGATCTGCTTATCAAAATGTCCCAGAAATGTGCTACTGAGGTATTTTGAGAGATTCTGTACTTCTAAGAAGTGGAATTTCTCTTGATTTATTAATATGCTTTGCTTAGCTAGGCCTGTTTGGGAGCAGTTACTCCTTGAGTATTAGTGCTTAGTTGGCTGCTTGAATACACAATTCCTGAGTAAATTTGTCCTTTGTATCTCATTCTCTTTAATGTATGTTTCCCAGAGGAGCTCCTTTAGCCAGATCTGTTGCAGGAGTAATTATTTCATCAGGATTTAATGTATAGCTTGATTGCGCTTTGAAGACATTCTCTTGAGGAGTTTTTATAATTTCAACAAGGGATCATAGCATGTAAACAAGAAAATAAACATTATCTTTCATATTAATAAACAAGATGATTAAATAATAACCACAATTGTTAATTGGTACTTGGAGATAGAGGCTAATGACTGTCTTGAGTTCCACAATGGCAGTACCAACAGGTAGAGACTCTTTCCTGCACAGTAAAGCTGTATATAATTTAGGAGGCATTACAGTTTTAATGTGCAGCTGCAACTACTGTGAAGTTTTGCAACTGTGTGCCTGGTGTCCTATTTCAGGCATATGTTTTCATACTGAATGAAGTATTAGCAAGGGGGTTTGAGATTTAGGCAGTTAAATCAGTTCTCATTGCCACCAACTCGCCGAGGTTCTGTATAAACCCATGCTTGTGGTATTTTGCTTCGCTGTGGGATCCAGTTCCTGCTGGTTTCAGGATGCAGTTGGAGTCAAAAGCTGCTTCTTTCCTCAGAGGCAAAAGTCTGGCTTGCTCCTCAATAGACAGTGGCTTCAGGCTCCCTCTGAGTTTGGAACTAGAGCCTCATTTTTTCATCATACGAATCTTTGCCTTTTTCTAAATGCTGCAGTGTTTATAGAGGGAAAAGGGAGCACATAGGGGGTCCGCAACTCTGGAAGTTGAAGTAAAAAGGTTCATAACACACAAGTTTGGGAATATAGAACATAGGACTGGGAATTTTTGAGATCTGTATTGAGAGTCCTGCCCTTAGTGCTGACTAGCTGTCTGATGTTGACTCAAATGTGGCATTTTGCTCCTCAGATACAACCAGTTCTTTGTATTGTTACTCATTTGAAGCCAGTAACGCTGCTAGAAGAAACTGTGCAGCCCTTCTGCTCTTGGTATTTGGTTTTGCTTCTAACCTACCATAAATATAAGAAAAGGAAGAGTTTTTATCTCTGATCAGCTTACTAAACTGACTTAGCCTGAGACTGACTAACAGCAAGATTTGGGGCAAGGTTAGAGTTCTAGATTTACCCTTAATTTGTTATGACAGCAAAGCACTGACTTAGTTTCTCCATGTCTGTTGCTTATAATACTTCACAGATGCTAGTGCCAGTTTGATCTCACTGAAAAGTACTTGGAGATCTTAGGCTGAAAGATATGATGAAAATATAAAGTAGTCATTGTATAAAGATACTTTTGGTCATCACATATTTATAAACTAATATGTTCAAAGTGACAAGATGTTTTGTTGCAAGCATGGACCAGAATAGGGATTTGTCCCCAGAAGACCTATTGGCATCAGTAGCGTGGCCTCAAGTTGTCCACAGGTGCTGGCAGTGGAACACTTTGCAATTTTGCAAATTTTGAACATTTTACAATTGTTCAAAGTAATGTTAAAAAATAACATGTTGGATGCTTTTACGATACTTATTTGTGAGTGGACTACTATCTACTGACAGCCTCAGGGTCAGATCACACATGTGTTATTTGGGTAGTAAAGCTCTCATTGACTTCGAGAGAGCTGAGATTTCACCCCCACTGCCACCCCCAGATACCCAGCATGTGCTTGCTAACACATATTTTTATTCTACTTAAATCTGCAGGGTGATTTTTTTTTTTTTCCATGTGGGTTTTGATGTAGACTTGAGTTTCTGTTGTTGTTTCTTGCTGTATTGTTCAGTGTTGCTGATGGGAAATAACAGAAAAAAACTGATTATATTCCTATTTTTATTCACAGGGAAGAATGTTACAATTTTAATTGTATGTTCTAATTTTTCCTCCTTCATCTTTTATGTTTTGAATTTCTACATTTCAAAAGCAGCATCATTATCATTCAGCACATTAAAGCATGTCTTTTTAATAGCTTTCCATTTTAATGTGAAAGAATGGAATTGGGGAGGAAAAACCAATCTGTCTTGAAGGAAATTTTCTGTTATCTAAGGATTTTCTGTGCAGCCAACAGGAGAGGATCTTGAGCTTGGCTGACTTGGAGTATTATTCTCTGCCTTGAGTAACTTGTAGAGTACAAAGAACTACTTTCATAATGTTATCACCAACAAAGTCCATCTGGTTCTGCCAGTGACAAGGGAATTATTTCAGCTTTTTATTATGTCAGTGAGATGTTAGCTTTTTAGGATTCAGATGTTAGCTGTTGGGGGAAAGAAGGGAAAGTTAGATAATAATAGAAACTCTGTTGGTGGAGAAGTTAACTGAATATTTTGCCAGTAATTTTCCTACCCATATTTCCTTCTATTGGCATTCTGATGGTTTATCCTTATGAAATCAGATTAGAATGCAATGACTTGATATGTTAAGCAGGCAGTGATGACAATGAGCATCTGTTTGTCTGGTCCAGATTCCCATTAACACCTAGTAACATTGTCCTTTCTTGCTATTACTTTTATACAGAGCAGCACAGAAGCTTAACCTGTCTTCGAAGAGAAAGAAATACCATCCACCCCTGCCACACACACATGACTTCTCTATTTATGCTACTAACTTTAGTGGCATCCTGCAGCTCTGTCCTCCCCCAGCACCACCATGCCTTCTGAGAGCTGTGTCCAAAATCAAGGACAACCCTGGCATTGGAAAGGTAACTTTGGATTTCAACTTTTTAAAATAGCTTTCTAGACAAATTTTAATGGGGCTGGAAGCTTTCAGCCTAGAACAGAGCTGGGTAGGCTCAAGGAAAGGGTCTTGGGATAGAGAGATAGCCACGTCCTTTTGAATGTTCCTGTTATCTCCTGTTGACTTTGTGAAGAGTTGGCAGGCTCAGGGCAGATTCAGTGCTGGAGTGCAGGCTTCCTTGAAGCCAGTTAACATCACTGACAACAGTATTGGCAAAGGTTGTTTTGCCCTTCCTTCTGTTAAAGTAAGAGACGAAATTTCCTTTGATGTCATTGGTCCTAAACCAGTGCACATACAGGCTTTGCCTGTGGAAGAAATAGTCTCTGCATTGCCAGCAAGGCTCAGCCACTGGTGCTGGTGCTGTCTGTCAGCTGAGATGAAGGAGATACATTGAGGGGGCTTTATTTCCCTCTGCTTTGCATGTCATTGTAAAGCAAGAGTAGGAAAATGGAGTAGCAGGAGAGAAATATACGTTTCACCAGCTTAGGAAATGCGGCACCTTTTGAAATGGAAAAATTCGTGCTAATTTTATCTAAAATTAATTAAAATAGAAGCCAATTACTTAGAGCTTTATTCATATTTATAACTGTTTAATCACCCACACAGCAGAGTCTGAACACTTATTTACATAGGCTACAAGAGATTAGTGTTTGAAGATAGAATTGAAGTATGTAATGTGCACAGGAGAACTAAAATATGCACATAGACTAACTATACAAATCAGCATTAACAGAAAGAGATTGTCAGCCTAAATACCTACAGCTGACACTTGCTCACAGTGAATATTCTGTATTTCGTAACTCAGTGAATTTGTGCTAAATGGAAAACAAAGCAATAGTTTTGGCTGTTTTAAGCAGGTGGAAACTCACAGATGAAAATGTGGTTTCTCCTCCTGTTTTTCCAGTGTCTTAGAAAAGAGGAGGAAGTATTAAATGGTGAAATACAGAAAACCTGACACAGTAATTTAGAGGTTCACAGGTGGATGAGGTTTTTCTAAGGAATACCCTTTCTATGTGTGTGTTTTTAACAGAGCCCATTTGTTGTGCCTGCCTTTTTTCTGTGACACTTAGTACTTATCCATGGCACAATAACAGGGAGCATGGCATTTCTGAGGCACGTTCCCTTAGGAAGACCTTTAAGTGTGATTGTACATCCTTGTGCCTACGACTCAATAAAACTGTCTTTGCACCTCATTGCACCTGTGTGCCTCCAGCTATGTCTAGCCAAGAAACTTCAGCCTTTGTACTATGCTTTGAGGGTGGCTGGTGGAGCTTCCCAGCAAGACCTGTACTTTATGGAAAGCTCTGGTTTATCTTAAACAAGATTCAAAAGTCTAATATAGATCAAGTGCATTATCCCAGATAGCAGGAGATTATATGCCTTGAGTCATGTGCTCTACCTACTTTCTTCATTAGCGAGTAGAGCAGAGAGCTTTCCAAGGGAAAGCTAAAGAGTACGGTAGGACCTTGGGCAAATCAGCTGTGGAAACTTCTCTTTCAGCACAGGATATATATCTGTAGTATGCTGGAAATGTGGGTGACATTCCTCCCCTGCCTGGCATGTTACAACAAGAATTTCCAGAGTTTATGGGTCAGTGAGTTACTATAGACCCTCAAAATGTCTGTTGTTTAGCTCTTAGCTGAAAACATTAAAAACATAGAATCATAGCATATCCTGAGTTGGACAGGACCTACAAGGATCATTGAGTATTGAAGATGCTGTTTGTTTGGGCCCAGGATTTCAGCTGAGTCCTTCTCACCGCATACTTGTTAACCAAAATTTGGAAGAACCCTGTGCTGTGCTGGAGAGGATAGAAACTCTCTGCTAATTGAATCAGCCCTTTAGTTCTTACAGTTAAAACCTAGACCATCCAAATGGTGATGTGGTGTGCTAGTTCCTAGTTTTAATGGTTCTCAAAAAACAAGGTAACTAGGCATCTTCTCTGATCCAGTTTGATACGCAATACCTATTAAATGTCTCTCTTAGCCCATTCCTCTTTCACAACATCACAATATCAGTGTTGGTCCATAAAAAAAGCCCTCCAGCAATACGTCTTTTTGTAAAAATTATGAGTCAGCACAAATGAAATCTCATGTGTCCAAATTCTTAGAACTTGTGGTCAAAGGAAGTGTCACTTCTTTAAAGGTGTACTTTAGTAGTAAAAACTTATAGTTTTTAACCTTTTCTGAGCAATACCAAACAGCTTTTGATAGCATTTAGCTCACTATGCATTAGCACTCTCCATTATTTCCTCTTCATCAACTTCTGCTGATCAAGATTTACTCAGCTGGTATCTCATGATGAGGGTGATGGGAATAAAGTAATCACTTTTATTCCTCACTGCTTTAAGTATCATAGCAATTGAGAGAACAATCAGTAAACACTGGCAGTTGTGCTGTGATCCTCTGTTAACTTCAGTCTCTCTTCTAACAGCTTTTTACTTTACACTCCTCCTGCTTATCATTTTCCTCAGGGTTTTTTTGCAGCCTGTCCAGTGATGAGTATAAAATACACACAGGAGACAGAATCAGTGATGAATTATGGAGTCACTTTTTCCTACCACAGCATCTGTGGCTCATGCTGTCCTTGGTTTATGTGATCATTTCCATGTCAGCAGTGTCCCTCACTCAACTCTTACAGCTGGTGGGGCAGCTTTTTCCTCCCTCACCTCCAAGGAGAGGAAGTTGTGCAAGAATGATAAATAGAAGTAACAAACTGGAAACCTATGAAGTGTCCAAGATGCTTCAGTGAGAGCAATGTGCAAACTGAAGAGATTAATGATATGCCAACTGTACCAAAATACCATTTATTGTAAGTGATTAAGGCCTGAATACTACAGCAACTAATTATTATCTGTATCGACACATTCTTAGTAGTCTCGTTTCTTTTGTAAATCTGCTGGAAACTCAGAGTAAAGTGCACATTGAAACATTTACAATGGCAAATATGAATGGCTTTCTGTATGGTCCCTGCAGTGGTAATTCTTAATATTTTGTCACCCCAGGGATACTCAAGGTTGTATTTTAGCTGGTATTCAATATGCTATAAGAGACACAGGAACATAATGTGGAAAATGTGAGGGCCAAAAGTAGAACAAGGTGTCCAGAGGGAATCTAGAAGTATAGTGTCATAAGGCTGACTTTGAGACCGGGTATCCAGGCAAAGTGGTTGAAACAATAATAAAGATAAAAATTAGCAGGCAGGGATTAATGCCATATAGGAGGGATCAGTTGTTGAAGCTTTTACAGATAGAGCACATACATTAGCATTTTGCGGAAGAGTCAGTGAACATTAGAATAGGGTTGGTCTGATTTATAGAGTGTATTTGGATTATGTAAAAGCTTTTTGACAAGTGCCTTGACCTAAGTTTCTTAAAAAACTCTAATTTGTCATGTATTCTCTAGTGGCTTAATAACTGGTAGGAAATGAGGGTAGATTTCACACTGAAGGAAAGTTAGCAGTGTTGTCATATGGAAATCCATCCTGTTTGGTGTTGTCTCTATTACATAGTTTGGGTGAGGTGGTGAAGCTGTGTATTCACAGCAGCCAAAACTAAAACTGACTGTGAAGATTTGGAAAATGATGTCATGACACTGAAGTTACTGGGTGAGTAAGGAGGCAGATGGACTTTCATATTGATTAATACAGGGTAATGTATGCAAGAAAAGCAGCTCTGACTATGCATGCACAAACAGTAAGCTGTGAGGAAATCAGACATGACTAGAACCCATTTTAACAGCCAATGTGGAAGCTACAGTATTAGTTTGTTATCAACCTGAGCTTCTAAAGAAATGCTTTACTGACTGTTCAGAAGGCAAAAAGATTAAGCATTGTTAATTTTAGGGGGTCTCTAACAATATGTGATATAAATACATGTTCCTCCTCAGGCTCATAATGTATAAATAACAGCCACTCATTGATGTTTTTTTTCCTGTATTTGCCTTCTTCCTTGAGGTGAGATCTTTAAAGAAGTTTGAGAGGATGGTAACAAGAAATATAAAGATGTCCCCTCCTCTGTCATGTATTTATCTCCAAATTACCTTCTCAGAGGAGAGGCACTCCTGTGACTGAGTGAGGGAAGGACTGAGTCCTCAGACTCCAGCATGCAGAAGCAGCAGTGGAGTGTATTTCACTGCTGGCATAGACCTTGACCCCAGTCAACCTAAACCTTTGGAGAAAAGACCTCACCAAACAAATTAACATCTGTACTTAGAATTTTATCTTCCTTATCCTTACTTGATATACACTTTCAAAGCTGTCCTACTGTGACTGTTGGCTTATCGTGCAAAAAACTCCCTTTGGCAAAAGCACTGACTCAATAGTGAGCTGAAGGCGTTAAGCCTTTTTCATTGGTTTCAAAGTTAAACACAGAAATAAGAGTTATTCTGAATTGGGTGATGGGACAGTTGAATCTAAGGAACTGTTTGAAGGCAGCATCTGGATTATTTTGCGTTCTTCTGTGGTGTCTATAATCGGACAGGTCCTGCCACTGATTGTGGGACCTTTTCTTGAACTTCTGAGCCCAACAGGCATTTGGGGAAGGGAAGAGGCTTAATTGTTGCTTTTCATAAACTACATGACTACAGCAAAGGCAGTTACTGTGCATTGTGAGAACTGCTGGACGAGACAGGATGTGGAGAGATTTCGATGGCCAATTCTTGCACTTGAACTCAGTTATTGATTATTTTAGCCCAACATCTAAATTTATTCCTAATCTCACATCATCATCTCCATGTGTATCATATAGTTCTGCTGCGGTGAAATTGCTATATGGCTTTTATGGTTGAATGCATTTGTTATTAGAGACCTACTTCAGCAGAGAGCCTGTGTGTATCTTTTACAATTTGAATTTATAATTTCTCACTGTTTCAAGTATTCTTCTGGAAGGTGGAAAATAAATATCTTATTAATTTCTTTTATATTTCAGAAATACTAATTTTTCCCATTATAATAATTTCAGCAGAAGTATGTGGACTTGCCCCATGATATAAATCTTTAATTAAGCCTTTTGTTAATTTTCTTTACTAATACTGCAAGATGTTATACACTCTAACAGGTGCTTATAAGGATTGTCAATATTCAAAAATACCAAGCAGAGAAAAGTTAAAAAGAAAAAAAATTAGAATGGTAGGTCTGTCTGCGACCTGTGTTTCATGTAATCAACAATGTTCAAACTCTTGCACAAAGGAAAATCCCACTACCAATGCAAACTGGATGCTGAAAGGAATTTTGCTCACTACTGATAAATGTTACATAGTAAAATTCATACCTTTCTCTTGAATGTGCCAAAAGCATCAAAGTCCAAATCATTTAGCTGAATCCTACTTAAAAGGCAATGATCCAGTGCAGTATGATTCTTGTAACTGAATCATTTTTGTGGTCTCTCTGGGTGTTATTAAATTTAATGTCAGAATAGTAGGAAAGACGTCTGAAAGCCATTTAATATTGTCACTGGAAAGAAGTTAGATTATGCTCAATTTCTGACATTAATGTGCTACTTAAGATAATTTATCATATTGTGGTATTAAAAAAGGCATCCTTTTTACAGTGACTGCTGCGTAGCATTCTAATGTGCTATTTTTCTTTAGCATGGTAGGAAACCTTTTTCATGCAAAATGTTTTTTTTTTTCTGGGGTTCTATTCAGCTCATTCTTTATAATACTGCATCACTTACAACAGTAACTTTAAGTGCTTGTCGCTTTCAAGGATTCTGTCAATTTTTTTGTGTTAGAATGACAGAATCCTCCTGTGTAAGATAATTGAAGTGGAGCATTACAGAGGACCTGAATTGTCAGACATGTTTCTTGGACAGGTATATGTATACTGGTCTCCGTTTACGAGTTTTAGGCATTTACTTTCATTTATGCTTTACCAAGTGATAGCTAAGGTACTGCTAATATGATTTACTAATCATGCAGGATTTTCTTAAGTGTGCTGTGTGTCCCATTCACTGGTTCTCACGATGGTTTGATGACAGATAACAAATAGGTACTTAATTTTGTCATCTTTATTGCTCCTTGTTTCCTAATGACTAAAGCGTTATTTCTGATATAAGTCATGTATCATACTAAGTACTTGTCTATCGATGTATGTAGCACTGTATCATCCCAAGTGTGTGTATCCCTGCCAAAACACCTTGAACTGCTTAAACAAAAACATGGAAAAGTTAGATAAAAATACATAAATTCTTCTACTTTCACCTTCTACTGTTTTCACCTTGACAAAATGAAATAGTTTTCTTCATGTTTTCTCGGAGTAGAGAATCAATTCTTAACAGAGTACAATATAGAAGTGATTTTTTTTTCTTTTTTTTTTAGGTTCTCCCAGGGGAGCTAGCTGGTCTATGCTAGCATGGCAATTTTGCATATAAATTTGCCATCCATTGGTAGTGGCAGTATATGAAAAGCTTGTAAGAACTACCCGCAGTAAACCAATTTAGCAAGGGTTATATATCTGTCAGTTACAATTAAATCCATGAAAAATATTGGCTCTGAACTAGGACTTTTGTAATTTGATTTACACTGTGGTTGAAAAATAAGTGATTTCATTGGAAAATGGTCTTTATTCAACTGAATGTGAATTCTTTGTAATTTCTCTCTGAGAAATCTTAATTCAGAGTGGTGGGTGTCTAAACATAGTTATTTAATTAACCTGCTGCTATATGCCATTTTGTGAACATTGGGCAAAATTAACCTCCTGGCTGCACGATGCCTGTCAAAGATGTGTGTTTCCAGGGAATATTTAGTGTCTGTTCAAATTTGATATAATGACATTTATTGCTAAAGATCAAATTGGTTGTTCATTTAGGAATTATGATACTGCTCTTATGCAGAATATGACCAGCATTTCTAAAATGGATTCCAGTATAGTGCCATCACCTTCCCAAAATACAGACAGATTAAGTCACTTTATTTTAGTAAAAAGGCTTGAGCCCATGTATTTTAAAATTTTACATGCTTTTTAATCCATTCCTTTTACTTTTTCCTTCTCATTCCGTCTAATTTGAAACTTGACAACTACATAAGCATCAAATGCTAACAAAACATCACTACAAAAACATAAACACTGCACATCCATTGATTTCAAAGGAGGTACCATATGTTACAGTTATGCCTGTGCTAACATACTTGGCTGGGTCAGGATCTTAATTTCCTCACCATTCAAAATGCCATGGAGTCTAGTCATTACCTAGTGAATTAGTGGAGTCTTTTCCATCTACATGTCTGCCCCTCATTAAACTGTGTAGAGTATTTGGCACCCTCCACTTAGAGATGAATGAACAACTTTGATCTCTCTCTATATCTCTCTCTCTGTATATATATATATATATATATTTATATATATAAATAATTTTTTAATTGTCTAAAACATATAGTAGAGGTCCATGATTAGTCTTAAGAACAGAATTCAAATCATAAGGTTCTTTAAGTGTGAGATGGTCTTTCCCCTTTCTCTGGTCTCCGAGTTTATAGCCTTTCCATCTCTCTTGGTTATGGGGTAGTAATCTGTGAGAACCTGACTGTCAGTCTCCTGGCTCTTTCTGTCTAAAATTGTGTAGATCATTCTCTCTGTTATCACTGGCTCTCTTTTCTCTACCAATTCAGCCTTGGATGTGATTTCTTCTGGGACAACACATGCCTCACTGGTCTTAGGGGAGTTTTGTGTTCATTGACATGTGACTTTGTGATAGCTCCATTCAATTCAGCATATCCAAAATATATGGGCTTTATTAGATAAAATTGCTAGCTTGCCTCTGACCATCAGTCTCATGTTCATGTCTTGCTGTCAGAGTTGCTTCGAATTTTGGGTTTCACAGTTTTTTGGTCTGTCTCTTACTTTTTCCAGACCTGTTTCTGGCAGTGACATAGGCTTGATGTTCTGCACTGTCTTGCTGAGTCCGCAAGTCAACTCATTATTTTGGTTGCTGTGACTCCCTCATCCCATTCTCCTCAACTCCAGCTCGTTCAGTATGTTTGGGGGAGGATCTGGAAATCACGAGTCCACAAAAGGGTCCCACGGGACTGGCAACAGTGGAGAAGGTCACAGCATGGGAACAGTGACTGCCATGTGGTGATGGGGCAGGAGGTCTCTCCTTGTGACCCTTAGGTGTGAAACGGGGCAGCCAGTAGCAGTGGAGGAGGAGAGCTGCAAGAGGAGGAAGGGCTGGTACCAACCAGCATGTACAGCCTTCAGTTTCTGAGTTATTTCAGTATTTAGGTGAAAATTGTTAAATATGCATCTAGATTTTACTTTAATAAGGGTCAAAGTTCTCAAGGTCTAGAGTTTTTGCTCAGGACTCCAACAGGTTACCGAAATTTGAGTAGATCTGTGGTTTTCTAGTGATCTCATCAGATGTTTCTAAAACTTTTCGGGGTTTAGTCCAAGAATCATCAGCATTGCCCTTGTCATCCACACATGGGCCTTTTCTTTCCCCCCCTTTTCTTTTCAGAAATGTGCCCTTTTGCCAGTTTTTCTCCCTTAAAATTCTTTATGTTTGCTTAAACTGTGGTACGATTTTTTTTTAATGCTTCAGCATCCATCCATTAGGCTTGCCCTTACATAGCTGGAATTAATTCTAGCTTGCAGATGTTTTCTTTTGTTGCCTTTCTTTGGCCTGACTTCCACTGTAGGCTGACAGACAGATAAACTTAAAAAAAAATAATTCCTTGATTGCTCTGAATGTCTCTCCCACCCTTGCCAGTGAAGGTTAAAATTACATCCATTGTTGTGCTGGGTGAGAGGTCTCTGACCTTGTGCCACCAATTTCTAGAGCTTTTCCAAATTAGGTCCTTGTTTATTTATTTTTAAAAATTCTTTATCTTGTAATGACATATTCAAGATGTATTTGCTATCTTCTTTTTCCAAACACTTTTGATTTTAATAGGATTTCCTTCAGCAATTCTGCTGACCTGCTGGTTTCTGCAGAAACACGCATTTGGAAAAGTTCAGCAATGTGGTGTGACACCCCAGTGTACAAAACCCACCAGATCAGAGCCAGTTAATTAATGAGATACTTCAGTGGTTTGCATGATTTAGGTTGTCTTCAGGCACTGAGAAAAATGTTACTAATCTGCAAGTATTGTGATGTTTGTGTTTATTTTTTTTGCAAAAATGGAACTCAAATATAAAGCTAGCCTCCTTTTCTATCAACATCCTCATTAAAATAGAGCCTCTCTCCAGTATTCGATGTCTGTATGAATATCGGTGTACAAAGTCTTGTATCCTTCATGATTATAAACTTCCACTTGCATTTCTTTTTCTTACCCTGCACTATCCTCTGCATTGAAGAAGAAATACACAAAAGGGGGGGAAAAAAAGGAGTTAGTAATAATACCTGGTTCTAGAAATAAGGGTCATTTCCATCACAGGATGGATGTGCTGTCTTAGCTCTCCTTAAGGAGTGTAAGAGGAGGTCAGGGCAGGATGCCCATAGCCTGGGATGACATTTCTGAAATCACCAAATCTGTATTGTCTTTCCTTTTTTCTGTTCTTTCTCTCTCCCCTCCTTCCCCATTTCTTTTAGCTCTCTTTCCACCCCCCACCAGACCTGTTCTTATTCCTTTCAACTTGTCTTATTCTTCCATTTCTTTGTTCATTCGCCTCTAAATTCCTTATCTTGTGTTTCCTTGCTTTTTACAAATGTTACCAGTAACTGGTACCACTGCAGCTGGAGTTGATCACACAAAGCTGGACATGTTGTCGAATAATTGCCTGTGCTGGGTGTGATCCTGAGTGTGCCTGAAATTATTGTTATTGCACTTAATTATAATAATTCATTTTCATAAGTGAATAAAAGCATTGGAGCGCAGTTATTGCTGATTCGCTCTCTAGTTATGGGCCAAAGTTACTTTCAGATTTATGGGTTCACATGTTATCTTGAATCCTCCCCTCCCTGCAAGCCCTTGTATCTGGATGATTTCCTGCACTGCACATTGCTGTCCCTGCAGGTGAGCATGTCTTTTGTATGAGAACTAGATAAAGAGACCCAGGAGAAGCTGCAGTTAAATTGATCCTCAAGGCAAGAGCCATGCTAGCTCTATAGTACACTGCTTTTCCAGCAATATTCATTCCAGAAGAGTACTGGGATGAACTTCAGAGCTGAGAATATAAACCTGTCACTTAATATTGGTCCTCAGACACAGGTGTACAAGAAGTGTAAGAAGAATAAATAGTATTGCACCAAACCTTTCCTTATGCACTTAGAAGTTTGTGCATGCACCTGGGATCTGCCTGCTCTTAGTTTTTGCTGTTGTGAAAGGGGTATGTTTGAGTAATCTTCATGCTTGTTGGGACTTTCATGAGCACTTCTGCTTTATTTCTGAGTGAAATCAGTCTGGCTCAGAATCATGAATGTGTGACACATTATAACCCTACAGTCTCTGGTAGATACCACTTATAGATTTATTTAGTGGGCAGAGAAACTAAATGTGTAATCAGTGCTTTTCTACTGGCAAATTTGCTTTTAAACATTAAAAGGGGAACTCCCTTAAGCTGATTTTCTCTTCCTACTCCCATTTGTCTTGAAAGCTCACTTCCACTGTAAAAATGAAGATGACCCTCAAGACCTGTTAAGTTTGGGATCTGATCCAGTATGGGAAGCTATTTTATAATCTTTCTGCTTCAGAGAGGTGGTCTTAAAAAGCTAATTTGACATGCAGGGGTTTTCTGAGGGTGAAGCCATCATTGTGTTTAGGGGGAGCAACACCCTGATGAAGGTAACTTGATGTTTAGGTCAGGAGCAAACCAATTTTCCTCTTATCCAAGCTCTGGCTGCTATAATCTAATAGGTGGAAGAGCGAACAGAAAGGACTGTTTAGATAAGTGCTCTGAAAACAGCATATATTTTAAAATTCATTTTAATCAAGTGACCCTGGAGTGGGCATTTGTACTTACACATATTTATACATTTAGGTTTTGTTTCTTTTTTTTTGCCCAAGGGAGGTTATTTCTATGAGCACCCTGGTAGCATGTCAAGGTTGAGCTAGCAGGCTAATACACAAAACTGGCTTCATGCAGCTTTTATGGGGAAACAGCCTTGAATGTGTCACCTCTGCACTTTGCTTTTGAGGCAGCTGTTTTATTTATTCTAAGGTTTGCTTGTTTTCTGCAACTGTATTTTCATATTCATATTGCCATGAAAGGGGAAAGAAAAGAAAGTGTTGAATAAGGGGACTGCTTGAGTCAATAGGTGGAAGAATTTGCTGCTACCTTTGGTGGAGCCTCCTGCAGTGCTTATGGGAAGGGTTGGTTGTTTCTTAACCTCTTTGGAAAAAATGTTGGGGAAAAGCTTTTGTAGCTGCTTTGTGGAAAATATTTTCTGTGAGGGTGCTTGAATAATTGGGTAGGGATGCCTGTGTGTAGGTTAGCTGCCATAGAGAGGAGGACATGGAAAAACGGAACAGTTGAGAACTTAAATGAAATGTTCAAATTACCTGCCCTTCCCAGCTGATAAAGGCAGGGACAGTTCCCACCTGTCTACTGTAGATCATCCTGGCTTGGGCACTGCAATTCACTGCACACACTGGGTGCAGGTGTGTATGCCATCATCTTTTCATCTTGTCTGGTATGAAGGGCAGTCCCAGAGGGTGGTTGTTTAGATAAGTGCTCTGTTTGCTGCCTGCATTTCCCATTTTTTGCTTTGCTGAAGTAGGTTTTATTTCTCTGGATCCAGGAGTGATGGGGAAGTGCTGACTGTGAAGTCCATTCCTTTTGCAAAGACACAATGTGTCAGTGTAATATGTGCACACCATTTTAATGACAATATTACTGAAACATAGTAAGTAGGAGTTAAATTGTTCTGGGAGATATAAGGTTAAATTTAGCAATAAAATGGAGAATCATTCTTTATCAGAGATGTGAGCTTTCGAACCTGGCTTCCATGTGCAGTATCCAGCTCGGGGCTCAAAGTGAGCCTGACTCATAGAAACATAGAATTGTTTAGGTTGGAAAGGATCTTTAAGATCGAGTCCAACTGTCAACCCAGCACTGCCAAGCCCACCATTAGACCATGTCCCCAAGTGCCACATCCACATATCCTTTAAATACCTCCACGGATGGTGTCTCTACCACTTCCCTCAGCAGCCCGTTCCAGGGCTTGACAACCCTTTAGGTGAAAAATATTTTCCTAATATTCAGCCTAAACCTCTCCTGGTGCAACTTGAGGCCATCTCCTCTTGCCCTATCACTTGTTACCTGTGAGGAGAAATCAACCCCCAACTCGCTACAACCTTTCAGCCTATCATTCTCTGTAGAGAGCGATAAGGTCCCCCCTGAGCCTCCTCTTTTCCCAGCTCCCTTAAGCTGCTCCTCATCAGACTTGTGCTCCAGACTCTTCACCAGCTGTGTTGCCCTTCTCTGGACATGCTCCAGCACCGAAAAGTCTTTCTTGAAGTGAGAGGCCCAAAACTGAATACAGGATTTGAGGTGTGGCCTCACCAGTGCCAAGTGATGACTCATCAGTAGGTGACTGTGTGCTCTATGTCTGGAGGGTTCACCTGGTAGATTTGCAGTGGAGGGGTTCCTCTCTGTCACTCCCCTTCCAAATCAAGTGCAAGTGCTTTAACAGGAGTGGATGTTTAGTGGGTAAGCAGCTGTGTTGCAGGAGATGAAGCTCCTGGTGGGTGCTGTGGAGAGTGCAAGTGTTCCAACTATGGTAGCCATGGAGGCTCTTCATCCAGTGAAACTGCCTGGTTAACTCTGGTACTGAGAGAGTTGTCTGGTAGTTGGATAAGGAGATAATATTGTTGTTCAGCTTGTTATTGAAACATTTCAGACTGGCCATGGAAAAAGTAATTCTTGAAGTTTGATCCGCTGGGCAGTTCAGAGTTGTAGTTGCACCTGTAATGGTAATTTACTTCAATGCAATGTGTATAAAACATGTTGGTACTGACCTTGGAATAATTTCATAAGGATAAATGGTCATAAATAGGTGTGAGGCAGTATTTCACAAGTTTTTCAAGTAAGAATATGATTTCCAGGAAACTTAAAAGAAGCACGTGTGCAGCCGTTGCTGAACTTTCCTCAGACCCAGTCATTTGGCTTCCATAAGCTGCTTTGGAAATCACAAATAATATGTCTGAGCTTTCTAAAAATATTGTTTTAAAAATCTTTGTGTAGGATATTATCATTTGTAGTGTTGCAATAGAAAGGTACTTTGCGAGTGGTTTTGTTTCAAGCTTTTTGACTTTTTAATGGTTTGTGGGGAATTTTTCCTTCCTTTTTTTCTCCATTAAATCTGCAATTAACCACTAAAAAGCCTAGCAATAACAGCATAAAGGCATCTGCCTGGGAAAGTTATGAGAAAAACACCTCTTTATTAGAATAATGTGAACAAGGAATTGAAAGTTTCTAGATTTACTTCAAATGCACTAACTGTCTGAGCCCCGTGTTATTCAGACTGATTTTCCTTTTGGTCACACTGAGTGCTTGAAAGCTAGGTCACTAGAATTTTCTTTTCTTTGGTGTGGTGTTATACCTACAGTGGATCATACCTGCAGGTCAGACATTTATAAATTGAAATGGTAAAATTGGAACAGAATCAACTGAAGAGACAAAATGCACCTTTAAAAACTAATTAGTTCAGTGAAGACCCCAAGCTGGAAAATCTGGCTCTATGTTTGTCCCACGGCTGTTCTGACACACCTAACCATTACAAACAAACACATCATGGGAAGAAGAGTGGGTTTGGGAGGAATGTTTTGCATGTGTTTATCTGTAGCTGGGAACTCAAGTTGTTTCTTTCTTCTGAATTCTTGCAGGTGAAAGTGATGGTAAGGATTTGTTCCTCTCAAGGAGCACATGAAACATCTGAATCCATGTCCTTCCTAAAGGTAGACCCACGAAAAAAACAAATCACATTTTATGATCCAGCAGCAAGTGGGCCTTCGAATGCAGGTCACAGAAGAGGTGTTGTTGCTGTCCCAAAGATGTTTGCCTTTGATGCAGTTTTCCCCCAGGATGCTTCACAGGTACTGGAGTCACTCGCATAAACCTCCTGAGTCTTCTCATGGCTACTGCATTTGATTGCCTGAAGAGTTCCTTCTGTTTCTGGGGAACTTTATTTAAATGAGTTACCTTAGTGCCTGGAAAAAAACATGGTAATTAACAGACAAGTAGGTAAATTCTTACATTTTTCAGTTTGGTTGAGATGTAAAATTAAGGAATAATATTTGGGGAGATGGATTTGCTGACTAAATTACCTTCCTGCATTTTCTCTTGTTAGAGCAAGACAGACAGCCAATTTGAAATTCAGTTTCCATCCATTTGATGGCATGGAAATAAAGTCCTTCCCCATGGCTTTCAGTGAGAAATAAACATGTGCTTAATGTTAAACTAAATGCTGTTGTTAGGAGCAAAGATAAAGCTAACCCCTTGGGATTGCTGTACTGAAACATTTAGGGAGCTTTAATATTCTCTTCACCTTTTCCAGTTTGTTTATACTGTGGTTTTGACTGATTATTTTATCTTGACTGTTGTGCTGATGGTGGTGTATGCCTTTCTTTTGGCCTGTAAAAGAGTATATTTGTGCAGTAGTAGCCCCAGACCTGAAATACAGGAGGAATGGCTGGTCTTGGAGAGGATTGTGATCTGCAGTGTATTCAGTGAGATTCTCCTCATGGACACCTGAAGTTTCCTTTCGGTTCAGGAAAAAAAATCCCAGAACAACTTTAAAAAGAAGAAGAAATTCAACAGTGTATGATGAACTATGCCAAGTTTGAACTGCTGGAAAGAAAATTAGGGTGAAAAATACCACGTAGCATTCAGGGTGAAAATAGTCTATTAATGTTGAGAAAATATGACAAGATCTAGTTTATAATCCCAAGCTCAGATCTTCTCCTAGCGTTCTTAATTTTTTTGGTCCCAGACTATAGATATGAAACTATCTATTAAGTCTAAGTTCTAGCCAAGCACTAAAAAGGGAGAATAACTTCCCCCACACAGCAGTGCCCAGAGCAATGGTAACCACATCTGGAGGCTGTTTTTAAGATCCTGCATGTGTTCAAACAGGGTCTTTGTGAAGAAATATGAAACGGTGATCTCAGCATTAGTCCAGAACTGGAAGTGAGTTTTTTTCCTCACTTGTGCTGCCAGCCCTGCTGCAAGGTGGCTGGTCACAGCCTGCTTCTCTGCTGTTTTTGGCACCAGTCCTTCAGGCTGTTGACCTCTGGTTTGGGCTGGCTTTTCAATCCCTTGTGGTGGGCCTGTTGGGCGGCCTGTTGTGGTGTTTCTGGGTAATGTTGGCCAGTGCAGCCACTTCTGTGCAGGCGTCATTGCTGGAGGCAAACTTGCTGCCATGCACCTGCAAACAGAGCCTTATCATTTCACTGTAGTTACATATTTACACCAGCCCTCTCCCTTGCCCCCAGTTGCTCTATTTGATAGATCATCGTATCGTGTATTTGAAACCTTCACTGACGTAGATAAACTGGTTTTAACACACTCAAATATTTTAGCAAGTTCTCCTTATTGATGATGATGTTTCCCTTGGAAAAAGAAAATGTGATACTATGAAATCTTATTCAGGGATCTTAATGCATTTTCTTCAGTATGGATGTCTTTTTAATTCTCGTGAGCGCTCCTCAGTAGCTTAATTTCAGTGGAGTTGCTACTATTACTGAATAGCCTTGGCTAAGCTATTATACCAGCAGGAAGCCTGGTTGGATAGCATTCAGTCTGCTACATTAGTCATAGAATCAATATTCCAAGAGAATAGGTTTAATAGAATTGAAAACTATTTTAGGCTGTAGTAGCATATTTTATTATTTTTTTAAGATAGCATAGTTACTAAAACAATAGGACCGATGCCACAAAAATGAGGAGAATACTGCGCCTCAAAAATATTGAGTCATTCATTTCATTACAGAAGAATAGTAAAAACCACAGCAGTATATGTCTTTTACTTATTTGTCTCCAATCTTTCTTTCAGGCTGAGGTATGCTCTGGAACAGTAGCAGAAGTAATTCAGTCTGTTGTGAATGGTGCAGATGGTTGCATATTTTGCTTCGGTCATGTCAAGCTTGGTGAGCTCCCAAATTCGTTACAGTTAATTACTATGTCAGTCTGGTAATTACATGCTGTCAGCTCCTGGAACAATAAACCTGGAGTATATGAATAGATTAGAATTTCTTTTTAATTAGCTTTGCAAACTTATCATGGTTTATTTCTACACCGTGACTGTAAGTTTTAATTTGAAAAGGTAAAATGTAGCATCAGATTAGCTTATTCAAGAGCAGGTTTATGTAGGTGCGTTGCGATGAAAATCAAAAGATCAGAGATGTCTTTAACATTAATTTGCTGTGGGTCTGACTTACAAAAATTTCAAACCTAATTGAATAAATAGTAATAGATTAATAATTACATACTTTGAATTTTTGCATCTGTTCTTTGTATGGCATTACATGCAATGTACAGTGGTGATATGAAGAGACACTGTCTTGTACAAGGAAGGTAAATTATGTTCGTGTTTGTCTTTTCATTCCAGGAAAATCTTTTACCATGATTGGGAAAGATAACTCCACACAAAGCCTTGGTATCATCCCCTGTGCAATTTCTTGGCTCTTCAAATTAATCAATGAACGTAAAGAAAAAACTGGAACTCGTTTCTCTATCAGAGTATCTGCTGTGGAGATCAGTGGCAAAGATGAAAACCTTAAGGATTTGTTAGCTGAAGTAGCCACTGGCAGCCTTCAGGATGGCCAGTCTCCCGGGGTTTATCTGAGAGAAGATCCAATATGTGGAACCCAGGTATAATGAATATCAGAGCATAGATTTTTTTGAGCCTGACTTTCTTCTACTTTTTATCTCCTGTTATCTGACAACAATTATGACAACTTTTAAGACAGTAAAAAAAATTTATTGCTTTTAATTTATAAACCCTTCTCCCATGGTGTACATATTTGTTTCTTTTAGTGCCCTGGAGATTTAACCAGTTCAGCAAAAGAATAATAAAAAAATGCGCCTGTGCTAATTAGTCATTTTTTTGTTTATATTCAAGCTTCAAAACCAAAGTGAACTAAGGGCCCCGACAGCAGAGAAAGCTGCCTTTTTTCTTGATGCTGCAATTGCTGCCAGAAGCACCAGCAAACCTGAATGCGAGGAAGAGGATAGGAGGAATTCACATATGCTCTTTACTCTTCACATATACCAGTATCGCATGGAGAAGAGTGGCAAAGGAGGAAGTATGAATCTTCTTGCCGTATTGTCTATTTTCAAATTATGTGGTCTGGGGTTAGTTTTAATAATAATTTGCAATAAACTTAAAAAGAAAAAATGAAGTGAACTCTCAAGCCAGTTGAGTCACCTTTAACTTTTGTAGCTGTGGCCAATATCTGGTTTCCTCACAATTAATATTTAATTTGGTCATTATCACATGCTGTATTCATTATTTTCCTCATTTGAATACATCTTGAATACCAGGTTTGGCTTGAGTCCATGCAAGAACGTGATGTACAACTGTTTTTCCCCTTTTTGTTTTAGTGTCTGGAGGACGCAGTCGTTTGCATCTCATTGATCTGGGGAGCTGTGAAAAAGTGCTGAGCAAGAGCCGAGATGGAGGAGGCTCTCTGTGTCTGTCTCTCTCTGCCCTGGGCAATGTAATTTTGGCCTTAATTAATGGTGCTAAGCATGTGCCATATAAGTAAGTGAATTCTTGTCTGCATTAGCTTAAATTTGTGGCTGGTGTTACCTGAGAAATGAATTGCAATAACAACTTACTCTTCACCTAAGATCAAGTTAAAGGAAATTCTGTCAGAGAGGGATCTGTCCTCTTTTAAGGTCACTTCTATATTACAGACACATGTATCTATTAATCTACTTGTCTATATATACATACACACAGGTTTCTAAATGTTACAACGTAAAATGAAATTCTTAGTTACATGGTCAAAAACTATATTTGTATTGGTATATACTGAAGTTGAGTGAAATGTTTGGGATAGTTTGGTTGTTGAAAAAAGTGGAGGGAAAATGGCCAAGATGTTTTCTTTCTATCTCTTTTTTGTTTCCTGGATTTGGAATTGCGGCTGATCTCAGCCAACTGGACATCAGTGAACAATTTAACCAAAATTTCATAGGATTTTCTCTTCTTTTTCCAAACATAAAGCTTGTATTGAAATTTCAGAAAATATTTGAGAGTTTGTCAAGTATGGTCATCAAAAGGTTGTTATTTCTGTTTGTCTTTTTGAATGATACATCTTCTCAGTTAAAAAAAAAAGAAGACCACCACGTTGCACATTTGTTTAGCAGAAGTGAACACTTAGGTGTATTCCTTTGTGGAGTGTACTTGACAATAATTTTGTGTCAAACACACCTGTGGGGAGCCCAGCTGAAAGACAACAGCCACACTGGTGATACCCTTACCAGAACTTGGCCTTCAGTCCTTAAATTTAATTGCTGCTTGTCTTCATGCATTATAACTTTGTGCTGTTGTTATCAATCATGTCATTTCACATATTTATCTAGTGATGTATCTCAAACAGGTGTTGTTTCTTTCTGTATTAGGCAGAAAGATATTTTCCTCAGGCTAGTTGCTAGATTTGTGTATGGAATGGAAGATGGATGGGTTAGAGTAGGGAAGGGCAGATCCTCAACTTTGTCGCCTACCATGGTTTAATGAGCACACATGACAGTAGTTCCCTCAGTTGGACTATCTCAGGGGGGCAGTAGGACTCCGGGGAGCCCTGGGGAGAGGTGGCTTGGAGACCAGCGGAGGACAAAATGTCACCTCTCTTGTCAGCTTTACTATCCACAGTGGAGGATTTGCATCACCAGGAAAGCCTTCTGCTTCTCTTTGCTATGTCAGAGCAGACCATAGGTGGTAGAATGGAAAGTAGATTGGTTGGGGTGACACAATATATTTCTGGTATCTAACATTGCTGTACTTGTTTAGAAATTTCTTAACGTTTCTCTTGACTTAGTTTTTTTTTATTATCAAAATCGTTTGCATAGAGTTCAGAGAGTGCAACTATCTTGGTACTAAGTCTGTTCAACTAAAAATACAGCACTCATGAGCTGTTTTGGGTAATATGAGCTAAACCTGAACTAACAGTTATCAGTCAGTTGTTTTGCAATTTTCTAAGTAACAAAGAAAATGACTTATCATACTGTAAATACACAGGCAGATAAATTAAAATATTAGTATCTTCGTATGTGTACATTTAGGAACATTTGAAGTGCAGTCAATAATAGGAATATATTTCTTATCTACACGTAGCATACATGCATGTATCCTATGAAAGCAAAAGCATGGTTTGTGGTGTAAAATTCTGCAGAACAAGACTGTGATTTCTTTAGGTCACTCTAGCATTCTCATTTGTTGCACAGGGACAACAAGTTGACAATGTTGTTGAGGGAATCACTTGGGAACATCAACTGCAGAACTACTATGATTGCACATATTTCTGACTCCCCAGCCAATTATGCAGAAACTCTCACCACCATTCAGCTTGCATCGCGAATCCACCGAATGAGAAAGAAGAAATCCAAGGTTGGTTCACAAACAAGCAGAAATTAATTCATTTGAAAATGAGTTTTCCTAACCTCTCGGTAGGGGAACATGGGATTTCTCGATGGTAAGAAGTAATACAAAATGCATAAAAGCTCAGGAGAGGAACTGACAAATGACTTGGCACTGAGCCATCATCTTGCCCCCAATCCTTAATCCTGAAATTCCCTTCTTTTTGTTTCAAGCACGTATTCTTTCTTTGCCTACATGTGGAACTATTTCAAAAGCTTCTATTTGTATTAATTGAAAACCAATAAGGAAGGAACAGAAAACTGTTGGGGAGAAAGATAATGCATAATATTTAATGGAAATTATCTGAAAAGGTGTGATTGTTATATTACTCCTAATACAGTAAAATCTATGTAGCGTGACCTTGTTGTTTTAATTCACCCTCCACTCTAATTTTATTTTCCCACTAGATGTAGTGGTGATAGTATACACAAAGCATGAAGTATATAGCAAACTTGTCCCTTTGATCAATTACATGTACATATATATCCTTATTTATCAATTAATATTAATAACTGTTCCTGTGTTGATCATTTGCAGTATGCATCCAGCTCCTCTGGAGGAGAGAGTTCATGTGAAGAAGGACATGTCCGGAGACCGCCCCATTTGCGACCATTCCACCCACGAACTGTTGCCCTTGACCCTGACCTTCCTGTCCTGAATATATCCAGTGATCCCGATTATTCCTCCAGCAGTGAACAGTCTTGTGATACTGTCATATATGTTGGTCCCAATGGGGCAGCTTTGTCCGACAGGGAATTGACAGATAATGAAGGTCCTCCAGAGTTTGTTCCCATAATCCCATCCCTAAATAAGAAAAGAAATAAAGACAATTCTGCTATTGGTAGGAGTTCTGACAAGGACCATTTTAAATGCAACACTTTTGCTGAACTGCAAGAAAGGTTAGAGTGCATTGATGGAAGTGAGGAGCCCATGAAATTTGCTTGTGGAGAAATCTCTGTTGGGTCCAGTTGTAGTCCTGTTCCTGGAGGTACGGAAAACACCCAGTCTAAGCTGATAAAGGAAAAAATATCCTCTCCTTCTGGAGGATTTAAGAAACCAATTCCACAAGAAGCTGCATCTCCCAAGAAAGGACATAATCTTCCTTTCCAGGCTGTTGTACCAAGGGGTGGCAATGGCAACTGTCAAGAAAATAGCACACCTCACTCGAAAGCAGAGGTTTCCAAGCTGCAGAGCAGAGCTGACAACAAAATAATAGACTCCATACTGGAGGGAGAGAGAGAGACAATCACTGAATCCCTGCAGTCCTCAAGGTGTAGCCCTTCAAGGAATCCAGAGCAGAATAGGGCCCCAGCTGAATGTGTCATTAAGGAAAAGTCCTCGTACATGAAGAGACCCTTGCCAAGCCCAGCACCTCCCCCTCCACAGCAGAGAGAGCACTCACTGGGCTCCAAAGCTGAGAATTTGGAGCTGGACAATAGCAATGCAGTTCGGACTCCTCCTGTGGGAATGAGCAAACAGATGGGAAACAACCCTGAGCAAAACCCTGTAGGAAGCACATTCCTGATTGGTAGCAACACCCAGAATCAGTCAGGTGCGATAGAGGTACACAGCTTCAGGTCAGCGTTCAGAGGAAAGTGTTTTGATCGGGATATACTGACCACCACAGTGACTTTGCAGCAGCCTGTTGAGCTGAATGGAGAGGATGAGCTTGTTTTCACAGTGGTGGAAGAGCTGTCTATTAGTGGAATTATGGATAATGGAAGACCTTCCAGTATCATTAGCTTTAACAGTGACTGTTCCCTTCAAGCCCTTGCATCGGGTTCGAGGCCGGTCAGTATTATCAGCAGCATAAATGATGAGTTTGATGCTTATACCTCACAGGAGACTTCTACTGGTGTAAATATTGATATTGTTGTGCCCTTTGCTAAGGATCCCTTTACCAGCAGCAGACGCTCCTCCATCAGTTCATGGCTTAGTGAAGTCAGCATCTGTACAGTTGAAAGTGATGGAGCTCAGTCTAGTGACAGTTTTGTCGCACAGTCATCTTACAGCTGTAATAAGTCCGAGGAACCCTTCAGCTTAGATTCATCCCATTTATGTGTCCCCCTGAAAAGCGCTCTGAACGACAGTGGATTTTGCTTCTCTGAACTGGAGAGTGAGAGTTTGAGTTCCAGCAAGCTGTCCGCAGGCATCAGCAAAAGCCCTCAAACCTCTGAAACTACCAAAGCATCTCAGATAAAAAGTGCTTTTTGTGTCACTGATCAGCCCGTAAAAATTAAATTTAGTAATTCTCGTGATACACCTGTGATAGAAACAATACATTCTAGTCTTCCTAGGAAAACAAAAACTACCTCTTCTCCAATCCACAATAATACTGTCCTCAGCTATAAAGAGCTGCAGAATCCACATGGCATATTTGAAGATCCTTGGCTGTTACGCACCGATTATCAGCTGGAAGCAAAACCTGTGGACTCACTGCTGTCTCCAAAATCTCACACGTTTGGTACTGAGAAGCAGCCAGAAAAGGCTGCCCAGTATTTTGGCACAGCATCCAGGCCAGCGAAGTCGCAGACTATGCTTGCCTGCTCTCAGAGGGTTGTGGACGGCTGCGAAATGGCCTGCAAATCTTCCAGTGGAACTGCAAAGAAGTCAGAAGTTGTGATGAAGATGCCACAGCTGAAGAGAGGAGCCACCACACTTGGAGTGATACCGGTGTCACATGCTAACAGTACTTTGCCAGAATCTGTGACCCGAGGGAATTCGGATGCTCCCTTGGCCACTGGCAGCTTGAAATCGTCACTTGGAAAGAAGAATGCACCACAGAAATCAACCATGTTGCCCAGACCAGGTGGGCCAACACCTCCAACGCCTCCTGTACGCAAGTCAAGCCTGGAGCAGAAACCTGTCGGTCTGGGTAATGGTGGGGGGAAAGCCTCTGGCCTGGACTTTGCCAGAGCTCCCACGCCAAAGGCTGAAGATGAAGCAGATTTACGGTTCAAAGCTGGGTCTTACTTTAGCGAAAGTGCCAGCAGCAAAATGAACCTGAAGGGTGACCACTCTTTGCCCAAGATGACATCCAGCTTAAAGGCGAAGACATCAAAGAGTGAAGCTGTGCACCGATATGGGAGCCACATGTCTCTGGAGAGGTGCGACAGCCTGACATCGGTTGGATCCAAAGCAAGTGTGGTGAGGGAGAGCGGGAGCACCGGCAACAGCCGGGCAGGGCGCTCCGTCCCCAGGCTGGGGGTCCCCCCTGCTGCTTCCAGTGTGGGTTTACCACTGCCCTTCGCTGCCCCTGCACCGGGTAAAAACAGCCAGGCAAAACCCACTGCTAACCAGAAGGTGCCAGCCAATGGGAATAAAAACCGGGGTCTCTCTGCCAGCGGGTCAAAATCTCTCAGCTCCTCTGTGAAGTCCCTGGCACAGCCTGCAGGGAAGAGCTCTGGCATGGCCCCTGGTGGGAAGGCAACCCCCCGTTCTGTGCAGCCTGTCAGTGGCAAACCTGGCCGAGGGACCATCATGGGGACCAAGCAGGCCATGAGGGCAGCCAACAGCCGTGTGAATGAGCTGGTGTCAGGTGGCTCTGCCAAGGCGGGCCACTTCCGAGGCTCCACCGATTCTGACAGTGGCAATGACAGTGGCATTAACCTCAGCGATGAGAAGTCACAAATCCCTGTTCTGCCATCCCCATACAGCAAGATCACAGCACCACGGCGGCCGCAGCGCTACAGCAGTGGGCACGGCAGTGACAACAGCAGTGTCCTGAGCGGGGAGCTGCCTCCAGCCATGGGGAGGACAGCTCTGTTCTACCACAGTGGGGGCAGCAGTGGCTACGAGAGCATGATTCGGGACAGTGAGGCCACTGGCAGCGCCTCCTCGGCGCACGACTCCATGAGCGAGAGTGGGATGTCCTCGCCGGGTCGGATGAGGAGCCTTAAATCCCCCAAGAAACGATCAACAGGTAAGAAATAAAGGGGCAGGTGTCCAGGTGTGTCCGCTGGTGCTCTGCTGCATCCCTGGGGATGGAGGTGTTTTGTGGCATCTCTGACAGAGAAGGAGCGGAGGTTTGGAGGGGTCTCAAAGCAGGGAGGTGGACTGACTGCGTGTGCCTGTGTGTGCATGTGTATTGCTGTGACAGCAGCTACTTGTCATTTATTTCACTTCAAAGCTGCAGGTGTGAGACAGGTGCTGTGGTGGAGAGGGCAGGAGAGATGCAGGGTGCCCCAGGGTGCCGGCAGCCTCCCTATGAGGGAAGAGGTGGCAGATGGGGGATATTCCTTCCTCCCTTGGCAGGGCCGGCAGTGAGCACAGCACCAGGGTGGCCCAAAACAGGAGGGTGTTATGGGTATGCTGGTAAAAGTGAGGGTGCTGGGTGAGTGCTGATGAGTTTTTGTGAGGATCAAGTAAGTGATCCTGGACGACTGGTGAAAGAAGGGCAGTGAGGAAAGGAGGAGCTCTGCTGCTAGGCATCTGTGAGGGAATGTCAGTGAGAGGGCTGGGACTGTAGTTTGGAAACAAAGGAAAGGCCTGGAGGGGAGAAGAGTGTTTGTGAATTAATGAGGATTGCTGAATGTGCATTAGATTACCTAAAGATAAGGCTTAGAGGCAGAACATTAGGGTGTGTACATAAGATGCAGTGACTCTTAGGTTAGTGTTACCAGCTAATTGTAAAATTATTGTACTGCATGATAATAGTTATTTAAAGAACTTTTAGTGTGTATGTGTGGGCACTGTAAGCGGTAGGAAACTGACTGAGCAGTAGGAAACTACTGACAGTAGCTGGGAAGAGGCTACTCTGGCTCACTTTCTGTGTCTGACCACAGCTTGCAAAGGTTTGTGAGCCAGGTCCCCTTTCCTTCTCTCTTGTGCCTTTCCTTATTGCTTTCGCAGGTGGTGCTCATGTAAGTGCTTTTGTAGTCGAATGTATTTGTAGCCGTCTTCAAAATCGGGCTCATATAACTGCTGTTACAGTATTCATTTTTACTGATCTAAGTTGAGGTCCTATGGTATTGTAAAGAATCTGTAGCTGATAATCAACAGCCTCCTTCAGCAACCTGAGCGTACTGACTGTAGGAAACATAATAGAACTAATATCAGCAATGCACTGAATCTGAACTTTTGGTTGGAAAGCGGTGATTATTGCAATCCCTGTAGATACCCATGATGCTCAGTTCTGTCAGTAAAACCAAATGAGTGAAGCTGATGTAGATCTCATGGTGCTTTCTGGTCAAGGCTACCGAGTTGCTTCATCAGGTGATAAATCATTCTGGAAACTTAGTGCAACATTTGCCACAATTCTCTTTCCATAGCATATCAACCTCTTAAACCTTTCCAGCAAATCAATATTAACAGCTGTATGAGTTGCACACATATTGAGAAGGCATTACCCACTGATGGATTTGTGTTTGTTTTTGCCCCAGGAAATGCTTATAAGGACTTTAAAAATGACAAACTATTTCTTTTTCCAACTGTAATTGCTCTATATCAGTAAATTATGTATTACTTTTTTTGGAGTGCTGTAGACTTCAAGAAAGTAGTGTGTTTTATACATGAAATGAGGTTTGCTAGGATGTGCATCAAATATTTCTTATGAGAAATGTTTGCTTCAGACCCTTTATTATCCTAAAATAATTGTAATCTTTGCACATTATTAGAGGTTCTTGGAGTAGCTTCTGTTGCTCCAAACTGTGTTGGAGTCCTGCAGTCTCTGAATTTAAGGACAGATCCTACTCCCATATGTCACTGAAAACCTTGTTCCCTTATCCTTTAACCTCATCCTTGGAGAAATGATGATGACCCTGGTTGTACAGTGGAAGGATATGAAGTTTTCTGGCTTCTTGCACGTGTTTGGTTTTATCTGTTTGTCCTCTTCAGAGGACCAAAGTGGTTATAGGATCAGTTACAGTCTGTGGTTTCATCTGACAGGATGATAGTGGTGTTTCAGGCTAAAAGGATTAGTGTGTGAGAATGGTGAACAGGTGTTGTAGAAATAGAATCAAGTCTTCCCCTTTTGAAAACATTCCTGTTTTGTTCTTGTTACTTAGAAATTAGCAAGAATGAAATTAAGAATGAGGGATGTTTTTCTTAAGAGTGTATAAAGCAGGTAGGTCTTCAAGTATCAGTGGCTTTGTGTTGCTTTAGGAGTACCTGCTGGAATTTTGTCTTCTTTTCATGTTGAAGTTCATGACAGGGCTTACCTGACAGCCTTAACTTGCACTTACCTCTCCTGCAGACATCTCAGTCCAGAAGTTATTTTGGCAGCACTGTACTCTGAGCAGTGCTGTTTCTTCTGTTGATATGCTCCCTTTTGTAAGAGCAGAAGTAAGATGCCTTACCCCTTAGTTAATTTTTTAATTAGGAGGAAGAACTTAAGTACTAAATTTATTGTCACTAGTCACCCAAAAACTGCTTCTACTTACTGCTACTGTGTCGTTTCAGCTTGTTTCTGGTGGTTTTCAGCCCTCCCTTACCTAGGGATTGAACTGCAACCTTGTTAGTGTGGCCTGACCAGCTCTGTGCATGCTCTCATCCTTGGCACATATAGTGTAAAGATCAACCTTTTACAGAATGAAGAGAGACTTATAATCACAAAAAAATGCTGGACACGAAAGTACTAACTCTTGTAATCAAAAGTATCAGCATTTTTGAAGGACATAACTCAGTCTCTGCTTCTTGAAACTTGATCTGTAACAGACACATCAATGGTGGCATGTTTCTTGGTAGATCTGGGAGCACCCCCCTATTGAGGGCTGCCAGAAGTGGTGAGTTTTGTCATGCACTGATCTTCCGAGTGCTGCTACAAAGGGGCCATACATCTCAATGTTAGAGGTGGCTGAAGTTGCAGATTGTTTGGTTGATGCCTTCTGAATGCCTCTCGATCCCACACAGTCACTGATAACCAGTGGTATTTAGCACTCTAAAATATCAGTAGTAGTTCTGGAGGGAACTGTTTGGTCTTTGCAAAGAGGTAGTACAATGAGAGGGATCTTAGCCTTGCTTGGCTTTAACTGGAGGAGCGGGAGATTTCCAGATACGTCTGCCAATATCAGTATTGGATTACTCACCATCTCATTGCCTTTGCAAGGTAGTGAATACCACTGTAGTGCACCAAAGAAAAATCAATCCAGGCAAAATATTTTTGTGAGGATAGAATAAAGAACTGATGTTCAGACATCTGCTTTGGGAGAGGAACTGCTGTTACTCCCATCTGTGAACCAAGTGAGACATACTTTGTCAAGGCAGTAACTCAATTAGCAGCCTGAGGGTATTTTACTAAAAGGAAAATATCAAGAAAAGCGTTTCTTCCTGAGTATTCTGAGAACCTAGATCTTTCTTTAATTGACTGCAGTACATTCTGCAGTGTGTTAAGTCTCTTAGAGTCTGAGGAATACTTGTTTTCTGTATTTTAGGTCTCCAGCGTCGTAGACTGATTCCTGCTCCATTGCCAGATGCTGCCTCCCTAGGAAGAAAACCCAGTGTCACTGGCCAGTGGGTTGATCTGCCACCTTTGCCAGGCACTTTAAAAGAGCCATTTGAAATTAAAGTTTATGAGATTGATGATGTGGAACGATTACAGCGGCACAGACAAGAGGAAACTGAGGTCAGCACATATTTTACAACAAATGTAGACAAGTTAAATTACAATATACAGACAGAGTCCTTGCTTGAATGCTGGAATGGTGTTCAGGAAATTGATTGCAATTAAAGTACTATAATTATTAATTTTACAATTCATATGTTGGGGTACTCTTAACACAGAAAATGAAAATGATTACTGACTAAAATTAATTGTGTCTAACATGACTGATGGTGTAAATGGAAGTTACCAATGAATACATTATGAGAAGACTTCATAATCTTAGCCTGACTGATGAAACCTTACAGGCTCCCTCAACAACAGGGTCATTAACTCTTTATGTAGATGACAGAATTCTATTAGATCAGGGATACACTGAGTTTAATTTACTTCTAATTGGAAAACACTTCAGCTAATTCTATTTTGAAGACCAGAATTCTATGTTCTACTGATGCCTTTTTCCCATTTCTTTCATAATAGCCTTTCCAGGATGTTGAGAAGGTAGGAATGCTTTTAAGAAAATAAGAATTCATCTGTTTTAGTATTAACTGTAACTCTAACATTATCATTAGACTGTGTTTATAATTTTCACTGCTGGAAAAAATATTTATCTACAATCAGTAGTAAATTCAGAATGTATTAAGAGATGCTTGCCAATTCAGAGAAGTGAACAAATGCTCAAGTGATGTAGCTTGCTGATCCTCTACATTAGAATCTATTAATGTAAACTTCAAATAAAAAGACCCCCCAAAAAGATAAAAACCACACCAACCCCACAACCAAACAAAGCAACCCACCTGCTAACTCTTACAAGTAATAAGCTTGTGTCAGACTGTTGAAAGTTAGCTCACAACAGGAAAATTCATGGAATGGTCTTTTCTGTGTCTTAAAAGGGTCTGATGTATTTCCACACCAAGCTGAAGATACTAGAAAGGCGCCAGCAGAGAATCAGAGAAATAAAGGCAAAGCATGAATTTTTGAAGGAAGAGTTGGAAGAGACAAAGTGCAGGTTGATGATGGATCCAAATAAGTGGAAAGAAGACTGTAAGTATTTTGCAAAAGTGGGTATGATCAGCATCTAACAGATTTTCAACATGTCAACAGTCCCACCGAAAAACCTGAGCACCTGATATTTTGCTGAATCGAACCCTAAAATAATCTGTGACTCAGTCTGTGTTTCTTTAATATGGGATTTGAAAAAAAAAGACCCTCCAAACCAACCAGAAGAGAACGTCAGAGTGGTGCAGAGACACACTGTGATGCTTGTTAATATTAAATATTTATATGTCCATGTTATAGCTGGGAAACTGAGACATGAGATTTGTTCACAGACTGAGTGCTCTGTTTAACTGGAGTCTCAAGGTGGAGTTTTGCATCTGCTGAACAAAGTGGGGAAAAAAAAATCTGAGTTCAAGAAAAATTAAATTTTACTTTATGTTATTGTCTCCCTTGTGATAGAATAATGTTTTATGATGAGCTGTTTCTCTTACTCAGTAATTTTTTTGTCTGGCAGTTGAGGTGGATCCTGATCTTGACAAGGAGTCACAGGAGTACCTGGAGGCACTGGAACAAGTGACAGAAGAACTGGAGCAGTGCGTTAATCTGTGCAAGTCACATATCATGATAGTGACGTGTTTTGATATTGGAATAACAGATGCGCAAGATGGAGTAAGGGAAGTGGAGGTTTGAAGAGAGGTCTTTCAAGGGACTGAAGGAAGTGAAGCTGGGTTGTCCGACATGAAGAAGTAAAGAGATAAAGTAGCTGGGAAGAGAAGGAGGAAAGGTGAAGACTAAAAAGCAACAATGAATGTTGTAAGAGAAAGAAACAGCTGAGGGATGGGAATGTTCATAAATCATTTGGTGCCTCAACGTGACCTGAGCTGTACAAAGATAAAAGTAGGATCAAGTATTGCTTCTACCAGAGGGAAGTGAAAAAATTTAGTACAAACCATGATGTTAATTAACAAACAAACATACAATGGAAGTGCCTTTAAAGTTCATTTGATTTTTCATTTTTGTATTTGGTGCTAGAATTAAAGCCAGCAAACCTAAGCAGACCACAAAATGTATTCCTACGAAATATTTTATACTGTATAGTGTATTTATGACTATATGTAAAAAACAAACAACATTGTAGCAAAAGCAATAAGTAAATTATGTTTTCATACCTGAACTTGCCTTCTTGTTTCATAGAAAAGCTGTTTTATGTAGCAGAATTAAAACTGTATTATAATTGTTTTCTTGGTTAGGGTTCAAGATATTTTTATGAACATTTATCTATTGAAAAGGAGTATTATGGCATTTTGAAATGATTGTTTTACCTTCAGGTTTTGTATTATTACTTTTTCAGATCAAAATAAATGTTTGTTTTCCATTTTATATATACATATATAGATATATATTAACTGCTTACCTACTTCCTTGGTTACTAACCTCAATTTTCACAGACCTGGTCTTTTTGGAGTCGTAAACTTAATGTGAGGAAGTCTACAGAGGGCACTGCGGTTTGTTTTGGTTTTCTTTTTTCCTCTCTGACTGCAGGAATTGAGAATTATGTTTATTACCAAAACCATAAAACAAACAAAAAAAAGGGAGCAAAAAGTTTTTGTAAATGTTAAGTTAGGTCCATATTTTTATATAGTTTTGACTATAAATATAGCATTTGCATTTTGAACTTTTAAGACAAATAGTATATCTTTTTACAGTTTTTCTAAGGAAGGCAAACCCTCAGGATCAAGTTTATACATGCTGCATGAGATTTGTGCTTTTTTGAAGGAGGCCACTTAAGTGTGGAAACTATTGATAAATTGTTGCCAAACAAATACTTTTGGAAAGGTTTAATAGTGTATGTAATACCACATTTCATAACGAATCATATTTTCTAATCATCTTCCTTTTTATGGTTTTTTCAAATCCTTTGTATAAATATGTATTATAACAGCTTGCTTCAGTTTTTATCTGTGAATAAAAGATACATCTATTGTTATGAGTGCTTTTTGCTATGTGTGTAATTTTAATGTTCATAAGAGAGAGGATGGCCTGTGGTACACTGTGTTAAATGTCATATTACATTGTCTCTTTGCCAAAGAGACATATAAGTGGGAACAGAGATAGTCATGATAAACCAATCAGGAAAGAGACGAAACACCAAAGGGTAAAATAAATAGTGATGATAATACTTATAATCTCTTAGCACTTTATAGTTTACAGAACAAAGACCTGTGACTCACATACTTGTTTACCCTGATGAGAAAAAGCAATTAAAAATGGGTTTGAAACCACAAGAAAACTAGGAACTGAAATCAACCCCTGAGCCCCTTAGGTCCATCATGGCAAACAACTACATTCATTTCTCTCTGACACTGCTGTGTCAGACAGTAGCTGTGCCTGATCCTCAACTCACTGATGCTGGCTGGAGTCACTCCAGGCAGGGTTAATGTAAAGCTGATGCTTCAAATGACATCACCTCCAGTAATTTTTGCAGCCATTTGTCCAAACACCCCATAATGTGTGAAATTTTCCCCTCCCTCTTTTTCTCTCCTTATGTAGCCCTAACAGCATGGCATCTATGCACTGAGTTTTCTTACCATCACAAAAGGCCTGGGAGGGGGGTTAAATTCCCCCTCCTCATTCTGCAGCTGGAGAAGTGGGAGAGTCAGAGCAAGAGTTTGATGCTTAAGTATCTTTGTGACTTTGTATGAGTTACAAAGGGTATCCAAAGGTTTATCCCTGGAAAAGGGTGCATCATGTTTACTTACTAACATTTGGCACTATGTCAGGTTGTACACAAAGGAATATGGCATCTAGAATTTCTTGAGGATCCCCCTGCTGATACCCTTAAATTCCACATATATTTATTAACTTGTAAATCCCAGCTATATTTACTTTCTAGGTGCAGAAAGTCGCAGTTCTTTCAAAGATAGAATCAAAACCATGTAGTGATTCAGTTGCGGTTTTTTTCAGAGCAAGGATCAGATAAATAAATAGAATCAAAATAAAAAAAGGAGCACCATGCTGAGGAACAAGTACTTATTAGCAAAAGGGAAAACCTCCACAAACATGAGGGCAAAAGGAGAATGTATTCACGAGGAGCTCTGCACTTGGTGTTATGTTCTGCATTGATGCCATTACACTGTCCTCTGGAGATGCACATTTTAATGGTGCTGCAATAGGATGAGTTGACCTGTGGTGCCTCCGCCCTGGGCACACAGTCTTTTTTAAGCTAACCTGTAATGCCCTCTTGAATGGACACAAGAGGTTTTGTTTCTTTTATTTATTTGCCAGGCATTTTATCCTCTCCTTGGATAACAACTTCATTGTTTCTCCCCCACCCTTGCAGTATTACCCTCTGAGATAAAAATCAAGCTACTAATCATCCACCCCAATTTTCATAAACCCGATAATTTGTTTTAATATTCCCCTATATAGTGTTTTCTGATCAGACTTGCATCCTTTGATAGTTTCTCCTTAATTTCTAACTATGGTTATGTTTGCCACAAAGAAGCAAATGAGACATTTCAGGGCTGCTTAGTTCCATGTCAACATGGCAATAGCATGCATATTAAATGCATTTAGCCTCTGGCTTGGTGACAAGAAACAAGCCTGAGATGCAAAATGAGGTGAGGCACTGATGGATGAAATACAGAGTTTTCCCTATGCAAATGCTGTTCTTTTTGGTAGTTGTGGGTAGTAAATTATCTTTCATATCTCAAGGCCTCAGGAAATATTCCTTCCTTTTAGGTTACTTTTGCAGTTCTGTCTGGTTAGAACTTATACAAATATATACTTAGCTTATTATTCAAGTCTATTTTGCAAAAGGCTTAATTATATAAGGTTATAATGATAATTGCAAAATTAGGCTGGATGCTTTATTTTGTTCCTTGTCTATTGAAATTTAATGATTTAAAATAGCCATTAAATTGCACACTTAAAAACCTGATCATGTTGAGCTTGTTACGGTATCGTATAAAACTTTAGAAGCCCAGTGGCTTTGGAGAATTGCCTGAATAACTTTTGGCAGGGATAGTTCACACTAGAATTCTTTCTCCTTTGCTTGCAGTTCTTCCCATTAAATCCCTCACCTTCTCCTTGCTGGTGCAACTCCTTCTAAGTTCCTTAATATCCCAGTTTACCAAGCAGCTCACATCACGCTTATTTCCCCAAAAGAGGAAAGAAACGTACTGACAGCTGCAGCGTTTTTTTAACTAATGCAATGGTGACTCAAAGCTTAAAAATTAAATTTCAGGGACACAAATTCCCTTTTCTTTAAACCTCACTTCTCACCAGGTTTCACAAACCAGGAGGCCAGAGGTGAGCTTGCCTGTGTGTGAGGAAAGAGGAGAGGAGAAGTCATGGTCAGGCATGTTTCAGGAGGAGATGAAATATGGCCTGGAACAGAAATCAAGTGAGAAAGGAGGACTCTTATGGGGTGACCACCTCGAGAAAGTGAGGAGAAACTTCTGATCATGGCTTCCATGCTTACTTTTGCCTTTTCCCACCCAGTGGTCATGGTTCAATACATAAAACTACTCCTGGGAGATGGGATTTCAACTCACTTGTCAGGATTTGCAAGTTGGATGGATGTGTTAGAGGAGTCAATAACCACTTCTGTAAGCTCTGCTAACCGCACACTAAGCCATGTACTTCGGTGGGGACATTGCTACATTGCCAAAAGTGTTTGCAATTGTAGTTACTACAAACATAGATTCCCTACAGAGAAATCAAATGCTTTGTAGACAAAAATTTGTTTAAGTTATGTGTCAACCCTTTTTCCATACAGTGCTTCTGGTCCAACCAGTTCCAGCTAAGGCAGTTCCAGGACACTGTAACTGCAGTATTGAAACATCAGTACTAAAAGAGAATGCAATAGAAATATGAGATTATTTGTTCTTTTCTCAGCATACAGAAAGTGTTTCATTTATTTCTATTTCAAGGTACCCATGTATTCTGTTTCTAGTTATAGACACGTTTTCCAATCACTTGCATTTTATTTTTAAACTTATGTGTGGAACATAACTCCAGAGGCAGCTGTTGTATAGTGTGGCTATAGGCAGGGTTTCAGGCAAAAATGTTAGCTATAAGATGACCTCTGTATCAGATGTCCAAGCTGGTAAAAGTGGACACAAATAAAAAATGGTGCCGTATTTGGGGCCCAGTTCGCTAGAGCACTTAGGCACCTGTTTAAGCAAGCAAATAAATCTGGTTTATATTCAGCAAAACACTCCAATTTTGGCTTATATCCCATTGACTTGGATTTTTTTTGCTCCAGGGCTTCAGATGGTGTAAATTTCTTTAGCAGTGGTTTAGCAGAGCTACATTGACATTCACTAGATGAAAATTCTGCTAAAAATATTTTACTTATCAATGGTATTTAGGATAAAGGAAAGAATAGCTCTGTTGATGTACAGTGATATCACAGGTGTAAATTAGAAAGCAGAAGCTGCCTCCCAGGCTACTCCTGTATGTAGCATCTCGTGGCTTCATGCAGAATTTGACTTGCAGAAATATGTTTGTGAAATACATAGAATAAGATATGACCTCTGACAGTGTAGGTGTTCAGGGAGATTTATTATTAGACCTGAGGGGAACTGCCTGATGACGGGGTGTGTTTGGCATGACAGTAACCTTACAGCGGCTTACAGAGGAGCCCATTGCTTCGCTCATAGTTTCCCTTCCCAAGAGCCTCCCCACAAGAGAGGGTGGGTGGGACAGATGAAGGATGGTGGCAAAATGAGAGGAATATTTCAGAGCAGCCCATGCAGGGACTCCGGGTGATGCACTCTTCCTCTGTGGCCTGTTTTTACTTTGTTTTTATGTCTTTTGCTTCTGACTGTTGCTTTCAGCTTGAGACAGGTCATTCCTGGGTATGGCTACATATTCCTGTGACCCCCATATGAGAGAGAAGGGCAAGTGTCCCTTGACTACGTCTCACTGTGGGATGGACTGTAAAGAGATGCTCTTACAGCAGACACAAATAACATTTCTGCCATCTCTCCACTGCATCAACACTTCTTCAGTAGCATAATTGACTTGCTGCACTTCTATATGTTGAGAATAGGACCTTTCAAATCTTGGTGGTAAGAAGGTCTTTCTGAGACAGTGTTTGTTTGTTGGATTTGTCTTTCAAGTGGATAGCCCAGGCCCTGGAATGAACAAGTACAGCTTTATTCTGTTAAGGTTTTGCTTCATCTATTTCTTTAGTGTAAACATTTCCACAGAAGCTTCCTATGAGGTGGGGTAAAGGAAGGTAGTAATGTACACTTGCTGTCTGGGCTCCCTGGGACGGATGAAAGAGTTTGTTGTAACTTTAGAAAGACTTGGTTTTGGAGCTGTGCTGTTGACTTCAACAGGAGAAGAGACAGGTCGCTATTTCAGTCCTGGCACTGCTGGTATTAAAGCAATATTAGGTGACCAGAAGGAGCAAAGCCTTCACTTCCAAGGTAGGGAAAAAGCAGGTCCATGCCTTCTTGTTATCTGGCTCTTCTACCCGAGGTCAGAGGATTGCCTTAGATTCTGCCCTTCAGAGTGTCAGGGACCTAATCAGGCTGTGGAGCTCCTGCCACAGCTCATGTGACTGCGTTTAAAGCACATTTTAGTTGATCTGACCTTGTGTAGGAAACACCTTTGGAGTCCTCATATGCTGCTCTCTGGGAGGCAGGCACAGTGCTTCAGGGCACAGACAGCAGAGAAACAGACTTTGGCCTTTGACTGGAAAAACTGACTTTTAAATATTGGCTCACCGGGACCTTTCCCTGTGCCTGTAACCACGACCCTCCATTTGTCAGCACCTGGCACAGATACACTTACAAATGCTGCTTGTTTTGAAGGGTGCCACTCATTTTGTTGTACATTACCATTTAAATGAGTTACATTTGTACCTAAAGGCTGCAGTCTCATGGGGCTAAGTGCTGTACAAACACAATTTTTTAGCCTAAATAGACAGGGTATGAGGAGGAAGGACAAAGTGCACTGCTGTGTTTCCCTTCAAACTGAGCACATAACAGTTCTTAAAATATGTCTCTCACAATGTCCTTTGCTGAGTATAGAGCAAAACCTTCAGCTGAAAACCTTTATCTGAAACTCTGCAGACCCAATGGGATGCCATTTTCAAGCTGCTCAGTTTTCAAAGTGAAGATGATGATAGTTACTTACACAACAGGAAATGAGGGAAAGCTTTGCTTCAGCTTTTGGGGAGAGAAACGGAAGGAGGAAAATGCAATAATGTATACAAATACATCCATAATGGAAGAAAATGCCAATACATGGATTGTGCACTTTGCAAAAGCTGTGCTTTCTGGGCGAGAACAAAGGAATGGAGAAGACTGGGGGTAGCCGTGTACTGCTCCCCTGTTTATATCCTTGGTCACATTTATGCTCAGCCTCATACCAACCAAATAATTTGCAAAACCCCTATGTATATCCTTGGTCACATTTATGCTCAGCCTCATACCAACCAAATAATTTGCAAAACCCCTATGTATAGCTTTGAACTATCAATTTTCTAAAATACTTTTGCAAACACAAGATTTCTCTGTTTTCTCCTTTTCCCATTTAACTGCTCAGTTTTGTGTCATACTTTTCATTACAATATTGGGTATAGACATTAAGTTGTGATATTTACTAAATCCAAATTCAAAAGCTAGAACTTCATGTTGCTAGGATTTTTAAATATTTTTATTTAAGCAACTATTGAAATAATGCATATACATCCCATATCCATGCCCCAAAGAACTCCAGCAAGACAGATTCCAATTGCATGGGATTTTTGTATATAATGTCCAGTAGGCAGCGGAGGGAAGTATTGAATGTGGAAACCAACTAATTTTCTTAGTTTCAGACCTTATTATATTTCCCTATTTCTTTACTCTTTGGAAAAAACCAAAATGCAGTCTAAGGTCTGGTATATTCTTGGGTTGCCCTGGAGCTCTCTTCAAAGGTCCTGTGACTCGAAAAATTCTCTTCTCTGGTCTGGATGTTGAAGTTACTTGATGGGGCTATCCTTGATAGACAGCTGACCCAACACTTTCAAGTAGCATCAAAGCATTACACTTCGATGGCAAATCTAATTTATTTTTCCTTTAAAATCCGAACTAGGGAAGCTATTCTGATTAACTCTGTAAGGAAAGACTTCCAGATATACTGACAACACATTGACTGGTTTACCATTGCAACTAGAGGTCCCTTTTCAGGTGTGTAATTTAAATACAGGATTGAAAGTTTTTGTAAAATTTATCCCTCCATGGTGCTCATTTGATGTGCTATTTGAATCACTCATGTTACAAGATCAGCTAATATAATAGATAGGTCTACATAAGCTGGGGATACGGCTAGGAATCTTGGCTCTCTATGCACCAGGTGTGCAGCTGTGCACTCCTTGTCCTCCAAGGCCTTTCCCCGTTAGCAGTGTTAATAATCAGGCTAGAAATGTGCACAGCAGTCTGAGAGCACCATATGCAAACTAACTGGGAACCTTTGGAAATGCTAGTGCCCTGCCTTCCCTTCTCAGGCAAGAGCCTCTCTCTGCTCCTTGCATATATGCAGCTAGTTAATAGTTTTCTAGCTGAGGGTAAGTGAGGTGCAGGGCTGCTCGTGGCACTCGAGGACCCATGCAAGTTGTTGCGTGCATTTGAAGTGGCTTCCACTGAGTTGCTGTTTACACAGAGCTCCTGATACTTTGCAAGGGGTGATTTAACTGTAGCCTCCCACAGCAATATGCTGCACAGGCACTAGTTCCGCTGTTTGCATGTTAAGTTTAAAATGTGGCAATACTTCAACAAAGCTAGTGTGGCTCTGTGTTTACAAAGGTGTTGCATCAGCCTTGCCTTTGTTCTGCTCTCATCTTATCAGAGTGAATGACTGATGAGTTTTGCCAGCCTGCAGGGTGTTGGCATGTACTCTTCTAAGGAACCTGTTGCTGCTTTTAATTTCTGAAGTGCACCAGCGTAGGCTGGGGAGAGGGTCAGAGCATGACTGAGCAGCTCCTCTGGTTGACAGAAGTGTCTGTGGCAACCAGGCTATAATTCAAGTTCTCCTGCTAGTTCCCAGTCTCTGAGAAGGCCCAGGTCTAGTTTACCAATGTCACAGATGTCAGTGACAGCATGGCAGGACCCTATGGGCCACCTGAAACCTTCCAGTTTTTGTCACACTGCACTGCTGTTGCCATTTCTTGTACCTTAAGTTTTAAACCATTTAATATCAAGATGGGGGGGTTTTGTTAGCATTTATATGCATCAGATTATGATCACTCCCATGCCCAGAGGGATGTCAGACTGATGAAGAAATAACAGATTTCCCCGTGCATTTGGAACAAGGAGTGAAAAGGCTGTAGTCTATTTGCACACAGAGAGGGGAGCGGTGACCATGTGAAGGACTCAGCCTTGTACTGCAGCCAGCTAAAGTGATGACTTGACAGCCCTGGCAATATGCTGATGACTCACCACACCTATCAATCCAAGAAGAGCTGGAAATTTGCTCTGTGTAAAAAGAAATCGCTCTTTTTATTTGCTTTATGTTGATTTTTGCCTTCTCTAAGATGCATTATGAACCAAAGACGGTGGTAAGATGTTTCATACCTTAGCAAACAGGTTTTTTTCCCCTCCATTTTGTCCAAACCCGAACTTGTCCAGGGGCCGTTGAATAGAAATACAGTTTGCTTTTTATACTGGGTGTTTCAGACATGTTCTGAGTACATCACAAAATGACAAAAGGAAAACTGCAGAACACAACAGAAGACAACCTGCAGCTGTTAGTAACGCTGAGTTAATTGTTCTCCATTAGACCAGTGCCATTCCCAAACACACCAGTAATAGACGCAACATCAAAATTAAAGCAAGAGAGCTTTGCCTCGTGTTTTGCACTTCAGGCTGTGCCAGATACCTGGCAGGAGAAGCAGAGAAGCACAGTTTCTTACAAACTTACAAACACCTCCCCTCCATCCCCTCCCATTAAAGCTGAGCTCCCAGTGGCATTCCCAGCAGACAAAAAGTAGCGTGTGCTGTGGCTAGTGCAGAGCAAATTGAGTGCTGCCTGCCCGGCCAATTGCTGCCATGGGGACTACGAGACGCCTGACTTCCATCCACCCTTCCCTTGGTGGAGGAGTTAATTTCCTCCTCTATCTCACTGCCAGTTTTCATGAAACCCTGTGAGAATGTAATTATCGCTGAGATTTCTGTCCTTGGTCAGATTTGTTTGATGTTGGGCAACCATTCTCCCAGTTACTGGGGAGAAGGGGGAGAGTGGTGAGATGTGCAGTGCTATTGAATAAAATGGCTCAGCGGTTAGATGCATTCCTATGTGCAGTATGTATCTAAATAATTTGCTTTCACAGCTAAGCATGGTATTAAAACAGAAAATATACAATGAAGCTACACAGTCCTGAGTGATTCAGTGGCTTCTTGTCTTAAACCTGAGGTCATCTGCTATAATGAGATACATCTGAAATAGGATTTTGCTTCTCTCAGTAAATAACACCTTTCTCTGCTTCATTCCCAGGAATGAATATTGTAAGTAGTTGAGAAGAGAGGATATTGGTGCAGGTGGTTGATCTGTCCTCAGTGGGGTTAGAAAAGCTGAAAATAACTCTGTACTGGAATTTGCTTATGAGGATTTCTTACAGCTCCAGATTCCGATAACAGATTACACTGGCACAGCTTTACCTGAGAGTACACACAGGTAAATGTAGTTTGTTTGAACTTACATCAGTATTGATGAAGAGAAGATTTAGTCCTCAGGCCTTCATTCAGGAAAGCACCTGTGTTCTAGAAAGGATGCTCACACACTGGCTTAGCTCACTGCCATGCCTCAGAAAGCACTCTAATTTACGGGCTTTGTGTGCATTATTGAAGGGTGGCGAATTAACTGGAGGTGGAAACAATTCTAGCACATTTCTTCAGCTGCTGGCAATACATGTAACTCCATTGTCTTTAATAACAAGTGCTAATTTTACACCTGTTAAGGACTTGAGAAAGAGCAGCTTGGCAGTGCTGTGCCTTCTGGGGTAGATAATGAGCCATTTTGTGTCTCCGAGTCCTGGCTCTCTCACTTACTTGTGCTGGCTGAAACATTACGAGGGTGAGATGTGGATTTTATTTCCTGCCAAGGCTCTTATATTATTATTCTGCCTCTCCCTTGCTGCTAGTAGCCATATGGGTGACTCTTTCAGGAACGTGCAAGCACTGTATTTAGTCTTAAGCCTCTGTGTAAATGGTTTGAATGACTTTCTTGACCTGTGCGATCACTCCTAATATGAGAAGAACATCTGAAAATAGTTTTGACTTGTACATACCTTTGTCTCTAGAAGTGAGGGTAGTCCTGCCTCAGCTTTGGAGCAGTTTGAGTGAGAATTTTTGAAGTCACTAATTGTACAGGCCATCTGCTGTGGAGGGGGAGAGCTGAAAAATGGTAGGTATTGTCTTAAGTGTGCGTAATCCAATTTTTTTTGTGAATGCAGCCTTTAATCACCAGTCTTGCAAAGTGAGGCATCTGCTTCTGAATTTAAGTAGCTGAGACTAATCAGACTAATTCAAGTCTTTCTGCAATAGTCCTAATTGATCAACCTAATATCTTTGCAAAAAAAAAAAAAAAAAAAGAGAATAGTTGTTTATTTTTGTTACTCTTTGCAGTAAGGAAGATGAGTCTTTTAATCACTTTAGTCATGAAAGTTGATGTAGAATTTTGTTTACAAAATACACCTGTTCTCATTTGTTGCTACTTCAAAGCCTGTGCTGTGCTTTAAGGAGAAGAAAGTGCTGACGTGTGTATCTCCTACCAGAGTTCTCTTATTCTCATCATAGTGCAAAAAGTTATGTTACCGTGAAATACAACTTAGCCTGAAGTGGATGTGAATTATTCTGATGTAAATTGTTAGTTTGAACTGAAGTATTTAGTCTGAGGAGAAGTTTTCAGTTAAGGCCTTTCTCATGTTTGCATGCCATGCCAAAATACTTTTCAAAGCTGAGCACCCTGCTGTGAAATCATTAGTACTTAGGTGCATAGTATATGCACTCAGCAAACATTAAAGCAAGCTCTCCTTAGAAGAGTGCCATTGAGGATAAACTGAGGAAGAGCAAAGGCACACAAGTTAGTGAGCCAAGTAAGTTGTAGTCTTGGCTCCTTGTTCCTTACTCTGGCTATTGGAAGATATCCCACATCCAAGAATTATCAGTCTGATATTGTCTGGACCTGCCCAAATGTTTTGAATCAAATGCAGGAACATTATTTATAGGACAAAAATGTGCTTCTGAGGAAAGGGTACTCATCACTGTAACACTAACAAATCTGAATTCTGCTAAACTTGCCTCAGGTAGGAATTCACTGATATTTTTACAATTGGATATTGTCACGTTCCTGGAGAAAGTTTATGTGGATGAAATGATTCATTTTATTATACACATAGACACACATTCAGGCAGAAAACTGTGGTAGCAACAAAATTGCATTTCTTTGCTTTGTGATCTTGTTAAAATCAGGTGTTTTATTTGCTGGTGTTGAAAGCTAGAGCAGGCCTTCCTTATAGCTTCAGATAAATCCTGACATTTTATACAGACCTCAACCCTGGGCAGATTATTAACCCTTGAATGAACTCTAATGTATAGTGAAAGTTATTCATACACTTGAGCCTTTATCTTAATTGTCATTTTCCTACTGTATTAGGGAACAGTTTACTGTGCCAAGGGCAGAAAGCCCTCTCCATTTCTATTCAGCAGGTGCCCATGGCGCCAGACCTCTTTCTTAAAAGGCATGGAGAATAGCTCTCATACTGTTCTTATGATGGTAACATAAGAAGAGAAGAAACCATAGTACTGTACATAGCAATGAAATAATGCCTGTTGGTTTGTAAGGCTGTAGGGGAAAATAATCAAGGGAAATGGCAAGGGTAATCCAGTGAGAGTTAGCTTAGAAAAATCTGGCATTACACAAAGTCAGAAACACATGACAGCTTCCAACTCGCTTCATTTCACTTAGTTAATATTTTACAGAATGTTTGTATGTGTAGTGCTGATCAAAACTAAGATCTAGTCCATGTATGCCTTTTACCAAGTAAATAAATCAACATCCTCCAAAGAATACTTAAGCATAGATAATAATCTTGGCTTAATATGTCATGAGCATTTGTTACAAATGTTTTCATACTTTACCCTTCTATCTTTTACAAAGACAGCACAATAGAATTTGTAGGATGTGTCTGGAATGGTTCTTAACTCCCAGAAGTTGCAGCATAAAAAAATTCTTACTAAATGAAGTTACTTGAATGCTTCCTTTGACTTGTTCTTTTCTATCATGTCACCAGGCTAACACTTTGTTGTCACTGCAGTGGTAGAATGAAATATCTTGGTATTGCAGGTGTTGCCACAGCCCAAGATATATTTAATCACTTTGAAAAACTAAGTCTATGACAGTCTTGGTCATAGTCATGGTGCTTTCATTTGGTTTGCTGTTCTGTTGGTGCTGTTGTTGGAAGTCTATTACATTATAATCCCAGGAGGAGTTGTTAATATCAAGTTTCTGATCTTTAAGTAAACAGTGAACCAGTTCTGTTTAATATCTTTATCAATGATCCGGATGAGGCGATTGAGGGCACTCTCAGTCAGTCTGCAGATGACACCAAGCTGGGCAAGAGTGTTGATCTACTGGAGAGTAGGAAGGCCCTGCAGAGGGATCTGGACAGGCTGGATCGATGGGTTGAGGTCAGTTGTGTGAGCTTCAACAAGTAAAGTGGAGGGTCGTGCACCTGGGTCACAGCAACCCCATGCAGCACTACGGGGCTGGGGAAGAGTGGCTGGAAAGCTGCCCAGTGGAAAAGGATCTGAGGGTTCTGCTTGACAGCTGATTGAACATGAGCCAGCAGTGTGCCAAGTTGGCCAAGAAGGCCAATGACATCCTGGCTCGTATCAGACATAGCGTGGCCAGCAGGATCAGGACAATGATTCTCCCCCTAAACTCAGCACTGGTGAGGCCACACCTTGAGTGCTGTGTCCAGTTCTGGGCCCCTCAGTGTAAGAAAGACATTGAGGTGCTGTACTGTGTGCAGAGAAGGGCAAGGGAGCTGGTAGGGGGTCTGGAGTGCAATTGTTATGAGGAGTGACTGAGGATGCTGTGGTTGTTTAGCTTGGTAAAAAGGAGGTTTGCGGTGGGGGGGACCTCATTGCTATCTACAGCTACCTGAAAGGAGATTGTGGTGAGATGGTGATTGGTCTCATCTCCCCAGTAACAACCAAGAGCATGAGAGGAAATGACCTCAACTTATGCCAGAGAAAGTCTAGATCAGATATTAGGAAAAATTTCTTCATGGAAAGGGTTGCCAAGCATTGGAACAGGCTGCCCAGGGAAGTGGTGAAGTAACCACCCCTGAGGTATTTAAAAGATGTGAATGTGGTGCTTAAGGACATGGCTTGGCAGTGCTGCATTAACATTAGACTTGATGATCTTAAAGGTCTTTTCCAACCTAAATTATTCTATGATCTAGTAAAATTTGTTAAATAGAATATCTGTAGCATTGTTACCAGAGGCTGCTTGGGTACTGGGCTCTTTGGTAAATTTAGGCAGGGGGCTCCTTATGAACTGAGAGGCTCAGAGGGGCTTTTCTGAAAAACACTGAGTCTGGGCAACCAGTTGTTGACTTTCTTTTGCGTATGCAGTGGCAGAAAGGCAAGTAAGCTGTTGTGAAGATGGAGGAAACAGAAGGAGCATTTGGAGAGAAATGGTGAGAAAGGTGGACTAGGCAGGACTGTACCAAAGGTGTTACTGTCAAGAAGTGGGCTTGCGCTGATAGCAACTAATGGGAGTGCTATCTGTCTTACTTGATTGCAGTCTCTACTATGATGTTTTGGGGGCTTTTTTAACTGGAGTGTGGGTATGAATAGGGTTCTTTAATATGTGGGAAGTGCCTTTCCACCCTCAGTTGGATGTTACAATGATCTCCTCTTGAGAAAGTATAGTATCTTCCTCACCTCAGCAGTCTGCAAGAATATGAGGTAAGAAGCTTTTTTACACTCTGAATAAATGATGATGTGTTTTGGAAGTCAGCTCTGACAAAATTTGACACTTCCTATCTTCTGACATGCAGCCACTTGCTGCAAAGAAAGTGCTTGTGATGCAGGACACCTGAGACCACCTAGCAAGAGGATATAATATAGTCCTCACTCTTCTTTAATACTTGTTTAGTAATCTCTCAAGGCCCAGTTCTGATCTTTGACCCGGAGCTGCCAAGATTGGAATAATGGTGGTGTTTGAGAACAGAAGCAGCTTTATATTTGGAACTCTTCTCCTGTAGAAATTTTTGTAGTCTGTGTGTCTAGAAGAGGTGAACTTAAATTTATAATGAAGTTAAGTTTTTATTTTGGTAAAATAAATAGGCTTGGTTTATTCAGAGTTATTCATTTGCAAACACCCAAAGTGACATAACTTATGAAGGAAAGGTATTGTATTTACCCTGTATCTTGTCTCGTGGAGGGATGTGATTAGCTTAAGTGTCTTTCTCTCCCTGCTTGCCACTCCAAGTTTGGGTCTACCTGAATCAAGCATAACAGATCTGAAAGCAGCATTTCAAACCTTGCTCTACTAAATTCCTTTTTGAGGAAGCTCTAATCTTGGTATTGCTTCATAAATGCAGTACTGTCTGTAAGAGCTAAGGTTCATGAGGTTCTTCTCGCATACACTTTTGCACATGTGTCATAAATTTAAGTTCTGGCATTTAGTTAGGGTGTTGCAAACAAAACCTGCGTGGATGTGAGGACAGATGATTATGATTTGTTTGGGTTTTTTTGAACACAGACACTTCCTTAGATTTCCCTCTATGGGAGAAATGTAGATACTTAGGCTGTATCCTTATTGACGGTAAAGCAGCATGGTTTTACTGAAGTCAGACTGATACTGCCTCTATAGGATCAGGCTTTAAGTCTTTTTCATCATTTTGCAGAGCAAAACAGGTGTGCTTTCCTCTAAAGAACATTGTGTTCTCTTTGGAGCTTCATTGATGAGCAAAGAGAAATCTTTCCATTTAAATAACTATATTTTATATTGATGATAATATGCTGAATTCTATAACCCCTTCCATCTCTCAGAAGGATCTTAATAAATCCATGAGTTTTGGGACACTGTTTCATCTGGATGTGGTAGATGGATGTAGATGTCATGGGGTCTTTAATTTTCACTCTTTAGATTCATTCCCCTTCTTTCTGATTAATTTCTCTATGGGGTGTCTGCCTTTTACATCATGGCAAATGGAGTGCCGGGGGGAGGGAGATGTAATGTTTTATTAGGAGCCTCTGTTTAATGTAACTGTGCTAGTCCTGTGAACTAAATATGCTATCAAATGTAATTCCCCTGAGATGAACAGACTTAGTGATACTGGGAGAGTTGTAGAACATATACAAAGCTTGAAAAACCAAATCTTTTCTGTACCTTTTTTCTAAGCCTGACCCAGGGGTCTTTTCTGTTAATCTTAAATTTTTCTTTCTTGTAGAGAAGGAAAGATATTTCGATGTATAGTATGTATTTGACAGCTGATTGAATGAAAAGGCTGGAGCTAAAGTGTGATATGTATTGCAGCAACCCTGGGAACATATCAAAGAGAGACTGAAATCAACACAGTGCATTAGGAGCCCACATGTACAAGGCGTGTTCTCTTATTAAACAAGTTTTTGAATAAGTCTATTGATGCACAGAACTGAAGGAATTGTGGAGTCAAAGCCAACATCACTCCATTATGTCTCTGCTTTCACATCTTTAATTCTATAAGACTAAGTAAGGTCCATATTGCTGCTTCTGTAGATGGCAGGCCACTGTTTTCCTTCCCTGCCTCGGTTAGTGTGAGGTGGTGTGGTGGCACTGGAGCTGAAGCATACAGGAATGAACGTTTATCCTGTAGCTTCTCTCCTCTCTGCTGGGAGAGATTAGTTGAGCCCCCATTACATTTTCCTACAAAGCCTTCTGCATATTTACGCGTGTATCCAATTCCTCTGCTGCTGTGAGGCAGAAGCTGCACAATCCAAGAGGATTGCAGGGCAATCCATATGGCACTGATAGGCATGAGCAGTAAGTCGTGATGTGAAGTTACAGCACACTAGCACAAACTTGCCCACATTCTTGGGGCTCCTTGATGTGAAGTCGCTTTATACTTTGAAAGGATAGGTGGAATAAGCTGCTTTGGGGGTGGTGTGTAATCTCCTCAGATTAACCTGTGCTTTAGCTCCTATTGTCTAAGACTAAGCAGTTGGCAATTAAAAGAGGAATGATCTTCCCTTTTTACATGTGAAAAACAACATTACTGCACAAACAGTACTTGCTTGTGCTGTGTGTGGCTGAGTTACCTTGACGGTTTCTATATTTATCTAACATGTCTTGCTCCTGCTTAATTAGTTTTACCCACTGGTACTAAGGATGAACCTAGAGATATTTGGAAGCATGCCAGCCACAAAACAAAAGGTGTATGGGAAAGAAGTGACTTCAGATCTCCCAAATATCAATCTGGTGCTTAGCTATTAAGCTGCCTTCCTTTTCATTACTATAAAGAACACTTTGAATCTGCCACAGACTATTTAAGGGATCTGAGGGCAAGACGCTTGGTTTCTCAATCTCTGTTTACTTCTGCAGTGGTACAGTAATTGCAGCTAAGTGGAATATTATGAAGCTTATGTGATTAATAAGCCTCCTTGAGAAACCCAGATGCAATACACTGTAGAATGATGTAACAATGGTATCTTTACTGATCAAAAAGTGATTACTTCTCATCTATAATTAGAGTCAAAATTTTTGTAGCCAGTACTCACCGAGTTCACTGCCCAGAGACCTTCCTGCTTCATAAACCAATGATTTGAGTGCTATATTGACAAGTCAAATTTATATTAACTAGAAGTATAATCAAGGACTTAATGCATCCTCAGTGACATATAAAGAAGTGTTTTTAAAAGAAAATAGCATTCTAATATGAACTAAGTGTTTTTCTAGTATCTCTTTTCCAGTTAGAAGAGGAAAGCAATGCATACAACTGCAATTTTCAATTGAAATTTTAAAATCTAGGCTTGCATGTGATATTGGATCTAAACTAGTGACCTTTGAATGCATACCTACCTTGTCATAACAAATGCTCCACTAAAACACCTCTGCCCTCCTCCAACCAGTAACTTCTTTAAACACCATGGCTTCTACTGACCTCTGCTTTTGCTGAACTACCTCCTGTGATGGTATTGTGGTCTGTGGGGAAACAATTCACCAATCAGTACAGTTTTACTACAAAAAGGGATAATTCTTGAATGGCATTTTGTTGTTGTTGTTACATGCACTCTGCAGAAGAAGTGCTGCCATGCACAAGCATCTGTGGTTACTTACACTTCCACTACTAGCTTTTTGTCTTTTCTGTATTTCTTTCCTCCTTGGAATTTTTGTCTGCATTCACCATCTCAGGCCTTGAAGCAAGACGTCAGGAAAAACTTCTTGGGAAGAGGTGCTCTTTCTTCTCACATGTTGAGATTTCTTCCTCAGTGAATACTTGTTTCTTAGCCCCTCATGCCTCCACTCAGGTGTTCACAGAACTCAATCTGATTTATTGTTGATGTTCCTCCAGGAAAGGCAGTGGTAACTTCTGTCCTCCTGATGCTTGACTTCTAGTACATTTAGGGTTGAGTTTAAGAAGGGAGCGCACCTTCTCCTGGAGCCAAACTGCTGTGTTGTCTTGGGGAGGAAATTGATCTTCTAAATACTTTTGCCTGCAACAACACCCGTGCAGGAAATACGTGTGTCCCTGTGATGGTCTGGTTGCTGTGGCTGAGGCAGCATGCTTAAGGGTGATACAGGGGCATCATTGATAGCCGACTCTGAATCACGGTCTAAGTGACCAGATTCTGTTTACAGTGCCATGGGTTGGAACATTCTGTGTCACAAGTTTGGACAGAAGTCTGGAGTCATGCTTAGTAACTGTGCTTTGCAATACCCCCTCCTGACTCACTGTGCAGGGAGTGCTATTTCATATCGGAATGTCCACCTGGTTTAGGGGAATTTGACCCCTAGTCCTTTCACATCCACCCTTAAAACCACTAGATTGTGGTCTGCTTTATTCCCCTGTTGTGACAGTGTAAGGGACTCAAGTTACCAGGTTTAAGCAGTGGGAGTTTGTAGTGGTGACATGTTTCAGTAGGTCATGAATTGTTCTGTGGTGGTGACCTCTGCTGCCAACCAGCTCTGTGGCAGCTGGAAACAACAGGGGACACTCCTCATGGGCCACAACCTCAGCTAGTTAGTATGTGATTTTTCTGCTCAAATGTATTTAAACAAGAAATATTTCTTAATGAAGAAACTGATGGTGCCACCTAAACCTACTGTGCTACCCATCACCTCACTGGGGTAATTTGACTGAAAATAAGGCATGTTGAGACTGGGGAATGGACACAATACATGTTTTATGTAAAAATAAAAATCAAACCACAAACAAAAAACCAAAAACACACACCACATTATATTTGTGTATACCTGTCCTTTTTCCCAAAGCCCAAATTATCAATCAGAAATGTGTCTCATTTAGTAACAAATGAAATAAAATTCTCCTGACTTGTGTGTTTCTGATGACAGACAGAAAGGTTAAAGCTGGTAAACTTGTTTTAAAAGCATACTCTCAGATCACAAGCCTCTGAAAATGAGTGTTGGGTGCTTAGAGGAGCTTTATGAGCATGCCTTTTGTTAAATAGCTGCTCTGATCTTGCTTATTCAGTCTTTAAATTAATGTGTAAAGGATGCCCATAAGCAACCAGCAGCTGAATTGACTGTGATTAGATGGATTATTACTATTACTCAACCCAACAAGTTGCTATATGTTTTGTGTACTCAAGAAAATTTTGCTGTGCAGGCAAGTGGAATGATATGCACACGGGCTATCATAAAATCCCTCAAAATATCCCAGGATTAGACAAACAGATTTATGGAGCTGAAATAGAAAGGAATTGCTTGTGTTTCTAAATTAGAGGCTTTCTGGCATTTATACACACAAATGGCTTCTATCTCAAAATACTTTGTTTTGAGCTAGCATCAATTCAGTTGCTCCTTTTCTCCCCCTCTAGGAAACAGGAGTCAATTTATCAGAGCATCAAACTGATTAAAAAGACATTATCTGCTGTATGAGCTCATTTAAAGAGGTCTGGAGCTTCCACTGGGTTGCAGTGTTTGGTTGAATTAATTTCTCACAGTAAAAACACAATCTCTTGGTTATAAAATTCTTTAACTCTTTCTCTTGGGGTAAAAAAACTAGGAAGTTCTTAAAGTTTTGAAGCCATGCAAAATGCAGAATGTTGTGTGGATCCCTGGTGACAAAGTAACCCTCGAGGGTCTGTGTCATATAATGAAGAAAAGGCTTGGTAGTATGGACCATGAACCAGGTCCCATAAACAGGCACTTCTTCCTGGGACTGACCGACCTGGGCTCTGAGCTCACACTCTCCTTAGGAAGGACCAGGGGCTGTTGCTGATGGCCTGGGCTGAAGTATACTCTGATCTCCCTGCTTCAGACAGTCACCCAAAGGATGGCCAAGGGAGGGTAGAAAGCTTTACTTTCTTCTGTATCACAGAATCAGCCGGGTTGGAAAGGACCTCTGAGACCATCAAGTTCAACCCTTGATCCACTACTGCCATGGTTACCAGACCATGGCACTAAGTGCCACATCCAGTCTTATCTTAAAAACCTCCAGGGACAGAGAATCCACAACTTCCCTGGAGAGCCCATTCCAATACCTGATTACCCTCTCTGTAAAGAATTTCTTCCTAATATCCAACCTAAACCTCCCTTGGCACAGCTTAAGACCACGGCCTCTTGGGTGAAGAGACCAACCCCCACCTGGCTACAACCTCCTGTCTGATAGTTATAGAGAGTGATGAGGTCTTTCCTGAGCCTCTGCTTCTCCAGACTAAACAACTCTAGCTCCCTGAGCCTCTCCTCATAGGACTTGTATTCCAGTGCCTTCACCAGCCTTGTTGCTCTTCTCTAGACCTGCTCCAGCCCCTCCATGTCCTTCCTGAACTGAGGGACCCAGAACTGGACACAGTACTCAGAGTGTGGCCTCACCAGCGCTGAGTACAGGGGAGGAATCACTTCCCTGGACCTGTTGGCCACACTGTTCCTGATCCAGGCCAGGATGCCATTGGCCTTCTTGGCCACCTGGACACACTGCTGGCTCATGTTCGGCTTCCTGTCAATTCAAACTCTCAAGTCCCTTGGTGCCTGGCTAGTAATTCCTGGAGAGCTCTGGAATGGAGAGCTCTGGAATGGAGACTGAGGTAGAAGCTGAGCACCTTGTGAATGACAGGTAAACCTGGTTTTGAAAAAGAGTCTAAGACGTGTGGATTTGTTAGCTGAGATACAGTGATTCTATTACCAATTAGGGAATCAGAGGAGTAAGACCAGGAATATATTGGGAATGAGGGGGATTGGGAGGCCCTGTGGATTTCATTTCCAGTTCCTTTCCAGGCCTTGCGGTTGGAATGAAATTTCTAGAATTTGTTCTGATATACATAATGTGTTTTAATAGCTGACTGAATTTTTAGATACCAATTTATCATTCTTTGTCTAGGGGAAAACAGATAGTTGATGGCCTTAGTGCAAGACTGGAAATGGCCATTAAGACAAATTCTTATTTTGTAATTTCCAGGGGTTCTTTGTGGAAACTTATTGGCAGGAAATTCAAGCCATGAGTCAAACAGTTTTAACACAAACAGTATTATTTCAATCAAGGGACCTTCTTTGGAAATAAACTATAGAAATAGAGGAGAATGTTTTATTTCTTCTTTAAGCTGTTGTTCAAGAGTGTATTTAATCATTTTAAGGCTCACTGACTGCAGTGTCTTACATGTATGTTAAAGTATTTTATTGACTAGAGGCATATTCCCAGTGAGAGGCAAGCACTCACGGACTATGGGCCTTGCTCCACAGGTCTCCTATTTGGTCCATATTTGTATTTGCTACTACAATACAGTTATTTTTCATATTTTTTTTATTGGTGGTTTGTTAGAGCCTCGTAGACTGCTACTCTGACTGCTGCTTTTGGGAAGAGAAGGAAATTACTGTAACCTACACAGCAGCACTTTCCCTGATCTTGAGTCTGAGACAATGTATTTCTGATGGCAGTTTGTTGGATAGGTGATAGCCTGGGATCAAGAAGGCATAAATTATGTGAAAACACAATAGCAATACACTGAGATGCTGTGGTATTTTTTGTACAACTTTATAATGAGGCTGGATCACATTGTTATTAAAGTAGCATCTCCTGAATGGAGAGGGGAGGGCACCAGTGTAATGGTGATTTTTGTCCTTTTGCAGTGATTTCTGAACAGCTTACAGAGGAAATAAAGAATTCTCTGTATTTTTCTAGTCCTGTAAATCCCCTGCAGAGCTGTTTGTTTTCACATTATGCTGCCCTTGGGAAGACCCTTGCAGTTGAGACCTTCCCAGTCTGTTGTGAGCACACCCAAGGAAGTGTTTGTAATCAAAATAGAGCAGGCAGAGAAATGGCAGGAGATGAAAGACATGGAATAACATATTCAGAATAACGGGTCATCTCTACCTCTTCTTCCAGCCATGGGCTCAGGCCTCCCTGTACACACTTGCATGTCTCCTGTACAAGCTCTTCCCTGCCTATTTCAAATGCACATTCTACTGCATGCTGCATTAATGTGAAACCAACGTCTAGGCAAAAACTTCAGATTTGTTGGCCCTGAACAGAGTGTGACAAGTTGAAAGTGGGTCTTTCTTGCTTGACTTTTTTATCCTTTAACACTCTGTTGTGGTTTACTATGTTGATAAAGATGCTGAGCTGAAATAAAGACAAGAAATGGCACTTGTAAAACCTGAAGAATATCCACTTACTTTGTAAAACCTAGCTAAGTGTATCCAATGTCTAAGTTAATCCTCAATCATCTTTCTAAAGCTTGTAGATCAATGTATTTTAATCATATTGCATACTATCAGTCAAGTGTAAAAATAAACTTCCTTTTTAAAGATTAATTTACTTAATTTGCAAAAACCGTATACTTAATGTGCAGGAATTTTGATTTTTTTGAGAGCTCTTTGAATTTTCATTGAAGTAAGATTTCTGTTTATAATTTCTATTTCTATTATATTAGAGTTGACAGAGAGGGAAAAATGAATAGCCATCTGCTAATCAGTTTATTTCCCGTAATGAAAACAAATGTGCAACTTCCCTAATCTGAAGGGCATAGAGCACTAACTTTGCAGGGAGCCAGTTACTTGCTGTCCAGGGAGGCTGCTTTCATCTTGCAGAAATAGCTGTTTGTGGAAGACCTTGATTGTGAAAGACTGCTGCTAAACTTGCCATGACTGTTCTGCCTGAAGCCAAAGGGGGCCTTGGTAGATATTGCAATGTGCAAGGCCTATAAAGCAGATATCAATTAATATCTTCAGATGCAAAAGGCTCTGTACCCATGTCCTGAGCCTGGTCCTGCTTAAAAGTCAGGTAGTTGGTAGTGAACCTAACCCAATAAACCCTGCTGTGGAGTAGCGTCCAGCACACTGATAGATGTTATAATGTGAATGTGGAGCTTTTGGAGTTATGGGTAGGGTCCAGTAGCCTCAGTTTCTGGGTCTAAGACGAGAAAAATTTTAGGCTGGTAGTTGCTTTGTCCACTGCAGCTTGTCTAATGCTGCAGAAAGTATGGACTACCAACTAGATAGAAGCTGTGTCTTGTTGTGCCAGGTGATGTCTGAATAGTGTGAGAGTAAGCTCTTGCAAATCCTCCTTAATTTCAAGTACAATGTGAGGTAGAAGTGGTTTTTCCCTGATCTAGTGGCTTTGTAGCACGTTAATAGAAAAACTGAGAATGTTCTTGCTTCAAAATTGAGCTTGGGATATGGATTGAAGAAGAAAGTTTATCTAAACAGATAGGATGTGTCAGTGATAGGTCCTGTACACAATCTCTCTGCACAAGCACAAAACAAAACCGGTGTTCTCTTAGCTATCTCTTAATCTCATTGTAGGAATGGCTTATATACCTGAAAATCTGCCTCTATGAAGGTGCTGGTGAGGGAGATAAAAATATTATTGAAAGTAATTCTTACTAATGTTGAACTCTGTTAATGAAGATGGTGTTGAAAGATTTCAGTGTTACTGTCAGGCGATTAAAAATATGTCAGATTTAAGATGTTTGTGGGCTGTGTTAGACTGGCCAACATCCTGATGGAAGGAGAATTTCCAATCCAGAAGTGCTGGTGTGAGGACGGGGGAAAAAAGAAACACTTTTCTTGCCAACATGTTGGTAGAGGGAACAATTTTCCTTGCCAGCATCCTGGAGCAAGGATTTTTTTTTTTTTTTTTTCTGTCTGTACTAACTCTTGCAAAACTATTTCAGTGTATGAAATGTGCATGCTGAACAGTGGCAGTTGTGACCCTTTTTTACAGCTGCTGCTGTTCTCTTCAGGCAGAATAGAGTGAGGAGCTGGCAAGGTATTATCAGATGAATCAGTCCATGAGTTGTGGCTTAGATCCTGAAGAGCAGCAGTAGAACTTAGTCTATATGGAACTGGTGCTTGTGAGATCTGTGCTGGTCCAGGGCTGGCTTCCAGGCTGGAGCAGATGGAAGGAAACAGTGGCCCTGGAGCCCACAGAGAGCTTGGAGAGGGGAGGACTGTAGCAGCTGGGAGGGAGGTAACGTGAGACAAGTCTCTCCATAAAGTTTTGGGTGCAGAAGTTCCTCACTGCTGTTGAATTGTATGTTGTGCTGCTTGCTGCTTTTGAATCTTTCTGCTGTGGGAATAAATCAGCAATCCCTGTTTTCTGTTGATTTAGCATGATGACTGTGATTGTCCCAACAAATAAATGCCTAGGTAATGAATACTGAGGAGTGAAAAATAAAACCCTTCCAAGCAGACTGGTGCTCTTATTTTTCCCCTGGCTGCTCTGGCAGAAAGCAGGAACAGGGGAACGGGACAGTAACTCATGTCAGAGTTGGTAGCTTAGTGCATCAAGCCTGTGTGAGCTTAGCAGTGCCAGTTGGACCAGTCTACTTTGAGACTGCCCATGAGAGTTCTCTTTTGACACAAACAGAGAAAATAAGCATCAAATTGGAATAGAAATATGAAAGCTTGTTTCTGTATTGAAAGCTTTTGGAGAGCTGCAGCTTTGCGACATGCCTCCTTCCCAGTTTTATGCTGTGGTGGTGATTTTTCCGACATGGAATCTGCAGTGAGGAAGCAAGGGAAACACAATTCTCGCTATAAGCGCAAAGGTGTTCACAGTCATTAGTTAAGGAAAATTTGTAGTTAAGTGGAAAGCTGTGGGCTAGGGAAAATATTTTACAGGCTATGGCTTTTGAGTATTGAGCATCAAAGAAAGTCCTAAGTCCATGAAAGAATATGTGATTTATTAGAGACCTTGTTAGAAAGATGGTAGTATATTTTTATATGTGACTTCTCCATGTTAACATGGAGATTTCATGGACTGATCAACAATATGACATGACCTAAAAATAATAGCGCTTATATAGCTTTCAAATGCTTGCTTCCTTTTAAAGTAACTTCTCAGATTCTCCAGCTCCTCTAGAAAAAAAACCAACAAAACTAAAACTCTACATTCATAGTTAACGTTTGCTGCCTTTGGGAGTCTGTAGATGAGTATATGAGAGTGAATGTAGATCATCCTCTCAAACGTGCTGGGGTTTGTTCAGCCTCTCAGCATCAGCATATTTTTGTGTGTACCCTCTACTTTAAATACTGTGTAAGCAGAAAAATGAACTTTATGTCAGTTCATACAGGAATGAAACTGGCTAGGACATCCTGAACTAAAGGAATGTGACGTACCATGGATTCATGCTTTAGCCTGTCTGAACTGGAGTACTTTCCATTCTTTCTCCTTTGATTCCTAATTTTAAGTCTTCTCTTGTGGCTGTCCTTGGTGTAACATGAATTCAACCATTCTTGTGACCCCTGTCAACTCCCCAGGGGTTTCTCTCCCTTTCCTGTTTTTTATGAAAGAGCTGATGAAGGAGCTATCACAGAAAAGAGATTTCCTCTTAAGTATTTCTTTGGCGTAAAGCTAAATCAGATTGTTTCCACATAACTCTGAATTTCAGAGATAAGTCTTTTAAAGAACCTGAAATGCATGGCTCTCTTCTCTTCCTCTCCCCTCAGTGAATGAACCAAGTGCTAGTTCATGTGCAGTCCAAGTTTGCCTATAGCTTTTGATTCAAACTGCTCAGCTGATGTCTGTTGCTGACGTTTGATTTGCCTCTAGTCTGTAACATACTGACACTCAGGTATCTGTTTCACCATGAAGCTCACGGGCAAGGACACAGATGGGGTGCAGTTAACCTTTCCATAGAGGAAAGACCAGTAATTACTGGCTGAGAAGTGACCCGTGTAGGTTATGTGCACAGACATGAATTCAAAGTTCTGCATGCGATTCTGGCTCTAGCACATGCTCTGTGTACATGTGCTTAGTGAATATTATTTAAGCCTTATTTTGGCCTAGTTTAATCAACACTTTAGAATAAGCTGGGAGGTGAAGTTTTGGAGGTCTTTGAATTGCAGCTCCAAGAGATTTCATTTCACACCAATTAAGATCTGGTAATATCTTTAGCTAGTAAAAAGGAACCTCGTAAGGAGAGGAGCGCATCAGTTTAATGTTCATATGGTAATTACCTATTTTGGGGTGACATTTAATAGGCTGAAGTTCACTGCTCTTCATTTTATCCTTTTGTGTGGGGATTGCTGGAAAAGAACGTGTACTTAACATTTTGGGATGTGACAAAAGAGGAGAAAATTATACCCCTTGGCTTTGCTCTTTTGATCTTGCATTTTTACCAAGGTGAAAATGCAGTGTGACTCAGATGTTAACTACAAAGTACATCTAGTTTTTTTTGTGTAGGACTTGCAGAGAAAGTGGTCATTCAGATAGAAAAAGCATTTCTTTAATGAAAAAGAACTTTTTTTTTGGGCACTTTTCCATCCTTTGAATATTTGTGGTTATTCAGACTATGCAGTTACTTTGCAACAGGTGAGTTTGGTGATATTTGAAATAGAGCAAAGGAATTAAATCTGCATTAAATCCTATTATACATGAATGTCAATTTAATCTGTAGACAAATTAAAGGGTCTGTGACCTTTTTTATTTTATTGTTTTGTATGAAAGCAGTATCAACACATGTGTGTTGACTTTTAAATGCAAATAATTAACCTGTCCAAAGAATTATAACAGGGGCATAAGCCTCAGTTTCAACCAGTGAAAACTAAAGCCACTGGGATTTACCTGCCTTTGTTTTTCCTTTTCATTTTAGCATTTTAAAATGGACAATTGAACATTTGAGAATGAGCAGTTTTAATAACAATAAAAGTTAAGGTTTCTTCACCATGTGAGGATATGGTGTGTATGAGACTGTCTCTCAAGGCTTCATGGGGAGCTACTAGTAGGGAGGGGAATTACATGGAGCCTTACTTCCATACCATGAGTCTGTCTATTGTAAAATGAAGGTGTGGATATACAGCAGAAAAGTGAACCCACCGTATCTTCAAGTTACACTAATGCATGTAAAACTTAGTGACTTTTCTCTGAATTTTTTTTTCTATCTCTGAAAAATCTTCTCTTTAGGCAGGTAGGTACCTGTTTTCAAAAAAACAAGAAATTTATGCCTGAGGAAATATAAATAGCAGAAGGTGAGAGGAAAACGGACAAAGAAAGAACTTGGATGCTGATAACAATGGAGCCTGAGAGGCATATTTAGAACAGCAATTCCCCTTGTTTTCAGGCACCCTGCAGAACAGCAGGAAGCTCTTCAGGGTGGTTTTCTTGTGTTGCTGAGAGAAATGAAGAAGTGTTTCCTTAGAAAAAGGTCCTTTCTTGGGTGGTCTTGTGAGAAGTGAAGCTTTACTGCTATTCCTCTAGTATATTTACAATAAAGATGCCCAAATAATTTTAAAAGGTCTCTTAAAACATAGACTGTTAAAATGCATCATAGTTCAGGATTTGCATGGAGGAAGAGAGGGAAGAATAAGGTTTTTTGACCAAATCACCTGATCCAAATTGATGGGGAGGAGTTTCCTGAAATCACTAGTTCTGCTGCTAGTTAGGAGTCTGGCCCATTCATCACTGCTCATGCCTGAGCCTTTAGTCTATAACAAGAACCACACATCTGCTGGTGAATATGAATTGGATTAGTACACTTGGAAGAAGTACACCAGATAATTATAGCTGTTTCTTTTAAAACCAGTGTTGTATCCTCTTCTATAGAATGTATTTTCTGAATTAATCATAACAGCAACGCTGCTGAAGTGAAGCACCAGAATCTATCTAGTGTAAATCTACCAGCCAGAGAAGTTTCTTTAGTTTATACTAGCTTGAGGATCTGTCTCAATGTTTTTTATTGTTCTGATAGAGATTTTGTCTGAAAAGAACAGCCAATAAAAGTTTTTTTCAATTTGTCTAAAACTGGAGTGAGTACAGTAACAAAAATAACTAAGAAAAGCTTCGCAGGGTTACATCCAAATTTAAGTAGCAGAGTTTGCTTTGAAATTGAACCAGAAGTAATTTTAAAACTTCTTCTTCCTCTAATATTACAGGATAGTTTGTTTTGGGTTTAAATTAAAGTTTTGCCTTGATTTCTTTCATTATGAAAATAAGAATCAGTTGCTCACTACGTTTAGCACATCTGTCACAGCAACATTCAGAAGCAATTTCTTTCAGACTCAGAAACACCCCTATTAACTAAAGAGCAGTGGTGTAATATAAAGTAGTGATATTAATTGTTTGTTGAACAGAAATTTGCCACATTCTCATCTCTAAACAACCTACTGTACCAGAAAAGGAAGATCAGACTCTTTTCTCCTCCCTCAGAAGAGGAATTTTTTTATTAAAATGTTTCTTCAGAGTGTCTTGTAGTGTCAGAAATCAAAGGTCATAAAGATAGAAGGCAGGGTTTATTTATTTCTACCCGGTTGCTCTAATTAAAGGGTCAGAAGCAACCAGAGAGTCTCAGTTCCCTTTGGTTCTCAGTAAACCTCTGCAATTTATTCTGGAATGGGTGGAGAGGAGGGAGGATAAAACAGACATGTCCTTCTGGCTGCTGATCTTTTAAAGTCTTTGATCACTATCTACTTTATTTTTTTTATTTTTTTTTTTTTTTGTCTGCTTTGCAAGAGGAAGGAGCAGTGCACAGGTAAATTAAATAAGTGCATTTAAATAATCAGGCATCTGATGTAGAGAGAAGGACAGGAAGGAGTGCTGCTGCTGTGAGTTGCAGAAAGAAACAAGTAGCAGTTTCAGTTCATAATTGTCTGTCTGCTCTTGCTTCAATGTTTGTCTTTAACATTATTCAAATGTATATATGCTTTTAAATTTCTTTGTTCCTGTTTTTCTGTTTAAAAAATGTACTGAAGAAATAAACTCAGTGGGTGTTTAAGTCAGTGAATATAACTGCAGCTGCCCTCTGGGCTCTGTGTGGAAGTGGTTGAATCTCAGGAACCAAAGTGAGTGTTTATGGGCTGGAAGGTGGTATGTGCTCTGCACCAAGGCATTTGACCCAGGATGTCATGGTCTTAGGGTGTCATTACAGCCTGGTATGCTCCAGGAGTGCTGGAACTGTTATAATGTGCAGCAAAATCATGCCTACCCTCCTTTCATTGCACTGAGTTCTCATAATTTGTTGCTTATGATGGTGGCTGTGCCAGTGTATTTCTGTGTGTATATATGAACATCTTTATGTACACATAAGCACGAGTAACTATGTGGTAGATAATTGATTTACCTCACTCATGCTGTTAATTTGCAGAACTCCCTGCCACGAGAACTGATGCTGAGGGCTAAGACATTCCTGAAACAATTATACTGTTGTGGTTAAATCTCAATTGTGTATGGGCTGAGGTTAGAGAAGAAGCGAGACTTTGCTCAATTGGTTAATAATATTGGTCAACTTTCTGGTTTCCAGGTTTGGGTATTTGGTTACCCAGTTTGGTACTTGCTGTATGCACCTGTGTGAATTGCCTGAAAAGAAGGGTAGAGAGGGAATTAACACTTGAAGATTTGCTTCCTAATTCCCTCTTCAAAGCATCAGATTGAAAACCTATTATTTGTTGACTGCAGAACCAGTAACATGAGCTATGTTTTTGGTGGAGTCAGCTCCCTTGTTCTTACCGGGAAGTGCTAGTGTTTTCAGTTTTTCAGCTTTCATCTTGAGTCTTAATATTTGATATTAATCTTAAAGCCCTGTCAATCTTATTTCAAGATATTATCTGAGTTTCTTGGTTTAGCTTTTTGGTAAGAAGTTTAAAAAAGTGATATAATTACTCTAATAAAATCTTCAAATGCTTGTGAACAATGATGGCATTTCTAGTTGCTTCCTGATTGCTGGAAACATGACTCAGAAGGTCTGGTTTTTTTGAAGTTGGATGACACTATACTTTACCAGCTGCAGAAGACCTAGTTTTCAGACTGTGGTTAATTTATGAAGATTGTCTTATTTTGATTTTTTTAAAAAAGATTTAAAGTAAGTAGCTTTATGTTGTCTGTGTCTGCTTCTATTTATCAAAGTTCCTTTTGACAAGTGTAAACAAAAAATAAAGCTCTTTTCAGTTGTCTACACTGTCAAACCTTCAAAACCATTATCTGTGGGAGGAGAAAGGTAGTGAAGGAAAAACAGTCTGTCAAATCTGAGATAAAGGGAAACTTTAATGGTGGAGTGAAGACCTGAAAGCAGGCTTATGCAACAAAGACCATTAGTGTAGGAAGTGCTGATCAATGATGTTACATAATTCACAACAAATATTTATGGCCAGGCTGGTGGCTAGCAACAGCCTCCTGAAGGCATTAGAAAATTTGTCTTTTATTCTGCTCTAGAGAAACCATTTTAGACAGAACCACTTGGGGACAGTGACTGCAGCACCATGGAAGCAAATGGAGTGCAGTCAGACCATGGCCAGGCAACTGAAATAGGCTTTGCATTATCTTACCCCCTATTTTAATTTGTGTGGAATTTATAAAATATGCTGGGGGCTCCAAACAGCAGTGCTGACAAACCTGAGCTTCACATGTGTATGGGGGAATGTATACTGTTGTAAGTGGCATATTACAGAAGGGTAAATGGAAATTGTCTCCTAAGCAGTTTTTCTAAACCTTGTTACATGCTGATGTTCTATCCTTTTAATTACCAACAAGCTGGCATTTATGGCTGTGTGTAATCAAGAAATGGAAGATTTTATAACACCTTTTATCCCCTGACATGTGGTGAGGGAAAATCAGTCTGTTTTTATCCTCAGGCTTCATCTGCCATAGGGCAAAGTTTGTCCAGTTTTCCCATGCACAGAGGTTTTCATTGCTTGTGCAGTTTCTGTGGACATCGACATTGCCCGTCTCTATCTGTTCCTGACGTGAACTCAGTCGTATGTTGTTAGGTGATGAGTACCAATCTACTGGCCTGTGCATAATAAAACAACTGTGCCTGCATTTTAATGGCATATTTAACTGAGTGGTCTTGCTTGTTTTGTTGTGCTTCTGCTGTTGCCAGTAGTTTCAGGATGGTATTACGATATACTCGAATTGTGCCTGTTCCCAGGCCCCCATCTCTATTGCCAGACTTTCTTTTAGGCCAGGAGGACAAGTTTTAGTGGTTTATGCATGGCTAGTTATTCTAAATACTTTTCATTCCTATTTAATGTCTATTCTAGAATGGTCTTTCCTCAATTTGTTGCGCCTCTTATCCGTACACCTTAATCCCCTCCTCTTCATTTATGATCTTTGCAAATGACCAACTACAACTCCCCTAAAATGCTCAAAATTGGTTGCTGTTGCTGCTCAATGATTTGAAAGTTGAAGACTGAAATTGTGCTGTTTGATCTTTGGGCCATTGGAGACTTTAAATGTCACAGAGGTGGCATGTTCAGACTATAGGGCTGAAGTTGGTTTACTGCTGACTGTATGTATTCAGTGCTGGTTGTGAATGAACTGTTAACAGGTCTGCTTTTTGACTAAAACAAGAATGAAATGTAAAGAAAAAGGAGACTAGTTAAAAGCACAACAGGTAAAATGTGAATCCTAGTAACTTTTAGGGTAGGTTTTAACCTATACTGTTAGTGGTGGGACACTAGTGTTCCTTATGGGTTATGGACAAAGTTGGTGTTGCTGGGATTCAAAGCAGAAGATTTAATTTTAATTTTGCATAATTTCATGCTGATGCATTAGTAAAAGTCCATTGCCACTTGCTTTTCATGTAAGAGAAGGAATTCCTATTAATCTTTAGTTTATTCTAAACCCAGGTTTTATTTTACTCATTTTTAGGAATATATGTAGATACTCTAGTCCTCCAGTAACATTCTCTTTTTATATTTACCAGATTGACTGAAGAGCTATTTGATTTTCTTTTTTGGGGTGGGACAGGCAAATGCAGATACCTGACTGAAATTTTGCTAGTTACTGCTGCCCAAGTAGTCAGAGGCTGTTAAAAATATGTAAATCTCCATGAAGGTGCATTTTATTGGGGAACTAGAAAAGCATTAAAATACCGAGAATCCCCCTAAGGGTCTTGTTCCCAAAATTCCTCTCAAAACAAAACCCATGGATCCTCTGGGGATCCATCCTCTCGATCTAGAGTAATTCTTTTCAGAGATGCAAATGAGTAAGTTCAACTACTTGTGTAACGTTTCCTTTCTGAACACCTAATGGCAAGTAAGCAAAAACTAACTCCCTGGTCTAATGACTCTTCTTCATGTTCCTTTATAAGTTCCCAAACGAAGCTCTTATTTAAAGAAAATGTCAAACTGTATCATCTAAGGAAGTGAAATTATGATTCATTATGATCTGTGGTATCAAAGTTTCAAATGTTTTATGGCAACCTGGGTAATCAACTTAGAAATTTTCTTTGGTGTCTGTCAGAAAACAACTGATTGTAAGCAGTGCACTGGAATAAAAACTTGCCAATCACATGTGTTGACTGGCATTTCTGATGTACACTGGAAAAAGAATTTGTCTTTAAGGGGAGGTTGCAGTATTGATCTTATGTAGTTGCTATTCCTTCCCCATATTCAAGTTCACATGGAATTCTAGGTGCACTATTAATTGTATTTGTTAGCATAGCTGTAAGAATATGCTATTAAACCAATTGACTGAATTTTGTTTGTTGAAGCATCTTGCTTCCTGCTTTACATATATATTAATTGCTTCAGGTTGTCTGAAATCTTTTTATGTTCTCCTAGAAAATGTTTGAGATCTCTTCGCTGTTCTTATTCAGGAATTCTATATGGTGTATGCATCAGGCTCCATTTGAGTTGAATGTGTAGGGGGAGATTGATATTACAAAAGCAGCTTGTTTGGAATGTTCACTATTTCTTTGTAAATATTAGTTTATTTTTTTGTCTCTGTGTAGGACTAATGCTTGGCAATAGCTTTTTCTTTGAGGGACTACTGTTTGGTCCTATGCAAAATGTCAGTAGGTGCTAAAGTGCAACTTAAATCCTTTAGATAAAGGTTCTAATGAGTTTAGTGAATTGATGCTCTTATCCTTTGAAGGCAAACAGTGACCATAAACTTTATCAAGGTCTTTCATCCACGACACTGGCTATAGACAAGCTATAACCGGACTCTCCATACGACAGGAATTTCAGCCAGTGTATCTCTTGGTGGAGCAACCATGTCCAAATACAAGTCTGTTCAGAGCATGCTCAGGTTAAAGGCTTCCAGGAGGCCATAAAGCTTTGGGGTGAGATGGTCTTTAAATTTGGATCTCTAAGCATTATTCTGACTATGAATTCAGGTAAGATGGACTCTAATGGGCTTGGCGTGTTGTTATCCCCTTTGCATGACAGCTATGTTCAGAAACAAGTTTAAAGGGAGAAGATTGCCAGCCATTGCTAGGGCTGGAAGTCTTGTAAAGGGTGAAGCAAAATACTTTGCTTCAGATATACCCTCAGATAATGGGAATGACCCATTACCATCTTGTACATCTCAGCTACCAAAGGTTTGGTTTCTCGTAGAGGTATCAGCTGAAGGAATCCAAGAGTTGTGACTGCTGTTTGCATGGGATTGTTAATGAATGCACTGTGTGAATGACTCTTCTTGCTGGGTCTTGAAGGCTTTCTACTGAGATCTGCAGAGTCCCACACTGGGAAAATCATCCCTGTTTTGTCAAGGTTTTTAAATTAGAGGCTTCTGATTTCAGCACCTGTGCTTCTCTTTGGCCTTGAGATTACACGGTGCTGTTTTACTTTCTTTGGGCATGAATTCTTCTCTGTTTATTCTTGCACAAAAGAAAGAGAATGTAGCCATAAAATATAGTCAGTTCCTCAGCTGGCATAAATCAGCATAGTTCCACTGGCTGCCCTAATTTAAATCCAAATTTGATGAAATAACTTCAAATAGGGTTGCAGAATAAATTAAGTTGATAGAAAAAAATCCTTAGGTGACTAAAATCCAAGTCTAATTTTCCAGTAGAAGGGCATCAGCTGCTACCTTGTGCTGTCACAACCTCATATTGGCTGCTTATGGCTCAGTAACTGATATTGGCTCTGAAGGAGACACTTGGCTGCTCCTTTGGCCAGTGGAGAAGAAATGTTGGCTACTGGCTCTTGCGAGAGAGCAGAGCTATAAAATGAGGAAATAATAAAACATCATGATTTGGTTAGGGTCACAAAATATTGTAAATGGAAGCATATTGGCCTTTCTGTTGTTTTTTAAGTGCTTTGTATGTTGACTAGCCAGCTTCCTGGATGTCTGCATTGCCTTAACTGTTTGACTGTTTAAAGGTGATATATAAGGGGTGGAAAAATAAACTGTTGGTGACCTTTTGTGTAAACTAAGGCTCGAAACAACAGTTTTCTTGAATTTGTTTCCTTTCAGACCTTTATCTTATTTTAGCAATGAAGTCTCCTATGTCCAGCTCCCACCCCCAGAAATCTTGGTAGTTTATAGGATAGTACAGGAGAATTGCAGTGACCAGAACTTGTATTAACATGTTTAGACTAGTATTTTCAACCCATCTGTTTTTGTGTAATTTCTGTTTCATCTGAGAATTACAGGTGCCTCAGAAGAGCAAATATCAAATAATAGTGTACCTTGTTAGTGTACATTATTCCTGCCATGCCAGGAAATAGGAACAATTGCCAGGAGTGATGCACAGCCATGACTTGTAGTTCACATGTGAGCTTTCTGCTTCACAGGGGTAAGCTGGCTTGGTTTTTATAAAACACTGAGCAGTCAGAAGATACGGGCTCAGCATGAGTTCTGTTAACAAAGACTTTGAATGTGAAACCATGTGTAAGCACTGAGGGGTGCTGGGTGTCCCAGGGTGAAGGGCAAGAAAGAGAAAGTGTAAAACTGCAAGTCTGGCCCATTGCACTGTTTTGGTCTTGTGCATGTGGATTTCACAGGAAGGTTGAACCAGAGTGTGTAGGGCTTTACTGCTGAGTCTTATATGAATTACCTTGTACTGTGTGAAAAGCTTGGAAGTGTTTGGTATTACTACCCTTTCTGTCCCAAGGCTCATTGTTGTGGATTCCACATTCATTCTTGTGGACTTTTTCTGAGCTAGTATTTTGTAACTTTTTGTGTGTCAAAAAAAAATTATTTTTTTTATTTCTTTCCCTTTTGCTGCTGGATGTAAATACAAGGATAATTATAGGAGGGTACAGACACTTGTGACACCTCAAGAAATATTTGGTACATTTAGATAGAAAGATTAAACTGCTTTTGAGCCTGATGTTCAACACGGGTCAGTACCTATCCAGGTGAGGTGGAGAGATGGGTAAAAATCCTTCTGTGGATGCAGACGGAAAGAACATTCTGTGTGAAAACTCAGTAGCCTGTTATTGGGGCACAATAGCTTTACAAGCCATGAGATGCTCTTTTGCCGATTCCCATCTAGGAATGTCCACCTGTGTGCAATTCCACCAGGTCTGTGGCCTAACAGATGGTCTTAACTAATGAAAAGAGTCATTTTAATTAGTCCATCTAAAGACATTTATTCACACTGGTGGGTGCTCCCAATAAAGTTTCAGTGACTAGGATCTGTGTTGCTGGCTTCCAGCAGTCACCATCTGTTTGGTGGCAGAAACTGGCTGTGGTATCACCGCATGTATTTCCCACTCCAGTGGGCTGGAAACAGGTTTAAAGCTTGGGGAAGGAGGGGGAAAGGTCTCCCAGTTACTGCCTACAGCAGTTTGAAAGATGTGGTATCCCTGCTTCCAGACCTAGGATTACAACAGCTTATCCTGCTATCTCTAGCAGCAGTTTCAGAAAGCAGCTTTGGAAATCATGCTCATTTCCTCTGGCAGCAGTTCTTTAATATTTGAGAATACCTTAAGTGTATTTGCTAAGGCTCTTTCTTAGACTGTTTGACTATTTCTTAATTGAATGTAGAAAATCCCTCTATTTTTAATGACTGTTAGAATATAATCTAAAATAATTAGAATTAGAAATGTCATGCCAGTAATGCTTATTCTGGGAATACAGGAGTTTACACGCTAAAGAAACCTCATTGGCTGCATATTAAAGGAAACCACTTAATGGCAACGCTCAATTAAAAATTAGGAGGGATGGTAGGGAGTTGGAGCAGTACAATAGAAGATTTGCAAGGCTTTATTGCCCATGACTAGTTTGTATCCTCTGCACACTGACAAACTAGTTTAGTTAAAGGGATAATTAAACCAGTGGGAAATTACAAAATTTCCTGGAGGTGAAACACAGGCTGGACATGAGACAGGAATTGTGGGAATTCAGCATCCTTTAGGATAATTCTGACTATAAGTATTGTTTACATATTTGACCTACTTACAGAGCTTCCCTGGACAACTCCTAGATCCTCTCCATTGCCAAACCCTATACAAACTCTATTTTTTTGAAGCTTTAATTTTCATGTGTGTTTAATGAAAGCTTTTTGCATGAAAAGGGTAGTGATAGTATTACACTTTGTAATTTTTAAAAAAGACTTCCTCATAAGATTTGATCAGACAAAGTTAGAAGTCTGAACTGTTGAGAGACCTTCCGAATCATTGTGACTGACACCTGCTTCTTCCAAGTAAATAAAGGTATATTCATTTATTTTCTGGTTTCTGTGGTTTCATTTTCATGTCCTTAAGCTTTTGCTGAAATACCTTTTTCTACGTAAAAACTAGGGCACTGAGGCCAATAACATTCCTTTAGGAGGTATTATTTAGAAAGCAATCACTCAAATCATGAAACATACTAAGATTCAGAGTTGCTGTCTTCATAGTCAAAGATTTGGTAGAAGCAGTGGTGCCCGTTTTGGATCAGTGCATTTATTTTGATATCCCCTCCCCTCCCTCTCCCATGCTGATGTGATCAGATTTTCATTGTTAAATTATCTGCCATTCTCAAAAGGCCTGAAGGGCAGCCTTGAGGTCATATTCACGCCAGCTGTCAGTATCACTTGTGGAACTCCTCCTCCTTCAAACTAAATTTACCTGTTGTTGTTGGATAGTTGCCATTTTGTTGACACTTAGAGACTGACTTTTGGCAGATAAATGTGCCTGACCTTTCCTCAGAGGGACCAAGAGTTTTCTTCCCTGGAGACAAATTGGTTTAAGAGGCAGCCTCATGCCAGGATGTGTGCAAACTGCTTTACAAATGATGGGTCCCACTTCCAAAACCCTACAGCTTGGCTACCCAAGCTGTAATTTTTTGTTGCTGTCCTGCCTAGTCATGGACCAGGGTCCTGCTGTTTGGCAAACACAGAACCAGGGTGTCCTCACCCCAACATATCTGTGTGAAGTACAAAGATGGCAATAGACAGTGGCAAACAATATGATGTAGCTCTGGGCAGACCCAGCTGTAGCTGCAGGCTATTGTCAATCCCCACACACGGTCATAGTCACAAAAATTAAAGGATATGCAGGTTAGCAATGAAGAGCTTCACAAGTTAAAATGTAAGGATGTGTATTTGAGAACTTAGAAATGAGGGTCAGATTGGCTCATGTGCTAACTGCAGGTAGAAGCCAGGTGAGAAACGCCATGTAAGAGCTGCAAAATAATAATGTTTATATAGATTAATGGGAAAATATCTAATAGAAACTCTTAATCCAGAAGAGAAACTTCTGTTCAGGAATGAGTACAGTAAAATTGGAGAGGTTTGACTATAGATTTACTCAGTTCTAATACATTTCCCATGACATCCATTGCTTGCCATCACCTGAGATAGATTTACTTGGCCTGGTATACTTTGATCTGTTTCAGAGTGATCTTGATTTTATATAGTATGCAGTAAAATCTACTGTTTAAGATGAGACACTGGACCAAGGATTGGTTTCAAACATGTTCCATTTGCTCATGCCCAGAAGACCGGGACAGAGAGTTGAAGGTGATATCTTTAATGGCTAAAAGCAGGACTCAACAGAAAGTATCTGTCTTGGGCTAACTCCTTGAAGACAACTCCTCTGCCAGTTGTGCATGGTCCACCAAAGCCAGTCCTGTGGATCCCACACAGTGAAGAAATTCCAGAGGCTAATATGGGGTATAATTGGAAAGGAGAATGCAGGCATAATTTGGGCACAATCAAAGATGCTTTGTGAGGACCAGATAAATGGTGAAGGTGTTAGGCCTGGTGGCTATCTTCAGGCAAGCTTCAGCTAAGAAGAGTTACTGGATACCCTTTTGGGTGGAGATGAACTGTAGGGGAGAATTTCAGGTTAAAGCAGATAAATGGTTTTTAGACCAGTTTTCTGTTGAAACTATACCTGAGGTCATATTCATCTGAATGAAGTATTTAATGTGGAAGGTTTTTCTCCAACTCAACGTTAAATTTCAGGAAAAAGGAAGTAAAGTGGTGCTGGGTTCCTATTTTAACCCCTAGCACAATATGAAAAACATTAATCTGGGTGATGCTTTACAAAAATTCTCCTGTTATTTAGGTACACTATGATTTTCCCATATGACTACCCTTGCAAGACTTGTTGTCTAGTCTGAGATAGACATCTCTGGTTTTACTAAAAATATCAAACAATGTCAATTTTCTCATTGTGAAACAGCAAAAAAAAAAAAAAAGTGTAGGGGGTCATTAAAGCTCAGGATCTTCCTTGGCATGGGAAAACTGATTCACATCCAGTTCTACTTCAAGTAGACTAGACAGCACAATTAATATTTTGAAAGGAAAAAAAGACAATGAAAAGAGCTGGTAGATGAGTAGTAAACTGGGGTACTGGGTGGATTTTGTAAAGATCCAGATCTTAAAATAGTTGTAACTTGGGAAAGAAGCCATTACAGGAAGAGACATTTATAAGAAGAGGAAAAATGAGGTGAAAATGGACATTTTTAATGTGGAAGTAAAGGGCTGAAAATCAGAAAGCTGAGAGATCTTTGTGATGAGAGAAGTAATGGAAAGTGAGTTGCAGGTGAGGACTGATTTAGACAGGATCATATGAGAAGGAAGGAGGAGGAGATGTGCAACAGAAGAGATCTCTGGTTTGAAGATCTGTCAGTCCACAGGCTTGATCCAAAGGTCATGATAGCATTAGTTTTCAGATAGGCTTTGTCCCAAGTCTTTGAGCTTCTGAGGTTTCATCTAAGATGATTTATTTATTTATTTTGTGAAAGGCAATTCAATTAGACCTGTAATCAGTTACTTATCATGGTACTGAAATGGTTAATATTTTTGTTGTTGGTGCTACATTGTTGTTGCATTTATTATACCATATGTTCTCGCTGGGGTGTCTAGCTTGTATGAGCGTCCTTGAATTTTTTAAATAACCTGTGTTGCCTCAAATGCACAGACTATGAGTTCCAGTGAAGATGCTACTTTCTTTCCTGAGTTGATTTATGCTCTAGATTAAGCAAAAATGAGGTATGGTTAGGACTGATCTCTGAGGCTTGAAGCTCCTTTGAAAAAGTCCCTGCTGAGAACTGGGAGTTTGTTTCTAAGCCTCTTAAAAGGCAAATCCTGTGTTACAGCAGTCTCATTTTAATGCTGACAGCAACTGACAACGTGTGAGAATTCTGTTTATCCAAAGGACAGGTGTAGCAAATGACCCTGACCTTCACCTATGCTCCCTCTGATACATTGGAGTAAGCTTGTAGGCTTTTCTCCTAGAGTAAATTGCTTTCACTATCTTTGGCCATGGAGCCAGTTTCTGTAGGAAATATGCCTGGAAAACCTGACTGAATTAATGCTCTTGTTGCATATGCTTGAATTTTCTCTGTCTCTATCACTAGTTGAGCTCTGAAGACTATGGTGGTTTGGGTGGTTTGAGGATGATCTGAAGATAAGAGGAGCACACAATCTTCTCAGCAGATCTTTATGAGAGGTGCAGCAAAGCATATTTTTTCAAGGTCTTGGAATATCAGGCAAGGATTCAACTCTGTTAATTTAACTGCCTCAAACAGTAGAAGATGTAATCTCTGATGCTTTTAGCAGCTCAAGTTGTAGGCATTTATGTTTGTGATATCTGAGCAATTACTCAGAGTAATAAAAGTTTCTGAATTTTCTTCGGAGTTTCACCTAAGTCCTGTCATGCTCAAGTACCTGAGTCTCTGCTTTTCAAAAAGCTGATTCAGGGTCAGAGAACACATTCTGACATTTGAAAGTTCGTGCTGCTTTACAGCAGAGCAGAATGTATCTTTTTCTCGTATGAACTGAGGCTGGATTGAAGCTTCATTCCTTGTAACATTCTATGCAACATCTTTTAACAGAATTTGCGTGATCAAAGCTTCCCTGAGCAGAACTATTCGTTACTATTCCAGCCTGTGTACTTCATTTTTTAGTTTTTGTGGTTTGAAGTTTTCCAAATGATTAAGTTCCTCTGTGAAGGAGCATAAATCAGCAATAGACAGAACAAAAGAGGAGGGAAAGCGAATGTGAAAATGCGTTGCTGAGAGCAGTGGAAAAAACCCCCCATCATAATTACTATTCAGATTGAAAACCTATGCAAGGATATATTTTCCTCCTTTTTTTAGCTGTCTTCATCTGAGTTACCTTTCCCTTTTCTTTCATGCATGTTGTTGGAATTTTAGTTATAAAGCATGAACAAGAGAAGTTAATTTTAGCTTTTGTGAGTTATGGTTGTGCTTTTCATTTTCCCGCAGGTGTTCTGCACAGCAAGACAATCCTGTTGGGTCTGTTGTACGTTGCCCACACAACATTACTAACACGCAGCTGTGCAGAAACATCTGGACAGCTTGACTTGAAAGCATTTGGAATGTGTGCATGTGAATTTTTCCTCTAACCATGTAGGCATGATGGGTAGGGTGTTCCGTGGGCCACTGCTTCTCTGGCCTGAGCAGTGGAAGGGCTTTGATGTCTTGTTTCTGGTGTTTTGTTTTTGTTTTTGGTTTTGTTTGTTTGTTTGTTTGTTTGTTTTTGTTTGGGTTTTTGGTGTTTTTTGTTTGTTTGGTTTGGTTTGGTTTTGTTTTTTTCCTTTCTCTCTGTTGCAATTTTTTTTTTTTTAAAAATACTTCTTACCTCTTCCAGGAAGGCTGGAGCGTACATAAACCTTATTTCTGGGATGGAGGATTGGAGGGAGAAATGGGAAGCTGCTTCTTCTCAGCTCAGACATTTGACCAGTGTAGGTTCACACCATTGATACTGAAATGCTATGCTGGAGGCTAAATGTATCTTGCTACTTATAGAAACATCATGTACTTTGTTGCTTTTTACACTGCTGACATTTTTAATATCCCCTCTTAGCCCTCAGGTCTTTCCCAACTTCCTCCAATCTGACCTCTTCCCGTCTTAGTATTCGTTTAGTCTTTCTAGGCTTTTGAAGCTTCTAGCTTATTTGCTGTTTTGATCACTTCTGTACCAGGCTCCTGTATTACCTGTATTGGAAAGTGCAGTGGATCTGTATGCTTTAGCCCTGTTGGGGTTGTTTGGGATTCTGCATCCAGAAATTTGGGGGCTGATATAAAGTTTTTGACTGGTTGCTTGCAGCACTTGGTGAAAATGATACTTCATGAGTTGCTCTATTCTGATCATCACCTTTGCTTTGAGAGGCTTCTTGGCTTGGTATAAACACAGCTATGTTTCTTCTAACAGCAGCTATGCCAGCAATATATTTTTATTTCTAATGTAGTAAAAATCAATTTGACTCTTTTTGATAAACTTGACTGGATGTCTGAATAGCTATTGAATAATATGATTTTTTCTGACTGCATTTGATCCATCTGCTACTGAACTTGAGAGAAAGGCTCCAGATGATAAGAGGAGAACTGTCTCTTGAGATGGAGTGAAGTTTTTGGTGATGTGGTGTGGTGGTTTTTTTTTTTTTTTCAGTTGCCCATTGAATTCTAGTTTAATGCTATACTATTGTGTAACTACTCATTTCCAGTTTTTTTGAGGTGGTTGTGGCTGATGGGAATCCTGAGGTTAGATTCCTGGCCATATTTCAATGTGGTATAACATCTTTTGCTTTTTCTGTCTTCTGTTTTCTCATCTGTTTCCAGGTCTTTATTAATCTCCCAATTATAAAGTTGTGCTGGCTTTTGAGCTGGTAGGTTTCCTGTAGAGGTTTCCAATTTCAGCACCTTTGAATGTTTCTGGTTTTCATTGCTGTAGTATGGGTGTAAAACCAGAGGTGACTAGAGCTCACTGCCTTCCTGTTTAATTGCATCTTGAGCCCTAAAATGTCTAATAACCTGAAAACTCAGAGAAGGAGCTGTCTTGAGCAAGGTTTACTGGCACACCTTTGCAGCACAGAAGATGACAATATGCTTATTCTGCTTGTGGTTTTATTTGGCTGGATTTGAACCAGATGTGAACAAGTATAACTGTCTTAGTAATATGTTGTGCTAGTAAACCTTTTATCTCAACTTATTTTGGCTAGGCAGAGACTGGAGGCTAAGGGAACAGATGATGTGTAGAATTACCCAGCTGCATTCAGTGGCAGGAGCTTTCCTACTGAAGAGACCAGGTCCGCTTTGTCCAGGAGTGGTCTATATGATGCAGCCAGCATGGCTGGCCTTGAGGTGGGCTGTATGCAAAGGTCCACCTTGGGCTTCTGTGGCTTTGCCTACTAGCCAGCAGATCCCCCTGCTTTCCATACATGTATTTCTAGCAGTCATTGCACTTTCCACTGGGTTCAACATCAGGGAAGTGTATCGAGCGCTGTAAGAGAGGTTTGTTATTTAATACTACTTTCCTCTATGAATATATTTTCTGTCTCAATCTACCTCACATGTTCCCAGCCATTGCTGTCCACTGGACGAGAGCACTGAGGAAGTTATATCAAAGGGACAAGTTCCAACTTTGCTCTTCCTGTATGTAGCTTCCCTTTCATTTTTCTCTGTGCACTGAAAAATGTTAAAGGCTTTTACAGTAAATGTCATCCTTGCAATGCATAGAAGGATAAAATTGGTCCAGAATTTTGAATAGTTCAAATGTGAGAAATACATCCTCAAAAGCGATTTTAGTCTTACCTAGAATGATCAACCTATGAAGTTCTAAAAAAAAATTTGTTTCCTAAAACTCAGACCTGTCCTTGGCAGTTTGATGTTTCCTGCCCACTGATATTGCCATTGATTTACCAGTTTGATGTTTGGAGTTGCAGTCATGAAATGGTTGTTCTAATGGATTAGAAGCACCATGAAAAGGAAAAACCATGTTAATTTTCTTATGGCTTGCAGATTAGTTTTATCTGAGAATGTTGTACTGAATTGGTGGTTACTTAGATGTTCATCTAATAAGGGAAAGCATAGGCAAGATAGTTACTTATTTCCTTTGTTTGCTAAAAGGACTTGGAAATTTAAGGAAGCTGAGTGGGTGTTTTACTGTTTCTGTCAAGAAAATACTTTTCTTGCAATTACAGTCCTTTTTTTCATACTAACAAAATAAAGTGCTGTCAATCTGACCAGTATGAAGTATATTTTAAAGTGCAGGAGAAATAAATAAGCAGTTTCTGACCTGGCATTTTGAAGGTCAGGCTGATGCTCCGTCACTAGCTTGGCTGACTCTCAGAATGGTGGCAACGACAACTTGTTGTGGTTTTGTGTTTACATGTTCACTTTGAATACTTGTGTCTTAGTTTCCAAATCGTTTTATTTTTTTGTGTAAACTATTCTATTTTTTTGTGTGCACCCTGGTGAATACTAAATTACATAAGGAGGTGTCAGCATAAGGACCTCTCCTGTCTTCACTGTTTGCAGTACAATTGGTACAGATGTTCTTTAGACTGAGGTCTTACCAGCATCTGGGCGAGATGCTGAATTGGATTCTGGCTTTCTGTTTTTGGTTAAACTCTCTTTTGTGCAGTGTTTTCAATTGCAAATGAAGTGTCTTGCAATCTCTTCTGGAGTAACTAGAGAAAACTTTTGAGAATTCAGCAATTCCTGAAGCTGCTCAAGGTAATATCAAAACTAAAGGTATAATTTCTTTTTTTAAGGTTTCCAGCTTGGACCTACAACCAAACCCCAAAGACCTGTGTTTTGGATCCAGAGATTTGAATCAACCCTCAGTCCTCTTGTCCAATATCTTGGAGGGGAAGTTGTAGTTCAATATGAATGCAATGCTTATTGTTCTTTGACAGTGGATTATCAGTTACAATGAAAGTTTATGTACATGGATAGGCCCTGGAGAGACAGTTCTGTGTTAGCAAGGTTATTGTTTTTCAACTGTTTGGAGTAAGAGGAGCTTTATCTATTTAAAGCAGTTTGACGGTTGGCACTACAATCTACAAAAATTATTTCCTTGAGCTCCTGTTGCAGCACAAAGCACTGTTACCCAGTCTGGATTCCGGTGCCTTTTTAGCCAAAGACACTTTAAGAAGTCCAAGAACAGCATCTTTCTGTTTTATTAATGGAGCAGGGTTTAAATCCTGCTTGACCTGTGAAAATCTGAAGACAGTCTTACACGTTTTAGTGACATCCAGATTGGATTAGTGTAATTCTTTGTTTGTACTTCTGCCAGCATCATCATTCAGAAATTACCGCTTCAAAACACAGTAACGAGAATGATCTCTGTCACTGCAGAAATAAGCAAGCTAAACAATCCAGACTTCTCTCTTCAGAGGCTTCCAGCTCTAACAAAATTGGCTGGAACATCTGTTTTCTGTCTTAAACTATTTAATGATTAGGTTCCTAATTGTTTGACTGGGAGTCTGTGTAAGCACAGACCTAGGCATTTTTGAGTTGATGCTGGACTTCTGGCACTAAAAAGCAATACTGCATAGATAAAATACGATCAATTTATATGAAACGCTTTTTAAATAATGCCGCCTTCAGTGTGAATTTTATGGAAGAGCTTTTGTTAAATTGGTTTCTTGTTAGTTGCAGCTAGTACAGCTCCTCAGCTAATGGTATGTTGCAGATTTTAGGATTACTATTTTAAAGAGTTGCAGTCTAACTTTGAGATACCTCCTTAGAGGTTATTTGATGTATAGAGACTCAGTTGTCATAGAGGGAATAGTTTGCTGTTCCTTACAAAGACAGAACACATGAAGACTGAAGTGTGGCTATTTCTGTCTGTTCAGTGCTTTGTAGTTCAGGAAAGAACGAAACCAAATGCTTAACTTTAACCACATGCTTTGCTAGAACACATAAGCAAGTGTTCAAATGTTTCCCTGTGCACTTTTTGGAATTAGGTCGTATTGAAGTTATTATGCTTTGTCAAGCTAAATGTGATTTCTGCATATTGTTTTGTACAGCCCCCTCATAATGGAAACCTGGTTCTGAGGAATGTTTTCTGGGCTTGCAGCCATTGCATCTTTGCAGGTGAAGACTGAATCTATGAAGTTACTTTTCTGAATGTAAAATGTGAAGAAAATCACCCACCAAGGAGAATATCATAAGAAGTTTCTGTTTTCTGTGTTGGTTCTTCCCACAGAAAACTGACTTTTTCTCTGTGGCTGTCTTTTTAAACAACTGATACCAGAGAGTAAATCAAGAGTAAACTTATGGAAAAACTCACTTAATTTCAATATTATCCTCTCTGGTTTTGTTATCAATATAATTCTGCATTTGTGTCATACAATGAAATGGGTCAGCAGAAGTTTTTAATGTTCCCAGAATTCAGGTCATGGGTGTTTGTTCTGAGCAGTGATGACATGTGCTGCTTGCTCTCAGTAAAGAGGCAACAGAGGTGCACGAGGTAGTTTCCGATGGTTTATTTATTCTCTCTCATTCAGGCTGTATCAGGTCAGCAGTATGGTGATATTTACCAGCATAAGTATACTCCTACTTTCCTATTTCCAAAACATCATCACAGCAGTGAAACTGGAGGATTTTAAGGCTGCCTGTGTGTTGCTACTTATAATATTGCTTCTGTGAGTTCCATTTTTTTTTTGAAGGTAGAACTACCAAATACTCCTCCTTTGTACATCAATCTTCTACAGACCATTGTCATCTTATTCACAGATTAGTACTTAAGTTTTTTCTGTAACTTTTTTGTCAATGTCTTTTTTTAATTAATTCTGATCTAGTAATGCATAAGTGGTTTGCACAGAAAAACTAGATGATTAGATATTTGAGTAGAGAAGACAAAAGGACATTTCATCAACACAATATGCTTTAACTATGTGATTTCTTCAGTATCATCATGCTTTTAATTCAGCATGCTAGACTGCTGAATAGAAAAGCCAAGTACTTCTGTAAGATGTTTATCCTTAATTTGTACTTACAGAAGAAGCTTTTTAAAGTGTTTGAAATGTTTTTCCTTTAGGTGTGTTTGGAAATTTTACATGAAGTGTTCTGTGATTTAAAAGTGTGAATTCAACAATTTCACAGAATAGACCAACTTCAACAAAACTTTCCTTGGTTTAATTTTTGTGAGAACTGGAGAGAGAGCCACACCAAAATATCCTGGTATCTAACAGAGTCAAGTTTAGGAATACAGCAATTTCAGGGAAGGGACTAGAGCCCTATCATCCTTATAAACTGTGATGCAGCAGCTAGTACCTCAACTAATTTACAGTAGTCCCTACCTGTATGTTAGTTGCCTACAGCAGATCTGAGAAAATTTGAATTTGTTTAATGTGGAAACCATAGATATTTCTAATAACCTACTAGTTGGCTGTTCATGTGGTCTGGGGAAGACTGAGGACATAGAAACAAGCAGGTCACTTAGCATATGCTGGACCACATTAACTGCTTGTAACACATGTCCCAGGACTGAGGAAAGCATGAATAAATTTTGTTAAAGCGAATTCTACTGGACCAAATTCTTCTTTCCACAAAAGGTTCCTCCGAAGAACTAATTGCAGAAGGGAACTCTGCGATTGACATCTGGTCTTGTAACCAGTGCAGGTGCCTGCATTGCATGGATAGGTTGTTGATTTTTACACAACAGTGAAAAGAGCAATCCACATCTCTGCTGCCAACGTGGGACATGCTGAGTGGATGAGATGTAAGATTGTCCTAGGTCTTGATTTCTTGTGAGATGGGGAACTTGCTGAAACGCAAACATGGGATTTCTCATGGTGGTACAACACCATTCTGTCTCCCAGTACAGTGAAATACTGTGAATAAGCTACCATAAAGGGCAGAAAAGAAAGCTCAGAAAAAACATGAGTGGATGTGTGTGGATGTGGTTTCCTCCCACATTTGAAGCTCTTCATGTTGTAGCTGATTTCCTTTAAACATGCAGTACACGTTGCCAGCATTTACTTAAAATTCTATTCCCCCAAATGATGTTAATATGTTGCAAACTATTCAGCTGGGAAATGTGCAGCGCAATTTCTTTCCTTTTAAGGGTTGAGAGGTCCTTATCTAATGTTTCTAACAGTTCGTCTGTGAGGTTCTCACTACCTCAGACTGTGCCTTTTATTTCAAAAGAAATTGCAACAGATTTAATGAAGGGAACATTTTGAAACCAATTTCCAGTATTCTTTTCCTAAAGGGATTAAACTACTAATGTAAATGTTCACAATAAAGCAATAGTCACACATATGATGAAATTTGATATCCAATCATTCTCTGGCATTCACATACTTGGAAAGAGTTGATTGAAATTAGTGCACCCTTCAGGTGCCCCTGCCTTTTCCCTCAATTTGTCACACTTTTGAGTGCATCAAATAGAAATTCCACTGGATTTTAACCGATTTAACCCCTGTAGTAGACAGAAAGTAATTAACCTCAGTTTGGGGGATGTGGTAGAGGTCATACTGTAGACCTACATCAAGGTACAAAATTGAATGACATTATATATATTCATGGTATAGTTTTCTAGAAACAGATGTTAAAAAAAGCGTTTCTGCAAATGAGGCACTAAAAGGGATGGAATTTTTCTCTTTGGTTACGGGGTACAGAGACCATAGATTTTCTTCCTGTTAGAAGTTAGAATTTGTCAAAGTAAGGAAATGAAATACCAGACTCCTGGTTAGAGACAGACTTACACTCTTTGTGGTGAGGAAAAGGCATTTTATTTTCAGAATTTCTGACTGAAATACTTAATTTAGCTCTGGATTTCATTTCTTGCTTTTGATCTTTAAAAGGAAGTTCTCTTCCACACAGTTTTGAATGAATAAACATTTGAAGGGATGTGATATCAAGCCAGCCAACCAGGAAATATCTAGGGTTTTGAGATTTAGAATACAAAACTAACTGTTTTATGGGACACAACACATGTTGCTGGTTGTTTTTACAGACCCTGAGGGTAGCTCATGAAAAATATTTGTGAAATGTTTGTACCTATGAGAAAAGTACCTTAAAGAAGCCTCAGAGATTGATCATGGGGGATTCGTATCACTTCAATATTGATTGGAATAATAACCATGCAAAATCCAAGGAAAGCAGGCTTTTAGTTAGAGCTACTCTATTGTAGTGCTGTTTTCATAATGCAATTTGTTGAATGGTCAATATAGCCAGAGGGTATTTTGGACCTAATCCTTGGAAATGAATCAAGTGCTTTATGATTTAATAAGGATGGAAAATGGGTACTACTTGTATTTGAGTAAAACCTTCTAGTACCATCATCCGATCTGAAATACTTGTTAAGAGAGAGCACTAGATGAAGCAACATGAAAGTGACTTTGAGAGACTGTAAAATGCCCTGAGATATTTTGATTAGGATTCATCAGTTTACAGCACAAGAGTTGGATGGTGGTCAGAGGGATTGCAGCTGACATTCATCCCAATAGCACTAAATAACTGTGTGGGCGAAGGGGCAGCAGAAACCTTTGTGAGAAAACGGCTCTAGGCTGCATGCAAGCAACAACTGTGCAGCTTTCAACATACAGCTGGCTGTATAAACAAATCTGTTTTAAAGATAATTGAAAGTAAATATGAATACTGAGCACGGAGAGCTGTGCAGTACATTCTAACCTGAGGTCAATGGTTTTCCAAATATACTGACAGTGGTGTGTAGGTATGCGGGCAGCTGGTTCACTTGGGGAGCTGGGACAGAGGTGAAGATGGAGAATAAAGAAACAGCTGACATTTGTTTAATTTAAAAAAGCAAAATAAATCTTGATTGTTTATTGTGGGATTTTTTTCAGTCTTTAGTGAGACAGAAGAGATGAAGTGTGGCTCTGTCAAGGAGACGGGTGAATTTGCTAAAATTTGATGCAACTAACTAAAACAAGGAAACAGACCAAATAGGAAGGACATACTCATCAAAAATTAGGCATAATTCAGAGCTAGGGAGAGAGGAGGAGAAATCTCTCAGTATTAAAGGAAGAAAAGGCATCAGATGAAAATAAATATACTTGTAGTTTCTAAAATCAGAGGAGCAACAAAACCCCCTGAATTTAAATGTCACACAGAAATTGTTTTTTATCCCAAGTGAGGAGCAGGGCATATTACACCACATTTTGAGGAAAGAATTTATTATTTTTCTCTTGGAAATTTTCTGAGCCTTTGTCCATATTGGCAAAAGAATCTGTGTGTGTGTCTATTTTTGTAGGGATAAAGCTTTGTCCAGTCTTTCTGCTTTTCTCTCACATGGTTAAGGAAATAATATAGTGTCTGTTGCTGCTTATTTTCGTATGTGCAGGCCTGTGGCACAAGCAACCTGATTTTGGTCCAAGAGTATTAGTAATCCTTTGTGTGAATGTTACAGCAAACAGCAACCATCAGAGATGGTTTAACATATGTTATGCAATTAAGTGAAAGAAATACCATGTGCTGCAGTGAGAGGGAAGAAAGACCACCCTGTAAAGCAGGGTCATGGGTAGTCTGAAATTGAGTTTAGGTGTATCCCTCTTGTGTTTAGACTTTAAAAAACCAGAAGTTTCACGGATGTTATGGTTATTCTATGAAAAATAATCTGATTGTAGCATCTTCGAAGACATTATGTTTTCTTTCTGATGCCTGTCAAGCTTGCCTTGTTCCTTTTGCATGATTATAATTGGCAGGATTTCTAGTTAGGTGAAATCCAGCTCATGTGAACTGTCAATAGAGGGAAACAAAAGAAGCCCACAACAGTTGTGACATATTCAGTACCAAAGTGTTTCAGCAGCAATGAGAGATAAATGATTGGTTACTCGAGTAATAGCTTCCCTAATGGTCCTGTTGCCTACACACACTTGTTAGCAGACATTGCTAAGAGAAGCTAAAAAAAAAGGCAACAAACACTTTGGAATTCCAAACTTAAAATACTTTTATTTCAGATGGGAAGGTTATGCTCCCAGTATTCACCCTGCAGATTCTGAAATGCTTAAAAGTTTTACCTTTTTAATGTCCCTTGGAAATGCTTTAATTTGCTTGTGCTGGCCTTTTACATTTTGATTACAAAATAGAGAAGTGATATTTTTATTTCTTGAACATAAAAGACTGATTACATAAAGTATATTTTTCCATCAGATCTCACGACTGCTACCTGATTTTTATCTCAGGCTAGTGGAAAAATGTGATTTCTTGGGTAATGGAGCAAACTAGGGAGTATGTATTGAAGGGAACAGTCATGCTATACTGACCAGGAATAGTATTACGTGGGCCAGCTATAGAGATCTCCCTGAGGGCATCAGCTTAGTTTATGACTGTAGTTAAAAATAAAATAACAGGCAAACTGGATACTCACATCAGTCTGGGGGGGAGGCCTAGAATATGGCTAAAGTATAAACACTTTTTTTTTTTTTAAAATTTCTCATTCCATAGCATTTGCTGTAATTTATTTAAATGACAGTTAACACAAGTGTAACTCATTCTTTTTGTTTTACTAAAATAAATAACTTGTTTTAAGCACTTTTCTTATGCAGCTGTGTTCACCAGGAATGAAAACTGCATTTCATATTTCTCGGGAAGGTCTTTGCAAGAAAACCTGAGCAACACTGATCAGTTAATAAAAGAGATGCTATAATAACCTCAGGAAACTGAAGTGCATAGAGACCTCATCCATGTCTTAATAATGAAAAACCACAGAGTGTTAAAGAAAAGCTCTGGTTCTGCACGTATTAGTATTTTGACAGCACCCTATACTTATGCCAAGCCCTTTCAGCCTAGCAATGTCCTTATGGAACCAGGGTGCATATGACCAGAGAATAATAGGTATGTCAGGCTGAAAAGTACTTTGAGAAGTAGCTGAATCCAATGCTCTGCACTGGCACAGGTCTCTTCTGGAGCTGTCAAAAATCTTCAGGCATGTTAAGGTCAGTACGGGAGGTAATATGACCTCTCTTGGCAGCCTTATCCTAGTGTGTCACAAACTTTAGTGGCAGGAAGTTTCTCCTAGACCTCGTCCCGAATTTTTTAGATGCAATTAAACTGATTCTTCTTGTTTACTTTATAAACACAGGAAGATGTTTGAATGATTGACCCTCCTTTCTTATTTTTTTTTTAAATTACTTTTTATTTGTTTCTGCGAGGTTTGGGAAAATGTTTGATTTTGGTTAAAGAGCAAAGATGAAATATGTCAGAGACAAGCAATGAAAGTAACTTAGCAACTGGAATTATTCTTCATTTCATAGTTGAAGCTCGATGTTTTATCATGGTATTTTTAATGCTAGTGGTTCATTTCCTTAATAGAACAAAGTAAAGTGGTCAGCTTGCACACAATTTTCTAATTACATATGGGAATATTATGTTGACAAACAAGAACTTATTGCTCCACCAGCATTTTGAAGCACCATCTACTCTTCACAATGAAGCATTTATAAAGCAGACTGTATTTCCAGAGCATTTCATTTTTGCATGACTAATTGCATGTTATAAGTTACAATGGCAATTTGTTTCTCTCAAAAGATGCTGCCCGCATCTCTCACACCATATATTGATTTATCAGGAGACAGTTGATGAAAGGACACCATTTGAGACACAGCTTTACTCCAAAGATCATCAGCAGGCATGGCAATAAATAATTGTAAGGCAGTTAAAAAAAAAAAGCAGTCTGATAAACACACTTCCAACTCTGGTTTTGTCCAGGGCAGCCCTTTGCAGACAAACATGTTTGCCAGTAAAGTTATGTTGATTCTTCTGGGGGTCTTATGAGCAGTAATTTCTAGAATACTGGTTCCGAGCATGGAGGAACAAGGTTCCATGAGAAGGACAGTCTGTAGTTGCCTTATTCCATATACTGTCTCGCTAAATATCTGCTGAGGAGAAAACACATACATGGAGGCTCGGCTTCTTTTGCCTCTAAGGCTTGTTAGTTTTCGTTGCATAAACTAATGAGTCCCAAGCTTCCCTAACTGCCAAATATTCACTTAAGTAGGATTCACTGAACTCATAATGGATAATACATAATAAAAAATGTATTTCTGGAGTTTTCAGAGAAAGATTCTACCTGCTAAAATTATTCATCTCTTCAGAGTTTCAAGATTGTTTTTCTTAATAATAATGGACCACTCAAATGACTTGATTATCACAGAAAAGCAGTAGCTGTTATATAACTGCACATGCTCCCTCAAGTGATTCCTCTATCTCTTCTCAATTTTATTCCTCTTCTGTTGGGTTCTGACCTCTGCATTTGGTGTATTTTTTCCCATTATAAGCATGAAACCCTTTTTTATTTGATTTACAGCAGTAATGTGTGATTGACTGGACATGCTGCTTTATTATTGCAGAGATGACTAGCTCTCTCACAAACATATACCAGGTCTTACGAGTCAAGAAGTAATATTTTTATGCATATAAAGGAAACCAAAAAGTCTGATTTAAGTTTCATTTCTGTAACAATGCCCTATGGGTTAGTGTTAGATTTATTGTCTGTTTAATCACAATTGAAAAAGTATTTGCAAATCTAATTTCTCAAGAACTCCATCTGATAAGTCCAAGGCTGATATATTTTTCTTGGGCACAGCTGGGATGGCTTCTGAGTGATCAGCTGAGGGAGCATGTACTGTGTTAAGATGTGATATAGCAGAAAGTGGGGAATATCCCTTTTGAGACTGTTTTAAGAAAGAGGTGACAAAACAGGAGGTGAGAAGAGTTCATGGAAATCAACACAAAGGGTAAAAAACATTGCTAGTGAAGGCTGAATAATTTTATTTAATTTCTCTAAGGGTGAGACTGAGATTAATTTTAAGATACCATTGTGCAGTTTTTTAGGCCTCTTGTTCGGGTAAGATAGGTAAGTGGCTGAAGTGAATTCTTGTAAGAAATAGTAAAAGTCAAATATTGCATATATGATGCCTGGCACCAATAAAAAAATGCTTACCTTTTTCCTGGTGTGAATTAGCATAATCCATAAAAATAATTTGGTTTTGTCTTTGGACTGAGAAATGTCTTTTATCTCTTCAGTGTTTTGTCCTGAAACTTCATTTTGAACTCCTACTTGGAGGTCACTGTTGAAATGAAGCCATTGTGCCGGTCATTGTACCTTTTATGAGGAAGCACATGTCCTAAAGGTGATTCCAATAATATGAGTAAGAAATTAAGGACACACTGAAAAGACTGAGTGATGTATCGTGTCAGTGAGAGGAAGCTAAATTCAGGTTTCCTTGTTTTGGCCTTTTGGAGACGATAACATGCTTCAAACTGAAGGTTAATATGTCATCCAAATACGTGTATTGTAAATTGGGGAATCAAAAGTGCTGCCAGCTTGGATGTGTGTTCAGTGTGAACGTAACACCAAAGCACAGAGGGTCTGCTGTTGGTAGCACTGGTGTAGGCTTAGTCATAAATGAGCTACTCTCTTTCAAGAATAGACTGTAAATAATTCTTTCTGGCTTTACCTTGGCAGGGTACAGTGTTAATTTATTTATTTAGCTTGATGTTTAGTTTTTATAAACTATAAAACAACGTGAAAATCACAAGCTGTGAGTTGATTGGATTAATGCACTGAAATGTGAACTCTTGCTCTTAGTCGTTAATGGAAGTGTTAAATGTGAGAGGAAAATGAGGTGATGCTTAAAAATGTGCGTGTTGGAAGAGACTGGAAAAAGCAGCCATTTAAAGAGCTTTCCCTGAGCATCAGGGAATATGGTGATTCTCATAGGAGCTGATAGTAAGAAAGAACCAAAGATATGCCTGGAGCCATATTATGGTTATCCATCCTTGTAAGGATTTGCATTTATTTTGTGAGCAGATGATGGGTCTTTTCTATTGAGTTCTAACACAAGTCTCGGAAGAGATTCAGTGTTAAATATTTTAGGATGATTGTCAGAATTTAGAGCTTTGTTTTCAGAGGTGCCATGTGCTGTTCTGTTGAAGATGAATTGCTTTACCGCTTGAACTCTGAGTTATGTGTCTTGCTCTTGAAATCAGGAAATTTTACTGTCTCATTTCAATAGTTCTAACTGTTGAAAAGACCAATTTAAACCCCATAGACTTGAGTATTTGATTCTTTTCTGAGTATAAGCTATGTAAAAGCTTAGTTATGAAACCGAAATTAATTATGGGAAAACAAAGCACACTGTTTTGTGAAATGGAGAGGGAGGGAGTAGTGTGTGCTCTTCAGTGACCTTCAAATACAGTTACATCAAATTCAAATGCTTCCAACACTTTTTATAATTCTATATTGGTCTATATTTAGAGGGAAAGAACCGTATAGGAATTGCTGTACTGAATTAGATTAATTGCCTGTTTAGGCCAATATACTGGGCAGTACCAGATGGATTGAAAATACATGAGAAATCTCACAATACTACATTCCTAGCTCCTTTCAGTTGGTAGGTTAAGCCTTGGAATGTGAAGCTTTGTGTTTATTATCAGGGTTTTTTTGAAAAATCATGCTTAATATGAATGCTTTCTCCAGACTCTTGTCTTGAAGATGGAAGCAGACTGCAGTAATAGATTTATTCTCTATAGACCAAGAGGCTGTTTTCATTTTCTGAGACAGAGTGGCTCTCAACTCCCCCATGGGAAGGCAGAACTCTCTCCCCCTTTCTTAGTGTGCTCTCACAGCAGTGTGGAGAACTGCTGCTGATCGTCTCAATTCTACAGTCGGTATTTAGGTGGTGTCCCTTAATGGATGCCATAAAAATCCAAGGCAAATATAGAGGGTATGTTAATGTATCATAATATCTTTGTATTGGCTGAAACCTGGAATTTTGAGTAACTTACTTGATGGGTAGCAATTCTTGAGTTTCTGATAAAAAGCAAAATAAAACTTCTAAAATGTGTCACATTTAACTGTGTATTAAAGGGAGGAAAACAGATGAGTCTCCTCTCGCATGGTGCTGAGTAACCAAAGTTAGAATAAATACTGGGGACTGAATGTGTGGCCTCAGAAGATTATTCTGTCTAGATTAGATGAATGCTGAGCTCTGCTTCTCACCTTCTCCACTTAAACTGTATGTGCTAGCAACCCATCACATCCATCCTTGGTGTACAAAGTGCAGTTCCACACTTTGTAGCAGAATTAGACACATTGACCTCAGTAACGTGAGTTTTTCAAGGCCAATATAACTACAGTGAGCTTTTAAGGGATGCTTGTGAATTGTTCAGTAGAGACAAAAAGCAATCTCCAAGTCCCATAGAAAAAGATTTTCCTTTTGTACAGAAGCTGTGGGGGAAAAAAGGTAACTTTAATCTACCTTTTGTTTTTCCAAGGTCTCTTAGCACTTCATGTAAATTCATATATAGCATAATACACTGGATTTTCATGGTAGCAATATTTTAGTTCAAATCATTAAGGTCTCTAGAGCAGACATAATATCCAATTAAAGGTGGCAAATGCTGTTTTTGGGGCCTGATTGACCAAAAGTTCTAGCAGGTCACAGCTGTGACACGGCGGGAGCAGAAAGGGAGGACTTTGCTGCCTTCATAGCTCATAGGGCATTTCACCATTATGTCCTTGAGTAATTCCTTAATCATTTGGCACTAAGGCCAATTCAGGAGAGGACTGCAGATAAAACTTCTTCACTCTTCATGGGTGTTTCCGGGAGGAACACCCTGTTTTCTGTGATCCAGAAAATGTCAGTGAAAGGCTGTGTGCCTTACTTCTGGTTATCTTCACTGTGCTGCTGAAGGAAGCCTTGTGAGCTATTGTCAGTAGGATTACTTATGGAGAACTTTGCATGAGTAAACATGGGAAGTGTTGGTTCACATGGAGGCGCTAAATAAGCGGTAGTAATTCCAAAATGTAAGAAGTATGTATCATCCAAAGTGGAAAACCATAGATACAAACTAGTTATAAAAGAGAAATAATAGATGAGTTACATTTCTGTTAATGATCTATTATTATAATACTAACAAAGGCAATATAAAAGCACAGAGTATATACAAAGGAAAAAAGAAGCAGATGAGCTAGGGTTCAAACAGATTAAAAGAATCAAATTACTCCATAGGATTAATTATATGTGTTCAAGGATGGGTATGCCTTAAAGTGGGATTTGATTAAATAACAGCATTTTTATTCTGTGGAGCATCCAGAACACGCTTGGAGTGTGGTGCTAGAAAGGTGGTTTGGATTGGCCCAGACTACAGGCAATTCAGTGTTAAAAGGTTGGGTGTTCTTTCTACAGAGTCAAATATAGTAAGTTCTGTATTCAAGTTTTCCCTGAGACATGCCATAAGAAATGACTTCTGCTCCCTTTTCTCTTTGACAAATGTTAACAACTTTGAAATGCAGCAGAGGAAAAGTCTTCTAGATGTAGAAGTTGCTTGCCCTTGTTGCCCTTGTTGTTGAGGTTTGGTTAGAAATTGTATGCTTTTTGTTAGCCTTTTTGTTAGCTGTGCTGTAGTAACTTTGTTTAACCGGTTAGGTGGCAGCCAGGGCACTTTCCCAACGAGATCACATCTTATCCTGGCAATTGCTGGAACTTGAACTGTGACTCAAGCAAAAGAAGTTTCTGCTAGTGCATTGAGAGCAAATCAGCTGAAGAAGTGTCACTACAGTAGTTTTTTAAAGGAAATAGCTAAAAATGCAAAGATTAATGTGCTGTTTTAAGGCATGGAATTACTTACTAAATATAATAACCCAAGTGTGTAAAAACATTACTAATTCCCTGGTAATTGCTGATATGTTGGAGAGATTCTCTGCCTTGTGCTGATGGGGGGCAGTGCCTGTTTTTTACTATGCTTGCAGAGTGTCTGTGGCTTTTCCAGGTATGAAAGTAGCAACAGGTTACGAGTTTAGCTGGTTGGTACATACTGCTATATGGAAAAATGGGCAACAACTGAAGGGAAAATACCACATGGTTTTTTAATTCTCATTTTTTATAAAACTCAGTCTGAAAGGGAGTATTCTTGTGGCTTTGCTTAAGTTTTGTGAGACAATATTTATCTGTCTGGTCATGTAGTACGTGTTATACTCTTTGGAAGGTCTGCCAAGGAAGATTTACAGTAATATTTGGCAGCATGATACAAGCATATGGAGCAATACCTCTGAAGCATCATACAGAATGATAGGCTGTTTCTCAGGTGTTAGCTGAGCAATTCTAATAGTTACTTTCATGTATTGTTATTCTGAAGCTGAGTATAGATTCAGTTATTAATTGCAGAATACTTCAATTGCTGACTTGACTTCTCTGCTGTGTCACCCATTTCTAGTGAAACCTACTTGTATGGGGGGTAACAGAGTCATATCTAAAAAATACATACAGATGTCACAAGCCTTGAATTAAACCTTATCTTGCAGAACACTGAAGACTATTCCAAATGTCATCTTGAAACACATGAGCCAGAGAGCAGACGTTAAACCAGATTAGATAGTGATGTCCAGATAAATTCAAGTGATCTCTAGCAGTTAAAGATGAAATTCACTCACTGAAAATTCTGAAAAGATATTCCTAACTACGTTCTTATGTTCTGTAACCATAGACTGAACAATCTAACAAAATTATTCAAAATTCAGGTTTGCCAACTCCTTTTTTTTTTCCTCTATCTGTAAAGAGTTACATGTTAACTGATTGAGCCTCTCTGTTTTTCATGAGCAAGTGCCACAGGAGCCATAATTATTCAAGTATGATTTGACAGTATGTTTGCTTAAAACTGTTGCCTTTTTTTTTTTTTTTTCCTGGAGTGTACTGCATTATTCCTTCTTTGGGTAGCAGAAAATGGATTCTTTTGATTAGGCAGATCAAATGTCTGCTGAGACTGTATGAACATAATGCTGACTGCAGGCAGGATTTACCTTGGGAGCAAATTGGATGAAACACCCCTACTACTGCTAATTGGCATAGCCTCCCCACTCTTGGGCTGTACAAAATGATATTCACCACATGGCTCTGTAGTCCTTGCCCTTCAGACTGGGGCTGTTCCCAGACTTCTGTACAGGAGGCTCTTGGGGCAAATGTTTGCATTTATAATTTTTGTTGTATGACTGCTCTGTAATAACCTGTGTTTTTGGAGAACAGTCTTGTCAGTGAAGGTTGCAGAGGCAGAACACTTTAAGGAAACTAGACAGAGAAGGGCTATGAGGATGATTGAGGCAAAATTAACAAAAAAACCCCTGAAATCTCGTAAAAATGATATGAGTTCAAGTGGCAGTGTAAAATATACATAGAAAAAAACTCTCTGAATGCTTTTTTTTTTTTTTGTATCTTCAGTCTGCTACTTCAGCATCAGGATATCTGGTGTCAGGGGTTGCTTTCATATCAATCACCACAGTTTTCTTGCAGTAGGGATACGATGTGTAACTGTAGCTATAAGAAATTATTTCTACAGGACAGAAATAATGGTTTACAATACATCAACTTGGTTTCACAATCACACAAGGCATAATTTACATAAGCTCTCATGACAAATAGAAAATAAGGTATAGGTGCTGCTGTAATCCTGGAAGCCAAGACCAGACTGGAATATCTTTTTTAGTGTTTAGTGTTAAAAGGTTTCTGTGATTTCTAGAGTTTCTTTGTGGCTTAGAGCTGACATTATTCAATTTCAGATGTATTTTATAACTGGCTCATTTGATTAATAAAATGGTGTCTCATGCCTGTAAAGATTTAGTCTGTGGTTAACTCCAAGGGCAATTAGAGTACATAGTAAGCTAGAAAGGTCTTATGCTGCCCCAGCAGCTCACCTACCATGCACAGAGATGAGATGGAATTAGATACACGTACAAGAGTGAACTGACCTTTTATTTCTCTCTGTTTCAGTAAACACTCTGGATCTGGCTGAGGAGTTTCCAGGAAGATTTTGTCATGGGCTAATGCTAGTTTTTGACTGAAAATTATTACAAACTAACCTAGTCATGGAAGGAGATGGCAGTGAGTGACAAGTTATTTATAAAATATTTCTTTGAAAAAGGGTCCATGTATTCCAGTATGTTTGAAAACACTGGATCATAAAGATGGAATTGGTAGTTGCGCACCATGGACTTAAATGGAAGCCTGGTGAAATTTGGGGTTTTCTTTGTTAGTTTTTTTCTTTTCTTTTTAAATTCAACTGGTTTTGACTAGGTATATAGAGTTACAAGAAACTGCATTTTGACGCTTCCTTCTGAAAATGGTGTGGATAAAATGGGTTCAAAAAGAGTACAAGTACAGATTCAGGGTTACTCACTTTAGGAGAGAATATTTAAAGATCCAGTCTACTGATGTCTGATCAGGGGGGTTGATAAAAGATGTGAAGGTGGTGTGGAGAACCATATGTCCATGTATGGAGATTTCAGTGTTTTCAGTAGGAAGAACAACCTCTCACTGCAGTGAGGTTTCCTGCAACTTGGAGTAATTGACAAAAAAATCCCCAAATTGGTGCAACTTAGGGAAAAAAAAAGACTTCAAAGTAAGAGATCAGAAATCATCTCACAGTGCATCAGGACAAACACCAGTATCCTCACCCTAGGGGATATCTAAAGTCCAAAAGCTGTTGGAACCCACAGTGGAGAAGGTTGTTGCTCCAACACAAAGCTGAATAAATCCCTTTTGTTTATCCTGTTTGAAAAAACCAAACTGGATTTCTGCATCCCAAGCTGATGGCACAAAACCAGCAGACCTAGGAAAACGGTGAAGAAATTTGATGGGCACTTTGTGTGATTTTGTTCAGTGCAACAACTGATGATATCAGATTTTAAAAGATGTTTTCTGAAGAAACTGTTCCCATAGAAAATACATGGATCTGCTTCATTTTTGAAGAACTTTTCAAGACTGACAACTTGGGCATGTGTTGTGGCTCTGACTGCTGGAAATTTTATCTGTTGTTGGATTACCGTGGTGCTGGACATAAGGTCAAAGCAAAATCAGATTCAGTCTTAGCACTGTCACTTATTATAAACCTCTGCAACAGATGAGATTCAAATGCAATGGCAGCAAACTTAGAGCTATGGTTTCCAATAAACTTATTATTTGAAAGCTATTAGCAGTTCAGTGAGAGTGGGAATGTAGCACAAATTTGGATATTTGAAAAGCTTATTAGGGAACCAGTTTTGTAATTCATGGTGAGAAATGCATTTGTTCAAGAAGTGATGAACCATTTTTAGCGCCTGCACAAAATTCAGAAGGAAAAGACGGTTGATACAGCATGTGTAATTAAACAATCACATCTAGTGCTTAATTAAATTGTTCAGTTGTAAGGTGCTAAACTTCCTAGAATCACAGAAATAATTATTGATCATCAAATATTCTACCACTTCTGTATTTGTCATCAGCTGAAACTGGTGAATTATTCATGGATTTCAATTTAATACAGTAAATACTCTTTCTGGTGATCAAGATCTGTGTCAAATGTCTAAATGGAGATTGTTTTATTTTTTACTGTCTCAGTACCAGCCCTGGCTTGCTCACAGTGCATGCTTGTCACTCCAGAGTAGGACAAGTCCTAAATTATTTTTTCCCCCCTACAAAATATACAATAACTTCTCTGGAAGATGTTAAGTGAGATAAGATGATTGTGGGGTATAGAAATTGTGGGATAAGGTGGGAATTTTTTTTTAGTTTAATAAGCTAAGCAGGAGAAGGGAAAAAACCCTTCACAATCAAGTTTCCTTGGACTAGAGAAGCCAACAACTGCTCTAATTTACCACAATATTTGCATATTTTGCATTATAGTTGTGCAAACAGGAGAGATTTAATTCTGCCTGTAAGCATGTCTTCATAAATGCCTTATAAAGCCTTCCAGAAATAATAAAATTGGCTGGAAATATACAGCCCTTGGTAGATATATCAAATTTATTACTTTTAGTCCATTCAGTGCATATTTACAATCAGCACACATTTGCACTTCTTGGTAAGAGCAGTTTAACAAACTTTAAATGTAAAGACTTTTTTTTTCCTTGTGTCAGTTGGGATTTTTATGTCTGAGTCAACATATGTGACTATATTTGTGCTGTATATGAATGAATAATGAAACACCAGTCAGAGAATGAGCAAACAAAGAGCAAATTATTTGGTCAGAAACTAACTTTATGAACTATTTTCAAACTCACTTGGAGGAAGCTTCTCTCTGCTTGGTGTCAGTGTTAAGATGGGACCTACTCACATGCAGTGACTGCAACAATAGCTTCTGTGGTGATGTAAGGTACAGTTTGTTTTAGCTCTATGATATTACTCCTTGAATTAAAGTGGCAAAGCAACTATGCTGAGACAGAAAAAGGACCTCTTTTTTTTTTTCCACTGTTTTCTCCAGTGCTGCAATACCTCAGAAAATGATGTAACGCCTATAAAACTAAACTTCAGGGATAGCATTTTTCTTATTAAGCAAGCCCTTTGATTTCTGGGAAGACAGATGAGGGTTTTGGCACATTCATGTAGCCTGCAGATACTTTACATAGATGTAGAATTTGTGAAATTCCATCTACCTAGGCACTGTAATTATCTCTTTGTAAGAAACTGTCTCTCTTCTACCTGTGAGGCTTGAATGGGTTCAGAACCATTCTAAAACTATTGATTTTGAAGTGAAAGAGGGCTGTCAGGAAAACATGAAAGATGTTGCTATCTCCCCTGACTGCTCTGAGTCTGTATGGACTGTTACAGTACTGAAGTACTGCGATGAAATGTAGACATGAGCCTCCATCCAGGGTCATAGAATATCATGAGTTGGAGGGGACCCATGAGGATTATCGAGTCCAACTCTTGGCTCAGCACAGGACAACCCCAAGATTCACTCCATGTGCCTGAGACCATTGTCCAAATGCTGCTTGAATTCTGGCAGGCTTGGTGCCATGACCACTTTCTTGGGGAATGTGTTCCAGCGCTGATCCAAAACAAAGGGTTTCTTTGTTTAATTTCTTTCAGGGAAATTTATGATGAGATATCTTTCTCCTTTGGTTGTAAAATCAGTTTTCATAGTTGCTTCTCACTGACTCTTCAAATATTTGGAGGCCTATTGTGTACCCAGGTCATGTATCTGTTGTGAGTCAAAAAACTGGACAGAAGATCCGTGAGGGATCAGTTTAGAACCACCACTCCTGAGAATCAACTTACTTTTGCCCAGATCTATGAATGTCAATATTGCCCTTTGCACAATGGAGCCACCCTAGTACTGCTGTCACAGACCCTGTGCATCTGCTAGGATGGGGTACAGATGCCTTTCTTCACTGTAGTATCTGCAGAAATCTCACTTGTTTGGTCTGCTGCGTATGCACTTTCCAGATACGCCATGTCTGTGAGGGCTGAGGGGATGAGAATCTCACACGTTGTTGTGTGAGAAAGCCAGAGCAGAAGGTAACAAAGCCAGCACTTGTTGCTATGCCATTAACATGGAGCATAAAATACAGCTTTGGGATATCACGTCTGTCATTTTATTCTGGAGTTTTTGCAATACTTTAACAAAGAAAGGTTTCCATGCGTTTAACCTTCCTTCTGCTCTAACTACCAGTTGTTATGAATTTCTTCTGTAATTTGACATTTGGAATAGTGAGTGATAGAGCTTAACTATTCTCAAAATAAATAAAAAAAGTATCTTAAAACTACAACAAAAAAGCATCCAGATGCTTTTTTGCTTTGTTTTCTTTCAAGTGGGAAGTGTATGCATCATAAGAGAAACTGTGTCTAGGCCAAGCTACAGCGTTTGGCTTCAAATTATCATTCCAAAAGAGACAACCACTTATATGTCTCTCTGTAAACAAATAGGCAGAAAAATAAGATTTTTCTAAGAAAATCATCACAAAGGCTTAGACTTTGCAGTAATCCAGAGTGGTATGTCTGCTCTTCCTGTGGAGAACTTTATAGCATGTTTACTATGCTGAAATCTGTCTCTCGCTTTACCAAATGCTTCCCAAGATGTTGACTTTGTCTAACCATGTCCCCTTCATTCTTCACTGTTTATTTCTTTTGGTGCCAGGATTCCAGAGTTGTTTACATGTTTGTAATATGTGTCCTTTTTTCCAGCATGGTTTTCTATCTCTGTCTTCTAGACTAAGTGGTCATTGTCAAAGACAGTAAGTGGTGCAAAAGTTTTGTCTCACCTCCATAAACATGGAGAGTGTAATTACACCCATGTACTGGCTCAGTGGAGAGTGATGGTGCTGATATTCAAGTGGCCTCTGTGTTGTAGTCTTTCAAATTTTTTGAGGTCCAACAGGTGACTTAGAACTGGTGGATTAACAGCAGCGATGAGTGTTGTGACCAGTGGAGTAATGAGATAAATGTATAAATATACTGTATCTGAAAGCCACAAAATAACATAAATTAGGGTTATAAGATGGAAATGAACATCTGGAGAGGTCAGCAGTGGCTTGTGCTGTCTTCTATCATTGTTTTGCAATTTTTTGTGGTGATGTTGGCCTGGAGTGTGTAGCGAAAAAGGGCTATTGTAATCTTAATGTATGGCTAATGAACGGGTCTGTGTGAAAACAGACTTTGAGCAGATCTGTGTTGCTTCTAAACCCATATGCCCTGTGTTTGTTAAAACTGCTGAGAATGAAGCCATGCTGATTTACAAAGGAACTCCAGATTATTTTATAAGCTGCAGCCTTATGTTCACTACGATACTTAAGAAAATTAAAGAAACTCTCTTATATTCATTCTTTTATGCCAAGGTGATTTTTAAAAGTTCTTTAAACAATAAATTGATTTCATTTTAGAAATCATTGTTTGCACAATGATTAAAGTGAATTTCACTAATCTACTTAAGCATGTATTCAGATTGCGGTCTTAGCGTTGTTTCCTCAGCTTTGCTTACAAACCCGGAGTGCAGAATGACTGATGTAGTACTTGCTGCTTTCTGGAAATGCAGGTGTACTTCAAGGCGATGAGTGTCGTACTATTGATTAAGGATTGAAGACTGCTGATGACCCCAGAAACTACTGGTAGCACACTTAAAAGATACAAAATACTTGTGATTGAAAGTGAGTAATACACATCCTATCTCTCGTGGATGTAGTCAGGGTTGCCTTACTTCAGGGGAATCAAGATTTGAAAAGTGTGTGACCTCACTGCTCACAGCAGAACAAGTCAGAGTTCAACGGAGTAACTGAAATAAAATGTACACAACTGTAAACTGCAGACCTGTGAGCTCAGTAAGAGGTTTTGTTTTTAAAGTCTGCTTTTCAGAGCAAATGTCGACCCTAAAATAAAAAATGGGCTTGTTTATATAGGAAATCTAAATTCCCAAGTGCTTTTTCATGCAACCCCCTCAGATATTCCGGTAAGCTTGCTAATGTGATGAATTAGTCGAGGGGTATGAAAATATCCAAACAAAAAGAGGCAAAAAGCTCTGAATTCAGTTACAGGCTATCACAATCTGATGCCTGTCCTATCAAGGTAGGATGGCCAAGCCACACGGCAGCTGCTGTGCCCACATCTGGCTTCTGTTCTCCAGCCTGACAATGTAGGTTCTCCTTTGCAACTTTTTGTTTTTTCAGTGAGATACCTAAAGTCCTGAAATACAGAAAGTGCTATTGTGGCTTGAGCTCAGTAATGGCTTCAGCTTATTGTCATCTTTTCTGTATGTCCAGGCTTGGGAGTCAAGTGCTGTCACATCCTCTCCACACCTCAGCCTCTTTAACTACCTAGGAATGAGCATGGGAATAATGAAGTTATGTTTTGGGTACTCCTCTCCAAACCCATGTGCAAGGGACACAGACTGCCCATGACCTGATGCTGTGGACAGGAGCAGAGCTGACTGATCCCTCCAGCAGTCCGTGCTGTTTTATTAAGGAAAAATCTGCTTTTTTTTCCTGAGAAAATGGAGGTACTACATGCAGTGCCCTGTTTTCTCAGTTCTTCTTGCATGATGACCGCCAAGGCAGGGATGCAAGCAGTGTTCAGTCCTTAGCAATAGTCTTAAAACACAGTGGTGCCAACTGTACCTCTTTTAGTTTCTTTCTTATTCTGTGTTACTAATTTAAACACTGCTAAGTCTAAGTGGTTTTGTCTTTTTATCTTTTCTCCTGAAACATCAAATCAAAGCAAAACCAAAACACTTTCCAGCAGGAATACTGTAAGATTGAAAGCAGAACAAATTTGGATTTTTCCCATGTCAAAAAAAAAAAAAATCTATTTCATCTTGAGTGTAAGAGAGAATTAAGATATTTTGCTGTAGTTGGCCCCATCAGGTTGTGTGATGTCAGTTCACAGTGCATTTGCATCTGTTCAGCTTCCACAGTCCCACACAGGAATTTGGCTTTTTGCATCTAATTTTGCTGTTCTTTCCCCAGGTCTTTTCCTTAGCTGGTTTATATCTCCTGTGATGTAACACAAAGAATGTTTACCAACTGTGACTTCGTAGGAGTCCCATGATTACTGTACAAGGTGGGAGGTGGAGATGGACTGGGCTTTCTTGTCAGGAGGATTCATCCTGAAGTTCTGATACTGCAATTCCCAGAAGGCACTTAGGTGGATATGGCTCACCATCAAGATAGAATTCAAAACAATAAATATGTAGACACATTATTTTCATTTTATAAACTCTCTTATATGTTGGCTTTTTTTGTCCCATTTTGGAGAGTCCACAAAATAATAAAAAAAGAATTTTAATCTGCTATCTACCGGTAATCCTAGTCAACATGTAAAAATCTGAGATTACTGCTTCAGGTCACAAGTTTGATTTTAATTAGCATTCCATTTATTAAAATATTTTTCCTGAGGTGTATCTTTCCATGTAGGGATACTGTAAGGAATGAGGAAGAGAATTCTCAAAGCACTGATTAGAAGGTAATGTCAAATCATAATTCTGGCATGACTTACTAAACTTGAATCATGGGTCTATTTGGATTTTCCCTGTGCATTTTTCCCATTTATTTCCTGGTGGTAAAACTTGGAGTGTGTAGTTGCAGCTTGGGAGCAATGATGTACCAAATATTGTTTAGATTTTTTTATTATTCTTTTCAGCTCTATGATATAAACAGCATGACTGTTGCTGTCTTTTGTGCTTTTATAAGCTTTCTGGCAGTTCTATGGCAAAAAATTTTTGGGTAAGTAATATTTATTGGGTTTTTTTAATGAGATTATGGGATAGTGAAGTTACAACCTCAGTAAAACCTGGGCTGCTGAGTCCAGACCACTTTGCTGTATCTGGCTTCCACATTCCTCTCCCAGGCTTTCTGAGATGAAGCAGACTCCAGGCAGCTGCATCTTGCCTTTGTGGCTGCAATCTGGAGGTACAGGTCCTCTATTTAAGACTTTCATCTCTGACTGAGACAGCTTGGGTTAGCTTTACTGTTTCTAGACAGTCCAGCAGAGTAAGCACACTTGCTGGAGGACTGTCTGGGTTGCAGGACACTAGATACTGAAACAGATAATCTACAGGCTTTACAAAAGCTCTGATACCGGTCTTTCTGTACATAAGAAATAGTACATAAGAAATAGCCTGTCTATATTTTGGATGCCCAGATTGGCACTTGCTGTATTTACTCCTAGAAACATGTGAGCAATATGCTGGAGGTAGTTAAACTGGCTGCACTGCAGCGTGGGACTGGGCTGAGATGGTCAATCTACCCTGTAGTGTGTAGTGTGCTGAGATGTGTGGACTTCAGGTTGGTTACTGGCATTTAGAGGTCTTCATCCATTATGCAGTATAGATGTTGTTGCAGAGATCAGAGGAACAAGCTGAATAGATTTTCCTGCTTCAGACTGGTTTGTGGTTTTTTTGTTACTCCTCAGTGTCCTGGGGTTTTTGTCAGTCTCTGCAACAGTCTGGTTTTGACAAGGTTTCTTCAAGTTTTGGAGTCTGTCCCTGAACTGTGAATCTAAATCTACAGTAACACATTCCTTTTCCCTTTCCTGGGTTATATGATGAGGACGATAAGCCACTGAAGATTCCCAGCAGACCTGTATGGTTGCCTTACAGTGGAGTGCAGTCTGACAACCTGGTTTGCACTGGATGGCAACTGCCTTTTTTTCCCTGTAAGCTTTCCAACTGAGCTCACCCTCATCAACAGCTAACAGACCTCCTTTGTTAGCCTTGCCTCAGATGCAAGAGGCTTGCTAGTCATCTCCTGGGGGTTTTATCTCAATATGGAAGCACAAAATGTATTTGAGATGGAAAAAGAAGTTTCCAAAGCAGTTGGTAGTCTAACACAAGCGGGGGGAGAAAGAGAGAGAGACAATTCCTGTGAACAGCCATAAGGGTTAGACATACAGACAGACATAGACAGATTTACCACTTTGGCACTAATACTTTCAATCTTTTTACAAAAAGAAAATATTGCCAAGATGCTAATGTATACACATGGTAGCAATATGTTCATGAGGAAGTGTAGTTAAGTTAATTACTGGAGCTGGGCTGTATGGACTGTGTGTTACACAGATGGACTGTACGACACACAGGCAGTTTTTAAGTATGTAGATTCCTACTGAAGTGGCACAGCTTAATGACTCACTTGGATTAAAGCTGCTACAACCTATTGTCCTAATAATCCAGGATTTAAGCGTGCCGTAATTGTATGTATCACACATGAAAGAGCAATTTGTAGCTGTGGAAAGTTTAACACTGCTCCTAGCTACTTGGCTTTCTGTTTTCTTTACAGTCAGGAGCCAAAATTTGGGTTTCAGCTGTGTTTGTGGCACACAAAAGCCAATTCCTTTTCTTACTATTACAAACTAGAAGTAACTCCACTGAAGTACATGAAAGGGAAGCCAGTCTGGGTCTCTTCAGCAACAAGATACTGCTTGTCAGCGGGGTCTGCTCTGCGTCTTGCACTGCAGGTTGCCACACATGAGCCTTGCTTGTTTTTATTCTGTCATAGAATGATTTGGGATAATAGGCAGACCCCATCTGTTCCCATTTTAGGACGCTTTGCTTTCTTTTTCAAAATCTGCCCATAAATAAATACACAGAAAAAAATATTGGGGTGTGAAGCACACACCATGAGGTTAGCACAGGAGGTCCTGCTTCATGTCTACCAGCACTGACATGCTCAGCTATTGCAGCATATATCATACCTGACATCCAACATCACCTATGCAGCTCCTTCAGGCCTAAATTTGAATGTTGCAGGAAAGGGCTGGGTGAATGGAAAATTAACCTTCTCCAGTAACTGTTCCTTTCCTCTCAGGTTAAGTCAGGGCATCTCTGTTGCTGCAATCTTGTGCTGTGCCTGGTTCATACTGAGAGTTTGTGTGGGTTGCACATGGAATAGAGGTGATGTGTGGGATAAGAGGTTGTGTTGTGCGTCTTCTGGTGCACACATGGCTGGGAAAGTAGAGTTGTTTTCACAGCACTGAAGAGAAGACACTGCTTCATCCTTATTTTTGGCAGTGCTAGGGTGGGGAAGAGACTTTCTGGGGTAAGGGGACAGTCCTCCATAGTGCAGCTGTCATTGGGGAGGGTTTTAGCAAGGCAGGGGGACAAGGCACAACTCAGGAGGATGTATTTGCAGCTGCCTGCATACCTGTAGCATATCCCTTACTCTATTGTGAATTCTGCCCTGGGGTACTTCAGGGTTTTCCTTATCCTGAGGTGAAAATGCTTATTCCAAAGAAGCTGCCTGACACTCATTCTGTAGCAGCCAGACCTCTTGTATCAGATTAGCATTCCCTGTAAGCACTGTGGAATGGGATGCTGTGAACCCAGACTGGTGTGAGTGATGGTACATTGCTATTACCTAATTCTTTACAGTATTAAGGTAATTAGGAAACATGAGACTTCACAAAAATAGGCAGCTCGTTATACTGAGAGTATCAAAGGCATTTCTTCTCCCATGTCAATTTGAACAGTGCTCTTGGCTACTACATTACAGTAATCAGCTTAGCTAAATTTGTTTTGCATGTCTGATGTTAATGAATGACTGGTTGGTATTCTTTTAGGTTGAAATCTATAGCATCTTCATAAGACAGGGAAGTTAGCAGTCTGACTCCAGAAGTTGCAAGGCAGAAGAGGAACAAGGAGTTGAAATCCCTTCTCACAGTGCGGGGCTGCAGGAGGGCACCCCAGTGTATGTCATTTTGGGCTACTGCAGCAGCTGTGTATCTATTGAATCCAGGTGTGAAGAGCACAGATATGGATTATGGCCTCATTAAAACCTTGAAATAGCTCCTTTCTGGTCTAAACAAACATATTTGTATGTTACAGTGCCTATGAACGTGTGCCCATTGTTCCTCTCCCGTTTCCCTCTGCTCCAGGGTGGATCTTATAGTTTGTGGGGCTTTTGCTGTCACCCCTTCTGGGCATTTTCCAAATGTGGTAAAATGAAGAAACAATGGATAAGTGAAGTCTCCGGTTGGAAGCACACTTCAGCTGGATCGAGACAGTTCACACAAGACAGAATTGTAGGCAGGCCTTTTTCAGATGCTTTTTTAGTTGATTCAATTTATAATCTGTCCCTGCAAACATGCCATTTCTAATGGGTTCCATATGCCTCTGAGCCTTCCTGTTATTTCCTACTTTAAGGATTACTCTGTTCAGCAAGAAGTCTGCCACTCTGCATCTTGTCTACGGGTTGTTTTTTTTAAAACCCAAACAAAAACTGGAAGAGGGCCTAGGATTGGGTGCCACATTTACAGTCATTCTTCACAACTAACCTTGACCTCTGTTCTGACACTGCTGATGGCAACACAAAGAGTCTAAGACACATATGCTAATGCAAACAAGGGAGTTTGAGGTGTTTTGGCAGGCAAAAGTGGCATAGAAATAGACAGTATGAGAGACTCGAGGTGTCCACTTGCTGGTGCTACTATAGTGCTTATCGTTTTCCTCATCCATAATTAAATTTTTATTTTTTTCTTACACAAAGTCTCTAAACTGCTGTCATGCTGAATTATTTCATCCTGGTTCCAGAGAGTGGTTCTGTAAATACTCCTCTCGCCCACTTTTTATGGTTTATGGGTATGGAGAGGGTTTGAAAGCTCATTGCTACTTTACTGCCCACACATTTCCCCATCTATTCTCTATTTTGCTGCTGTCTCCTCCTCCCTACATTAATCCTCCATTAACATCACAAGGCACTGATGAAGGATGCCAAGGTCACTCCTGTGCCAGTGAGCTTTTGCAGCCATGGACAGTCACATCTTAATGCTGTCAGTTTTGGTTTTCCTCAAGAGGAGATTACCAGGAAAAAAAACCCCATTGTCAGCTGAGCTCCTGCATCCCTATAGTTTTCCTACTGAAATGAGGGAATTCTGTGAAGCCAGACACTGGCCAAGACTAAAGTCCTCTCCTTTCTGTGCCACTTTCAGTGTCTAACCAAAGAGGGGTCCCTAGTTAATAATGTGCTAAATTCCAAATGAATGCAATTAGTGTTTTAGGTAGCTTGATAAAATGGAAGAAGTGGGGAGCTGAACTACCTCTGGCAATGTCTTCCTATCTCATGTGACCTCTCTTCCTCAGTTCTCTTACCTGTTACTGTTTAAAATAAACTCTGCTTAGGGCATCTACATAGGCTTATGATGGGAAAAATCAGTATGTTGACATATGAATTACTATATTTAATTTGTATTAGACTAGCTGCTACAGCTTGTAAAGTGTCACGCTAGGCATTTTACAAACAAATTGCAAAAGGGAGTCCCTGCCAACATAGAATTTATGATCCAGACAGACAAGATAGACCCAACGCCAGAGAAGGCAAATGTCACCTTTACTTTGTGTCTGTGGAAACTGAAGCCCTGAGTTTCTTCAAGGTCATAAGCAGCCTCAGTGAGAACTGTGTAGTTTGTATCCCCAACTCCCAGCTCCCAGCTCCTGGAATAATATCTAATTTTTTAGACAAGCATCTCTTGTAAAATATTCTTAAGTTCCTCAAATTCCCAACCGAAATTAGAAGTTTGAATAGGAGTTGGCTTTTTTAAGTGACTTGCAAACTCAGAGCAAGACACCTATTAAGGAGCCATTAAAAAAATCAAGTTAGTCTCCCGAGGAAGATAGTTTTTAATTAACATAGAGCAAACTTGATTGGTTTCAGTGGGCACAATTCTATTCTGTATTTGCAGTTTGTATATTCTAAATAACCAAGTTGTGCGAGCTTATTACTGTCTAGAGCTGGGTGGACTTGCTGTCTGGGAAAATACAATTTCTAGCAGCTGGGACATTGAGAAATGGAAGAAATACAGTTCTGCCCTTTTAAAGAGAGAATCCTCTCCCCTGCAAGCCCAACAACATTAGCATGAGTTGTGATTTGGTTTGGCTGAAACATGACAAACAGGAATCTAAGCTTCCATGAGCTGCCTGTGAAAGTACTCATCCCCAGGCATGTAGAATATGAGCCTGTCACTTTTCTTTGACTGATTTATACTCAAAGGGGACAGTAAAAGAACTTAATTTTATATTTTGCCACATTAACAGCAGTTGGCTCATACAGACCACAGAACTATCCAGCTGCTGTGAGTTGAATTGAGAGGGAAACAATTCTTTTAAAAGGTCCCCAGAGATTAATATTTATAATTTCTATCTAATAGATACTTAATATCAACAAGAATATGTCAGTATCAACAAATGACAAATTAGTACTGGAATATAATGTGTTAAATCTTGCATAGCTATCACTGACTAATGAGGACTGACCTTTGCAGCAATATATACAGTCAGTTTATTAAAGCAGGGACAGAGCAATCTCTAGGCCTTTGGTCAATCTAGGTTGCTTGGGGCTGAGGAATTTCCATTTAAAATATCTCTTCAGGTGATAAAGACTGATTCAATAGAGATCAGCTAATAAAGAAAGTGCTGGAAGCTACTATTAAATTCTAGCTTCTGTCAGCTTAACAGCAAAAACTTTTAATGAGGAAACCATTAAAGTTGACCTAATGAATCAGAAATGCTTTTCCTTGCTGGCTAATTACAGAGTGCCTAGAATATCTTTTGACATATGTAATTTAGAAAATACAGATCTATTGAGTCCCCCTGCTCTCGAAGGAAACCTGTTGCATAGCAGAAAACTGGAAAATGCCCCTCTTAGGAGGATGCAGGGTTTGACCAGGATTCACTGAGGAAATATCTGCTGAGGTCAGGTGGGCTGGGTATAGAGAACATGAAAATGGATTAAATTAGGGGTTGATATGTAAAAATATTGTTTTGTCTAGAGCACTATGGTTGTGGAGGAGCACAGTAGGATACATAATAGATAAGAATGATTGCTGCACCCATCTGGTCTGTAAAAGAGCATTATGATAATGTCCAAATCAGTAAAGTAGAAAATACATCAAGATATTCTGTTTACAATTACAATGTGATGTGAGACATCAAAGAATGTCACTGGAGATGATATTTGCTGTTGGCTTGAAGTTTTTCTTCTGGCAGCAACATTTTCTTTTTGTGTGATCTAGGGGAAGTTCATCAGTATTAAAGTAGCATTCAGAAATCCAAGCATTGATCAGGTTGGACACTTAAGAACACAACTAAGAAATAGTTTCCGTTAGTGTTGTCCCTTCTCAACTTCCTTTCCAGAAAATCTTAATTTCTAAATAGGTAGGATAAATAAAAGAAGGGAATGATTCCTGTTTGGCAGAAATGAAGCATAAAGAAATGAAATCATTTATCAAAAGTTGCAATGGAAATTTGCATTGGAACTAGGAACAGAACTCAGTTTTTATGAATCTTAATTTGAAAATTGAACTGCAGCCCTAGCCTGTGTGTGGTGGGTGATTTATGATTATTGTAATCTATTTCCATTGTCATATGAAACTTTCTGCATTACTAGGTCAAGTCCGAGCTTTTCCCTCCAATTCCTAGTTTACAGAGCTCTGACATATATCAAACATATTTCCAGGCTATTCAAGGTCTCAAGGAACCCTGATAGACAAATGTAAGGTGTTTGGGTTTTTATGTGATGTGTCAAAATGTGGTTCACAGTAAAAATCACAACCCATTTTACAGAAGTTGTCAGTTTAGGAGAAAACCCAGATGTGCAACATACTGTAAATAAAGAACCCCGTGTCTGTGATTCTCACAACTCAACTTCTTCCCTCTGTGATTAAGAAGAAAAACCTTGAGTTAAAAAGCAAAAGGTGCACAATTTGTGGACACAAACCAAGCGAGATGAGGTGCAAAGGGCACTGTAGTTTTAAACCGTAGCAAAATACGTCAACTGTTTAGAACAAGAGCCTCCTGCTTCCAATGAATTGCCACAGTCAGATTTGAAAATTTTGAAATGTTTAATTAAGAGAATAAAATGTAAAGTGACTTCTGGCTTGTTTTCTGGTAGTTTACTATGGTTTTAAATCTTAACAGAGATTCCTAGGAAGTAGGAATTATTCTCTATTGAAGAGAATAATTCAGGTTTTTTGGTTCTTTTTGTAGAATGAGAGATACATATGAAGATTTCCTTTCAAGCTTCTTTGAAGTTCATATGAACCCAGCTAAGCTGAGCAATGCTGATGTATGTTCCAGTAAGGCCCTGAGATGGTGATTGTGCTGGGGCTAAGGCTTAAGCCTGATGAGTTCTTTAGAGTAACTACATCTTCTGTAGGAGTGGTATTATACCATGCACCAATTGACCTGTTGACTGTACTGGCTTCCCTAGGGCAGCTGGTTTCCAGGCAGTGAGTATTTGTGCACTTTTAGCCAGGACCTGGGCTTTTGCAGGGCTGGCATTTGTAAACCAGATACGCCGTCATATACCCAGCCTGCAAACACTTGGACTCGTTGCCGTTGATGCCAAACTGCAGTTAGGGAGCTGATGAACCTCATTAAGACCAGACCTTTTTAAAAGATACACTCAATGCCAGCAGCACTGCAACTTCTCTCCTGCTCCAGCAGATGCTTAAATCCTGGGAACTCCAGCCGATGTTATTTGTTGATATCTGTGGCTACCAGGCAGCGGGGACAGGCTGCTCTTCTGTGCTGGGCGCACATGAAATGTGGCTCTGGTTGCCCAGAGGGATGGGAAGTGGAGTCGACTGTGGGAAGTGGAGTTGGCTGTCTTGCATCCTGTGTGAGAGACTTGACAGGCCAGGCTCCAGGCCAGCCCTCTGGAGACTCCCTTGGCAAATACAGTCAAAGGGAGCATGATGGAGGGTGAAGAGTTTCCATCTTTATGTTAAGGTAGCAGCCAGTGCCAAGTGACTAAGGTAGCAGTCCTGTGTCTTTTACCGAAGAGACTTGCCATTACTGCGCTAAAAATCCAACTGTCCTTAATTTCTTAATATTTTCTTCATGTTTGCAAGTACCATGTATCCAATACAAATAAATGTCCTTTACCCTCCTTTCTCAAGAATTTGAGTGACTCAAACTTGGGACACTCTTCCTTTGTCCTCTGCATTTTGAACCTTGAGGATTATATGTGCCCTGAGCTTCTTTGTTAGGAACTTTCTTTCCTAATTTCATAATTCTCTATTATTAACTCTAAATGTCACAAGGATTCATTTAGTTTCCCAGATTTTTTCAAGTGGGGTTCCACTCTGAGGCAAATCGGCAGTGTGCTGTCTAAGAAGCAACTTCTGTCTAGTCTTTCCCTGTTAGAATTTCAAGTGAATACATAATATCATGTAGAACTATTAAGAAGATTTATGGTTCTGTGTATTTAACATCCCAGAATTTTGCACTGGGCCTTCTGGTACTGTTTATTTACTTAGGGTTGGTTTTAGGCTATAGGCATTAATAATTTTATGACTGAGTGTTCCTAACAGATGGCTTTACGGGCTGTAACAGCCACCAAAGAGCAGTGCCAGGGAGCAAAATGAAACCATATATAATACAAACAGTTGTGTGCGGGCTTGCTGTAGGTCATAGAAATACCTCATTTATTCAGTATCCTTCTGTAAAGGAGGGTTAGAAACACCAGCTAAGAATGGATCCAAAGGGACTCCCTCTGGATAATATTAGTGGTATATTATTGTGACTTGGAGAAGTGCGTAATTGGTACCAGTCAAAGGGGCCCTCTTTCCTTTCCTTCCTCCCTTTTTATGTGTCTTGATAGAAAGACCTATAGATTCATGCCTTATTACAAGTTAGTGTGTGTGTTTGAGGACAGTATATGGTCTGTTACTGCTGAAAATAGAATAGCTTGTTGGCTTTTGGGGGGAATTGGAAAAGAGAATGAAACAAGTGCAACAGAAAGTGGTCTGACCTATTTGTTGTGCAAGTCAATAGGGAGAGTGGTACCAGCCTGTTCTTCTGTGCCCCATAAATCTGCAGGCAGTGCATTGTGGTACCTGGTGGGTAATTTTTTCTTGGGTCTGTTCTTTGTTAATACTCTTCTAGATCCAGGGAAGGAATCCAAGTCTGTAGGTCAGTGAAGGCTGTGTGAGACACGGATTCACCAACCTCTTTTGATAGTTATTTTAAAGGAAAGCTTATGCGTGTTGACATGAAAGAAGTTTATGTATATCAACATGAAAGAAGCACATTACAGGCTTGTAATCTAGAAGCCCATTTGGGCATATGCCCAACTTTTCTGGTGGAACTCAAAGGTCTTGTGACTCATTGGCAGCCTCTGATACTCCACATCAGGGATTTATCACTGATCCCACAGAAGTAGTGCCAAGGCTTACCTTATCTTGACAAGACTGCATTACATCCAGCTGCATCTCAATAACTTACAGAAGTTATGGATAGCTCTTGCATAAATGGAGATGTAACAACTTGTAGCATGATTAGGGGACCCCAGACTATAGCCCACCCTTTTAATTACTGCAGAGACAGAAGGCAGGAAAAAAACCCCAACCACTGGGTCTCCTGGATAACTTTACTTGCTTAGTAATCTTGATAGGAATTTATTACCTGTTTGTGTCTCAAAATACCACAGGCAAAGAGAGAGGGAGAGAAGGAAAGTAGAGAAAGAAACTATTGTGTGATTTCTTAAGGTTTTATTTTGCCGAGCTAGTTTATAAGCAATACAACGATGACGTAGGATGCAGCATGACTTGTAGTAAAGATTCAGGAGCATCTTGATGACTTGGAGCATGATTTAAAAAAAAAATAAAGGCCTATTATGCCAATCTTTTAGGGACAAGGAATTCTTGTAGTAAAACTGGAGGTAATCTTTACAGTTTTCCAATCGTACAGCCTTTGAAAAAAAAAATCATGATTCTTTTTTAATCATTTGGGAACACCTTGGGTGAAAGGAGTGTCAATTCACCAAGTAGTTCTTATGGACTAGAGCACCTGTGTAAATTCACTGTAAGTGAGCAGGACTTTAACCTCCTCTACTTTCATATGTATGGTATGATGAGGGGGATAGAGAAGTCTGACAATGTAGTTTAAAATGCTATATGTTTGAATAAACTTGACTTGTGCTTATGCTGTATGAACAAATATTTGAAGAATACGGTGAAATTTTTTTTTTTTTTAAGTGGAGTAAAATAAATCTGAGCACTGAGATTAAGCCTTAGTAGTAGATGTCAGTATGTATGAGAATGTACAAATAAGAAAATCTTTAATAATCTGCCATCAATGCGGGGGCCGAATTTAGCTTTTCGTATTTCACTGTAATCCGTACTGTCACTAGGGTCTGGTAGTTCTTCTTTTATCTGGTGTGTTGACCTCTTCTGAGCCATTATATCTTTTCTCTGCAGTAGCCTGATTTAAAAATGTCAGTCATTATGAATTAGGTTCAAAAAATATTCCTGGATGGTGGGTCTTCAGTGCTACCTCTGAAATGTTAAGTGATGATTACGTCAGAGGACAAGAAGCTGATTTCTATGCAGATGTCAGCAGGAGTCTAACCCTTATGGTAGGAACTGAAAGGCTGGTACACATTGTATCATATGCTTTTATGCTTGCTCAGGACCAGAATTATCAGCAGTTTTGTTTTGTCTATATAAATCATGCTGTGCCCAGATGTAGTACTAGAGAAACAAATTCTCCGAATACTTGTTTGGAGATCATGAATGTAGCAAGTGTAAGGAGACCCTGGTGACGATGGGTAGGCACATGCAAACTTGCAATGTGTAGAGTTGTTCAGTGGTGAAAATCTGGAGGTCAAAGTGCTATTGATCTCTTAAACTGGCAAGGGAAGCCCATTAGTGACAATGCTACAGACCAGTTTCTCCTAAAAACCATTCTCTGAGTGTTCTGGTAACAATGATGTGATCTTTGTGCAGAGAGTGGTACTGCATGGTCTGTTATCAGATGATTCACTGCAAGAAGCAGATAATCCTCTGTCTTCTCCTTAATGTCAGACAAGCTAATGGGAGGAGACCAGACTCAGGTTTGCATTTTGCTGTTGCTGCCAACAATTACAAAGTCATTCTACCTAGTACCCCCCAGAACTTCAGAGTATCTTAAAGATGGCCAGTGATTCCTTGAGAGGTTTCAGTTTGCCCTGGAAGCAAACTATGGAAGTAGTAAGATCTTAGTTACTTTTCCTAATTTTCAGTGCCCTTCAGGGAAAACGTTTAGCATTTATAAATTAGCAACTTGCTAATTTATAGATACTAATTTATAGTTGAATGTTACTTGCTTTTAAATCTTCTCTATTTTTTTCTTTTGATAGCAAGTGATAAGAGAGTTGCCAAAAAAGAACATTAGCAATCCTGATGTGTTGGCTCTTGTAAGTGTTTCTATCAAATAATGCTGTGATGATTTGGAATAAAAGCTAATAAGACTACTTTCTCCAGAAGTCATTTCCACACTGCCTACTAGTTTCTGCAGATTCTGACGGACTCTGTCTGAGTATCTATGTTTAGCCTCCTTCCCCACTGCCCTGTCTCTAATCCACATCTAGCAAGGGCCTTTTTAGCAGTTGTTTGTGGTAGGTAACTTGCTGCATGCTGTGGGTGTTGGATTATTGGATTATAAGGTTCTGTTTGCCTCCTCCCTGGGCTTGGTACCCAGAAGTCACTTTTATCTTTTTTCAACCTGCTGCTGTGTGGTCCTTTTGAACAACCTTATGTATGAATTAAAAAGAGGGAGGGAGAGGGGATGCTTACAAGAAGGAAACGTTTTGCTGACATTTGCAGGATAACTGTAAACATGAACAGTAGTGCTATGTGTACACCTTTCTAGTACAAACAGCTAAACTTGCTTTATGACAGTTAACATGAATATAAAATATTCATACACTATTCAAGTATGCAGTGATGAGCTCAAAGAACATCACTCTTTCATGAGCTTGTTGGTATATTATTCATACTCTGTACCATTGGTATCTTTAGACAGTATTTTTAATGTGCACATTATATACTCAGAAATATTACTTATTTACACTTAATTTTTGTGAGACTTGCATCAAAAATGGTACTGATTCTCATCTTGTGTGCTGTGCAGAAGAATTAACAAGTCCATCCCTCTCCTTTGCGATACTTGCATTTTGATTTAGATTAAGCTTTTTTTAAAATTACTTCCTGCTAAGGTGGTTTGAGTGACATTAATGTGAACTCATAATGAGATGGCAAAGTTGTGATGTTGTGGATGTTAATGGTATTGTTTCCATGTTCACAAAATTACCTGAGATTTTTCAAGTAGAAAGCAGTCCACAACTTTAGCTAAAGCTGCACAGTCCCAGTGACCAGATATTTCTCTTACAACTTCTGTTTAGCCACTTAGGGCAAGTGAACCAATGTTTATCCGGTTTAACGATGGAAATGAGGTGTGGAAAATCACCCTGTGAATATAAATGCATGTTCCCAAATTCTCTAATAAATATTTGAACCTTTTGTAAAATTTCAACAAAATTATAAGAAGTTGAAAAATACTGTGTTCTTATGAAAATCAAGTGCAATTTTCAACCTCCAAAACCATTAGTTTGGCCTGCACCAACTAAGAGATGGTAAATCATTTGCTCAGTCCAGTCCCTAATTGTTGTTGTTCAACTCACCATTTGGTGTGTGTGTGAGCAGGGGGCAGACTGCAGCTCAAAGCATCTCTTGCCCGAGGGGTAATTTAAATAGAAAGAAGCTTTTGGAGGTAAAATGGAGGTGATGGGGATCTCATACTGTCACTTTAGTTAAATTAATTTTAAAAAACTAACTAAATCAGTCAATCTTGAGGAACAAAAGAATTGAAAATAAAACATCAGTCATTCCAGTGCTCATGGGACTGTTATTGCCACCCTTTTTGCCTTTTCCATACCCCGAATTTCTTTTGCAATGACTTCTTACATTGTGGTCAGGAATGAGTGTAATCCTCGGCAGCCTGATCCAGGTTAAATCAAACACAGACCCCACACCGATTTCTAAAATGCCGTGATTCTGTCACTTGTCTGTCAGTATGTTTGCACAAGGCTTCACTCAATGGGTTTCTGATTTTCGACTCAGGCTTGTGCATACATGATTAATGCACATTATTTTTCACTACTGTCATATGGAAAAGAATTTCAAAGAGGAGGATTTAGAGTTAGTTGCTCTGCCTAAATAGATATAATTACAAGAACGGCTTCACTTTCATTGACAATCAGTGCCCTTGTGTTCTAGTGGTATCAGAGTTATAAACCCACAGCATTTAGGGTTTGAAATACAAATTTTTTTTCTGAGCTGAGATTCCTTCAAGATGGGAGTCAAATTTTATTAATTATTTTTTCTCCAAATACTTACTATTTTCATACCCAGTTGGGTTTGCATAGTAAGCAGACAGAAATAATGTCTAACTTTCACTATTTTCCAAGATATATTTTTATGCATATTCATTCTTCAATGATCTTTATTCAATGTTAAATCTTCTTTGCAGTTTGGATCCAACAATAAAAAATATTTATTAATGATCTTTCACATACGAACTGGAGTAGGATGTTACCATGACAAATTGTAATGTGCAACTGTGCAATTTAAACTACTCTCTTGCAGTACCTCAGATCAAGCTTCTGTGTAAAGTAAGTTTATTTAAAAGTAATAATTAGTACAAAAGACAAATTGAACAATTTGTTTTGGCTGTTAGATGAAAACATTATGTGAAAAACTGGATGCCAAAACAACCTTATGCCCTCAAAAAAACCCCTGATACATCAAATGTCTCTGAAACTGGTTTAGTCATCAGCTAGTGACATACCACAACTTTATGCCTGGATTCCTTAATACTAGGAAGGTGCAAGGTCTGGCCTTTACCCATTCTGGGTAATGAAAAAGGAAGCTATCTACATTTATGTAACAAGAGTTAGCAGCTTCTGCATCCCAGAGGACACTAAGCTTAGATAATGCAGTGAGAATGCTAGAGAGGAAAGATTTAGAGATGGTCCTGGAATTAAATGTATACTTGGTATCATTATTTCATTGAGGATGACAATATTGACCATGGATTCAAAGGCAAGTGATCAAGAAGGTGGAAATGATATCTGCATTGAAGGCAGTTGCAGGGCTTCATATTCATGTACTCAAGTCTGAGGAGTCAAATAATCTCCACCTCAGCTTTTGGAAGAGATAGCTCCATAAGGTGGAAATTTTGATAGCAAATATTTCTGTTGAAGCTATCTAACAGTGAGAAGATAAATACCAAATTTGATACATATACAGAAGAAAGGGTAACAGATTATACTATACTACAAGTTGAAGGCAAAAATATTCTAATATCTGAGGGTAAACAGGAATTGGTATAAAATCTATCACAGGTTTACTAAAGATAGATTTTTATCAGACTAATGTAATGGTGTTTCTTGGCTAAACAGACAGTTTCTAGATAAAGACAATGCAATATTGTTTACTGTAACATTCAACATACAATGCCATGTGGGGACATGTTGGAGAAAATTACTTCGAGATTAAAAACAGGGGCAAAGTAGATAAACTCAGTTTGAAACAGCTGCTGGGAAGGGCCCCTTGCTTGTCCAAGGGAGACGAAGCATTTATTTCACTGGATTGTTGCTTAGCCTACCAACAGCAATCTGGGTTAGTAGACCTGTGCTGTCTATTATAGCATCAGGACACAACACCTGGAAGCAAGAACATTTTAGGTACAAAGTAGTCTCTAAAATGGTGTGGTTCTGGATCAGTGTGCTGAACAGAGTAACAAGGGGAAAGAAAGCCTTTTGTCCTTGCAGCTAGGAAGAGGCTGAGAGTATGTTACAGGGCTCTTGCTCAGTTACGTAAGCAGCTTCATAAGGCATTTCTTTTGGGTTGCTGGGTACTGGGGAGAACCTGAGGTCTGCATGAGCCCTGGGTAGATGTATTTGATGGTTATCTTCCTTTGTCAAGTAGCACTAATGTAAAATGCCTTGTATTTGCAAAACTTTCATCTGGATAGTTTCTTGAGTCTAGACTAGCTCTTAGTAAAAAGAGAAGCGAAAAATCTTTCAAAGGCCATCTTGGGCCAGTTTGACATTTCTTTTTCTCTCATGGCATGCACTGTTTATAAAATAATAAAGCAACAGCCATTTAAATATTGTTTCTCATTGCATGAAGATACATTTGCAAATATTAATATGTTTGTGTTTGGTTTTTTCAACCCTTTCTTTTTAAAATAAGGCTATAAATGTTAAATGGTGTTATGTTTAGCTCAATACTTTTACACTTCTTTACAGTGTTATGTACTGCAGTGAATGACACTAATGATATTTTGTACACTTATTCTCTTGTTGATACTTTTATTGACTGGTTTGTTTTTTGTTTGGTTTTTTTTGTTTCTTTGTTTGTTTTCTTTTAAGAACTATCTATTCCTGTGAAATTTCAGTTAGTGCTTTTCTTTGTGATCCAGAAGGAGATTTAGCAAGAATTGGTCAAACCACCTCAAATGAAATATATATTGCAGTTGACAGCAACTGAAGGACCCTCGTTTACTCACCTGGACCACATCTGTGTACACTACCATTTAAGTAGGCTTGGAAGATGGTAGAAACTTCAGTATTAGCTTCATGTCACTAAAGCAAAGCTGAGGAATTGTTATAAAATACAGATCTCTGCCCAGGTCCTGTAGGATGTATGACAGGTGTGACATATTCTCCATCTGAGCCTGTTTGCCAGTGATTGAAATATGAGAGTATACATATTATTGATGCTACACTTTATATGATTTACTCTATTTAATTTACTTTAAAAGGAGGAAATCTTATTTTTCCTCATAGTCTATGATATATCTCTACAAATGAGATCCTTGACATATACTGAAATTTGTAGCATTCTCTCAATCAGAGGGGAACATTAGAATTATGATAAATCTGTGAGGTGTTACTGTAATTTTGATTTCTGGCTTACGTTACCTGTGAGTAGAAAAAATGATCAGGCAATCCTAAATGAGATAAAAATCTGATTACCAGTTACTTCCTTTATTTTATTTTATTTTCATATACTAATTTCCTCATTCCTCCTAGTTCTTTTGTCCTTGTGTGTCAGCGTGATGGCACCAGTGTCCCTGCAGTACTGCCCTTCCACTGCTGGTTATTGTTACTGTACTGTGCTGCATCACCCACTGAAGAAGGTCATTCCCAATTGCCCTTCAAGGGCTGACTTAGGAACAGGGAAAACAGGTTTTGTCATTTGCTGCCAGATTTGCTTTTATGGTTCCAAATTTTTCTGCATCGGGTTATTAACCACAAATGCCAGCCTTTTGAGAGCTTCATGTAATCCATTTTGCAGTGGTTTTATGCCTTGTGTCAAATCTGCTTCCCTTTCCCTTCCCTCGAGAGTGTTTATTGCATTCCTCTATGTTTTTGAGGCCTTGGGGAATCACAGAAGTGGAGTGTATACGGCATACACTTGCCAATGATGTTTTGGTTGTGTGAGGCTGCTGATGGAGGGTTTACTCTTTGCTGTAAGGCAGTGGTGCAGCCTCCATCTGGGAGCATGCCATGGGAGGTCGACAGTCTTCTCCTAGTGCTGTGCACCATGAAATCTCACAAAGATTCAGCAGGAGAGCAGTTGGACTCAAGTATCTACAGTAGGTAGTAGCTCCACAGCAGCTTACAGGATGTATTTGTTTTTTTCCTGGCTCTTACACATCTCCTTGCTTTGTGCTTTGTCGATAAAACCAGTTCTGGGATGATAAGTTTTGATCCAAAGAGATAAAATCATGAAAGCTAGCCTTGAAGAGAGTGGCACAGAAAGTAACTTATCCTCTTTTTCCTTCTGGTAGTGATAAGGATTTAAAAAAAAAAATCAGAAATACTACTTGTGCTATTAGCAAGCTACTGAGGGGGTAAAATCCTGGGATTCAAGGGAGTTAATGCTGAATTTATGAAAGGGAATTCTGACTAAAAAGCTCAGGACTTCATCATTAATCTTAGAAGTGGGGAAAGCAGGAATGCTTCCTTCCTCAGTCAGCTTTTCACTAGAGGAAGGCTCCTCAGTGATTAGCTCAATGTCTTTGTTAGGATACTTTTAACTGTCACCAACTCTTGTGGCACCTTGGGCAACACATGTGAGAATAGTGGGAATGCCTTGCCTGGTATGACCTAAGGGTGGTATGTTCCTCCACCATGTTACAGGAGTTGTGTCCTGATGTGACATGCGAAGTCTTGGTAAAATAAAACTCTCACTGCATATCCAGCAGGTCTTTCAGGAAACATCAAACTTCATGTTTAGATAAAATCTGAAAATTCTTTGAGTTTCCTTGCACTAAAACCATTAACATGTTTTCTATCAATCAGAAAGCCACAATATATGTAGCTTCCTTATATCATCTTTAGAAAGAATTTTTCCCGCACTAAATCTTTAGTGTTCCAAGGTAATTACATTATTAAGTAGCTGCAGTCATCTTTGAAATCCACACTGGGTTTCAGGACTGAGTTCACCTTTCTTTGGGGGAAATTTTGTGCATCAAAAGCATGGAAGGAACCCATGACTTTGCTCACAAATCACTTTTTTAATTGGAGACAACCTCTGTACAGGAGCTGAAGTTTGGCACTGCACCTCAGCTCAGCCCAAGAAGAATGGAGCAAAGAAACCATGCAGGAGGACTGTCTAATCTGAGAGTTCTGGAGGGATGTTAGCCTGCACTGCATTCCCCATCTCGAGGATGCACAGTAAAGCTGTCCGGGTGATGGGGGAAGTTTTGATGGGGCTGGAGTGAAGTCTGAGAAGCAGAGGTGCAAATCCTCTGTTCTTAATTTCTATGCTCTGAGACTGTTGGACAGTGAAATGCTTTGTATTCAGAGGTAAAGAGCACATTTCTTACAACCGGAACACATAAAGCTTTCTCTGTATTGTGCTAATAAAACAATTCTTAATGCTTTTGTTCAAGAAGTAGATCTCCCTTGTAGGCACAAAATCCAGATCGCTCAGGGAGATACGTCAACCCTAAATCCCACAGAGAGGGACAGACAGGTCTTTCGGAAGTGCTCCCTCAAAGTGAAATAAATAAGGACAATACAGCATTGAAAAACCTCCTACAGTTTCAGAAAATAGATACCCATATTCTATTTGCTAAAATACTACAGATAAGCATTACAAAGTATAGCCAAGCCAACCTAATTATATTACCTTCCAATTCTACTCTGATCTATTTCACTAATATTGATTTCACTTTGTATCCCATTTGAGCTTACAATGGCAACTGAATTAAGCCAATGTACTTAATTTTGATGTCTATCTGTGCAGAGAAAGAATAATATAGGCCTGGTGGAGATCATTACAGGGAACAAATCCTCCTGTAGATTTTTCTTGCGCTATGGTACAGCATTAGTCAACCAATGCATCTGTCTATGCAATTTAAGAAAAGAAAAATCAGATGATTCACAATAAAAAAACCCCTCGTAACAGGCTATTGAAAAGCTCATTAATTTTACAGCAACATCCATATATTGATTTCACTCACTGTAGGTAGAATTTTGATAAAGATGGCATTTTGAAATTGGTCAGAAATTACACTCTCCATTTCTTAAGATTATCTATTACTATTATTATTTTTTTAAACAACACTGTACATCGGTATAATCCATACACATCTATTGTAATTTGTTTAATGATCTTGTCTCCTGGCAGCAGTGTTCACTATGTCCTAAGTGGAACAAAATAATGAGAAGTCGATCTGGTAGACAGGCAACAAAAAAAATCATACGTTTTGTAGGTATTGGAAACTTTAAAAAGGAGCTGATTTTGCTGAAACAGGAAAAAAGACTTAGAGTTATCACATGAACTTGGAAGATTAAATATCATGGAACTGGAAATCTTTTATGATTAGAGATAGGCAAAAAAGACTTTGAAGAGTAAATTCACTGAGAAGAACAGTTTGGCAGCTCAAACTCAGGACAAATCTACACATATTGCTTCAGCTACAAGAAAAAAATGGAGGAGAATAACAATAGCTGGTTTCAACACTTTCAAAAGGAAACGTTTTGGTTCTGTTTGAAGGTGTGCTTTCATAGATTTCTTTAGGACTAATAAGTCAAATCTAGGGCTATATAAAATTTTTGGAAATAAACTAGGAGGAAAAAAAAGGCTTAAGTTCACCTTGAGACATCGGAGTTTTTTTCCTTTAGTTCTTGTGCTGAGCAAAAATCCATTATTCACACAGTGGCAGAGACTTTCAACTGATTGGATATTTATGGGTAACAAGAATATCCAGTGTTTTAACCCTCAGGCTCCAGGAAACCTTCTCTAACTTCTAGCAAAGGAGCTGTTAAAGGTAGTTACTCCTGGGAAGGGAGTACGTGATTTCTGACTCTGAAGATTTGAATCATGGTCTGAAGTAGAGACTAGATTTTGTACGACAAAGCAGGGGCCGCAGGTCCCTCACACGATTCTAGTTTTCATAGGAATGTTAGACTCTGGTCTAAAGCCCTAGACATGACTTTGCTGCAGGTAAGCTGTGAAGGATGGTAATGAAGGCAGGATGCTGACAGGCACAAACTGCACCCTCTTGGTAGTTGCTATATAGGCATTATTTGTCATCCAAAAACACAGAGTTGTTGCACCTTTTACTTATGTAGACCCAGGTCTATTATTGCAGGGATGAATTGAAAGGAAAGTAAAAGGATCCGCTGCAATATTTGCATATTCATAAAACTTAATTAACCAGTTACAGGGCAACTACAGAATATGCACAGATTTTGCACGGACCCTTTTTTTTATTGTTTGAAAGGAATAAATGGCAAGACCCAAAGCCTCGTATTCCACTCACATTTATACAATGTAATATTATGTTGTGTTTTGTAATACAGGTGCGTGATTAATTCATATTAATGTGTGAGTGGCGGACAGGCAACCTAGAGACCACCCAGAGTTGTTTGAGTTTGCCTCTACTGTTGACAGCCATAGCTATGACTAATTAGGGGCTACTGTCAAATGCTCAGCTTTGGTAGCATAGGTGGAGCTGTGAACTTCTGTATACATACGGTATACTTGTTAAAACCTCAGTTCTATAGATTTAATCCTAACCTTTTTTCTTTCTTTTTTTTTTTTTTAAATATATTTTATGACAGATGAGGAACACTTTGCATGCCATTGTCTTCATTATGAATTGGGTTTGCTCTTCAATCTTGATGTATTTTATTCTCTACCTTATATTTCACAGGCTGTGCATACACAGCTTCTCTGATAGGAACCTTATCCTCTTGTGTTAATTTGATATCTGACATTCAGAGAATGACCCTAGTGCAACAAAGATGATGATTGCTTTTTACCAATTAAAATATACCCTGACATGAAGTATTAGGCCAGCTATTTATGTTAGCATTTTAAAAGTATCTGTCAGTCAATGCAAATTGTATGACTGGAAAAGGCAGGAGTCGAATAAACTGGTAGGTGAATTCAGGCAATTAATTTTCAATTTTTCAGAGAGAAAATAGGCAGGGAGTCTTTGATCTTTGTCATTTTCCAAGAGGGAGACCCCAAGCAGTGTGCACTCGTTTATTTTATGGTATCCTAACCCTCTGAAAGTATTAACTTGTGCAAATTAAACAATGCACTTGGACTTCCTTAAAAAATCTCTCAAGTATTTACTTCCTCTGCTCATCAAGTTCCTTAATTTCCTAATTTCATACTTTCTGTCCTTCTCTGAGAGTCCTTCTCCTTATCCAACAATTGCCCCGGGTTCTTTGTCGCTTGTGAGCGATGGGCTCTGATGTGCCCTTCTGTCCTGTGCAGTTGTTGCTTGGGATGTTGAGCAGTACCTCGGGTGATGAATATGTAAGATGAGACACCCAGCCTCGCTGTCTGGAGCTGTCAGCTTTCTCCCTGACAGGCTTCCTATGTGGTGGTCTCGAGCTAATTTAGGCCAGTCAAGGATTACCATTTCTGCTCACCCCAACAAGTGATTCGAGGCTGTTATTTAGGAATTTCTGAGCATGGTGATTATATTTGGAGAGGAGCAAGTGCCCCTGCATTCCTGCCCTTTCTTATCATTACCATGACAGATAGGGATAGACATACACAATATGTTGTCCTAGAATTCACGCTGTTCCAAAATCTCTCATGTCACTTTGAAACCCAAATCCTTCACATGGCATCTGGTATATAATAAACACTTCAAATTGTTGAGAGATTACAGAGACAAAACGACATTTATTATAATTTTTGTGGGTTTACTGAGGAGAGCAAAACTTGATATCTAAGTCTGCATGTGAACCAGTGCTCCTGGTTTCATGTTCTCAAATACCATATTGCAGTCAATAGGAGAGACCCTATTCCATTTTTTTTCTTAAATGCTTAATCAGAAGAGCAAGATGCAAACACAGAAGAAGGTTCAACTTTTCCTTCTGGCTCTGTGTCACCCACCAGCATTATTTGGTTTTGGAGAGAATATGCACTGACTCTACATCTTAGCTGAGCTTCCATAAATCCTCTTTCTTCCATTGTTGGATCTCAGACTATTCCTTCTTTGTGCACAGTCACGACACTCTGTGGCCTTTCTGCCAGAACTGCCTTTGCTTCTCTTTACTTATATTTGTCTCTTCAAGAAGATACAAACTTTTGTGATAACTTTCTACTGTGTCCTTCTGGTCTGTGGTTTCTAGACATTCTAGAATTTAAATATTTGTTTTCCACTGTTTCTTTTAATAATGTATTTCATGAAAAAAGGAATCTCTCTGTGATAGTCAGTATCAGTCAACATGGACATTGTGATAGGTTTAATGTAGTATAAAGCTACACAAGAATGGGTAACTAGAAGGCATTATAGTCAAGGGATTTTAAATAATGGTGTATTTATCCAGGATGGCAATGGTATTTTGTGGTGCTGAATTGCAATATACATTTGAAAACTGATGATCTGTTTCCTGAGGAACACTTTCACTGGAAGTGCTTCTTGCATGGACCTGTGAGTGACTTGGTTCAGCCCACTCACAAAGAGAATTTGTTGCAAGTTTCAGTGCTGGGCAGTAAGTCGGTGTTAAAGGCAAAGATCTGGGAAAATACACATTAGCTTTTTTTTGTATTATCTTTTTTATATTATATATTTTTAAAAAGGTAAATATAAACAAGGCTCAGTTAATGACCTGCCAAACAGTGCAGTCAATGTGAGAGAATTTGTACAATGAGAGAAAAATGTGTAAACCCTTGCTGACTGAATGCCAGAAACACATAACTAAATGGTGTTTTGCAGTGAAATGCATTCATGCCACTGAGTTCCCAAAGCAGGTGAGTTGGCTTGAGTACTTGTTAACATTACAGGATTTAAAAAAAAAAGGTTGGCTAGTCTAGACAGTAGCATCTTAAATGGGAGATATACATATTCCAGTTCCTTCATTGCATGGTCGTTATTTTTAAAACAAGTTTATGCCTTCTTTAGTTTTCTGCATAAGCCTCCATGTGTTTATGGTCTGCAGAGCCCCATTCAAAAGAGAAAATAGTAATGAAAATATCTCTGGGCTAATAAATCCATAGTAGGTTGTAAACTTTCATCAATTCCTTCAAGAAATTATAGAGACCAAATATAAAAGCAGAGAGTCAGAATAGGAACTTACCCATCTATGGGATTCATATTCTACTGATGGAAGAATATTTCTTGGATCAGTCAGCTACGTGTTCTTCCACCAAAGAAATCCTGACTTTTTTGGTTTGGTGAATGTTTTTATCTTTTTTTTTTTTTTTTTTTTTTTTGATAGATGGCAGGGATATTGCTGGAATCATTCTCTGTTATCACCATTTTGTGAAGTGCTAATTTTTTTAGCCTTGATGATTAATAGTAGATGATTTATCAAATTTATATGGGTGGCAGGGGAGAACAGACACCCTAATAGAGTTTTGTCCTTGTTACAGTGGCTACTGTAGAATTATGCAGTGAGATCCCCACATACCTCCCCCACAACTTGAATTCTGAGCAGATGAATCAGACAAAGGATATGATAAAAATATCATTAACCTCATTTTACATTCAGGGAACTGAGTCAAAGAGGAAAGAAATGATTTCTCTAAGGTCTGTGGCAGAGGTGTGAACAGAAATCAAAGTTTCCAAGCCCTTGACTCCATTTATTTCTTATTAGTAATGCAGCAAACAGGCACATCTCTCTCAAAGACAGAAGAACTTCCCTGCCTGATAAACTGTATGATCACGCAGTAAAAATCTTACCAGGTCCTGTCCAGAGACCCTGTGGTGCAAGTACAGAAATACTTCTCTACCACAAGGGTGTTGCATCAAGCCTGCCTCGGGAGATGCTGCCATCACAGTTTTACAATAATAAGGATGTGTGTGAACTGCCCTAATCAGAGAGGATGGTTTTATTTTGTGTGTTAGAGCAAATGACATGATGTGGTCTCCCTTAGGGTGAGAAAACGTGCCTTTACAAATTAATGGTGTATATACTTAAAAGAAGGCTTCTGCTTCTCTCCGGTGGCAAAAAAAAAGGTACCTCCTGAAAAGAGAGCAAGCCAGAATTTTCTGGGTTTTAATTTTCCTTTTGAACGCTACATTGAAATTGTGAGGTACTGGGAAGATATTCAACATTCAGTTCTAGTGTTGCAACAGTCACTTGCTTGGGAATCACCTTACTCTTTGAAGAAGGTGATATGGTTCATACATAAATTTGTAAATTTGAAAAAGTTGTGAGGTAGCTATTCTATAATTCATTTTCTTCCTCAGGCAATTAGACAATTCCTTGATATTTATGTAGCACTTTTTGTTCATTGTCTTGGCTTTAAAGAGAATGGACTCCCTAGGATTGACCATTGGTCACATAGACCCAATGAACGTTCAAGGTCAAAAGTATACTACATTAGGAATAGTCCTGGTTGGACAGAAACATTCGTTCCTCATTAAGGCAGCCATTGTAGCAAATGAAATTATAGTCCTATAAATCTGATTGTGTCTGTGCTAGAGTGAGGTAGTGTCTCAGTGTTCAATTTCCCAGTGTACAAAATGCCATACACGGCAGGAATTCAGGAACTTTTTATGTGGCAAAGAGAAAGGAAGAGCCTAGGGCAGCAGACATGACACTGAATGAGAAAACTGTGAATATGTTGAAGGATGACAGAGGAATTTCTTTTGGCGACAAATCTACTTTTCTAGCCTATTTCTTTGAAAGAAATTGAACAGGGAGTGTCTGCCACCTTTTGCTGTCTATCAGCCTGAGTGTAACATTAATTTAGGAGAAGTCATCTCAGCAGCAGGTTTGGCTAGGAAAGGAAATGAAAGACTGTATCCTCTGAAAAATGCTTCTTTATCTGCCCATGGTATCTGAGTAGTTAAAGAATTTCAGTGATGTTTCATCATCTCTCCCTTCATTAATGCATTTTTCAGAGAGACAACAAGAAGGATAGTTTAGAAAGATAAATGCAATTCATGATGTAATGAAAAAAATCAGGAAACAATTACAAAACCTTTTTTATGAAATGTTTTATGAGTCTGTATTTGCATCTGGGGAATATTAGAGTAAATATTGTGCAGGGAAATTAGTTTTAATTTCATGCTAACGGAAAAATCAATTCGGTTCTAATTAGGTTATGATTTTTAAAATACAATCAGGCAGTCATTTCAGTGTTTTGATTAGATTGTCCTATCATTTGTTTGGGTTTTGATAAATGCTACTTCAGAAAATGACTTTCAACACAAAAGCCTATCTAGAGCAGAAGAGGTTTGATTTGGGAGGGTTATTCTAAAGACAATAGTGTAAAAATTCTTAAAGTGGGTCATTGGCTGCAAGCAATTTTAATGTAGTGAGTAGAGCTGTGGCACTTCAGTCTACAGTACAATGTAATGCAGGTGTGGACAGGATGAGTGAGAATTGTTGTTGATTCTTTAATTTATATCTGTTCAATAAAGACTTGTAACTTCTCTGGCAGAAACCAAAAAATTCTCTTTATTAATTAATACTTGTAGGGAAATGATCTGAGGGCGTTATTGCTTCCCTCACTTGCATACTTAAGTGTTTCTTGACCTTGCAACATGCAAGCTGGTAAGGCTTTCCATGACTTTTTATATAAAATATGCCCTGAGAGAACCAGAAAGTAAATCACAGCAGCATATTAAGATTGTGATCTTCAAGCTGCTTTTGAAAATCTCAGCCAAGATCATTAAGTGAAGCTAACTCAAAACATAAAATTGACTAATATGTGGACAATGTGAGTGTGTAGTATAGGCTGTATACAAAAATAAAGTCTATGCAATGTGAAATGTACTTAATAGAACATTACAGTCTGTTTAAACTGCCATTAATTAAAAAAAAACAAGGCTTAAAGAAAAAGGGCTGGGTACCCTTGTCACCACTACAGTCCTGCATAATTCTCTTCTTGTGTCTTTGGTTTTTGTTTGAACAAGTAGGTATTGTTGTCTTCTGAGTGCCAGCTCAGTTCCACAACTTGGCTTCTGTGGTGATCCATACTGGGAGATGAAATGGTGATGGTTTCTTTTCATTTTTCTGTATTCTCAATACACCTACTCCATCTTTTTGTGTGTGTTTTTCTGTCCTTTTGAGTGACAAGTGCCTTTACTGAACAGTATATTATAATCAAAATGTCTTGTGCAAGAGCTAAAACTGAAAATACTGGCATTAAAAATTAATATGGTTGTCAATCAGATGTCCACTTTTGCATGTGGCATTGCTTGAGGTAAAGTATGGCATTACTCTTACGAGACCTATGATTTAGATTATGTCTTGAGACATGCCCGGAGTTTTTTCTAAGTTGGTTGTAAGGAACGTTATATGAAGCTAATGAAAGAAAAAAAGAAAAAGTGGGAAAAAAAGGCAGTGTACCCTTCTATCATCAATAAGAAATATAAAATCATTTTTAAAATTGCTATGAAGAAAGAAAAATGGGGAAGGTGTGAGGTCATGCCATTTCCTCGGAAAATGTCTTGGTAAGAAATCTATGCACAGTTTAATGTAAAAATTAGAAATTGTACACTGGATAGCTTTGATGTTTAGTAGAAAGCCATCAGTGATTTGCAAGAGTTTTATTTGTACAATAAACTATCTCCTGAGGGTTTTTCTGGGGGATTTTTTTTCCCCTGGATATTTGAAATTTTCAAAACTGTTTATGATGTATTTTTCATGTTGTATGATTTAGACTGTGGCCAGTGATTGGAATGTGCGCTTATATAATATATTCAGGTTGTATCATATACTCAGAATTTTTAATTGTTCTTCCTGCAACTTCTGGATTAATGGGCATAAATTCATCATGGGTTATTAATAAGATTATTAAATATCATAGCAGTTAAATCCTTCTGAGACTTGAAGTTTGCGAACTTAAGCAGATCAGAGTTTGTAACCCCATTTTAGATTTCTTGGAGGACTTCCAAACAGAGTGGCAAGTTAATTAATAATCGCACAGCAAGCCAGTGCACTCAAAATCTGTGTTGGACAACAGGTTGCAAAAATGTTGTTTTGGACACATTTCTAAATCTGTGTGAACACTAATGGAAATTTCAAAAGTCCTGCCTCTGGGGAATTGGTAATATATTCATAAAAATCAATGTTGTCCAGGAGGACTTTGTCCTACGTTTTCTTCTATGATCCACAGAAAACAAAAAAAGAAACGCTTCTTGAAGACCTTTCCAAAAAGAAACTGAACCACAGTCTGTAAGTGTCTCCCTTGACTTGAAGAGGTGTTTTTGAATACCTGCCTTGAGGTCTAATTTTTCTGATCACAAAAGGGAATTTTGACTTCAGTATGAATTAGGAACCTCTTTAACTCTTCAATGTCCTGAAGGGTTGCAATGGGATATGGTGGAGTACAGCTTCCAATTGGAGAAGACTAGGGTGATGGCCTCGTGAAACTGCTTTGTAACACATGAACTCCTGTTAAATGCTGTATGCTTCATGACCAACATTGTAGTCATACAATGAAATAGAGGAAAGTGCAATTTAGACAAATTAGAGGGCTGGGCAATCAACAACTCTACAAATTTCAACAGGGGAAAGTGCTGGATTCTGTACCTGGGATGGGGCTCACTGCAATATAAGAAAGATATTAAGCTATTAGAGAGTGTCCAAAGGAGGGCAGTGAAGATGGTGAAGGGCCTTGAGGGGAAGCCGTGTGAGGGGAATGACTGAGGGCACTTGGTCTGTTCATCCTGGGGAAGAGGAGACCGAGGGGAGACCTCATTGCAGTTACAACTTTCTCGGGAGGGCAGGCACTGATCTCTTCTCTGTGATGACCAGCGACAGAACCCGAAGTGACAGACCTGAAGTTATGTCAAGGGAGGTTGGACTGGATATTATAAAGAGGTTCTTCCCCCTGAGGGTGGTGGGCACCGGAATAGGCTGCCCAGGGAAGCAATCACATCACCAAGCCCGACAGAGTTCAAGAAGGGTTTGGAAGATACTCTTGGGTACATGGTGTGACTCTTGGGGATGGTCCTGTGCAGAGCCAGGAGTTGGACTTGATGATCCTTGTGGGTCCCTTCCAACTCAGCATAATCTGTGAATTCTTTGACTCCCTTGCAGGAAAAGCTATCTTTTTTGCTAACTTGCAAGGTGGGACTTGTCTCATCTCAATTGTTAAGAAAAAGATAAACTGAACAAACATTTTGTTTTCTAGTCCTATTCCCAAAGTAAAATTAGATACATATTTAGTTTTTTTACTTTTTGGGAAGAAGTGACAGTTTATAATCTACTTTTCATTAACTGAGAAACCTGTTAATATTTGTATGATTGGCACATGTACTGAGTTGATTGGCACAAATGAAATGTCTGACATGCTCAGAGTGAGAGAGACTATGCATGGCTGAGAGCAATTAGATGTGTTTGATGTCATAAGGAGGTTTTACAACTGAGATTCTAGCTCTACTCCTTTCTCTAAGAGTAAATTCAGGCTCAAACCTCTTCACAGCTTTCAGACTAGTATTTTGCTGGTACAAAAGATTGAGAAACAGTCCTTTTTTCCCCAGTCTGATTCACATTTTGGACTTTGCAAGCTAATCCAAGGCAGCACATTCAGAAGTCAGATGCTCTGCTCTTTCTGACCTGTGCTTGACTCAGGACTGGTGATAAGTGGGTTACATGGCCCTCAAGCATCCCAGGTCTGAAAGGGGCCCTGGGATGTTAGGTATAAGTTAGGGTTTACTTCAGGTGATTACTTTATTGTATGTGTCTACTACTTATAGTATTAGATATATACTTATAGTATATATCTAAATTTTGCAGTACTCTTATCACTATGTGATAAGATCTGGAGTAGTTATCTCAAGTCTTGATGAAAAAGAACAGTGCTTTTTGAGTTGTTCACTTCACCCAATGCTAGGTATTTTAGGCAGCCTAAACATTTCTAGGACAGAGCAACGACTAAATTTTATGTTTTGAATGCTTAAAACTGTGTGGCCCTGCTTGTGCCACTCGGCGTGCATTACAAGTCTGTGGGATCAATATTCTGCTGCCTTGGGATTCCTGTGAAGGAAAACTGGTCAAGACAGACATATTTTATATTTTGTTACAGTGGGGTTAAAACTGCTGTTACTGCATTTAATGATGAAAAAGTTACAGAGGGTGTAAAATCATGAAGGAGCGAGGAAACTTCCTAGATAAGTTTTCTGCAGGCCATTCTGCACAACTGGTATTTCCTTTTTTTTTTTTTTTTTTTTTTTTTTTCCCAAGAAAACAAAGTTACAATTACTGTATGAGTCAAGGCACACCTGTATTCCCACTTCCTCACAGACTGAGAGCTGCAGAAGGAAAGCTCCAGCACACCACATTGCAGGGGGCTAGAAAGGATGCAATTAGGGCAGGGCAGCAGATGAGAAGGGAGGCAGAGGACCTTGTGAGCTTACCAAGCTCTGCTCTTTCCAAACTAAGCATTTCTACTAGAATTTTTATAGTTCCAAAATACATTCCTTCCCTCCACACACTCAGGATTATTCTGTGTGGGTTAGATGATGCTATCAGCTTCAGACAAGGTAAGGAATAAACTGTGTTGTGTCCCAACTGATTTACAGTACCTGAATTCTTGAGCTAAACCTGGCAAATGCTAATGTATCCGTAGCCCACCCCTTCTTTTGTATTCAGTGCCACTAAAAAGAAATGGACTTTGGACGTGGCCTGAACCAACAGAAATATAAATGCAGGGATGAATTTTAGCTTCAGTTTTCCATCACTTTAGTTTTCTCACTTCTTGATGCGACCCTATAGCAAATAACAGAGGTGTGAATTGATTTTTGTGGAGTGGCTTGGAATGTGATCTCATGCAAATGAGTGCATGCTTTGGCTGATAGAATTATCTTACCAGGGGTTTGCACCTTTCCTCATCCAATGGCCCGCAGAACTCTGCTTGTAGGGAAAGAAACTGTTCAGCACAAGAAAAGGCTGCTTTAAATGGAGTGACAGGGCGCACAGCCAGGAGGATGCTGGGAATAAACAAAGAAAATTAGTTGAAGACATAGTATAGGGTTTATCAGAGCTATTATCTGTGTCATATTGCTTGCATAGCAAGACTTGTGCTTAAATGATTTATACGTCTAAATGTTGCGGTACCTGCATTAATCCCATATTGGATCATTCTACAAATGGCAAGGAAATTTGAGTTGAGAAATGAATGTTAAAAGGGATCACATGTTAAAAGTAAATGTTAAAAGCAGATGATATCCATAAGGCTCAGAGCATGGAACAGAAGATTCACAAGCCTTGCAGGAAGTTGCTTCATTATTCTAACCTATAATCCCTGCTGTGAGGAACGCTGCCTTTCAAGCCCACATATGGGATGTTTCTCTGTGATAAGAGGAAACTTTAACAGGTTGATGTAAACATTTCCAAAGTACATTAAATAGCAGAATCTCACATAAATTCTGCTGCAAAGACAGCAATATGCCTCCCAACCTCGTTTCTTAGTGTAGGGTTTCCATCTTTTATTATCTCTTAGTATCTTTACATTCCATAATCTGTTGCACAACTTGATGCTAATATAACATTTTGAAGACTGCAGTCAATGCTTTCAACCTGAACCAAAGATTTAGTGGAAAATAAAAACTAAATAAAAAAAAATCAGTGACTTGTTGAATCCTTAGGTCAAGCAAATTGTTACTTTGCTGGAATGCTATTGAAGGATGTTAGTTTTCTTTGTGACAGTCTCTAGCCCTGGATCCAGTAGAGTAGAATGCCATGAGTCTAATGGATATCAGTAGCATGTGACCCATGAAATTACACGCATGTGTATGATCTGTCAAGCAGTGTTGGCCACTACAAAAAAAAAAAAAGAAAGAAAAAAAGTCAACTTCTGTGTAATTCAGTAAACCAATCACAATGGGAATTCAAATCTGTTTGAACTTGGTGCTTTCTTCTTAGAGGTCCTCTTTCCACCAGCTGTCTGTCTGCAGTGTTTTTTTTCACTGTTTCATGAGTGTAGAGGTGCATGTCGCTTGTGGTACCACATGAGAATCTCAAACCCCTTTAGGTAATGGTTTGGTTTTTAGTTTCTGCGCGGTGCCTCTGTCTCTATTAAAAAAAAATGGAAGAATCTTGCATCCTTAACACTGATTAATTAAACTTTTTTTTCCTTTTTGGTGGTACCACTCGCCATGATGAGCCATTTTATTCACATGAGATAATGGGGGACAGTACAAGTGAATCCGTGTAGTGCTGAAGTGCTGTGTGGTGTCAGTGAGAGAGCGAGTTTCCCACTACACTAGGGAAAAGGGAACCAAGATGTGACACCATACTATCTTTTCTTGGATGATCCAGTGAGAAAAAGTCTTCATTAGAAAAATTTGAGATTTCTTTTAGTGTGTGGTTGAGGGGGTAAATAAAGAGATACACACTACATTCACATCAACTCGATCATGCTTTCTTTAAAAAAAAAATCCAGAAATAAAAATTTACATGGCTAGTGTTTCACAGTAGTGTTGCTCTTTAAATAGATTTTACAGGTTGCTTTTATAGCACAACTCTAACAGCTGCAAGTTCATGTACAAGGTTGTGTAAAATTTGATTTACAATTTTATTTTTTCATGAAGCCTGTACCTTTTTTATTCATTCTGTCTCTAGCCATCATAGCTGTTGATGGAAAAGGGGAAAATATTCTTCTAGTGTACAGAGAAAGGGAAAAATGAGTGATGTGTTACTTCACTCAGAAAAGTAAGATATTTGTATTTTTTTAGCCTTCTGTTGTCTGTAAAAACCTTTTTTTATAATACATTTCAAGAATCTTTTAAGGATCACTTGTCAATTTGAAAAAAGAATTTAAAAAATCAAACACTCATTACTAAATTATCTTTTATGAGAACAGAAGGATCTCTGGATAATAAGCATTTGTTCCAAAACAAAACAGTTATTTGTTCAGGGTATGGAAGTTATTAATTATTTACACCTCTTCCTACCTCAGTTCTACCTCTAGTTAAAATTCATGGCCTAGGCACTCATCAAATATTGATTTTTACCAAAGTTGATGCTTTCCCTTTAACATTATTATAATGAGGGATAAAAATCAAATTGCCTTCACTGAAACTCAATCATTCTCACAAGCCATCTGCATTGATCTTTTTTCTAGGTTTTACCATAAATTATTCTATTCAATTAAGTAAACCCCACACATAATGACATTTTGTGAACTAAATAATTTATTGACTATTTTCAGCTAAACTTACCAGGCTCTGATGCACAGTTATTTTCATAACATTAATAGTAATATATATAAAACCCTTGCAACTGAATGTGTGTCAGATTCTTTGTTTGGAAAGATGAATCACCTGGGAGGTAGAAATCTTCTATTTAGAAAAGAAACAAATTCTGTCGTCGTCATATTTGTAGTGACTCAGTCCCTTCTCATTAGCAAAATGAGGGGGGCTGCAATGCTTTCTGGTGACAAAACAATTGCAAAATGATTTTCAGCTAAAAGTGGTTCTATTAGCAACAAGGCTTGTAAGGAAATTGATAAAAATTAGTCTGCTTTACAGTTCACTGCTAAGATCTGATGAATATAGTAGCTCCTTGGAGGCATTCAGAGAGTTTTTCTCCTCTGCTGTGCAATGGTTGCGCTTCTGTGTCACACACATTCTTGTCACCTCCTGACAGTTCCCCTGGAAACCTGCCCACTTTCTAAATGAGTTTTGTTTCACATTTTAAAAGTCATTCAGCTCCCGTAGACTGAGATTTTCAAGTGGAAAGGATGGTTTGTAACTCTGAACTCTACTCTGTCAACCAAGGAGAGGGATTGCTCCCCCACGTGACAAGGTTGTGTTTTGTGGGTGGTTGGTTTGGGTGCTAACTGGGTCACAAACTTTAGATACAAAACAGGTTTTTTGAAAATGCATAGATTTTAGGAGAACCTTGTCATAGCTGTGAAGGTGTAGTTGGGCTGCTTTTAATCATATATGAAAAGTTTCTGTTGGGGGTAGCTAGGGAATGCCTTCTGTGAGGTGTACTCAACAAACACACTTTTGGAAACAGAAGAACAAAACACATTTAGGCACTGTGGAGTACATATAGGTCCACGTTGTTGAAGATGACACTGAATACAGAATTGTTTGTAAATAAGTAGAACCAACACTGGCATAGAGAGAGTTTGGAATATGTGTTCTCACTTTGATTTTAGCATGAATTTTGCACTGTAAGTCCTCGTTTCCATTGCAAAACATGGTGATCATTTTAGGAAGTATGGTGCTGCTAAATTGATAGAAAGTCAATATATGGTAGTAGTATTGCTCAAAAGCTAGAAAAGCCCTAAAAAAAGAAAGATATGCAAAATAGCATGGAATGAAAAAGTCACCTTAGACAGCTTAGTAGTTTTATTTTATTTTGCTTTGGTTAATTTTATTTTCGAAAGAGAGATAGTTCCATAACACAAATCAGAGCATGGAGTGGGAGTAAGCACCCGTAAAATTGTGTAGTATTTATGTATGCAGTGCCAGCATGGGAAAGGGTAATTGTTCTTCATTCCTTCTTTTAGCGCAATCCATTTTATATGCTGGAACGAGGCGTCAAACATTTCAATCCATCTAGGATTGGAGCTTCTTTTTATTTCTTTCACTGTTTTTTAGCTTTTGAACTCTTTGATGTCATCATTTTGAAGGGTTGCTACTGCTGCTTACGCCATGTCTTGCAAAGTCTGAGTAAATAATAGATTTACAGGTAAATAGTAAACTTGTAAGTTTAAATGCAAAAGCTTGTATTGATTTAATTTCCCATTAAATCAGGAAATTTTGTGGTCCAGTACCCATGCATTAAAACACATACCCCAAACACAAAATATCACTTTTCCTTGCTCAGTGCTTGGAAGAAAATAAAGCTCACTGTCGCTCTGCCCATGTGCTCTTATCTGTACTATTGTCTTTATGTTTGGATACTGCTTAGGAATATAAAGCATCCCAATGTGCTGCCCTGACTACTTGCAAATTCAGGCTCTTCCTGCTGCATTTTGCTGGTGAGATGGTGTTCATGAAATCGGACTCTGATTGTGCTCCTGTTTTGAGGCTGCTGAATGAGAATTCTTCTTTCAGCCTCCTGTATTGTGCTTGTTGAGCAATGGTGTCATACTTTTCGCAATGAAAAAGATGGATACAGTGCAGGATAGGTGCTCTCCCACATCCCACCCACTGCTTTTATTCAGAAGAGGTAAGAGTCAAAGGCTTTGCTGGAACTCTCCTCTGTCTTCTGTAGCATGGTGTGCTCTTTGTAGAGATTTAAGCTAAGGGGAATTTACCTGGACATGAGCTGATACGTGAAATGAGCATCTGAGATTCTGCTGATGTCCAGTCCTTATTTAGCTGTGAAGTTAAGCAAATACCCAGTTGGATGGTTATGAACAGGAACCTATAGCATTTGGATCAAGCTCTGTTTCCTTTAACTTTTTGCAGTCTGTGATGATGGTTGACTGTATAGGTAATGCAAGGTTTGCTTCCTTGTGCTTTGGCTTTATTAACACCAGTGGGATTTTAGGCTTTTTAGTTTTCATTCCACTTGAGATTCTTTTCTCTGAATTAATGGATATTTTGAATAAATCATTGTGAGGCAGGGCAATGCATGCTGTAGGGAAAAAAAAAATCATTGAGCCAGCATATCTGAACAGTTTTCATGTCTATTACTCACATACCTTGAGAGGCCAATACATGTGTAACTTAATGAGGATTTTTCTTCTTTGAACCACAGAAGGCATATGTGCCTGACTTACATGCCCAAGTGCTAGATAAAGAGAAAGCAACTCAAGACCACTAAGTTTCTCTTTATAGATATATTACCCGTAAAGCACATAATATTAGTGCTGCCAGTGTTGCACTGAAATGCTCTGTCTGGATCGATGTATTCTTGTATCTGGAAAAATAATCGGCAAATAAACACGTGTCATTGCTGCCTGTATTTCAGCTAATGTGAAGTGTGTTATAGTTAACACTGAACAAGAAGAATTCATGCTGGGACATATTGTGAAATGTTAATTATAAGAAAAAAACCCATTGGATTGACTCCCACTGCTTCTGATTCACGATAAGGAAATTCCTAGAGGGAAAAGAACAAAAATGCCAACTGTGCTCTCCATTTGCAATTGTTGTGGGGAATCACTGCAAAGGTAATGCAGTGTTGGATTTTCCTGTATACCGATACACACTTACTCATCTAATGGCAAGATGATGGAATCACGGGAAGATGTCTTATTCCCTCTTTCTTAGGATTTGCCTATTGTGACTCATATGGAAGCATTTTCCAGGCCCCAAAGCACCTCAGCCACATCTTGACCCACCCTGGGGTCGGGACTCAGCAAGCACCAGTCCTTTCCTGGTTCTGCCTGAGGGGTGGCAAACATCTGTGCCTTGCAGGAGCTTCTGTGTGCTCTGAGCATATGCAGATTTGAGTGGATAGAGAAGTGAGGAATAAGTGTGCAAGAAGTCAAAGCCTTGAACTTATTTCGGGATGAGATGAATCATTACAGGAATAGACTCTCATGTCTTACAGATTCAACTGTCTTTCAGGTGTCTAAATAGGAACAGATGAGTTCCTCCCTTCCAGGCGAATCTTGTTTTGTAGAGAGTGGTGACTGAAGAGGGGACATGAAAAGGATTTCAGTGTGCCAGCTGATCAGGATAAGTGTATCTGCCTCTTACATCAAGGCATGGGGAGTTGCTGCAGGGGATCTTCTTTTTACTTAACTGGGGTACAGTGTTGTGCCTGTTACTAGTCAATTCAAGTGCCTCTGGCACTGTGCACTTCACAGCCCAACTTTGGGAGTGTCATAGAATGGTTTGGGTTGGAAGAGATCTTAAAGACCATCTCGTTCCCACCCCCCTGTCATGGGCAGGGATGCCACCCACTGGACCAGGTTGCCCAGGGCCCCAACCAACCTGGCCTTGAACACCTACTTGAAACCAGCCTGGGAAGAGACACTGCCCAGGTGTGAACAGCTGTGATGTGGAAAGGCTTCAGCTGTGCTAACTGCACAGGTTTGAATTTGCATGGGTGCTGACACACCAAAGCCTATGTGGCTGGGTCAGTTTTACCTTCCCACAGATCAGCACTGATAATATCCTGCAAGCCACATGCTTTGATTTCACCAACCAGTGTTTAGACTCAGCTAACTGTTGTTACCGTAAAGACTGGAATTAAGTGGGAAATGAGAAACAGTCCCTGTGAACTTGCAGCTACTGGAAACACAGTTATTACAGGAGAATAGCAGCTAATTCTGTAAATAACATGATGCAACAAGTTTTTATTTGTTCCATGCTTAATCACTCATTTTAATCTGAAGTAGTGTGGGTAAAGGCTAAATCCATAGGCTCATTGGCACTAACCCTAGTAAATTACTGGTGCCCAAAGAAAATGAACTCTTATAGAGTTTATTGTCTTGATTTTCAAGTGGGAAGCATCTGATGAAAGTCTAGCCATCAGCTGAGAAACCCTACCTACAAATTGCATTTTGGGCTTTAGTACTCAAAGAAGTCGCTTGTTTGTTAAGTTTTGATTTTAGAAGTCATACCCATCTTCAGCTTGGATTTACTTTTAGTTTTACTATTTACATAAGATTTGATAGCTTCCTTTTCTAAGAAAGGCATGGATTATTTCTGGTTTAAAAAACAAAAAAGGAGACAGTTGTCTAATGCCTCTCTATTTAAAAAACAAAAAGTCTGCAGTATACTCCAACCATTCTTTACATGTCCTCAAGCAGACAGCTGAGCTAAAACTAAAACTTTAAGTGGAAGACAGATGCCAGGGAGTTAGTGAGAACTGTCTGGAATAAGGTTAGGCTCATTACTTTCTGACATTCATAGCAATTCTATGAGCAGTAAACTTTCATTCTCAGCAAATTTCCAGTGGTAACTAGACTTGTTCAGAAAGAGTTTGACTGATGTGCTCTATTCCTCTCTTCTTAATTTCCAGAAGAGTCTTTTGATCTTTCATGAGTGGGAATGAACGTGCAAGGGTTCAAATACTGACCTTGTCTCTGTCCTATGGGGAGAAGGAAGGGAAACAACCTGCAGCTCCAAATACAAAATTGGAACTCTCATACGTGTATGGAGGGGGCAATTTTTGCTAAAAAGGGACTTTTTGATTACATCACTGCCCATTAAATTCTTTGCAGAAAAGAAAAGCAGAAAGCTTAGAGTGTAACTCTTATTTTACCCATATTTTTTGACTCAGAAATGTCTTGCCTTAATCAAATACTTGTAATAAAAGTGAGAATTCTGACTGATAAAAAGGGGATCTTCTTACTGCTAGTAACTAAAGATTTAGTACTGAGTTACTCCATGCACTTCAAAGCAGTGATTTTCCATTTACAGCCGTGAGACCTCAAAAAATTATGTTTATAGGCACCTACTTACTTTCACAGAGATAGTGTGTGTGTATTACACACACACACTTCTATACATTGCACTGAGATAAGATACATGACATGACATACTATTCCAGAGCTGTCAAAAAGTTGGATTCTGCTGTCCTTTATCATTTTGTTTACACCTGAGTGTCTGCAGGTGACTGGAGGTGTCATTCCACTGAAAATCAGACAGCTGAGCCAGGAGTGAAATGTTACTCCTAGAGAATAAGATTGCTGTAACCTTCTAGACAGGGGCATACAATTGTCTTTTGAAAGCCACCTTGCTGCAGGTTAACCTGTTGATTGTTCTGCTTTGAGTGGCTCTGCACGTACCAAACTGATGATGGCAGCGAGAACTATGAGTGAGTCACTCTGTGCTGGTGCTGACAGCATCCTTTATTTTTTTCCCCTCATGCTGTAACATTATGTGCTGTAGATGCCACAGGAAATGCTAAAATCACATCTTTTCATCTGGGCCTTTTTTCAGTCCTTCCTATATGAAAAGCCATATGTCTCTGTCCATGTAAGTGTCACATTTCACCCTGCTGATCCAATTTATTCAGTCTGAACATTTGGCCTAATACTTTTATACAAATACATTTTCTCTTCCCAGATTCTTATTTGTGTCATGGTCTGTTCCTGTTATAGACGAATGAAGACTTGTCAACAAATAATCCATCCAATAAATTAGAATCTGATCCAAAACCTCATTGACGTCAACAGAAAGACTCTTACTGACTTCAGTGGTCCTACAGTGTTCTTTTTCTGCGTCCTCAGTTTCTGTAAATATATCCATTTTAGAATGAAAATACTTTTTCCCCACAGTATTTTAAGTCTGTGTAATGACAAGGAAATATTGAGCAAACAAAATCAGAATTGTGCTGTTTAGACAAAATTTGGCAGATGGGTGGTGTCCCGGAAAAGCAACTGCGTGCCTATTATCCTTGATACCTATGGGTTTAACTTTAAACATCCTGAAATCAGACCAGTTGTACTTTGGAAACTCCTTTGCTGTTCCTCCGTGGCTGTGCTGGCAAGGTTACAGCACTGCACTTTGTACTACGTGCCTGGAGCCTCGCGTGGCAGAGCTGGGCTCCCTGCTGGCAGGCAGACTGGTCCACCCAGGATCCCAACTGGGAACTCCAGAGCGGGAGAGCTGGAGGAGGGTGAATGTGGGGGCGAGTGTTTAAAAACAGACGAGCCCTTTTTTCTTTCCCAGAATGTAGCTGTCTCTGATGGCTTTTGTGGATCTGTGTCAGCAAAGTGATGTTAATAGTGCTTCCTCAAGGGAAAGTTTGTCTTTTAGAATATTGAACAATAAAGATGGTGAAAAAAGGCTGCAAGTTCAGCAAAATAAGCAAGTGAGCAAATTCTGGCATGTAATTTCAGGACTTAATCTGATCACTTCTAAACAAATTAAAAATAAATGCTCTGCCTTGAAATGTAGAGACAGTCTTGGACAATGAGTTCTCAGTTGATTTCTAATAGGGAAAACATTTGACTTGGAGAAGAATCTGCATGAACCAAGAGACTGAGCAATGGGAGAAGCACCTTCAGTGCAGGTGTAAAATTAATGCTTTGGGAGGAAATAGCTGCCACAGAAAGAGCTAAGGAAATCTTGCTGTCAGAACTGCACAGATGGTGAAGGGAAAAGAAATATTTTTAGGGATGGCAGAGAGAGAATTTGAAAAATCCACGCAACCCTGATGAGCCTGGAACTGCTTGGGTTGATGCTCCCTGTCATATATCTTCATGCAGTGAAAGGGTGAATGAACATGCCCCTCTCCTCACATGTATTGCTCTTGAAATCATTTACTTCTTTCTAGAAAAATTCAAGCAACATAGGGAAATTTTGTGTCCTGAAAGTCTGATATTATTTAATAAAGGAGGAAAGGAAGTTATCATAACAATTTGAGGGTACAGGATTTCAAAACCCAGTACAAAGCCAATATTCACTTTTCCAAATTCTCCTACACATTTTTGTCAGCCTCCTTTCTGAACAATCATTGCACATTATTGTCTCACAGGATGCAACACAATGTAAGTATTGTGTCTGGGATAGATCTTTGTCTGCTGAAGAGAAGGCATGGTTTTTCATATCTGTATGGAGTTAAGGTCAGTTACTACAGGTAAGGTGATTGTTTTTATTAATAAGTAGATGGACAGCCTACTCTGAGACTGTCTAAATTCTAATGCTTTTAAACTGGGAGCAGTAGGAAATGAGTGTGAGGAAAAGCTTAACCAAGATTCACAAAATAAAAGAAAAAAAAGAAAGAAGAAATGATCAAATTACAAATTATACTTTCCCTCTGGTAAGGAGAGCAATAGATCCATCCCATCAAGCAAATAACAGTTAAGCAAATGATGAGACTGATATTTGCTTTTCCTACCACTGTTTTAAATGTCACTGTTCTTTATTATTTTTTTTTCTTTTCTCTCTTATTAAACCAGAAATGCTGATGCATCAGCATGTCTCATTATGACAGGGAAAGATATTTCTCTTTGCTGAAGTGAATTCAGAATAAAACAAATCCTGAGGGCAGTGCACACCAACTGTAGAGAAAAGCTTGGTCAGAGGTGGCTGTTGGAGGCTGCCCGTGGCAATTTGTGGGTTTCTGGGCAGACAGGCAGAGCTGATGAGAGCACCTGAGTTGCTGGTGGAAACTGGCAGTGACAGCTAAATCTGGTTATTCTCAGGGAAGAAAAGAAAAATTAAGGAAGTGAAAATACAAGGAAGCACACTATTACTATTTAAAACAAATACCCTGCAGCCACAACATGCCACTGCTGACTGATTTATTAATGCAAAATATGATGACTGAGACTCAAGGTAGAGGTAACCCAGACAAGGTGCAACAGTAAATACGTGCTTCAGAAAACTCAGATTTCATCATTTAGCAATGGCAGACTTCCTCCCTTGCCTGCTTGGAAGAGGGTTGATCAATCCCTTTAATTCAGGAAAAACTGTATTTCCCTGATACCCTACAATTTAAATCTCATTGGCCTGAACTGATAGAACAGGTTTCATTGTAGGTTAAAGTGTACACTGTGTGTCTACTGTATAATACTATTCACTATGTGAGTTCATACTCTGACTCATTAATATCCAGCGAAAATACTGGGAGGGGAGGGAGAAGTATGGGTAAAAAGAGGTTAGCAAATACTGTCACATTTCTGACACTTTTCTCATGTATGCTCTTTTTCTAATGGAAGGCAAGATGAACTGCCTAGAAGGATGTCCCTAAAACATCTTGAAAATCACCCCTGGAAAATGTCTGAAGTAATGAAAAGGTGGGAATAAAATGAGCTGGAGGCCCCAGAGCATCTTCTGTTACAGAGGAGGTGCAGAGGCGGTTGCAGCAGCAGCAGCAGTGATGTCACCACACACTCCTTGACGAGGAATTTAATGTGTCCCACACAGCATCAGTAATTGCTCCAGTGTGGAGCAGTGTCACAAAGACAGCAGTTGAGAATGAGCAGGAACAGAGCCTGAAATCTCACAGTGCAAGGGGGATTTTATTGGAGCTACCAAAACTGAGAACTCAAAGTGAGCTCCTGTCAGGTTGATTGAGGAGTTGAAAGGAAAACAAGTCACAGCCCCGTGAGGTGTCAGGCACTTCGCAAACCTCCACTGCACAGGTGTCAGCTCCAGGGTGGCGTTTGCCCGTCACCAGCCTGTGATTTTTGCAAGCCACTGAGGGCTCTGCAGTGCTCAAAGGGTCGCTCAAGCATACCAGGGGCTGCAAATCCACCTGCATGGAGATGGTGCCTCTTGCTTGAGCTGGCATGAAGGGCAGGAGGCTTGGAAATGAGGCATCTCACAGAGAGAGATGAGCATTGGGATGATCACCTCACAACTTGGTGCAGCTGCTTTTGGTATCCCTGGGATGTTCTTGATTACTATATTTTCTGATAGTACAGTAAATAGCTTTGCACCTCAGAAGAGAGCTGTGTTTTGCTATATGTGTAAATGCAAGACAAAGGAGGGATTAGCATCCAAAGATGGTCTGACCACTGAAAAATTTCTGGTTCCAACAATATCTGTAGGGTGCTGGGGAGCTGGAAATTATAAGAATGCAATGGGCTGGCTTGGTTGCGCATTTTAGACAACAGGCTCAACTTTGGTAAAGAGTATCAAGGACAGATGTGGTAAGTCTTAGTAGATGTTTTTCGATAGCCATAGGAAGAGTTCATTTTGACTCCAAATGTACAACCTTATTCAGGTCAGGGATGCCTAGCTGGTGTTCCATGGGCTGGATCCAGCTGGAAAACACTTGTGTTTGGTCCTAAATTATTGTTATGGTTGTTTACAGTCTTTGTGCTCGTGGAGTTGTCCAGCTTCAGGTATGGTTTTCAAGCCACCACTATACCCAAATTGGTCTTGTTGATGCCCAGCCAGTCCATGCATGTGTCCTACTTGAATGATAGGGATTTATGTGTGCATAGTGGCCCTGACACTGGGAATCGTCCCTTAACTTGTGTTCCAGGTTGCATTGAAATACAGCAAAAAATTATGAGTTCATGTATAGGTGTCAGTAATGCAGAACATTTGGTTGCTTGTGCTTGAAATGTAAAGGCACTTGGTTGGTTTTAAAGTACTGATATTTTCATAACAAAAAAGCTTATTTCCAGTGGAGACTTTGATTATATTTATGATTAATTTCTATAATTTATAAACTGGACTTTTAAATATAAGCCTCGAAAGATTTCCATGTGATTGTCATTTGATTGTTGCCTACATGTAGGAAACTGGTTTTCTCACTCAGAAGGAAGGACTTGGGACAGGGAGAAAAGTGTGTCTGTGTACTGGATTTACATTATCAAACTAACCAATAGTGTTCCCATTTTGAGCGTAAGTAGCAGACTGTCTGCCCTTCTACAGAAGTAAATAACAGGTGAACAAAGAAGATATCCTAATTCTAAAACAAAATGAGACAGCTGTATTAGAGAGGCAGTCAATAGTCCTTAGCATTTGAATGTCTGTAGCTCACCTCAGGAGGTATAAATTAAGGAGCTTTCTTTGGTGTGAAGTAGCAAGCCTACACAAAGCCTTAAGGATAAGTTAATTTTCTTCACTACCAGCCAAAAAAAAAAAAAGGTTGTAAGCACAGGAGCTGGGAGAGTCTGCCTCCAGTAAGCTTTCTGCTGCTTGTAATTGCAGAATCTGCAGTTGATAGAGGGAAGTGGCTGGGAGTTTCATAAATAATAAATTGCTGTAATCCCATGAGGTCATCGTAAAAATATGCATAAGAATCATAGAAAGAATATAATGGGTCACAACCTCAATAGATTTTAGAGCTGATAGCAAGCAGTGAGCTTGATAAAAATGTATTACAGGCAGAAACCTTTGTCAGAGATACTTCAAAATTATACTGTACAAAATTATTTCTTTGGGGAAAGCGATAAATGTTATTAACAAAAAGCACAAAATAAGTACGTGTGGGAAACATTTATTCATGCAGAAATGGACTAAATCAACACCATTTAGCCTTTTCAATTTAGAAAGAGCCTGGGCCTCCAAAATCTGTCTCACATGGAAACATTCCTGTAGACTAAACATTGTTATTGATGTTCTTCAGGCAACAGCTACTAGGTTTAGTTATTATATTTCCCCTTAAAAAAAACCAAAAAAAACCACCTAGATTTGAGTTATAAAAAACCTGATAGATGCAACACCTGGAGGCAAACACTAAAAGTATGAAGAACCAGAATAACACCTGGCTTGCCAGAAAAATAAGAAGATGGATTATTTTGAGTACTCCATTGATCTAAAGAACCATCATCAATAATATAAAGATCATGTGAACGTACGGTACAGACTAAAGGAAAATGGGTTGACATACACCTGCAGGGATACATATGGCATCTGAATGCCAAAACCTAATACAAAACGTGATTGAAATGTACCACATAAGCTGTAAACTGGAAATTTCATATAGAGTGTGACAATTTCTTTCCAATTACTTTTGGCAAAAGTGGAAATTGAGTTCTTTACAAGAACAGAAGTATCTCCACTGTCAGAAAGCTGTTTTGAGAAAGAGAGAAGTTAATGATGCTGTTGATAGCTAGAAGTAGCACACGTTAAGCAGTTTGATTGACTCAGAAAAATACCTCTTTCATTTAAGGCTTATGGACATTCCCAATGGAAGTAATGGGGCTGCTCATGCTGGATCAGGGACCTACTGCATATCATGTTTGAAGCAAAGAGAAATCTCAGAGGCTGTCTGACAGTCCAATACATAATATATGGTAGCCAAACCAGCATCTTATAATAAAAATAGGAATGCCCAATACAGAAAAAATGGTGTAAATTTGGTTCTATTATTATATTAGGGTGTGAAAACTTGGTTTTTGAGAAGGGCTCTGTAGTGCTAGGATTGATATATAGCTATGTTTTGTTTCTACCTCAGCTGAGCTTTAGAGAGGCCAGCTGGGATCCCCAGAGAAGTTCGGCTGTTATGGCTTGGAGCTCCCAACGTGTTAATGGAGCTGAAACTGAGAAGCATCCCTGAGATGCTCTGGTTAGAAAGCTGCTGGCCTTGGGTTCAGTTGTATCTGCTTTGTCCTGGAGTTTGGTGTGTAAATCACCTGGCTTCAGAGTGCAGGTGAGCTCCTAGTCCTTCTGTCAGATAAATGCTACAGAACAGTAAGAAAACATCATGTTGTAAAGAGCTTAGTTCCCTTCTCTCTTATCTCTGTGAGGTTTTTGTTGGTATCACTGGTTCTTTTGGAGCCCTGCTGAAATCCAGGTGGTTTTGCCACTTCTTGACTGTTTTTGCTGTGGGATAGAAGGCCACTTTAAAGGTGAGATGAAATTCATCTGTTGTGGTAGGAAAGAGGTCTAGCAAATACATAATTTTGTAGAGTGCCTAGATAGTGTTAAGTTGATAGATTAGATATTTTAAAACAAATTGCAGAGCACAAATAAGCAACAAAACAGACCTGTTTAACTGCAGTTTCCACCCCTCTGCTATCTAGCTGTTTGCAAGAACAACCCCTGGGCAACGTGGTAGAAATGGGTCAGTGTATGCATGTTTTCTCTCCTCTTTTAGCATTGCAGCAAATTCTGTGCTTCATCTGCCCCCAGTTTCAAAAACTACTTTCCTGGCTACTCCAGCCTTTCTGCTCTGCCTCTGGTAGCTTGGGATCTATTGTTCCGCAAAGATGGCTTGAGATGAATGGAGACTATTGCTGGAGAAAACAAAGCTGCCGTGGCTGCAGGCTGGGGAAAAGAGGATGTCAGATGGGAAACAAGCGTGGGGGGTGGGGAGGAGAGACAGAATAAAAGGGGGTGTTCTGCTTGTACTGGCACGTGGCAGGCAGCTTGCACGCTTGTGTGATATTAACTTCCTTCGTGTTGCAGCGTGGAAGCCTCTGGCATCCTGACCCTCACAAATACAAACAGATGTCCTTGGGCAGACCCAGCCCACTGCTGCTCCCTGCAGCATCAGCATCTTTTACACGCAGGGTTCTTTATCACAAATGGCTTTTTTATCATTTATGTATTTCATTTATCTGAAACTCTCTTTCCCCCGCTTCAACTCTGTCTCAAAGGAAGAGAGCAAATGGATTTAATGCACTTACCAGTTGAGTTAAGTGCTACAGATAACCACCTAAAGGCCAAGTTTTGCAGATTTTGTTTACAGCTTTGCAGCAGTTGGAGTGATATACCAAAATACTGGGCATCCAGCAGCTGCCTTGGAAATGAATGGTAGCTGTTCAGGTGCTTCTGGCTTTTGGAAAGCAAAGCATTTATTCAGGTAGTCACATATGGATTTAGGAAGTGTAGCTGTTGGCTCCAGTTTCTGAAATGATTGGCTCAAATTCCCAAAACCAATACAAGTATGACAGTGTACAGCCATATTAACAGCATTGAGGAAAAATAGTCAATTAAAATATCAGTAGTGAAAAGGGACTTTAAAAGCCCTAGGCTATTTAGAAACCTTAGTCAAAAATGAAACTGGAATTTGGTGCCTAATCAAATAGAAAACTTGTAAGAATCAGGCTCTTTGGAAAATGTTCTACAGTAATCTCTGGGTTAGTAAAAAGTCTTACTGCTTTTCTACTCCTGTATGTAAAGAAGAATATTAAAATGCTTGTCCTAACTATTTAACAAATAGTTTTCTAACCTACAGATGTATTTGACTGATGGCTACCAGCTCTGACTTGGAAAACAGGAGCCAGATCACAGAGAATTTCTTTTGGCAAGTGGTACAGCTATCAGAAAATATTGTTCAGGAGAATCTCAAACCGTTATCTAAATTTGGCTTAAATTCACAAACTCTTTTAGCTTTTAGAAAAGATCCTTCTTTTTCTAGAAAAGTCTATTTTTTTTCTCAAGAACCATAAATAAATAAAATATAAAATCCTCTCTGTTTTACCATCTTATTAAAAGAAAGATGAAGAGAACAGTGAGGAACTAAGTTGCCTTATGAGGTCTCTCGAGGACTGAGACCACACTTCAGGTTCCAGGAATGATCTTTGGAAGCTGCAATGGTCTGAAAGCAAGTGTTTGAAGGGAAAAGAGCAGGCATTGACTGAAGGGGAAATGGGAGAGGTGGTAATCCTGTTGAGCAATCCAGTGATACACCCTTTCCTCACAGTTCCTTCCTACTTGGGTGAGATAAGTAACACTGAAAATTAGTGGCTAAGACCAACAAAATAGGGTGTTGTCTTTATCTAAGAGAGGTGGGTGTCCCCATCTTGAGATTAATTAATGTTTAATCTGTTGAGAACATTTGTATATTTTGTCACGGCATGTTCCCGAGCATATTTGTGGACCTTTTGGAGCTTAGAAACAAAGTAATTTCCATAGTCAGTCAACTGGCAGCATGTGATCAACCTCCCTGCTTGGAGAGCAGCAGACAGATGGGTACCTGTGGCATTCCTGTAGGTCTTTTCTAGTGAGCAGAGAACTGGAGATAATTTTTTTAAGTACCTTCCTAAGCAGTAACATACCGTTTTTAAGTCCTGTTTTTCTGTGTAACACCATAACTTTTCTGTTTTGACAGTAGAGGTTTCATCTGCATAGATTTTAAGCACAATTATGGTGTTTGGTACCTTTTGTTAAATATATGCAAAGATCAATATTCTCACTGGTGGTGATCCTGCAGTGTTTCAGCTTCCCTTTTACTTTGGTGGTTGTATGTGAGGAGATAGGAGAACTATTCCAGCCCTACTGTGTATCTGTATGTTACAAAAGCTGAAAGTGCCCTTTTACTCCGGTAATCTACTACTATGCATTGTTCACTGAGTGGATTTAGGTATTTGTCATTTATTCTCTTCTACTTGGAACATGACCAAATATCTTCCTGTAGTTCTATATTTTGCTATGCTGCCTTTTGTTGAGTAATATTTTTAAGAAAATATTTTTTTCAAACTGGTTTTGACCAGTATCTAACTTTCTTCCAAAGAGGTTTAATATTCTCCTGTACATGGATTACTCCAGCACAAGCTTGAACTTGCTTTCTCTGGCCACCTTTCACAAGACTTCTTAGAAATAGCCCACAGGCTAGTTTCCAAAGGCCCACAGAGGAGAGGCTGAAAATCAATTTATTAACAGTGCCTCATTTTGCATGGAGCACAGTGTGAGTGGAAGGAGTAGGGATTGGTCATTAATAAACATTACTAGCCTGGAAAACTAGTATTTTATAGTTTCTGTACACTGGAAAAGACTTAATTCAGCTTGTATTGCCTGCATAATTAGAATTAATAAAATAGAGGGACCACTTAGGAATAAGAAAAACTGGTTTTACTCAAGTCAAGGCTAATCAGTGTATTTAAATATGGAGCTGCAAGGATTTTTACTCCTTTATTAAACAGCTTTGAAAAATTAACATTTAACTTGTTGCACACTGCAAGGGGGTAACATTAATAGTGATAGAAAGTAGCAGACTTTTTATCTTATCATTAGCATATTTCAGTAGAGGAATAAAATTTTATGCTACATGTAAGTGAGTTTCCTAAAAATTTAGTGTCAACCCTGACAAACAGAGATACTCACTGAAACATGTTTTTATTATACATGCTATTAACTCTTACAAGAGTCATTAAGAGCATTCTCATTAATACAGCTTACTCGTCTTTTCCTTCAAAAAAACTGCTCTTAGAGCTGACAAGAAACCAGGAAAAGTGAGTTTCTTATACTGCAAGAATATTCACAAAAAATATTTTTCTCTTTTGGCCTAGGTTTGGAATATTCCTTAGGGACTCTAATGAAATCTATGCGCAATATGTAGTCCATCAGTGATAAAAGTAGTGGGGTGAATAATAAATGGTCAGTTTTCCATCATCTGCCAGACCTTTGAAAGACCAGATTTATTTAGTCACTGTGATTGCGGTCTGATTGCATATGTCATGAAATCCCACTTAGGACTGCAAAATTTCGTGAGAATTAAGCCACCACTGTCTGGCCTCTTCTTGTTGTGGAATGGCTGTTACAAAATCTCCCACTCCCAAGCTGTTTCTGAACTTCAAGCAATAATGCGGTTGATGGTAAATGTCACATACCTCCATAAGCAGATGGACTGAAAGAATTTTAATAACTCTCTGGATCCAAATGATCATTCCTTCCACATTCTTTGTGGCTTCGTAGTGTTTATGATAATTCTTGCTCGGGATCCAATCTATACAGTTTATCCAGCTGTGCCTTGATGTCTGTACTGTGGTCTCAAGGGAGGGAAGTTGTGAATGAGTGGTTAGTGAGCGACACCCAAGGGGTTATGACATCTTTAACGTAAACTCATCAGCATAAGGTTTTTCCTCTGAAATGGATTAAGCAATTTATTTAGCTATAAACCCCAGAAAACTAGTTAAGTGAATTTTACTGGGAAATCAATAAAGTAATAATTGTGTGGTAATATAACTGGAACTGAGGTAACCAGCTCTCATCTTATTTTCTTTGTTGATCCATTCCTCTATCCTTTTTATCCCAGTATTTTTTGAATAGCCACAAGTTATTCTGATGAGAGAACTGAAAAGGCACATTGAGAAATCTTTGAGCATATTAACTTTTGTACTGTGAAATCTTTCTTTTTTGCCTTTGCAATAGATGCAAAAAAGAACCCATCCAGAATTCATTAACTAAAATATTATCTCAAACTCATGTTTTTGTATTCTGTTAAATTTTTCCCATTTATATTTCATAGAATGGCTTCCTAATCCTATCTGAGACATGCCTGTAAGCTAAAGATAAATATGTAAAACTTACCTTTGAATTGAATGGTGTCTAACTATTTCTGCTTTTAAAAAAATAATAGCAAACCCCTTGACATTATCTTCAGCAGAGCTTCAGTATTTGCACGTAAGCTGCATTTATTACACTTACATAGCAAGTTTTTCCTTCTGATAATTAGAAACAAATTAATTTAAAAGAAACTTCATTTATTAGGCTGTTAGAAATATTGAGATGATAAATTGTTAGAATAAAACAGACCTTCATACATCAGTTATTTTACACTTGCATTTAAGAGTAGATTAGCTAGACATAGCAGTGTACACAGTTAAGGGCTTAAATGGTTTTCAAAGTGGGTTTTTTTCCCTAAAAAATGATGGACCCCCCCCCCAACCTCATCAATTATGTGCTGTGTATTATTTCTCACAGAAGAGTCCTCTTGAAAGCCAGATCATATATTATCCATGTATTTGCATTTAGGAATTTTGTTCATGCGTGTGAACAGAACAAACACATCCAAGTTACAAGGAAGTTAAAAAGAGTAGGACTGAAGGTCTTTTAAAGATAAATTTCCTTTCTTTTTCTGCAGCCTTAAATATCTCCAGGAATCAAGTCTGTAGTCAGCAGGAATGAGACTGAAATCTTATGTTGACTAATAGAAATGACCACAGCAGTAGCAACATGGAGTGAGTCTATGCCCTTTGTGAAAAATAAACTAGCTGGCAATATCCAGGAGGAACAAGTAGATAGTGGCAAACATGAATACAGGGTTAGTGTTTCTGAGTGGTTCTGCTTATTTTGAGAGTGATCTCTGCTTCACACCAAGTAGTTTTGGGCCACAGAAATTTAATAAGGGGAAAACAAAAAGCAATGTGCATCCCGAAGAAACTGCTCACGTGGGAGAATTAGAGTTTGTTGCAGACAATGGATGTATTTTTCCATAAAAACATCAATGATAATGACATATAATTTTAACTTGTTCTACGGAGAATTTCAAATTCTGTCAGAAAGTTTAAAAAACAACCACTCAACCAAAAAAAACCCCGAACCCAAGTATAATCACAGTCAGACTTCTGAATAACTTTTATTAAACTCAAATATTTCAGCTAAAACGGAATATATGTCTTCAGAAAATTAATTTTACTGTTTTGTGGTGGGCGTAGCTTTCAGCTGGCTGCATTTTTCTCTATTACTGTCTGTGTACTCCATCTGAGTGGCTTTCAGGATCTGAGGAGGCAGCTGCATAGCAGGGTCATTTCAGGATTTCAGAAGTGCCTGCCAGAGCTTGCTTAGCTCTTGGCTGGAGATGGACTGGTACCTGTGGTATAACAAAACACTGGAGAACCCAGACTGAATCAACTTTTTTAGAAAGGATCAAGAAACAGGCAGGTCTGAGATGTTATTTTTGTACGTATAAGGTGGCATTTTTCATTTTCTAGCACTCAAATGAGTCTTTGCCTGTAGAAGGTTGTGTGGCATATCTCTGTCATAGTTGAGACATGGACTTTGGAGAGCATCATTGTGATTATTTAGCCTTCTGCATGGGAATGAGAAATTTACTTACACAGAACCAACCAGCAGCATAAAAACCTGTATACCAGCTAAAGTAGTAGAAGATATAACCTGGCTCTTGTATTTCTTTCTTGCTCAAAAGTGTAAGACAGTGCCTAGGGCCAATTCTCAATTTATTTATTTCATTATCTACTTATTTACCAGTCTTCATTTTCTATTGGAGAAATTCAGAAAGGAGGTGGAAGCAGTTTTGCATCTCTAAAAGCAAGGAAGTGAATCTGAGACCCAGCAAATTATAGCACCAGTGTTAGCAAGTTGCCAGCTGGAGCCTTTCAATGGAGTGTGGTCCCAAGGGAAACATTGGCCAGGTTATGTGCCCAGAGCCCCTGTGTATGTAAATACTTCTGGCTCAGTTCTACATTCATTTATCCTTTAAAAAACAAAAGCTTTTGCATAGCTTCATCAGGTCTGAAAGCTGGGTCCACAGGTCTAACGTGTCTGTTGTTCATATAAGCTGAAAGGAATTGATTTCCCTCAAGGTGGAAGCTTTCTGTCCTGCATGTCAGTAGCATGTAGAAGTGCCACTGCAGATAAGGGTTACTGTGACCTGTTTTATGAGTACAAGATGCTCCACAACCTTGTTGGAATAAACAACGCAAAGGAGTCTCCTCAGAGGTGTGGTCCCTTGGGAACTGGCTGCCTGGCTGTGATTTCACACATCCCGCCAGCTCGGACATCTGAATGTAAAATTCCACACTTGGGGGTGAGATGTAGATTTTGTGCTTTTCTCTGGGGAATTCCAGGTCTATAAAGCAATGAATGGATTACACAGTACTCATCTATATATGTAGTTTTTCATCTGTGACAGATATGATATTGATAATATCCTCCATTCAATAAGTCCTCCAAGTATAATTTAGTGCCAGGTTAAATCCCTGATTTAACTGTTTCAGAGCCCACTGCATTAAAGGCTGGCAGTAGAGCAGATTAGGGAGCAAGACCATGCCCAGGCACAAGGCTGTGTCTATATGTAGCTCTGCTGTAGACTTGGGGCCTAATTCTTCCCCAACGCCTTTCATTTGAGGGTAAATCCACTATTTCTCATTTCCCAGCTGATTCCTTGTATTTTTTATGTGGCTGGTTAGCTCAGAAACCTCACATCCTGTTCCCCTGCAGGGATATTGCATGGATTTTGTGCTGTTATCTGAGTCTGAAAAATGAGCTGAAAGGCAGCTTAAACTCTTTGTATATAACTGTGGAAGGTTTGTCTGACCCTCCCATTTCTCTTGTTTACTATGCAAGTCATGCTTTCCCACTGCCTTGAAGGTTCACTGGTCTGCGAAACTCATCCTAGACTGGGCTTGTATAGCTCATCGTCTATACAGAAAAGCAAAAAAGAAAAAAAGGATGGTTGTGCAGTTAGGAGAGAGGCCTGTGACACTGAGCAAACACTGGTGTGCATGTTGCTGAATGCCTAGTATGTAATAAAGTGCGCAGGAGGAAAAGAGAGGGGAATGTTAGTTTTCCAAATGCTGGTATCTGTTTCAAAGTTGCTCCTCACATGACTTTATAACTGAAGAGCAGCCCAAGAGTGGCCCAAGGAGGGAAGAGTTGAAACTAATGAGAAAAAGTTACTGCTCCGTGGGTGCTTGCTGCTGGGATTTCACCAATGTCAGCAGAAAGGTGCTGATGGAGCATCCGTGCTGTACTAGTCAAGAATTTGGCACAAGTTATCCTAGTGAGCTCATTCATAGGGCACTGTTTAAAACAGCTGTTCTAGCAATGGGTAGAAAACTGCCTGAGAAAATTCAGATTATCCTGCTTTGCCTTATTTCCATAGAAAATGCTCCATGTCAAAAACGAGGTTGTAAAATGTGCCTGTATTGATTCAAGATATCTAAGAGGCCTGAATGGAAACCGTTTCAAATGAATCATTCATTTTCCTGTTTTGCCTTTTATATCTTTATGGCTTTAGTTTTTAAAATCTCTTAGTATAATTTCCCTATTTTACAAAGGCCTGCAACTTTAAGTCATGTCTCCATAAATTATTCACTTAAGTTGGGGAAGGAGAGTAAGTGAGAAATGCTCATTCCTTTAGAGGCTGGAGGATGCTCAAATGAGATGGCAGCAGAATTGAGACTGTCAAAACAATAAAAAGAAGTGTTAACACTGATAATTATATTATTCAAACAATTTGAAATCCTTGGAGGGTGCATTTTTAATGATGCACTGTAAAGCAAATTGTGTTTCATTGCTTGAGAGAGTCATAAAACAGTAAACTGATTAAGACACCTTTTGTCTGTCTGCTCCTCTCTGCCTGTGTGTGTGGCCAGGGACGTTTTGTCGGTATTCAGGAGGTATGTTTGCATCCTGCTTTTAATGGTTGCCACCCTCAGTGCGTTTTAAGACCGAATATTCCCAATCCAAATAAAAAAACCCCAACAAACCCAAACCAACAATCTGAACCGGAGTGTAGTTATGCTCCAACAGCTTGGTAGACCTCATTCCTACAAACTTGTTCTTCTGTCCCCAAAATGTGGCTGCAACAGTACCTTAGACTGAGCTGCAGCTGGATTTGAGAGTTTTGGTGAGGGAGAATCCCAGGCACTCTGAGCTGGCTCTAAATTTGGATACATTTTGTCTCTGTGCATAGAAACAATCGAAAGCAAGAACTGTGGGTGGTAACTAGCGCAATGATTAGCTCTTCCAATTGGCTACTCAATGTTCCTTTAGCATAAGATACTAGACTGGGCTAAGAGATGATTACTTTGTGCACAAGAAGCATTAAAAGTCTGTGTCTCTTTACAGTGAGGCTTTTGGACTAGTGCTGAGGTGTTTTGCTTGCAAAAAGTGAATCTGATTTTATTTTTTTATGCCAAATAGGGTTTTGGTTATGAGGGCTGGATTCTGTTCTCCTTCCCATGGCAGGTTTTTCCCTCTCCTTGCTGTGCCTTGATTCTTTCTATAGGATTGCTCCCATGTAAGCACAGTGTAAAGCTGAGCCCTGTGTTAAACTTGCACAGTGCTGTGAGGAAGAAGGAGGCTACATTTCTAGAATTACTGGAAACGTACAGACATATAACATTAGGGAATAAATCCTGACAGCCATCCTCATGTACAGTGGATCTATTTAAGAGAATACATAGTGAGTAGAATAAGGTCTCAAATTATACCAGTATGTGGGTGCTGATACTGAGAGAGCATCATTTCAGCCTTCAGACAAAATCCTATTTTCTGAAATTAACCTTACAACTACTCTTTGAGCCAAATAACCTCTATCTTTTTCCCACTGGAAAAGTAGGAAAGAGAACAACTATGTTGCTCTGTTTGTCTGCAGTCTGTCTGGGTCTTATCAATTAAAGCTGCTTTAAAAAGATGGGGACCTTCAGTTTTTATGAGCACCTGTGTACCCGCTAGGGACAGAACTGTATGGATTAGGGTTATGGGAATCTCTAGGAACATATCTTTGTTCTGGGATCAACTAGTAATAGGGTTTTATGTAGAAGGAATAGCAAAAATCCTGGGGGATTCATTCCAATTATATCCCCAATTAGGACAAAAGAGTTAGTTTAGTTTGGTAGGGTTTCTGCATTCTTAGCAGTTATAAACATTTGTTCCTTTATATGCTGGTGTTAATTACCATTATTAAAATTTACTACAGGCTCTCATGTTCCCAGACCAACAGAGAGGTCATTAACCACTTGCAATTAAACAAAGGGTAAAAAAGTATTTTTCTGAAGTTATTTGAATTTTTAAAGGATCAATCTTAATATTGGTATTGGATTAGAAATGGGGATTGATTCTTTTAATTTACTTTTTATAAAATTATTTATCATTTGCTGCAATCTATTTTGAGTTTACATTAAATATTGTGTGTCCCTTCTGTCTTTGTTAGGAGCTAAAAAATGCTGCTGAGTTTGCTATGAAGATATTGTATGGGTCTTTATTAACTCTTCACTGAAGAGGAACTTCATATTGCTGCTCAGAGCTAAGAAATTCTCTCATAAGACCTCAACATCTTTTTTTTTTTTTTATCACTGTTCAAAATAATGTGGTGCTCTGTTGCCCTTATAACTTTGACAGATGATTAATTATAAGTTCGGGGTACTGTGGTTCAGACAGAAACCTAATTGGGTATTTGTGAACCAAATGTGAAAATTTTGAATGCAGGTCCATGCTTCAGTGATGCTTTGATATCTCTTTTCAGAGGTTAAATCCTCTGTTTTGAAATATATGAATACACACCGTCTGTTTCTCTCTTGTGGATGTATATATTTCCAGGCAAAATCGTAATTTAGCTTTGCATGAGGTGATAAGGCTTTATCAGTAACTACAGGGTAAAGAATATTTTTAAGAATAACTTTATTCTCTTAAAAAAGCTGTAAGTTAAAAATCCTGGATACGTGGGGAAGTATTTTCTAAAACTCTAGAAAATATGGAAATTCACAGGTAGAATGCCCTACAAACCATCAGTTTTGCTTTGCATCACTGACCTTCCCTTCTGGGCTGCTTTCAATAACACGTCAATAGAAGAAAGAGTGTCTGAGGCACTTTGGTGTTGCTAAGTGCCTCAAGGATTTGGCAACCTGGTGCCAGCCTGGTTTCAGATTGCTTGAGCCACCTCTGGACCCCACTTCACTCTGCCAGAACATGTGGATGAATCTGGTAGTTTCACTGTATTAATTTGATTTTATTTGTAGAATTTTCCCACAGACCAAAAATTAAGCACATGCTTAAAGATTTTGTTGAGGCAGACCCTATGAATCTGTGGAGGTGTTCCTGTAAATCTCACTGTGGGTTTTGACACCAAATTGTTCACTTCTTAGTGACAGTGACTGCAGTGAAAGATGAATGTTGAAACCTACCAAGGTGGGATTGAAACTGAAGTGATATTAAATTCATCATCCACTAGAAACACAGAGTTGAAAATAATTCTTTATAGAGGAAATAAATAACTTAATTTTTTTGGATAAAGAATTGTGGGATATTGAAAGCCAAGAAACTACTGGACTTTCAGAGGCTGAGATCAAACAATTAAGGTATTCTCCTTCTTTTATTGCTATCTGCAGGTTCGTGTGAAACACATTCCTGACTTGAGGTCTGATGAGTGTGGTTGATCAGAGTACTGAGATGGGTATTTTGTGTAAGATTCCTCTACATTTGACTAAGTATCAAGTCTATTGCAACTGTTTAATGCCAGTACTTACGCAAAATATTGGCCTTTGGGCTTCCCTGCAGAGAAATGGATACTCTAATTCCAATCAGTTTTTCCCTGCTGCTGTCATATCTTTCTACTTTTTTTTTTTTTAATCTTTGTACATAGCTCAGAGCATCATAACTTACAAGTGAGGCAATGAACATGATTCTCTATCACAGTCATATTTATTTCTAACACCTCATTGGACCCAAACTTCATTTTCCCCTTGCTTGTGTGGCAGGGAAAGTCTCAGTACTAAGATGTCTCTGTCCTTAAAGGCATGTCATGGCCTAAAGAATTATATAGAACATGTAATGCTGTTTTCAGTTGACTGTATTCACATGACTGCTGTATGGAGAGGACAACAGCGTGAAGTTTGCTGTGAAATGGTGTCCATGAAGAAAACCAGCCAGGCCACAAACCCTACAAAACCTGCACCTCCGTTTTGTTCATTAGGTGTCCCTCATTTATTTATTTCCCCTGAGGGAAAGCAGTAAAACAGCTGTTACGTAGAATTATTCTGGAAACCTGTTTCTAGTTTCCTGAAAGAAATCCCAACTCTCCTTTGTATAGCAGCATGTATTAAAATCTTCAGCGAAGAAGAAAAACAAAATGTTGCCCTGAGATGACGTTTCTTCAGAGATTTTCCATCATGCCAGTGTTTAGGTTGTGTTTTATGAAGTCCCTTTGTCAGGAGAGAATATCAGAGCCAAATCTGTGGCAAACTACCTTCCAGCCGTTGATGTCTCTGAGCACGTCAGTCATGCACTGAAGCTGCTGGCACAGCTGGTACTCTGTACACAGCAGGGAGTATTTTTAACACTAAAAATGTGAGTGTGACAGGTGCACATTTTATTAGAACTTTTTTATTGTGCATTAGTGGAGAGTAGAGAGCTAGCAGCACTTTAACAAGTCTTCAAGTAAGTGAGAAAACAAATAAAGGTCTATGGTACATATTCACGTTTGTTAGCCAAGTATGGGTAGTTCACAGCAGCCTAATATTTCACTGTTTCAGAAAAAAACCTAGATGAATTTTGAGCAGCTTGCACAGCCAGAACCGCTCATTCTTTTTTATGAGCTTCATTTGCATTTATACTCTTCCCTGCTGTTGTTGAGTACGCCCCTTTCACTTGTCCTAAATCTACAATTGCACTGGCTGCACTTAAGTAGCTGTTTCCTACTGATATATTGATTATCACACTAATTACATCCGGGGTCTGTAGATGGGCTAACAGAACCAATTTATTTGAATTTTTAATAGGGGGAAAACTCTCCACAACTAATTAATTCTACAAGGATGGATCTGACTCTTCTCTCTCTTTCCCCCCCCCCCCCATCAAAGTTTTTGATAAGTAGGGGTTGTGCTAAGACCAGAAAATATGTGGGGACAAAATACATGATGCTTTTGTCTGGTAAATTTTCATGTCCTTCTCTTTTGATTTTTCTTTTGTCTGCTTTCTGCTTGACAGTAGATTTTTTTCCTGATGTGGTGTCATACAGTGGCTCCTGGTTCTACAATCAACTCGGTGTGTGAAGCCTGCTGTGCCTATTGAGGTCAGAGAGGTTGGCTACTTACCTGGAGAACACTGCAGAAATGGGCCATGTATATATTAACTCATCAGTTAACTGCTGGAGCAAGAATCATTTTTTTTTTACAGCCACCTTATTAGTATTATATGCCTGTGCTTTATTCAATTTGACTTAGAATTGGACACCTTCAATAATTTTATGTATGTAACACAGCTGAACCTTTCAATAGGGCTTTCTCTAAATTGTGAGAAGTTCCAGATGTTTTTCTAAATTTATCTGAAGTCATGTAGTCTGAAATCTCAGGCATCTGTGTGATGCACCTCCTATGACAGGTATTTCACAGTGGATTAAAAGATATTTTAAAATGGCAATGAAATGCTGCTTTGAGTACAAGCCATCATGAGGAGCTGCATAGTGCCTGGTGATACATTTGCAGTGTAATGAGACTTTTAGCCTTTTACATCTAGACCTTCTCTGAATTCAGGATGTGGAGAGCATGAGAGCTATTACCACTGCTTGGTGGCTCTTTTGTGGTTTCTCTAAATTGATCTCTTGATCTAGGGTCTTGTGAACATGTGCATTGCCAATGGATTTTGATATGTCTGCAATGATAACTGTAGTACAGAAGTCATAGGACTGCCTATTATCACGACAGCCTTAATGAGGACCATACCTCTCACACTATGATAGGTCCTAGGAGAGGTATTGATCTGGGAAATGTCCATTTTCTGATGTTTTTAATAGCGTGCCTACATCAGGATGCTGGATTTCCCGCTTGTCAAGACTGTTACCTCCATGAACATAGAATTTGCCTGAAAAAATAAGTGCAACTACACTAATTTGCCTTGAATTCTACACTCACCTTGAATTTTTTTCAGTAGTGTCTTGGAACAAGCTTGCTTGACCTGCAGATCAAATTTATTGGGAAAATGAAAGTTATAAAGGTGTTTAAATAACACAAACAGAGTTTAAAAATGGACACAATTAAAGGCAATTTAATGAGTACAACACAAGAAAAGTACTAAATTATCTTGAGCCAAGCTCAGTGAGAGGTTTTGCAGCATCATTCTGCACACTGTAATGCATAATTTAAAGTTGGGCATTTTAGAAAGAATTACATTAGTTTAGTCTGGAAGGCATTAGAGTATAAATCAGAGAGTCTCCATCTCAGAGAAACTTAAAGAGCTTCAAAGGTTAAGTAGAAGATATAAAACTGATATGATATATTTGTTATGGGCCTTCAAAGAAAGTGGTGAAGCAAGCAGGATGGCAAGGTTACTTCAATATCGGGAGAAAAAAATCCCACATGGTCTGGGAGCAACTCATGGGATTTGGGGCTGGACAGCAAGGATGGGAGTATCCTAGAAGCATTTGGAAAATTATCCTAAAGTCTATGCATGGAAGTAAAGCAGTTTTAAAGCTCTCTGTTCAGCATATACTAATTGCTGGTCTAGAGAACAAAGACAGACATCTTCAGGAATCTTGAAAAACTGTGTAGAGGAAAGAAGTTGCAAAATTGATTTTTAACTATGATCTGGGTGGTTGGTTGTGATGTCAGAAAAGGACAAACATAGTGGCTATTTACTTTTGTAAGGAAAAATCCAGTAAGAATAGTACAGACAGGCTGGGAAGGCAGTTTTTCTGAGGGGACTGCTGCAGAGGTGAGTCTCAACTCCTTCCCATTGGGAGGAAGAATTCACAAAAACTGGAGTTTAATATCCAGTCTTGTATAATTCCTGTGTAACCTGGAGTAAGGCGTTTATTCTTTGATTTTCAAAGGCAGATAGTGAAGGGAGGAATTCATGTGGACTCCTTTGAAAATCCCCTCTTCAATCTCTTTGTATTTCACCTCTCACAGGCAGGACACTTCTGTCCTCTGCTTCTGTCTGTCTTGTTGTGAGCTCCTTGGAACAGGACCCGCCTCACTTCGTGGATGTGGACAATTCATTGTACAGGAGTCCAGGAATGAGCGGGAACCAAAAAGAGATGTGTGATGACTAGGTAACAGTTGTCACTTTGTAGCTTTGCAATAATGACAGAGCAAGATGTGACCACATCTCTGTCTATCCAGAATACAAACTGCACCATCTACACCTGAAGCAAATTGGAGGCATCCAGAATTATGGAATAGTGTGTTTTCTGGATGGACAGGGATGTGGTCACACAAGTTTCGCTGAGGTCTTGACAACTGTGGTCAAATCTTGAGGTGTGACCATTGCAAATTAATCAATCTGTGCAAGCTCCTCCTTTAGGAACAGATTTTGCCTTCTCACACTAAACTAAGGTTTAACAGATTTACAGCAGCTCTCTGTATCTTTCCCTGAACTCATTATAGTGGCCCCTTTTACTCCTCCAAGCTATGTTTTATTCTTCCTGCATAGTTTCACTGTTTCTCAATTTAGAAGCTCTGACAGTTCTTCCCAAATACCTCTCCCAGCACTAGCTCCTTTTCACTCTTGGGGCTGAAACAGGCTTTTTCAAAGCATTCATCTCTTTTGGAGTACGAAATTACACTCTGAGGAGCAATCCTATGAGGAAGGAGAGGAGCAGGAATAGTCAGCAAATATATGGTCAGAAAAGTCAAAGCTGGGAGGAAGGGGGTGGTGATTTATGATGTTGCCAAAATAGAACTGGAGAGAGAAAAAAAAGTGCCAAGAAAGATGTTGGAAAGGACAAAAAAGAAAATGTGGGATACATGGAGAGATAGAAGGGAAGGAAGAAGCTATAAAATTTATTTTTAAAAATAAAGAAGGTGAAAACTGTTTATTCTTATGTATTGAGATGGTGATTCCTGTGGCTCCCTGAGGGTAGTTTGAGGACTCTGTTATGCTGAGCATCTAGTACAAACAATAAGATAATTCCTGTTGGCTTGTGGAGTTTGTAATTGGAGATTATGATGCGGAATCTTGAAGTACCATTCTTCAGTTATAGGAACTGTCATGATGACCACAGATAAATGCAAAATGGGAACTTTGTAGTGGGATTCAAAATGGTGAAACCCATTTTTGTGATTAATTTTAGTGAAGTCTGAAAATCAAAATTAATCAACGTTTTTCACAGAAGACCATTTAGGAGTCAGTTGGAATGCTGCTTTCTGATTTGGATGGATAGATACGTTTCCTTTCACAGGGTTGATGTTTTATTTTAGTTTCACTATATGTAAAGATCCATAGTGTTTAAAGTGTAAATAATATACAATGTATTTTTCCATAGGCAATGACATGAAAACATTGTGTGCTGTCCAATACTTTGTGTCTTTCTTTTAACTGGGTTGGAAATTTTTCTGTCCTTTCAAAGTGAAACTAGTATTTAATTTTTGCTGGAGTGGTATAGTCTGAGTAACAAACAATTCTATGACCGTTTCCCTCTGGGATGATGTGATCACTGCAGTTCATAGAGTATGGAATAAAAGGTGCTTCCCTCATAAAATCACAGGGACAGAGAAAAAGCACTGATGATTTATGTTGGATGAGATTTCGACCCAGAAGCTTTGAACATGCAGTAGCTGTTATTTACTCTAAGTCACCATCAATCCCAGGCAGGAAAGACTACTAAGAGCCTTTTCTTTCAGGGCTGGCATTCTTTCCCACAGTCCCCACCACCCCTTCTTTACTCTCTGCCTTAGGTACTTTAAACAGAAATACTCTCCTGTGCTGGAATGGATGTCCTGTGCATCAGGGCTTTTTACATTATCTTGAGTGCATATGGAACCTGGGAAATATCTATTTTATGAGTTACGTCCTACTGCAGATTTATGACAAGATGAGTTAAACAGTAAAATATTCTTTGGATCATCTTTACACATCACTGTTTTTTACTGCAATGTCTTAACAGGTTTCTGGTATATATTGCTTATTCTACTGCCTGAGAAACTGGTGTTCCATAGATGTCTGTGCTGGCTGGTCCATAAGAGAAGCTGCTTTGACAAACTCCATGCTCAGTGAGTTGTGTTGGCATTTAATTTTTGAGGGAAGAAAAGACTAAAGCAAAAATACATTCGGATGACTTTGTGAGGCTGTTGCTGTGCAAACTGTGCTGGTCTTGCTTGTGTTAACACATTGGCTGCAGAACAGTGGCTGGTGCCTGCTGTAGGAAGTGAGGGTTCTTTCAGTGGGGAAGGATGGGTGGGTATGTGCAGCTTCCTGAAAGAGGTCCTGGGTGAAGATGGTTAGATGTCCAGAAATCTTAGGCAGTCGTGCTACAGTGAGTGGATGGAGCAAAATGGAGTGTTAAAGCTTCCTTGCCTTCTAACATCTCCTAAGAAATGCCTGCCTGGTGGTACCAGGTGCAATGGAGAGTGAGAAGGGATAGGAGGTGAGATTTGGAGAGCAAGGCAGTATGAAGTATAGCTGGGGTTGGAAGGTCTGTTGTGATTTGTGCCTTTTATGGTGAAACCTTAGGCTTTCACACCTTGACATTTGTTGAAAGGAAGTAGCTCTTGTCCAACTAAAGCAAATGGAAATGCTCTTTATCCCAGTCAAATTCTTTCCTGTTAAATTTCGCAGATTAAGGAAATAAGCCCTTTGCATTTTAGGGAAACACTTTTTGCATTTGGTTTTATGGTGACTGAGGGTCCCTTCTGTAGGGCAAATTGATTTCTGAAGCATTTGTTACAATACATAATAAATATTGTTTCAACTACCAAAGACAGAAATATTATAAACGGAACATTCCCAGATTACACCAAAGAAACAATCAAAGGACTTCTAGTTCTGATGTATTTTGCTTGCAATTTCTGATCATTCTTGGAGGAAATTTATGTTTAAACAGGGAACCTCTCCCTCAAACTACTGCTATTGCAGAGCTGAATCCCAGAGAACATCAGCAGTGTAAACAAGGGATGAGCTTTACCATTCAGTAAATGGAAAGAAAATTTCCTTTTCCTTTTGGAAATGACAATAAAAATGAGCAACATTAGGTTTCCTGCACAAACCATCTTTTTTTCCAATTTTGTCAACTCAAGTGATGTCTCAGCATTGAAGGCTACTGAAAGACAAAGACATCTGCCTGCTCTTAAAACCTATGTACAGCTGTTGCTGTAAAATTAGTACTGTAACTCTTTAGGGATTCACTGAACTCTGGAGATTCCTTTGCTGATCAGAGAGAAAGAATATGCAGGATGGCATTATTAGCACTTGAACTATCATTCAACATTCAATTCTTTGTGATTTCACAGAAGGGATGTGCTGCCAGAAGAGATCATCCATTAAAAGTATGAATTAGCAGGAAAGAGATCAACTGTGTTTTTGCAATGAAGGGGTTGCTGAAGAATTAGCAATGAACTGAAAGTGTTGACCCTAATTGAGAGAATTAAGCAGCATGAGACTGTCATTTGTGGCTGCACAGTGGTGACCAGCAGGCTTCTTTTGAGTCTGCTCTTGACACTCAGTATCTGTGTCCCATGAGATTTCAGTGGATATCTTGACTTGATGCCTAAGTTAGCAGCAGCATCAAACCTCTCAGAGAAAGAAGTGGATACTGTCATTTGTGGCTGCACAGAGAGGCCCAAAGCAGAGAGATCTCGTAAATCTCTGTGCTTCTTCACCAGCAGAAAAACTGCTTCTTTTGAGTCTGCTCTTGATAGTTCACTCAGTATCTTCCCATCATTTCAGTGGATGACTTCTAGGGAACAGTGGGTCTAAGTGACCAGTTTGTCCTTATCAGTTTTCCCATTCAGTCCTATGAAGGAAGGACATTGCTTGCCCTTAACATGTAACTGCTGGAAACCATTGCCTTTACTTCAATGGCCTTTCAAACAGTGTATCATATTTAATCACACAAGACAATACTGATTTTTCACTGGTTTCCCAGTAACACGTAAGGGACATAAATACAGTACAGATTAGCTGACTTAAAAATAGGAGATGCAAAAGACTCCACAAATACCATAATTTCAGTATTTTAGGCTTCCTTCTATGGTGAAAGGATGAATGGGACTGGAGGGCCAGGAGTGACTACAGTTACAGGGGGTGAAGTAATTGCCTGCCCTGGACTGAGCCTTTCTAAAACAAAGAATCAGTCCTATTTCCAAATATAATTATTTCTTTGTTATTTTGTTGTATACCGCTTGTGAATTGAAAACTATTTTTTCTCATAGCAACTCAGCGGTGTGTGTTTTTTGACGTGCTGTACCAGCCTTATGGTGAGCTGGAAAGGTGTCCATGGTGTTGTTATAGTATTTGAGGCAAATTAATTTGCTGCTATAATCCTTGTACAAACCATAGGTTAAGTCCAAGACTCTTTGGCACTACATATAAAAGAACAATGGAAATAGTATTTATTATTATAACACAAATGCTCCCTGTGATGGTAAATCTTTTACAAAACTGCAAAAGTTAAGTAAAAGTAAGAAATTGTGTTTTGTGCCTTTTCCTGAAGGATTTAAATCTTGAGAATATGGTCATGAATTTACTTAATTCTTCTTGGGACACAAGTTTAGGAGACTACTGAGGTGCCAGGTTACACCACATTCTTCTGGACTCACATTTCTCTTAACTACAAATCAGAGATTATAGGATTCCTGTCTCTGTACCTCAAGGCAAGTGTGTATCTGCTTGTGTGTGTTTGGAAATAAATATTTGTATGACTGTACACAGATTCCCATCTCTCTAACTGGAGGCAAATGTGTATCTGCTTGCATGTATTTGGAAATAAATATTTGTATGACTGTACCTAGACTGTTGAAAGCTTTACAACTGACTTCAGTGGATTAAACCTGGTTTTGAGACATATCTCTCTTCTTTGATTATCTTTCAGGCTTCAGGCAGCATCTCAGGTAGAGATAGTCAAAATTTTCTATGAGGTTTTTTTTGTTGTTGTTGACACTTTTTGTTAGCATTTCAAACTTGCGCAGATCGAATGAGGAACATGGACAAACCATGAAATCTGTGAAATATTTCCAGCTTGTTTGGTGAGTGATGATGAAAACCCCAGACTGAGATACAGGAGATTGTGCTGTTTGCTTTGCTTCTTGTATCCAATTTGGTTGCAGTTCAGAGGACCAGAGTTAGGAGCTTAAGGCCGTGGTTAAATATTAGACAGCCGTGCTGTGTAAGCTGGTTTTAGCAGCCTCTGCCCAGTACCTCTCCACTCTATTGTGCCAGCACAGCGAATGCGTGTCTGTGCAGTGAAACGCATCAGGGCACCAATTCATTTGGAAGATAACTTTGTAAAAAATAATAGGAAAAATGATAAAAGAATGGGTTATATTTCAGCTGGATCAGTTCCTGATGCAATTCACAGCATTGTTACCTTGTAGGAAGCTGAGCTGGCACAACTGAGAGAGCAGCTTAGGGACAGAGATAGCTGATATTGCAGCGGGTACTGAGGCCTCAGTGTAGTTTCTAGGAGAAGAGGTATGTCCAGAGAGGGCCAGACAGTTAACCTCAGTGAGGGTCTATTGGGATACCCCTGCTCCCCTGAGGGTGCACGTGTGCCAGTCTCTGTGGGACACGAAGTACAATTTCTCTCATTTCCGTTTTTGATCTAAAATATCGTAGGAATATCTGATGTTCCACAAAGGGCAGAAGGATGTATGCCTGCTTTGGTGAGATTTCCAGCGCATTTTCACAGATTCAGCTTGTTTAGACAGTTTTGGTAAGATTCTGTAAAACTCTTGATGTTCTCAGTGCTTCTGACTTAAGTGAACCTGAACCCTTTTGGTCTGTGTTGGAAAGAAAGAAAATAACTTGGAGTGGGAAGGAGGGTTTTGGTGGGAAGGGAGTGTAGTGTGGGGAGAAGAATGAAATATTTTTGTCATGTCTTTTAGTATTTGAGAATCTGTACATGATCCCTCTGTGTTTATGTTCCTGGAATTAAATTTGAATGTTCTTAAACATTGACAAATATTCAATGTAAATTTGTGGTGTTAATGAGAAACTCAAAAGCAGACCTTTGAAAAGCGGAAGCGTCGTCTATATTTTCCTAGTCTGACCTGAATGGCTCCAATGATTTTACACTGGGTTTCCTGTTGTGGAGAGAATTATTGTCCTAAATGACGATAGCACTTCCGACTCTCACTGGGGGATCTTGGGGAGAAATGTATTTAAGCTGTGAGGCTCTAAAATGCTGTGGCAATGGGAACAGTGGAAATACAATAGACAGAGCTTGGTCCTTGCACACATCCGTCTCCTGCTGCCTTCTTCAGACAGGGGAATGTTTGCTCTCACTATGAGATGCCTGTCTCAGAGGAAGTGCTGCTTTTTGTTTGCGGCAGGCTTGGTGACTCCCAGACTTGGAACGGTCTGAGTTTCTCTAGGACAGAACTCAGTAAAAAGTTCTTAGGGTTGTTACGCTCCAGGGCCCTGGTGACTGACTGTGTGAGTGGCATCTTTATAGACTTCTTTATAGCAGGAGTTTCCTGGGTGGATGGCAGTCAGGCTGCAAGTTTCCCAGAGTTCAGACTTCTGTATGGCTTAGATCTGGCCATTAAATCACAGATGTTTCTTTGAAAAAGCTGAGTGTGCACCAAGTCACTCCTTTCAACATAGCGTGTCTAACGACTTGTGGAAAACACAGACTGAATGGAACTGCTGTTTGATTTAAGCGTGCATTTGGTCATTCAGTATATAAAAAACCTGCCATGTGGCTGTGTTCCTGAAGACAAAGAGAGTGATGCATATGGTTTGCAGATATTTATGTAAATATTTTTGCATTTGCATCTCTACCTTTAATAAATAACACTGAATCCAAAGTGTTCTTAATAATAAATGTGTGCTGAGCTAACTAGTAAGTATAGATCTAAACATCAAAACAATTAGAAGTGCTAAATTTACCAAAAATGCCATATGTATGTCTTTGTATATACATCTGTGTGTACATAAAGATCATTATATTGTGAAAATGGGCACACAGTGCAGTCTGCCCAATCTCAAACTGGGGATAGGAGTGAACAATCTGCTCTCAATCAAAATAAAATGCTTTATGTACAAGCAATGTATATATTGAAGATTTTTTTTTTCATACATACAAGAAGAGGTTTTTTTACACGCTTTCATCTTCCTTTCCCAATCCCCATTTTAAGCACTTAAACACCTAATTTCTAGACATTTTAGAACTAGCTCAGGGAGAGTGAGAAACTGTATTCATGATGGTTGCAAATAGAAACTAAAACAATTTCCCTGTCACCCAAAACATATAGTTGCTCTTCAGGTAAAATCTTCACCAAAGCAATGTGAACTTTTCCTTGCTTCCTTCCTTCCTTTCTCCACTGTTGCAGTGAAAACTAAACTGCCCTCTTGTGTAGGTTATCATTTCCAGACCTGAACAATGCTTATCAGGCAGAGCAGCCGGACAAATAACACAGCACTCAGCAGGATGAAGCTCTGTATTTTAGTATGGTGAAGGCAACCATTCAAAAGAAGAACAAAGTAAAATAATTTTAAACCATAGAAACAGCTTGTGGATCACTGAAAAGCAACACATTTGGAACACAGATGGCTGTTTTTTCTCCCCAAAAATAACAAATGAAGAAAAAACCCTCCCTTTGTTATTTTTATTTTTATGCAGTATTTATACTGACTAGCTATTCAGACCTCCTTATGGACAAGCCAAATGAGGTCTTTGCGCTGATGAACACCCGGTCTTAATTATTTTTAACAGAATAAGAGGTGATGGTTAGAAAGCTTTTGAAAAGGAGTCATGTTTTCATTTCTTCTACTCTGCTGATGCAATTTTTTCTTTCTGATAAAAATAATTCACTTAGATTTGGAAATATGAAAAATGGTGTGTGGTCCAGTTAGGGGTTGATAACCTCTGGTTATCAGCTAATCCTCAGAGCAATAGGCTGTCTTCCTAATTAAGTCAGTGACCAGCCAGGGGAATGGGCCAAGGATTTACAACTGCACATGCTTGGATAAGAGCAATCAGTTTTTCAAGGCATGTCAGTCCTGAAGCCTGCCATCAAGCCAGGACTTGGGCAGACCTCTCAACCTACTGCTGTCTTAATGCATAAGACCTCTGCTCTTCATGTCATGCAAACATATCTGAGAATGGATTATGTTACAGCCATGGGGCTTTGTCTGGGATCATGTCTTGGCAGGGGCTATAATATGAGCCCCTGACCATGGAATGAGAACTCTGTGGTTGTGGGGCACTGTTACTAGTTATACATTCAGTTGGGAAGGATTTTATCCAGTATAATAGCCTCTACCTTCCTAAGTGTTCCTAAGAGTGAGGCCATGCTACTGCCCTGCAAATGGCCCTTGTCTTGAGCTTGGTGTGTGGGACTAGTTGGGTTGGATTATGGGTGGACGAGGGCTGGTCATTGTGTGCTGGCCTTACACACACTTCAGGAGGTTAAGTAATTATTTCTCCGGTCTTTTCCTACTGTGCACAACAGCCTACAGTAAACTACTGATATTTTCCTTTTTAAAACACCAAACAGTAATCCTTGTTACATGCGAGGTGCCTGAGACAACTAACATTAGAGAGTCTCCAGAAAATGAATTATTTTATAATTAAGGAAATAGTAGAGTCTGCATAAGGTCATCTGCTGCAAAATCAAATAAGGCTGTAAAATGTCCAACCGAACTCCAGCCCAACCCAAATAGAATCAGCAAAAAATATGCACTGTGACTGTTTTGGCTGCTGGGCTTATTTTGTGGTGCGTCACCGTCTCTGATGGCCATGTGTGTGCTACCAGAGGAGATTCTGTTACCAGTCATCACTTCAGCAGAAGCTGGAAATAAAAGATGGAACTCTTATGCTCTTCCATTTTTTTCTTTACACCAGAGTGGCTGGCTGCTTTAATGAGTATTTAAGTGAGGAATAAAAAAGGTAAGATAAGGACTGCTAGAAAATGAGTTATTCTTGGCTTTCTTATGTTCCAGCATATTTCCTGTTACACTATAATGAAGGATTTTATTTTTTCAAATGGTATTTTTGGAGCCATACACCTAATCAGTACATGCTCCGCAATCTTCCTATCTTGTACCTAGTGAAAAGGTCATGCAGCGCCTGACAGCAAACAGCATTTGCTCAGCGGTGGCTTTTTTCCTCCAATGCCGCCTGCATTTCATGTAGCCTTTTTTCCTGAACCCCTCTGGTGTACATACCTATTTCACTGGCAGTCGTGCTATTGTGCACCCGTGACTCAACACGGAATCCGCAACGACGTCTTTTTTGTTCAGTAAAAAATCCTACTTTCAGAAGGCTTGTGGGTGGGCAGCTCAGGATGAGCTGGGAGAGTAGTTAAGGGTGATGTCCTGCTCACAAAAAGTCTCCAACACACTTCCCGTCTTCCATCACTGTGTTGCTGTTGCCTTGCACAGGAAACTGAACATCTATTTTCATTTACGAGTTCTCCCAAGCAGAAGTTGAGAGGGTTTGAAAAGGGAATGGGCTGATTTGCAATTAGAACCATGCAAATTGATGCTCTACATTTTGCAATGCTACATAAAATGAAGGTGAGGAGAACATCAAACAGAAAAGTATTAATAGCATGGTGTTAATTTGTGGGAATGTGTTTCCAGGTAAAGAGGCCAGAAGTAGGATGTGCAGTAGTCTGGTAAAATATCTATGTGAGATAATGTGAAGCAACCACATCTTAAAGATGTATAAAGTACTTTTTTTGAGATTGTTTAATTGGATAAAAAATGTATGAAGGGAGACATAACACCATGACTTCCAGCTCCTTATAGAAGAAACCCTTAATTATTTTTTATGTATATTTATGTGAAGCTATTATGAGTAAGACAAGTATTTCTTTCTTTACTTTTAACTTTTTTTATTAGTAGTTGTCAAGACAGTCTCAAGCCAAACCCCTGCATCTCACAACTTTGATCTTTAGAAAAGTTCATACTGGTTTTAAATTTTAACTTATCCTTCATCCATCTAATTGGTCTAAAACTCACTTTTATAGTATTAAAGGAGAAGAAAATATTGAGTGGATGATTTCCTTTTTGGGTAAAATGAGAGATTGCAGAAATCTTGAATCAAATCTGAACACTTCTGTAGGTTGTAAAAATTTTTTTACAAACTCATTGCAAGGAAAAAAAAACAGGTTTGCCAAAAGCTTAGCACTTCTTCACTTCAGCTGGAGGTGGAAGCACAGGCACTGGGATACTGTGAAGAAAGAAATTTTTTTTGTTTTCCAAGAATGGAGGATATTATAAAATAAAGATATATATTTAAAAGAAATATTTGAATTTTTCATGTTTTGGTACCATTTCTGGTTGTATGACTAATTCTGCAACTTCTTATTCCTTAAAGCTATTTTCTTGATAAACAGTGGATAGGACATTTTTTTCCTGTAGGACCTGTGGGAGCCTGTAGGTGACCACTGAGGGAAATAATACTTAAGATCCAAATGGGCAAGGTTTAAGTGCTGCTTTTTCCAGTCCCACTTCAATCAGAGAAGCCACTACTACTACTGTAATGATGAGTAGATGTTCCCAAAGATAGGTGAATATTAAAGGTTGAAAATCCTCAGGGAATCACATGCCCTTCTCATGAACTGCTGGAAATATGCTTCATCATCAACTACATTCTGTGGGTAGATGCCAATTATATGAAAGCCCTTCTCTCTAGATCTGTTAGTGTTATTTCAGTGCTTGGGGGCTGGAGCTTAATACAATATGCTCTTTTCTTCTCTGACTAGTAAAGCAGCACAAAATAGAATTATTAGTATAAATACACGTTGCCTACAAAATGTAAATCCAGCAATTAGACTTTTCCCTGGTGGTGCTCTCTAATGAGTGTTACCATATTCTTTGTGTTGCTGTAGGGAAGCAGTGGGTGTAGCAGTGGGGCTTGGCTAATTTACGAGGGAATCCTCTGGATACAAAATTTTTCCTTGATAAGAGGAGAAGCAGCTTGCTTATCTCAAGCAAGCTTGCCTCCCAAAAGTACAGCACTGGGAACATCAACATTTACAGCTTATGATATGATTGCTGAGGCCTTCTGACATATGGAAGCTGGTGAAAACCTTTATGGAAGGAGTTACTTAATCCTCTTTAATTTTGAGAAACTGTAGGTGTAGGGAAAGCTCTGACAAGCAAGAGATGGCTGGGGAGGATTGTCGGACACTTCGAGAAGTCTGGTGTTCCCTGTTTGGGTTGAAAAATATATTTGCCCTTTCTCATTTCTGCCCTGATTTGGGTGTGTAAGACTGTTGATATTTATACATTCATTTTTGTAATTTATGGCCCTGTGCTGTGGGCCTTGGTTTGTATGTGGTGCCATGACTGTGCTGTAATTATAGATGGTGAAACTTTTGGTAAAACTGCAGTGGAAAATGCTTCTGATTTGAAAGTAAAATGCTGATATTGTCTTGTCAAGACAGCATCTTATACCATTGTGTGACCTCTCTAGAAAAAACCCTGACCCATGGTAATCTAATTATTGTCTGTTGTGATGGGCAGATAACAAAGTAAATATTGGAGTGGACTGATTGCCATCTCCACTTTAGGAGAGGGACTTTGACAGCCTTATTTCACTGAGCCCAGCTACTTCTACTTTTTTTTTTCTTCCTTCTGTGTGATGAGTTAGTAGTTTGTGTTGTTGGAGGAACTCTAGGGCAGCTGATAGTAACCCTAGAATCATATCTTGGAAGTGCTGAGTGATAACTCTTCCCTCTCTGCTTGAGGTTTTTTTTCACTCTCAAAGCTATCTCTGTTGGTGGGAGACCCTGGCAAAATAGAAACTAAGGGGGGATGCGGATGCTTAGCGCCCAAAAAAATCAGGTTTGATAGTGGAGATCTGAGATTTGGGTCCACAAATGTAAGGAACCTTAAAGATGAATATAATTTATATGGTACTTAAGTAATGACAGAAGATGTAAATGACATCAGGGTGAATATATGTGCTAAATCAGCTTGAATGCCTTGGTTCATTATCAAATTTCTATGTGGTTTTCATTATATGTTCCTGAGGGTGCATCCAAGGAGTTTTCTGCAGGCATGCAGAAACTCATTTTTCTTCTGCTTTGAGCCGACCTAAAGTTGTGTAACCACATTAGGTCTAAACCAAGCTTTACAGAAGGATACACCCTTAGTGCTGATATAATGCACCCTTGTGACTAGGCCTATGACCGTGGGAGATTTTCTTTGCATGTTGTGAGACCACCACGTAGGACAATGTATGGTTGTTGAGATAGATCCATCCATCCATTATGATAGCTTAATGAAATTCAGCTCATCTTTCAGGAAAGAGCAGAGCAAGGGGGAGCCTGAGCTTTATGCAAGCCCATGTCAAATCTTGAAGCAGGTAAAGCAAAAGTATTAAGTGAGAAATTCTAGGGACCCTAGGTCAAATGCTTGGCAAATATGAGTCTAGGTTGGAATGAAGTCAGGAGGTCTCAAGCAAAGGAAATCTGAGAAGTTTTTCTCATGGTAATTTTGGATTCTTCCAGGATTCATGTGGTAAGTCTAAAGGAGTCTGTGATGAGGTCTAGTCCTTCCCTGATGAAGTCAGAGGTAAGTTTGGTCTGAATATCAAGAGGAATGATTGACTTTCAAGGCTTATATCTGAGGCAAAGCACATGATAGTTTCTTCACAGAATTGTGTTTCTAATACACAAAAGCCAAGGATGTACTAAAATGGGATTTTCTTCTAACTGGAACAAAGTTTTTTTCCCTCCAAGGTATTTACTCATTTGAGGAAATGTAGAGACATTTTCTGCATTAAGAAATCCTCAAAAAAGCATTTCCTTACTTAAACAACATTTTAATGTTAAATATGAGTTAATTATACACAACTGAAAAACAGGCCAAAATAAAAATTTAACATTACAACATTTACAGAACAAAATGCTGTAATTGACCCAAATTGATTTTCTTTTTTTAATCTGAACTTTTACTTAGAAAAATGACTTTGCTTTTGACATTTTAAATTCATGTGAACAAAAAATATGGTATCTCAGATATTTTTGCAAGTTAAAAAGCCATTTTCTGCCTATTTCAACTTTATGTCTGACATCTTATCTGAACTGCCAGCTGAAAATGTGCTTGATGAGCCAAATTTAATCAGTAACTCCAAACAGTCCAATCTTTAGAGATAGAGTGCAGCCTGATTTTGGAATCTATTCTGATTTCAGAATTCCCTTTGAGATCTAAACCATGCTGTGAACTTTCATCCATTGCAAATCTAGGAAGAGATTGAGGTATCTTGTTTCATAACATTAATCTAGATTTTTGTTTGGGCATTTCTGAGACCAAAACAAAAGTGTTTGCAGCACTTCTTTCAAGACCTCTCAGTATTGTTCTGAAGCTTTTCCTTTCCGAATTTTTCTCTCTAAGTTCCTATAGATACTCAGGTAATAGCAGAGATTTCCTACATTTTTTCAGTGACTAAGTGATCAAGAACTGCAGATGCACAGAAGTGTTAACAGCATTCAAAGACTTAATTTGCAGGAGCTACAGAGGAAGGGAAGAAAGGAAAAATGAAAAGCAAATATTAATGAGGTAGGACAGGCTGCACTTGAGGTGGCACCGGCACTCTGCTCTTTTGGGCTCAGATTTTGAACCAGTGGGTGTCTGAACTTTGCTGGATGGCAGGCAAATGCTGGACATGATGCATTCCCCAATTAAAAACTGCGCTGTGTGCCAGGAGAATTTGGACCCTTTCTCTACCTTTCCACCCTCTCCCTTGATTTTTGGAGCCCTGCAAGGAGCGGGAATGTGGCAGGCAAATTAGAGTTAGTGCTTTGCTTTAGAGAAAGGTGCCCTGCTGGGAACAGAAGCTGCTCAAATATTTTGGGCTGTCTCCTACAGTAGCTTCAGTCTTTTGCCTACTTTGTGGTAACTACCCACCCTGATGAATCTTTAATCAGTAAAAATAAAATGGAGTTGATGATCCTTTGCCTTGCAGTGAATACCTACTGGGTTGGGAGACTGGGAGAGACATGAGAGGGATAGTATTCATTATTTATAGCCACTCCTATAGTGCTTATCACCACAGTGCCTATAAGTGAGCACCATTGACAAGGCTCTAAATGTGAGATAAAATTTAATAATGCATTAATAATAACATGCACTTGTCTGTGTCGGCAGCAGTTGTGACAGAGATGACTTAAAATGGAAGAAGGGAGAACTGCCACAGCTCAGCGAAGGTGGAAATTTGGTGGAGGAGCAGAAGGTGTCAGGGGAGTCAGGGAGAGCCATGGGCTCAGCAATGGGAGAAGTCAGCCCAGAGGTGCCAGGGTCTGCCCAGGAGTGAGGGCAATAAAAAACATGAGTGGGAGTTCAGCAGCTTTGCAAAAACGAACATGTTTTAACAGCATATTCATGAGTAAACAGGAATGTACTTGAACTTAATTATTAAAGGCTTCCCATGTTGCCCTGCCATATACATATGAATACATGCACAGGCCTGCATGGCTCTTGCTCTGAGGCAATGACAGAAGATGACCAAGCCTGGAGTTTGTCTTGTTAAAAGGCTCCAGTTCAAAGCTGACACCCTAGCTAAGGAAACCTCTCTCTCGCCCCTCGTGTTAATTTGCCATCCTTCTTTCTTGCTCATTTCTGTTTGCTTTTCCTGACTCTAACCTGGAAAGAGGCAGTTTACACCCCTTTGTGCTAGTGCTGAGGAGAAGAGCCATGGGAAGCAGCTTTACTGTCCTGCTGATGGGACAGGGTGAGGAAAGAATGGTCACAAACAGAGCCAGAAGCAGGTGTACCTGGATCAATGTTGCTTTCATCCAAACCTGTATCCAGGTGAATTCATTTCTCATTCATCACTTCAGGAAGGGAGAAATTTTTTCCACTGCTATTACCTGCTTGTGGCTTATCGTTCAGTTGTGTGACCTTCTATACAAAACCCCTGCAACAGCAGGCACAGCTTTGGTAATACAGGTTGAAAGGAGCTGAGAAACAAGGAAGCAGTTTCTTCAAGTACAGGTCAAGAGGTCTTTTTTTTCAAAGGAAAAACTGCAGTTTATAGAGGTGGATACCCTGTGGTTTGGCAAAACATTGTATGTTCATGACCACAGTGCTCTGGTCATCTCTCCCCTCATGTACAGACAGAGTTTATTAGATATTCTGCATAAAGAATCTGTGTTTAAGCCCATTCTCTAGGTCGAGTACCTACTTCACAAATACCTTCAGCAGTCTCAGTTCAAATGTTCATGAAAGAATTAAAATATTCATTTGTTGCAATAACTACATAAGAAATGCTTTCCTCTAGTGCTTTGCTGTCACCCTTAGACAACATCTACTTCCTAATTCCCTCTGCTTGTACCCCTCACCAGGTCCTCCTCTCCATGCTCATTTTTCATGAAGGCACCAAAACATGTAGCAGCCCTAACAGTTAAAAAAGGTCCTGAAGTCAATACAATGATGCACATTTACCAAAGGTATTTTTAGAGGAACAATGGATACACTCCATTGTCTCACCCAGAGAAAAGTACTGGGAGACCTGTAAATAAAGAAGAGTCTGAATAAACACCAAAAAATCAGGTGGCAGGAACTGAGATTCATGTCTGCTAAGTAGCCTATTTCTCTTCTTTGCCAATTGATGTTATTCTAGTTGTATCAAATCTGTCCCCTGAAAAGGTCCATGGCTGGGAGAATCCATCATCTTTCGATAACCTTTAGAGTAGAGTTGTGTGACATTATGACCCTCACTAGTCGGGTATTGCATATTTGTCGTCCTCCCGCATCTGGACTCCATTTCACTGAAGGTGCCCAGGATGTGACAAATCAGTATCAGGAAAATCCTAGGGTGTCGAAAGCAAAATTTATTGTGATGAATTCACACTCAAACTACTGTAGGTTTTACAAATAGACTTTGCAGTCCATAAATCCCCAAGCTTTAAGGGAATAGATAAGCTGGTGCAATACATTCGTGGAAGCTTTAGAGTGACAGATAGTATGGTGGTCAGAGCACACAAGGTTTAGTGAATGTGGTGGTGTGTTTTCAGATGCTTTCTGAAACTCTTGAGACTGGAGTTTTGTTTCTCTGAATGTCTCTGTTTAATATTAGAGCAGTACATGAAGTCCAGAGCTAAAGTTGTCAGGATCCATAACTCCTTTAGAGGATGAATATATTTGTTTATGGTGGAGATTATTGAATTATATTCTATTGCCCCAATTTCTGTTATTTTAGACAGCAAAAATGAATAAAAGTAGTGCTGCCCCTAATTGTAAGCATGATCATCTCAGTTACTTCATGTAAGCATATGTATTTTTATTTCTTTGTTTGCCTTGGGAAACATAAGGAATCTAGCATCGAGCTATGAGGAATTAATGATTAATTCCTCTAGAGTAAGTGGCTCTCAGCTGATGTACAGTTGATATAGCCATTTCAACCAGCTCTTGTGCCAGTCATCACATGTTGCCATAGGCTCTATGGGGAAGGGTGATGGGGATGCAAGAAAACAGTAGATACAGCATCATGCACTCAGTAGTCTTTTGGGTTGCAAGTTTTGTTTGGTTTGTTTGTTTGTTAGACTTGTATGAAGTTACAGCTTCCCTCTCAATATAAAATCTCACTCAAAATTCAGCAGCTTCAGTCCCAGATGCGAGCACAGAGGCAGGAATGTATGAACTTTTTTTGCACACTAAACTTCTTTTTTTCTCCTGGTCTGAGCAGTCCTTGCAGCATGCTGACGTGTGGCAGGAAGCTTTCTTTTCCAAAGATCTTGCTTCCATTGCCTTAGATTATTGGCTGGTGACCATGCACAGAGCAGAAGATTTGCTGCAGTGAAAGAAGTACAAGAATTCCAAGGCTTCCCCCTGGGAAAACAGAAATAAATAAAAAGAATGAGTAAGAGCTACAGTAACAGAGCAGGGCAATGCCCATGGTGCACTTTGCTAGCTGGCATGGGAGGGAAGTGCACAATTTATGATTCCAAGAGTCTGGCTCACCTTTTAGGTATTTTATAAGATGAGCTCAGTAGGATGATGCAAGCATTGGCAACAGAATATAATGTCTCATTTCTGTTGGCTCCATCCTGTTGTCTGATTTTGCTAATTGCAATAGCTTTGGCCATCAGAGACAAATTACAGAGACTTTCCGCAAATGATGGGGAGGGAGCTTGAATATTTTTCACACACAAGCACTTTAAAAGCAGAATTTCACAAATAAAATTTTACTTCTGTATACACACTGAGAAGGACATAAGGATCAGATGTCTGCATTTTGGATTACATTTCAAAAACCACTAAGCGTTAGAATTGAGATCATTAGAGCTGTTCTTTGAACACTGTGTCTATGTGACCCAATAGATGGTAAAAGTTAGAGCTGGGCAGAAAGGCTAAATGGCTTTGGCTTAAGGGTTTGTGTGCTTTAGCAAGGAAGAGAGTGCCAATACCAGGGCAGAGTTTTTTGGCAGCTCCTCTTTTCTCATAGCCGACCCTACTTTTTCCAAAAAAAAAAGAAATTGAATGTTCTGGCTGGCTTGGTAGCAGAGACAGCATTAAGCACCTGTGTTCCAAACAGGCGTGCATATGTGTGTGTGTGTGTGTGTGTGTGTGTCTGTGTGTGTGTCTGTGTGTGTGCCACTGCTGATCCATCTGTGAAACGTGGCAAATGCCAGTGGGGACGTGCACAGGGGGTATGCAAAGCATGTGGCACATGCCCAGTCATAAAAACCTTGAGCAAACAGTGCTACATGCTGTGAAGGGACAAGAAGAGATTCAAGAGCTCGCTTTTATCCTCTCAGGTGTTCCAAGGGTAAACACTGCTGAGAAGGGAATGCCTGACCTAGGGTAAATCTCTCCTTTTCCCAGGTGTTACAACTCTTTATCCAGGTCCTTGTTTTCTCCTGCTGGAGTCAAGAATGGCAGGGAAGGAACTCTGATTCCCTTGGTTTAAAATAAGGTTGGGACTTTACAGGCTACAAAGAGAGGAGTTCTCCTAAGCTAACACTGTGCAGGAAGATTGGAAAATATGTTAGAGACTCATTGGAAGATGATGCTAGGAGAAAGTGGGAATGTGTCTGAAAGTGGCATAGGATAGCAGTTAAATTCCCTTTGATGTGAGATATGAAATGCAAAGAAAAGACGGGAAAATGAATTGGAGTTGTAAGGATCCAGGCCCAAACCCAGGATCCATAGCCCAAACTTAGCCATTGGTTCATCCATTAGTGAAAGTGGCTTGCAGGAATCGACCAGTGTGCTGTTCTACCCCCACAAACCAGCATGTTCATGGCATTGAAGGCAGTGCAGTGCTGGTCAAATAGTTTTCACTGCAGTACCCCTGAGTCTGAGGGAAACACTATCTGGTTACAGGTCTTCCAGGCTGTCTCCCCCCTTCACACCTGGGGGCTGTCCCACACACCTCTGTTGTGCAAAGGTATGAGTGGCAACCTCCGTTATCCGAAAGATACAGAAGGCTAAGCACTACACCCTGGTTGCAGATATGGAAGGCAGTATTTGCTCATCCGTGGGACTGTGGGAGATATCAGATGTCTGGGATTTTGGAAAGGTTTGTGTTTTGCTTGCCACGCTGAAAATAATTATCTACTTTGAGGCAGGACTGTCATTGCAGTCACCCTACTCAAGGGATTAGGTTAATAGTCTGTGATTTAGAGCCATGGATTCGCTTTTTTTCTCTTTCAAAGATCACTAGCATGTGACTCAGCCTCTACAAACCCATCTGGCCGGGACTGGTCCTGGGTATGTTGAAAGGATAAGTAAGTTGAAAGATGAGATGATCAGATTTATACTGAGGAAGTCAGTGGTGGTGTAACATCATAGCTAGATACTCCTTAAGTGCAGTTTTAAGTAGGGTGCACTACAGAATGTGTGTTAATAAAATATGAGATGGTAAAAGTCTGTTTTCCCCGATCCTGTGTGGTTTTATTTCCTGGAATCCCTTTGAAATAGCAAGAATGCAGTCATTTTAACCTCTTCATTAAGTGTATAATTTAATCCTACACACTGTAGTTCCTTAAGCATAAAAATAATCTACTTTACACTCAATGGGAACAATGAGATGCCCCAGAGCATATTTAAAACAGAACTCCTAGACAAAATTACTTGGCTTAAAAGAGTCTGAGCTACATTTATTTTTATGGAAAAGCTTACCAAAATATGCAAACAAATCTTAGTAATTTATATTCAATTTCCATTCCTTTCCTAGAACTTGAATGATATGACTAAGCACTAGAAAAACTTGATTTTTTTAATGACTAAAATATCTCTTTCTTCCTTGTGCATAAGAAGTCAGTTCTAAGCCTGTTTTTTTTTCTCTCTTAACTTTTTCCCCCCTACTTTTCCCAAGTATTTTTTCAGTAATGTTTGCTGACTGGATTTTGCTGTTCATTTTCTCAACAGTGTTATTTGAAATTACGTATATTGTTTTTAGAAGCAAAGTGACATTACACACACGTATGAATGTACAGTATATATTGTGTATGGTCTGCTTATATATGCCATGCACTGGCACAAATACTGCCTACTTTTGTAGGTATGCTAGAGCTCTTTATATTACATATATACGGTATGTATACTAAAAATATTCCAATTTTAAAAAAAATTTATTGTAGGGAGCAGCAGTTTCAGTAATGTTTGCTAAGTAGAAAGAAAAAGGCACTGTTAAAATGTAAAATACTTGCAAATGAAATGCTGTCTCAGTGCACTTCTCTTTTCCAAAATCTCTGTGTCTGGCCTGAGAATGTATTTTTCATGCCTGGATTTAAAGAGAGACCTCTCAGGAGAATTAAATAGAAACTAAATAAAACCACAGCATCTTTGTTTGAAAAAGTCTCTGGGAAAGATTATGCAGTGCTCAAATCCTGCTCTGCTTGTAGCAGGTTTTGTGGCTGTCAGGTTGATGTGTTTAAATATTTTTTTTCTAAAAAAGACCCAGCAGCAAAATATTATTTTACCTATAATCAAGTACAAACATTTTAAAGTGAGAAAGATAACTCTGCTACTTTTTTGGTCTCAGCTTGTCTGGTTTTAAAGTGACACCTTATAATGTATGAAGCTAGAAAGGTTAAAAATCTGCTTTATGTAGAGGGAAGGTGCAAGGGCTGGCAGATGAGCTTAAAAAACCCTGAGACCCTTTGGTCAGAGGTCGGAGACAGCTGTGGTATTCACAAGGATCTGTCAACATGGAGATGTGGTCATGGTGTAGGAGCAGCAACAAGAGAAAGGTGCCTTGTGAAGTGTATGGATTTTCAGTGTAGAAGGACAACTTCTTGTCTTCTGAGCAATCTAGTTTTAAAAACTGTTTTAGGGGCTGTCCTGTAATTTACCATTGTCAGGAAGTGATGAGCCTGGGGTCACACGATGGGAGAGTGGCTCTCACCTCTCATCACACCCATGACTGAACTCAGCCTCCTCTCCTGCTGTTTAACCTGAATTTCCTTGTTTTTAACATCACACTGTTGCTACTAATGATACCTCTGAGCTATGTACTAAATTATTCTTTCTCTGACTTTCAGTTCTTCCTTTCAAATACATGAGGAGTCTCTAGCAATGCTTTTAGCATAGATGGGCTGAGTTACAACCAATTACTGTATTTAACTGAGTCCCAACTGATCTTAAATCTGAGAACTTCACAAGTTCTCAGGGCTAGCTGAAGGAAAATGTTTTAAATTAGCTTTATCAATAATTTCAATGCTTTTCCTCATCTTAAGAGCTATAATCTATTGTAATTTGGAGAAAAGAAAGTCTTATTTTTTTTCTTAGAAATTTTGATAAAATATTCACAGAGAAAAACTTGTACTGCAGAAAAACAAGAGTAGGAAAAAATATAAAAAGACAACAGTGATGAGATTTGCCTTAGTGAAAACTAGATGAGATCTTTTGGAAAAAAGTTGCAAAGAGAAATTACACAAATAACATACCTTCTCACTGAAAAAAAAAAAAAAGCCCTGCTGGGTGAGAAGTCTTTTTTGTAACATAAGAATAAGGAAAAGAAAACATCAGCTAATTGTACCGTGTTCAATGATTGTTCACAGGTATGTGAGGAATCTGGTCAATAGCTCAGCACCAACTAAGAGCAATGTGCTATCCTTGGTCAAGGTGGTGAGGATCGTAGAATCACAGAATGGTTTGGGTTGGAAGGGACTTTAAAGATCACCTAGTTCCAAGCCCCATGCCATGGGCTGGGACACCTTTCACTAGACCTGATTGCTCAGAGATCCAAACGGAACTTGGGTTTGGGGCTATTTTGATAACTCTGAGAGCTACAGATTCACCCCTCCAACACTGCATGGGGATCGGAGAGCCCACCAGTGTTTGTAGCAGCCAGGGGCTGGTCCTTAGCACAGTTTCCCTTTATTGTAGACTTCATATATAGTGCATTTCCTTGCACTTTTGTGGATAAATCATCTCAGATGTCCATGACTTTTCATAAATTCACAAATTCAATAGCTGAGTCTCTTACCTTCTCTAGTCTCACAGATCTCTGTATCAGCTATTGACATTGTGTCTTAATCTCCCTTATTCACCCTATTCCTTTCTACTAGCAGTATCCAACTTCTCCCTGGGAGCTTTGGCAGTGTTCACACAGTTCTACTTGACTACCCGATGCTTTCCTAATCTAGGTTTTCTTTTCCCTTCCAGCCCTTAAGCAGCAGGTACCATGTCCTCTTGCTTGCTCGCTTGCATTCTCCTGTTCCAGTGCTAAAGACAATAACATCTTGTAGGATTCTTATTTCATCCAAGTTGATTGTTTTCATTACACATTGTTTTATAGGGCAGATTATGGTCCCCAGGTGACGTTGTCTAGAGGTGCAATGGGGTATTTAACACCAACGTGCCAAGGAATGTAGCTGTTTCTTTACAAGTAAATAGTGGTAGGTTGTAAGTTTGAGAAGAAAGATATGTTTCACCCCCTACGGTGGTCACTGAATCCAGCTGTGTTACATGGTAGACTGGTTCCTCATCTCCACGGTGTGATCTGAGGAGAGGTTTGGGGAGGGGAGGAGGGTTGCGTGCAAGCTGCAGAGAGCATATGCAACTGAGTAATGTATTACTGCATGCACTGCTTCCTTCCTTCTGCTTCTGCCACAGTAAGATCATAGACAGTTGAGTTTTATGAAAGTGGATGCTTCAGTGAATCAAGCACTAGTCAGAATGGAAAAAAAGACTGACAGTTGGGAAAGGAAATAACTGCTTTGGGATGTACCCTGTTCCTCAGGTGTACGGATGAAAAGAAAATACTGCTCTGCAAAATGGATCATTGATATATTTGCCATTCCTCTTTCAGCAACAGAAAGTGGTTTTGCACAAGGAAAATGCACCTGTGTGAGCATGTGAACACACAGGCATACACACACAACTTCCAAGTCAGAGACAGAAGGGTCACGTCTATAACTGAAGGTACAGTGCTGCCTGTACATTATTGCTGACCTGCTTCATTCATGTTTCTTTTGAAACTGCATTACTCTTTCTCACTTGTGGTGCTCTAGAGCTGTGAGCACTGATAGATACAGAACAAAGATATGGTCCTTTCCTCTCAAATACAGCTGTATTTCCCTTGTGACATTTTTCTAAAAGCCACCAGATTTTCTTTCTCATACTGAATAATATAAAATAAAATAGAGACAATAATTGCTGGGGCAGCCTGTAAGTGGATGCTAGCTCTTTTGCTATTTAAGCTTTGAATATCCTTTCAAATAATTCTGAAGATGAATTTTTTACCTCATCTTATTAGAATGAATCTGTTGCTTTTAAGATTTATGTTTCATGCTTTTACTTCACTTTCTCTGTTCTCTTCTTCCAGTTTTGGACGTCCCTGAACTGAAACACCTGAAGGTAGGAGACTCTTTGGAAGAAGTTCAGCCTGGAGAAGGGGAGACTGAAGAGAGATGTCATGGCAGCCTACAACTTCTCATGAGGGGAAGTGGAGGGGCAGGCACAGATCTCTTTGGTGACCAGCAACAGGATCTGAGAGAATGGCCTGAAGCTGTTCCAGGAGAGGTTTAAGTTCGAATATTAGGAAAAGGCTCTTCACCCAGAGGGTGGTTGGGCACTTGAACAGGCTCCCCAGGGAAGCGGTCAAAGTGGTCATGGCACCAAACCTGACAGAAATAAAGAAGGGTTTGTACAATGCTCTCAGGTACAAGGGTGTGATTCTTGCAGTTGTCCTGTGCAGGGCTAGAAGTTGGACTTGTGAGTCCCTTTAAACTTAGGATGTTCTATGATTCTATGATGTGTCCTACCTACTTACCTTGTTCTTATTCTGACTTGGGCATCTGCTTATACATACTGCTGGAAACAGGCATACCTCTGGTTTGACCCAGTGTAGTCACCCTTATGTTCATATTTCTTTTGACAGTGGTTTGAATTTACAGGAAATAATCCTATAATAGTTTCTTCCTTTCCATGACAGACATATTTGGCAACAACTTAAAGTGGTATAAGCTTTTAAGTCCTTCACTGCTCATTTCCTATGAGCTCTCCTAATGCTAAGAAGAAAAACTTAAGTGGTTTATCCAAAATATATTCATAGGCTGCTCACATGGCTTGAATTCATGACATACAGGGATGCTTTGTGGACTCAGATGTTTAAGGCAGTAAGGGAGCAAGGCTCCATTTCTAGGGAAGCAAAATAGGGAAGGAAAATAATAAAGGAACATGCTCAAGCAATCTGTGGAAATAGCCCTGCAGGTCCTGAGAGCCGGGACCACTGTGCTATATGTGCAATGTGGATGGGCACTGGAGGGCCCAGCAGCTCTGAGGGTGTTCACATGGGAAGTGTTCTACCAGGTAGTCTACAAAGCACTGAGCTGAAAGGTAAGAAGCTGTTAGTACTCTGGTGCTATTTCTTATTCTTACTTTACCTTTGACAAGCAGGGCAGGGAGTGTTATTTGTCCATAGGGAGCCCCAGTCATTTCTGCTTTGTGGGGCAGGAGGTGAAATGACTTGCCAATAGTTTGCTGAGTGACCAAGGAGACCAGTAGTGAAATTAGAAAAGAAACCTCAAAATCTTCGGTCTCAGGGCACATGGCCACAGCCAACCATGTAAATGTAAAGCTTGCTGCCTTTTCTCCTCCCCTTGCACTAGCTGAAGGTGAGCCAGCTCTGACTGCGCAGCCCTGTAGCTATTTCTGAGCCTGGACTAATGGGCAACTCTGGGAAAGCAGGATATTTTAGCATTGGAATTGAGAGGCCTGCACAGCTTCATGATCTGATCTGGGCTATGCCCTAGTGGACAGGCAGTGGATGTACCTGTGTCAATGTGCCCCCAACCTGGTGTGATACTCAGGGCACCACTGAGCCTCTTGAATCCCCAACCTCTCCTAAAGCCCCTGGACTCTACCATAATACAGATAATAACCAGGTAATTTGTTCACGTGGAGAAGGGTTCACTTGTTCAGTTGCTGTTTTTATGTGCAAATACAGTGCTACATTAAGCTAGAAAGGCCTTTCACATATTTTCAATTCCTAAGATAGGCACTGGAGTGTAAAATGTCCTACTGACCACAGAGCTGAGACAAACTTTAATACAAGACTTCTGATCTGCTTAGGGTTTGATTTGGTGGTTTTTTGTCAGTGTTTTTTGGTTTTGGTTTTGTTTGTGGGGTTTTTTGGTGTTTGTTTTTTTGTTTTGTTTGGTTTGGTTTTTTTTTTTTTTTGGTTTGGTTTGGTTTTTTTGGTGTGTGTGTATTTTTTTTGGTTTTTTTTTTTTTTTTTTTTCTGTTTTGTGTGCGTTTTTTTTTGTTTGGTTGGGTTTTTTTACTATTTGCCATTTCCATCCCTATCTTGCTTGCTAGTCTTCTAATGGCTTAGAGTCAGTGATTAGGATGAAGTTAGTTGAATGGTGTTTGCCTTATAGCTGTTTCCATTACTCTCGTGTGTTGGTAAGGACTGGTTTGTGTGAGGTCTGCAAGTGTCTGTGAGAAATATAGGGCTTATGTAGGTGCTAAGAAAGCTAGGAAACCAAAAAGCTTCTGAATGACACGCATTTAAATTTTGTTTAATTCTTTCCATCAGCTTCAACAGGTTCTCTGCCTTCTCAGGGATAAAATCTCTACAAAATTCCCTTTTCCATCAGTTGAGCTCTGTCCCACCAATCACTCTAATGGCACATGCTGGAAGCAACTCTGTCTTTGTTTTGAGTTGTATTATGAGGACTCTGAAACTTTGACCTTCTTTTTCCTTTCTGCATGTAGAAAGTCCTGGAAAATTCCCTAATGGCACAAATTATAGGAGGTGTCAGACCCGATTCTGGGAACTCTTGCACACTCTCCATCTCTCCCTCTCCTTTTTTCCCTACTGCTCTTGTCAGATTGTGAGGAGAAGATAATCTTCATTTTACACAGGGGAAATTGGATGCAGTGGAAATGTATCGCAGCAGTGAAAAAAGAATTGACAAATAACCCCCCTCAACATGGTGTTCAGATGTATGGATTTTTTTTATTCCCTCCCCTCCTAGTCCTGGCTGTACTTGTTTCTGAATGGTAGTGAGGAGAATAACAATTCCTCTTCTACCTCAGAGCAGGAAATCAGCAAGTATAATACATGTGTATGCATAAAATGCCGCAACAGGAGCTATTGCCAATTTAAACCATTGTTCTCCTAATTTGGACAAAAAAGGCTGTCTTACTGTCTTTATGGTAAAAGCCTCAAACAGATTAGGTCAAGTCTCTGCAGACAAAGTAATTCTGTGGTGCTTAAAATGATAGGAACTAATCTCCATGAAAGCTGAGTCCAAGGGTAAAGGCTATTAAAGATAGCTGTATGCTATAGGCAGAGGAGAAGATAAGAGGTCCAGCTCATAATGAGAAACGATAACTCTACACACTTTGTTTACAGTTTACCCCAAAGACCACAGATTAACACGAATCTCAGAGCATCTTTATTATGGCACTGCATTGGAGAGGGGCTGCCAACAGAGGATGGAATTGCTAAGTAGGCTGGGACCATCTGTCCTCTCGGGGAGGTGAAAACGTTCATGATTGAGTGACACCTGCTTGTCAAGTATGACCTGCTGGGAAATTTTCTTTTGGATCAGTGAACTTCAAGTACATTACCTGCATTAAAATCAGACAAACAATTTCAACACCACTATGCATTTAAGCAACTCATGGCAATGCCAAAATAAAACATATATTCAAGATCTCTAGATCTTGCAAGATTAGGAGCTCATGTTTTGTTTTCCATATTGGCAAGCTTAGTTTCTGAAGGAAACTAAGCATTTAAAAAAGACATTTTCTATTATTTTAAGGAACACTGGAGATAAAACAACAGGCAACACAAGCTGGCTTTTTTATTATTTTTTTTTTAATTTCTTTTTCCTTAAAAACACTGCCTTCTATAAAACAAGCACTTCCACTATAAAACAAGTCTTTGCAGACTTTGTGTGGATAAAAGCATTCTCTCCATGAAATGGAATCATTTTGATTGCATTCTGCCTTTTGATTGCACTCTACCTAATGCAAGGAATCTCCTCTTTTTAAATATTTAACACATTGAAACATATTTAAGCAGTATTTAATAAAACTATGCAAAGAAGGACAAAAAATATGGAATGACAATTCTGAATGAACTCATGTGGTTGGGAAGAAAGATACTCCTTCCCCTCCCTTTGAAAAAGCACCATGGCATGAGTTAAGGTCAAAGTGTCATCTTGAATTTCCAGTACAGATCCTGATTTTCCTCTCTTGTGTGGTTGTCAGGTTGATCATTAGACCTGAATTGGGATGCCACTGAAAATCACAGGTGATTTTATCAGAGGCTGTAATAAAGGGGATGTTTGTATCAAGATTTGATATTTAATGTGATTTATATACTTTTTTCAAATTAAGGCTCATCTGCTTTTTATTAAATTGAGAGTTTTTATGTTTATCATTAAAATATCAGTATCCATATATAATATATAATTAGTGTTCTCACTTGTTGAATTCCAGAGTTACAGGCAGCAAGAATATCTATTGAAAACAAATACAAAAATAACAGAAGAGGAGGAAGAGAGAAAAAGAAAGTGGCTAGCAGGAATTGTGTATCCTGATTAAACAGCACTATCAGTCCTATTGCAAAATAGCTTGTAGTTCTGTAATTGATTTGGTAAAGAAGTAATTTTATGAACTTGGTTTATTAAAGCTTATTGAAGACAATGAACAAAAGTTCAGTGGATATTGAATGAGGTCCTTGCAGTATTAAGAGGGCTGCTATGCTTCAGTTTTCTGTTTTCCAGTCAATAAATAACATATGTTTCTTCTAGACTCTACAATAAAGATTGTGTACATTACTTCTATTGCTGTGAGTGCTGAAACTGCCCACCAGTACTGTGATACAAGTGTTAAATGTATATGTGTTTCTCTCAGACAAAGGGTACAGGAGAGATACAAGCAGAATCACAGAACCACAGAACAGTTGGGTTGGAAGGGGCCTTAAAGATCTTCTCATTCCATCCCCCCAGCTACAGGGCAGGGACAGCTTCCACTAGACCAGGTTGTTCAAAGTCACACCCAACATGGCCTTGGACATTTCCGGGGATGAGGGTGAGTAAGAAAAGTAGGATCCATTGTTTTCTTGCAGGCTATGGGGTGGCAGAGTACCTGCAAGCACGAGGCTGCCCCAGAGCAGTGGGTGATACCCAGAAAGCTTTGCCTGTCAGTGCTGCAGTAGCATCTTCTGGTGCAGTGTGGGTGCTAGAGACTGAGGTAGCTATCTTTGTGACCATGGATATTATAATCAGGTCATAGGTAATAACTGATCAGCTAGGTGCTCCTTCCTGTTGGCAGCTGTGTTTGGGGAGGTGATAGAGCTTTCTGTCCCCTGTGTGCACGTTTCTTCAATCACCAGTAAAAATTATACAGATTTTATTGGATCTTGGCATCACCAGGCTCCTTCAGACAATGCCAGAGAAATCAGCTGAGATATGTTAGGGCAAAACAAGCGGAAATGAAGAGAGGAGCAAGGTTCCTTGCTCTTAAACAAATACTTTGCCTCTTTGGTGTATGGCCTTGCTGGCAAGACATGCTGTATTTCAAAGAGATGAAATGATTATATTAACCTAAACATTTCTTCAGTGACCTCACTTTGGCTGTTGCCATGCTTACCTGCAAATACAAAATCAAACAGATGGGCTGGGGCTCATCAAGGGAGTCAAGAAAGGTCTCTTTGCGGGGAAGAATGTTCACACAATAAACTGACGGTTTGTTTTTTTTAATTTGTGCTAAGTTGTTTAGACTGGAGTGTTGAAAAAATAACTGTGAAGCATCTTCTGCTTTTTGGGGGCTGATAGGTGACAGATCCTGTGCTGTGGCTTCTGACACCCTTCTTGGTAACCCAAACACAACCTGTGGGTATGGGTTGACACCAGTAATGTTCCTTGTTGGCTGCTAGGGTGAGATGAGAAAGCATTTGATATGGAATTGCAGTCTGCTACTAAAGATGATGCTGGCTATGCTCTGCTCTGTTCCCAACAGCTTTAATTGTGGTCTTTAGGTAAATTTCCAAAGCAGATTGCAGGTGTGTTGTTACTGCTCTTTTTAAGCAGCATTTTGTTGTTCCTCAACATACCTTTATTTTTGCTTTCTGAATGACTTCAGAATATTAACTTACAATTCATCGATGAAAGAATTACTAATAATTATTAAAAAAATATGGAGACATTCTGGAGGGTTTTCTTATGTGGAAAACACAGTTGAAAACAATTAATTTTATTCTGTATCAGTTCCTCTCCCTTCTCATCTCCAGCACACCTGGTGCTTGTGTATTAAGTGATGTGATTAATATCTGTCAGATATTGTTTGTTTTCTCACTAATTCTCTAGCAGTGTGGGAATCCTGTGTGGGAATACCTTTTCAGTAGCATTTCTTCCTGTTTTCAGGTGTATCTGACCCTGTGTGTTCGTGGAAGATGGCTGTGTTGTCTTAAGGGGTGGAATTTGGGCTCAGTTTGGTGTTTTTCAAGAGAATCCTTTCCTCCTAGAAAAATCCTGTTTGTTAAATCCAAAATAATTAATGGAAATGGAGGAGCACAGGAAGAGTTTTGATGACTTTTCCTGCTGGTATGCCTGCTCAGCAGGTGCCATGAAAACTGTGTAAACCAGCTCCTTAGTTACCATACTTACCTGGTAGCAGATCATGTCTGTCCCACAGACAGGCTCCTAAAAGATTTGGGAACCTGAAAGCCCAGACTGGTAGCTGCTGACCCTGTAGCTCCTGGTGAAGCTGGGTTTCCAGCTTCCTTTCATCATGTCTTTTCTCTAGTTAAGAAACCACTAAATCTCCAGGAATTTCCCAAGTTCCTAGATCTTATCAGCTTTTTAGGCAGACTGGTATCAGTTGTGTTTCCGAGGATTCACACAGCTTCGCTGGACACCATCTCAGAGTAGAAGTTCCCATTGGTTGCAGGACCTCTGGTGAAGGTGCTCCTGGAGCGACTGCCAACCACACAGATAGTTTGGGGCTCATCAAGTCTGTGGCTTGCATTGCCAGAGAAGTGCTTGCACCATTGCTGGAGTTGGTGGCACTTAGGCACCTGGTGGGACTGCCTGACTTAGATTACACATTCAGGGCTTGCCCATTTTCTATGTTTGAGGGCTTTGTTCCGATCTGGGATGAAATGCTCTCAGGCCCCTAGTGTGATTCTTGTGTTGTACTGTGCAGGGCCATGAGCTGGACTCGATGATCCTAGTGGGTCCCTTCCAACTCAGTATATTATATGATTCTATGGTGAAATCCCTTTTTCAATGAAGTTACCATTTCCCATAACGATATAGAAGTAAGTGAAATTGGTGTGCTCCTTAAATCCTGTAGAGCCTGTTGCATGACCATCCCCTGAAAAACCTAAACCTGCTGTAAAGCTAAACTACAACCTGGAAGATTGTCTGGAAGATGTTATTTTAAATCATCTGCTTTTACAAATTTGTTATTGCAAACTATTAGTGTGGTCATTGCATTCTTCTGCTTTTGGAACTTAAGATCTGATTTCTATTGACATGAAGGTCACTTCAGGCCATTCTCACTGTTTAATGTGGTCATTTGGTAGAGGCAAATATAGTTTGTTCCTACCTTGAGGTCTGTTTGCATCTTCAGAAATGTTTACAGTGGCCTTTTTTTAAATAGGAATCAGAGTTTTGAGCAGCAAATACATTTAGTATGGTAAAGAAAGACAAAGATACTTTGGGTTTTTTCTGCATTCACTAACAAATTAAGATCCTGTGACTTCGGTGACTTTATTCTCAGTCTATAGAAGTGTAACTAAGAGGTCCTTTGTCTGTGTTTTCAGTTCCGATACAACCAATAGAGACAAAAGAAATATGATTTTCTTGGTCACATTTAGCAGCTTTCTTCTGTCATCTCTTGCTTGCATTTAGCTTTTGTTCTTATTTTCATATGTTTTTGTTTCTTTGAATAAGTGCACACTTTAAAAAAACAAACAAAACCCCCCAAAACAGTGTTCAAGCAAATGACTCCTGTTTGAAACATAGAAAATGAATAGGTCCATACAACTAAACAGGCTGTAACATGCTTTCAAAGCTGATTGTCTGAAATGCTGGGGTTCTACTCCACCCACTCTCTTCTGCAGTTGTGGGCTTGAAAGCACCTCGGGCAAGAGACTGTTGGAGCAGTGAGAGCTCTGAAATTTTTGTTTGAATAAATTCATAATTAAATACTCTGGTGTGAAAGAGAAAGGGGGAAAAAATGATTTCCCTGCTGCTTAGCAGCTTTAAATTGGTTGGTTCTTTCTGTTGGTGGGGACAGCAAAAAACTGTCAAACCTAAAAGTGCTTCTGTTTATCTGGGAATGCGAGCTGCTTTTGCTCTTGTTTACATGTACAGAATATACATTCAGAGAAGCACTGAGGGAGTGTATAATTCAGAGAACGGGAATCATAGAGCAATTAATAATTCAGGTCTGTTGTACCCTGACATACACAATAGTATAGCATCAGTCTTGAAATTGTACACAGGGAAGTACAGCCCATCAATCACTTTCATCCAATTTTGAATAATTGTTTATTTATGTATTTCTGATTTGCTCTGGCAAACTAACTTTTTCAGCCTCTCACTGAAGTATTTTCCCCTGAGAAAACAGCTTTTCTCCCATAGTCTTAGCTGATGTAGAATGATAAAAAAATCTACAAAGATATTCAGTCAATGAATTAGAATATCTTTAGTCATTGCTCTTGTATTTTTTTTCCTGGTATGCAGCTGTTTCTAGAAATAGCATAGTTTAGATTTTATAGTTAATATTTTCTATATCCAAACCCTTAGAAGATTTGAACAAACTACAAAGGTGTTCAAGTCTCTGTTTTCCTGTTTCAGTTTGTCAGAAGAGTTAGTAGTGTTTGTAAAGATGTGTAACGTGGCAGAAGTACTGACAACACAAGTACACTCAGGATTAGGCCCCTAGATTGAGATACCACAAAATTTTGAATTCCTGCTCTTAAACTGCTCTGAATTTTGGCGTGACAGATCCAAGATTTTATCTGGCCATCCCATTCAAGTGTCTCATCCCTAGGTGTTATCCTCTCTTTGATGTTTTGCTGACAGTATCTATTCACCCCCATTTCTTTTTGTCTGCTTGTGTTGGAAATACCTTTCCTGGGACACACTTTTCTGTGACAAAACCACTTGGTTACATTAACTAAGTAGACTGTTGATTTGGAAGTACAGCTCAGGTTGGCATTCTGTGTTGCAGGCACCTGCATAACTGCCCAAGGGGACACTGGTGGCCCAGGAACAACAGCAGCAGACTGGAACCCATGAGATTTGGGTTGTACTCGCAGTCTTGCCACTAACCAGTTGCAATTTGCAGCAAAGGAGAAACCTGAGATCTTCTGCTACCTAAGAGTCACTCTTTCATATTCAGATCACATCATATCTGCTCTGTTCATCTAAGAATAGTAAACTTTGGGGGCAAAGGTGCATCTTAATATGGTTTTGTGCAGCTCCTAACACACTACTGATGGGCTCATCCAAATCCTAAGAAAATTTAAATAATTATGGTAAGAATGTGAAGTTTATTCTTTGGCTTCTTCGGGAAGGGAGGCTCTTTTTCAAATCAGTGCCAGACTACAATGACAGTCCCTGCAGCCTCAACTGCCTTGGTAAACCCTCATGACCTGTCTGTTGCTGTTTCCTAGACAAAATGCAGGCACTCCAGGAATTTGTTAATGGGGGTCCCATTGCAGAGAGAGACTTCTTGTGGTCACATCCATAGTGTTTCTGTCTGGAATTAGGCTTGATGGAGGTGCAGAACCAACGACCTGCAGGTAAACCAGGTGTGACAGATTTTTGCTTTGAAATGAATGGTCAGTGTGGGGGCAACACTGCCCTGGCCCAGCTGCTTTGGATTTATAGTTGCTTACTCCCCTGGGGCATCAGAAAGCATCCAAAAATTTGAGGCAGAGGTAGAAGAACCAACGACCTGCAGGTAAACCAGGTGTGACAGATTTTTGCTTTGAAATGAATGGTCAGTGTGGGGGCAACACTGCCCTGGCCCAGCTGCTTTGGATTTATAGTTGCTTACTCCCCTGGGGCATCAGAAAGCATCCAAAAATTTGAGGCAGAGGTAGAAGAGAAAGAAAGAAAAAAAAAAGCCAAGGATGTGAATGTGAAGAAATTTCCAGCATGAGGATGAAGGCACAGAAAGACAGTTAAAAGCTGTCACATGTCAATCACACAAAGGGTAGGAAGCATATGTGATGCAGTTAATGCTCTGAGCAAAGAGGAATGGAAAAACAACTGGTCTCTGGGTATTAATTATATACTGAACTGCTAATAAGTTGGAGACAGTGTGAGCATCGACTTCTGATATATATCAGCCTTGGAAAACAAATACAGGGCAGGATAAGACAATTTAGAGTAGTATAATATTAACCAGGGCAGTACAGGTAAAGTTATTAAGGAGTGGTGGCACCGCACCTGTACAAATACTCCTGCCCTTTGCAGGGCACTGCTGGCAGTGATGCACAATAAAGATGCATTGATCTCTTTTGTCTTCAAACTAGTGTTAAGGTCTGAAATACTGAGTGAACCGAAAGACCTCATTAACTTCAGCTATCAACAACAGTCTAATGTAAAAAAAAAAAAGTTAAAAATCCCAAGCATCATCTCAAACAGTCCCTCTCTCATTATCTCAGCCCTTCCTGGAGAAGATCAATAAACAATTTGCATATTTTTTATCAATATTTAATGTAATGCAGCAGGATGCTTTTGATGGCTTGAGTCCTTCTGTGCGCTCTTTTAACATGACAGAGACTAAGAGCCCAGCAGGTGCTCAGGTGCTGGGGTCAGTTCCTAGTTAAAAACATTAGGGATTGGTCTGGCTAAATAATCTACAGCTGCCCATCCAAGGGCAGGAGTGAGAGCTCGCAGAGCATGGTGATGAATTTTAACGATCCAGGAAGACAAATGAGCCTGAGCTGCCATGCAATTAGTGGGCTGTGGAAAGATGTGTTGGGTCTAAATGAGGGACATGATCTGCTCTTGACTCTCAGTGTGGTAGGAGCCCTCCCTCTGAAGGCTGTAATGAGGAAGGTAGATGAGATCCCAAAGAGGTTGACAGAACAATTAAGGGGAAATGGGGGTTGATTCAAAATGCGGTATCGCCGTCGATGGCACAGATACGTACAGATCTTCCCCCTTAAGGAGCATGCGCCACTCTTCAAAAGTGTGCATGTGCTCAGGGAATTCCTTTCACTCCCTGTTACATAAAAGAATATATTTTTAAAAATTTATCCCAGAGTCAACTGGTACTTCAATAGCAAAATAACTTGGAAGAAAAGGCCTGGTTCTGGTCTCGCTTACTGAGGTGTAAATCGGGAGTAGCTCCTCCAAACTGCCTGCAATGATAACGAATTCCAAGATGGTGCATGCTGTGAGGATCCATATTTTGTGCACTAAACAAATGCAGTTTTTTATCTAGTCATCTGATTATTGTTTGAGTCTGCTTGATTGAGACTTTAATGCTTTTTGACGAATGTGGAAGCTCAGAAGAGCTGAAGGAGAAGCTTCTGCAATATGCCTGAAGAAAACTCTTGAGTTATTCCTCTGCCTCTGAAGAAATAAAAACAGATGTGCTTTTCAAATGTGCCATAAGAAAAGAAAATAGATGTTAAAAATAGTTACATTTGTAGAGGAATCAAATTTATGATTGGACTTGGTGAACTTACAGGTCTTTTCTAACTCAAGTATTTCTATGTTTCTGTAAAATTATGATTATTAACTAGATGCCAGAAGACCACAAACAAGTTGAGATTCTACCTATTTAATTAGAAAACCAGTAGCACTAAACTACTACAAATAATGCACCAGGCAGGATTAATCTGTCCAGTAAAACTCGTCTCACTTCTCTGCCTCAAAAATATCAAAAGGAAGAAAGCAATTTCCTTGAACAGTGCTCGTCCTTTGAACATATCCACTTAGGCCGATGACAGAAAATGATTACAGACATGATGTCAGAGCTGCATCAAACAAATCTGGTTTTCTTGATAGGACAGGTTTGTTGCTTCTGCTTCATTAGAGAGGTTACTTGTCACAGAGATCACATAGTGTTGTTGCCTTTGTTGGACTGGACAATGTCAAAACCAGTGTGGATACTTGCATGTGCAAATTGAAAATAGGTTTCTACAAACAGTGTCGGAATGTGCGTTATCTTATTCCGTTCGTAGACACTACTGAGCTGATGAACGATGACAGTCAACTTGGTTTTCATGAGTTTGTAAAACGTAGTGATTGTACTGTTTGTGGAGGTAAACACAAAATATCAAAATTAACAGGGCCAGAGAGAATTCATGTTCAGAGTCAAGGACGAAGATACAGCAGGTTTTCACTGCACCTTCCTAGGGTTACTGAAAGCTGTGAAGAACAAGGAGATGAATATTTTCTAAGTAAACACATAGAGGAGTAGGCTCAGCCTGGTTCTTGGGCTATAACACAGTCAAGAGATGCTTATGTTAATGTTCAAGTAGATTGGGAAAATCCAGAAATAAAGTGGGGTTTGTTCTTCTCCCTATAGTGTCCAGACAACTGACTACAGGTTGATGGCATGAATACACAGCCTGGTACAGCAAGCAAAATAGAAAACCAGAGAAATTGTGCTTCCTTGAAAACACTATTTTCACTGTTTTGTTTCCTTCCATCATTGGTTTTGTTACCCATTGCTCCATACAGAGGGCTGACCTATCTGTAAGCTGTGTTTAAACCCACAAGAGCCATTTAGGCTTTGAGCCATATATTTGTATTGTGAACTACTTTGTCAGAGGCAGAGATTTACAACAGGTAAGGACAAAAGTATTGCTTTAGCTCTGCAGTGCTTGGTGAAGAAAAAACCCAAACCTGGGAAGATGGAAATGTTTCGCATTTCTATACCACTATGGTAAAAATAAAATTGCAACTCTAGATTAATTTTATAATAAAGCTTTTTGTTTAAAATGTGATTGTTTTTGTTTTTGTTTGTTTTTTTTAAAATCACCTTAATAAATATATTTTCCAGCCATCTTTGTTTATGCCAGTTAATACAGTAGTCTCAAACACAATAGTCTTATGCATACGTGCAGACCTATCTTTTAGAAATTTTCCGTTTCAAAACTTTATATTTGTGCAGAGTATTTGAAAATGCTGAAAATACTCAAGATATTTAGGTATCTTCTTTCACACAGAAGGGGAAAAAATGGGGGAAAAAAGAAGCACCCCAAACCAAAAATTAATGTATCAGCTTAATTTCATCCACCCCTCTCCTCAGAATGATTACTGTAAAATAATTTTTTTTGCTAATCGACAAAAGCAGTTAGAGTTACACAGAAATCCATGATCCCTCTTTATCCTAGTTGTCCACACAAGCATTTGCTTTTTGCTCAGTGTGTGAACATAAGAAAATATTATTAACTAGGATCAGGAAGAGATGAACATTAACTAAGAATAACTTTTCTTCTAGAGCTCTGCCTGGAGGTTGACTGAGGCTGGTTCAATGAACTGATCACTCTACTTTTTTTTTTTTTTTATCTCCCAACAGTTCCCCCTTATATTTTTCTGCCTTTCTGGCTAAATCTCTAAATTATGAACCAAATCCTCTGTAATGGAAAATGTAGCCATTTATTGCCTGTAAAGTTTGCTGCAGAGCAGAGAGCAGTGCTTAGAGAGTAAAAGTTACAGAAAAGCCTGGAGTTGTGCACAGCTGAGGATGGTGCTGAGCTCTGTAAATATTCAAAACACTAGATGATACTAGAGACCTCTGATAATTGGGATGCCCCCTCTACCTTAAAGGGACTATTGACCCTTCCTGTCACATTTAGTGAACACTATACAGTTTTTCCTGGGTCAAAACAAGGCTGTCTTACAAATGTACGGAATCCAAAGCTAACAAAACCTTTGGAAGTATGATCCAGTTCCTCTTAAATGAAGGACATAGCCTTGTTCTTTCCCCAGTGTTTAGGATATTGAATACTTGTATACCAATAGAACGACAACAGTGAAAAATGGAGATATCTATTAACCTCAATTTTAAAGTTCTTCTGCTGTTGGTCTTATTTTGATGTTCGCTGAGCTGTTCTATATTGTTCCATTGACAGCCAGATTATATTGCAAACTGCAAGTTTTCTAGTGCTTGGCCAATTGATGTCTATTTAACACCCTCCAAGAGTCTAGTAAAGTTGGTACAATTTCTGGAATTACTTGAATTATGAATTGTGATACTTCTCTAAGATTACTGGTTTTGTGGTCTAGTTATGTTCAGCTGACTTTTCTTTGATCCTTTCCTTCCATCTTTTTAGTATCTCTAAAATGACAATGCAAATAACTGGTTTACTAATTATTTGGGTTTTTCTATATGCTACATCTTACATCTTGTTCTTTCCTTTTAACCATTAGGAGCCAAGGTGTGCCTGTTTAGTTGTTGTTAACAGCCAGATGCTCACCACTGACTGTGGGCCTGTTTAGTCTAGACAAGAGAAAACTGAGAGGGGATCTCATCAATACATATAAATATCTTGAAGGCGGGTGCCAAGAGGATGGTTCCAGACTCTTTTCAATGGTGCCCAGAAACAGGACAAGGACTAATGGCCATAAACTAAACCAAGAAGTTCCACCTTAAGATGAGGAAGAACTTCTTTACATTCAGGATGGCAGAGCACTGGAACAGGCTGCCCAGGGAGGTCGTGAAGTCTCCCTCCCTGAAAACATTCAAAACCCACTTTGATATATTCCTCTGGCACCTGCTCCTGGTGACTCTGCCTTGATAGGGGGTAGGACTAGATAATATCCAGGGGTCCCTTCTAACCCATACAATTCTGTGATTCTGTGACTGCACTGAAACATCTACTGTGGTTGCAGGGAATTCATTATCTGGCCCTTAAAAGTAAAGGTGAAATTGCTATTTACAGAGACACACAGCTGCAGACCAGGACACTGGCTGTAATATACTAGGGTCGTTATCAGATTCTGCTGTGGATATTGAGCAATATTTGAGCCAGCAAGACTCTTTGAAACAACAGGAATAATTTTGTAAAAGTGAAAGGGGTTGTGGAATCCCAGTCCTTAGAGATACTGAAAAGAATTAGCTAGGTGATCCCTTGAGCAACCTCATCCAAACTAGCCCTGCTTTGGTTGGGTCAGATAACCTCCATAGGCCTCTAGTCTGTGATTCTAGGGTGGATAAAAGGCAGATGTTTTAAATACTCAGAGATTCTATGTAGGTTACACAGACTCTCTGCATTTCATTGCTGAACAATTTTGAAACATAATAAAACTTCAGTGAAATAAAACATATCATTTTTTTTCAATGTATACCTTCTTAGGAGGGCAGGAACATGTGCTAATAGATTCTGACTAAGAACTCTGGAGTTATGTTGGTCCATTAATGTTGCTTTGTTTCTTGAAAATGAGCAATATTTAACATGTGACAAATGAGGCTTGGAGTTACCAGTGACATTAAAGTCATATGATTGAATGTTCCAGCTTCTCCCTGAAACCAGAATAAGATTTTGCCTCTTGTTCACTTCCATCTCTCTCCATCAGCTTTGGGTTACTAAAGTTTCTAAACAGAAGTGTAGAGATCCAAGATCAACTCCAAAGTGCCGGCACCTTTACACAGCACAGAGGACTAGTGTGCAGCTCTTCCAGGTACTGGAAGGAACGTGGCTGTGTTGGGATGGTGACTCTCCAATATACTGAGCTTTACCTCCCAGTGAAGCTGCAGGGACTGGCTTTAAACCTAGCTCATTGCAAGTTCCTCTTTGACTTGTGCCAAAGGCAGGCAAGGTGAGGAAGAAAAGCTGACCTTCAAACATCAGCTGGTTTCCTAACTTTCTTTAAGAGCGAGAATATTTTGCAGCTTTCTCCATTATAAGAGAGAGTGGAGTGGTTTTGTTTGTTGCCTGGAGATGCACTTGGATGGCCTTAGCTTAAGTACTTTGCTCAGTTTTGTGCTCTGTTCTACAAGGAGGAAGGGGATACACCGGAAGAATGTCCAGAGACCAGCAAATACCAAAGTAGATGTTATAATGAAAAATTAGAATCATAGAATCATAGAATCATAGAATCATAGAATCGATTGGGTTGGAAAAGACCTCCGAGATCATCGAGTCCAACCCTTGGTCCAAATCCAGTCCATTTATTAGATCATGGCACTCAGTGCCACGTCCAATCTGCGTTTAAAAATCTCCAGGGATGGTGAATCGAGCCCATTCCAATGCCTGATTACTCTCTCTGTAAAGAATTTTCTCCTGATATCCAACTTAAATTTCCCTGGCGGAGCTTAAGCCCGTGCCCCCTTGTCCTATTGCTGGTGCCTGAGAGAAGAGACCAACCCCCACCTGGCTAGAACTTCCCTTCAGGTAGTTAACGGTGATGAGGTCTCTTCCTCTTCTCCAGGCTAAACAACCCCAGCTCCCTCAGCCTCTGGACTTATGCTCCAGTCCCTTCACCAGCCTTGTTGCTCTTCTCTGGACCCGCTCCAGCACCTCAATATCCTTTGAACTGAGGGGCCCAGAACTGAACACAATACTCAAGGTGTGGCCTCACCAACGCAGAGTACAGGGGAAGGATCACTTCCCTGCTCCTGCTGGCCACGCTATTTTGATACAGGACAGATCCCATCCTTCTTGGCCACCTGGGCACACTGTTGGCTCATGTTGAGCTTCCTGTCAATTAGTACCCCCACGTCCCTTTCTGCCTGGCTGCTTTCCAGCCACTCTGTGCCCAGCCTGTAGCGCTGCAGGGGGTTGTTGTGGCCAAAGTGCAGGACCCGGCACTTGGCTTTATTGAACTTCATCCCATTGGAATCAGTCCATCTCTCAAGTCTATCCAGATCCCTCTGGTTTCTACAATAATTCTTACTCTGAACACGTGTCTGAGAAGGAGGAAGGCTTTGTGAAAAAGTAAGGAATGTCAAAGGGGTTAAAACCCAGCTTCTCCGCAGAGTTCATGTGTCATCTGGGTCAAAACTGAAGAAATTCTAGAGAGCTTTCCATTTTCAAGATGAAGATAAAATTTTAATTCCTTTCTCCTTTTGCTTTGTCTAGCTGGATGACAAACTACTGGGATAGGATTGCAGTTTCCGTACGATGATGAAAAGGTAGAGCTCTTGATCAGAGTTTACATACACTAATGTTGTAGGTATGATTATGCTTTTAATATTTTCACAGAGCTCTCTCCTGATTTCTTCTTCTGTGTGTTCCTTCTTTTGATTGTATTTCATTGTTTGAATCCCAAGGTCTCCAGCATCTTTTCTTCTATTTTTTTCTCTGCTTAATAATGATTAATTTTCTTGTCAGATATCAAAGAAGGCATTACCTTCACCTGGAATTAATTTGGTGTATTTTTCTGCATTGTATTTTTTTTTAGTTGTTTTATCTTCTCTCTATTTTTAGAGTAGTGGCATTTTTTTCATATAAGCTGAGGCTTTAAAAGTAGATAAAAATAAATAACTGGTGATTTGCACTGTGGTGGACACAAGTGTATAGTTGCTAACAAATCTGGCCTCGCTGGAGTCATTGCAAAGTCTTCCACTGACCTCACCATATTATTCTAGCTTCTCATATTTGTGCTCATCAATCATGTTCCTTCATCATGGCCCCAAATCTATTTTGTTCTCTATAATTTTGACATAAAATGTTGGCACTGCCTTTCTGAGTAGGACTCAGCAAAATTCCATATGGGTCTCTCAATATCTTTCAAATCCCCCTACATCCCAGTCTATAACCTTTCTCTCATACATTAACTTTGAAAACCCCGTGGAATCACCTGTGGTTCATACTTTGGCACCATACTCATGAGCTGAAACATTTGACTGTTAATTCAGATTTGCTATCCCTAGTTGCTATAGCTGCAGCTCCTGTGAGGTAGATTAACTAACTTTGATTTTGCCTTGAATACACACCCTCATGGATGCATATGCATTGATGCATCATTACTTTAAGTAAATACTTCTCTTTGGAGAAACAAATCATATCTGATTAAAGGATAGTGAATTGATTTGGTGCTAGCCATGTTTCTTTGGGCTTGGACTAGCATGTGTTATGCCCATAACATGCAGAAATGAAATTGTGATGTTCAAGAGACAATCACCACAACTGTTTCAGTGGAAAATTAGCAGAAAGACTCTTCCCTGACTTCTATTTCCTTAGGAAGAAAATTTTGGAGCTAGTTTTAGGCATTTGATGCTCCTTGTAGCATAAATAAAATGAAATGTAGAGAGAAACAACTTTTGCAGGCAGCCTGGTGTTTAATGCAGCTACAGAGAAGTAGAAACTTCATGTAGTTCATTTGCCAGCATGAAAAGGGTCTCTTCTCCAGAGAGAGGATTCCATTTACCACTTTTATAGACTTGGCTGTGAAGTGGTCAACCTCTGCCCCTCTTTTTGAAGCTGTGCAGGAAAGAGTTCAAGAGTGAGAGGAAGCAAGAGAGTCTGTTGCTGTAGGCTGTATTTGGGGGTGTTTTGATGAGAGGAGAAAAAGTCATGTTTCCAGCCATAGAACCTCAGCCTGCTCACTCAATTTAAAAGTAAGGAGTTTTCTGAGCAAAACTGAAAAAAAGTAATATGTGTTGAGATGTGCTTTGTCTTGAGTACTGCATTGGCAATGTTTGCTAAATTTGGTCTAAGCATGCCCAACGGATCAGAACTTTCCAAGGGTTTATCCACCTGCCTCCCTACTTTATCTCTGAATTTTGATGATTATTAGGCTAAACTAGAGCATCTATCTGCTTGGATCTCCTTTTCTTTCACAGTGAATGGAGACATCTCTGTTTAGGGATGCCGGGAAATCTGGAGTCCAGCATTCAGATGCTTATGGACACAAGGACAGGCAGAGACATTAGTTTCTAATTTACACTGAAGTCCAAAGTTTACTGGACTTCTGGTGGCCCAAATCTCACACAATACCCTACTTCTTCATGCTACAGTGTGTAGAAATAGCAGCTTGCTGTATGATGGTGATAACTGATTTCCACATTCATTTCATAATTTCATACAGATTGCTATGGTCCATGGGTTTGGAAGAAGGAAAGTTAGTGCTGCCAGGATCCCTTGGCTAGGTATTGCTGTACCAGGCATCCAAATCCCAAAAAATATTGAATGCAGATGGAGTGCTGATATGGTATCTTCTGACTCCCTTAGAGATGGAAACAGGTGGCACCCATTAAAATCTGCAATTGGTTATAATTCCTATTACTCCATCTCAAACCAGTCCCAGCTGCAGTTTGCCCACTGCAGGAAAGAGAAGATCCAAGCCATACTGTAAGCAGAGCTGGAAGAGTAACCAATTATTAAAGGGGCCTGGTTCTGGGTTGGTTTGGTTTTGTTCTTTTTTTTCCCCTATTACTAGATCTATTCCATCTGCTAAAAGCCTTTTAAAACATAACAGATATCTTAAAAACATATATCTGAGAGACTCTGGAAAACTGATCCTTTGAATCAGTGATTTCAGGTTCTGCTTTTGAGGAGGGTAAGAAGAAATATTTTTGTCTGTCTCAGCAAAGTATCCTTACAAATTAAGAATAGCTGAAAAACTACCATCTGAGATTTCTTTCCCTTCTCAGAGATGAGGAGGATTCTCCCGGCTCTCTCTTTTTTTTCCTGGGTCTGGTGCCAAGTGTGCTCCTCACCCCCTGGCTGGAGTCACGCAGCCCAGTCCTCAAGGAGTAACAGGGCAGATACAATAATGGAAGGAGACTTGCTGAACTGCCTCCTTTATGCAATGACAGCCTTCCTTTAGACCATTTAAATCAGTAATTTCAATATTTCTTGTGATTAACAAAGCTTTGGGGAAATATTTTCACTGCACATAAAGAAGGACATGCATCTGTGCCTTTAAAGGATGAGGCAGGCTCAAAATATTGCCATGTGGTTTGCAAGTAAAAGACTGCAACTTCTCCCTGGTGTGCTTGTGTTCACCAGATTCATCAAATCTAAAATAAATTATAATTTCCCAGGCTATTGTGTTTAACAAAGCTTTGGAGACATCAGTTGTCTTATTAACATTTATATTCCATTTTTTTATTAATATTATCTCAGAGAAATTAAGGAAAGCTTATTAGTATTTGAAATTATGGAAAGAATATTTTTTGTCTTAGTGCTTAATGAATTCTGGGATGGAGCTGCAGATTTTTACATTTAATGAAATCACGTATTTCCTCTTGTTTTTTTAAAAAACTTGGGGGTGGGGAAGAGAGAATGCAGTCTTCATACTTGGAGATAATTTTTTTCTTTTGTTCTGAAGAAATATTGTCAAATGCCCAAGGATTTGGGGGGCGGAGGGTGGTGTATTTGGAATATCCCTATTAACCTTCATCTATACAATGACATTCACTGACAGACTAACTGCTCTAAAGCAAGATTCATCTGATGTAAAAGTAAATGCTTGAAAAGTGGAATAGCAAAAATTATTTCCTTTCTTATAATTTAGTATGTACACCAGTTTACTTGTCTTCAGGATGGCCATTACAAAAGGTAATTGGTTATTGTGAATCATTACAGTGTGAAATACTATGTAAGAGTGACCAGATTTAACTTAGAAAAACACCAATTTTTTCCTTAGCTCCTGCAGTCCACTGATTTTATTTATTCATTGTTTTAAATATTTTTGGGGTTTTTTTCGCTTTGTTGTCCTTTTTCATTCTACAAGCTGAGTTTTTTCTACAGCTTCTGTGATGCAAAGAGGAGTGTGTGGACATGTAAACACAGCAATTATTATGTTTTTCTTGTGTTTAAACCATGCTTTTAAGGAGCGATGGAGTAAATAGACTCCTGTCCATTTATCACAGGAATATTCAGTAATATAAACCTGTAGGGTCTGTAAGACTTCACAAAAGAACTCTTACTCCTAGAATTACAGCCTGTAATAAACCTGTGTTGAATCCCTAAGTGCATCCTAACTACACAGAACATTACCAGACATAGGTCTCAGTGGGAACTTTATGTGCCTGAGAATTGTAGAAAGTAGCTGTTGTACCATAAATTCTTTCATGCAGGGATCATTCTGTCTCTCCTTGGTGATGCTCAGGAGCAAATAATTATATTAACTAAATATAATGCATATCACATATCATGCAGCGGTAATTGTTTCCAGTGGAGTTGCTGTATCCCATAGGTTTTAACATAATACTCTAGATTTCATGGTAAATGAACAAATAAATCATGTTGCCCCCATAAAATTTCTCTGTGACCCTATCTCTGATGCATGATTTTGCATGATGCATGTATGAATTGAGGAGACATATAAGGCAAGAGCACCGCTCTTTAGACATTGGATATTGCTTTATTACATTAGAAATTGACGTGATAAACATCCTTTCCTTGAGCATAACCTGTACATGGATCACACAGTGTGATCAAAACTCAGCCACTGTAATGTTTACTCTGTGAGGCTGGGTTTTTTTTTAATGTAAACAGAGCAGACAAAGCAGAATATTTGTATTCAGTGGGCAGTATTCCCATCTGATTGTGCATCTGCAAATCTGTACTTTTTGCTGCCGTTCCCAGAAGATATGTTGAGATGAGCTGGAGCTCTTCGTATATGGTACAGAAATGTAATCACATTGTATCTCTTTGCAAGATGCATGTGGGGCTACACAATATTGAGCCTTTTGCAATTGCAACCCAATTTGTATCCACCTGTATTTCTGTATTACTCTGGGATAGTCTGGACCGGTGATAGTTTCTCGTGGTAAGCTGGATTCTGTCCTGTTCACCCTGCCATCTCCCCTCACAGTGACACAAAGCAGCAGCTGTGTGTTGCTTTGCTTAGTGCTGTGTTCAAGAGAAGCTCTTCTTTTGGAATCCCCTGCTGCTAAACTAGGAAGAAACTGATGCTCCAAGGTATCCAGGCTTTGAACTTTTTCTGGACTTTTTCTGAAACTTAGCAATAGTATCACCATAGTTTTTCAAACGGCCCAGCATTTATCCTCAGTCTTAAAATAAGATGAAGTATTTCTTGAGAGGAACCTTAATCCTGGAGCTTTCAGATGTTTGTGCTCACTTGACAGAAAATGGATGGGCTCAAAGTTAAGACTTTCCCCATTTGCTTGGCAGTTGTTTCTTTATCAGACGCTGCTGAGAAAATCCTTAAGAAAAACAAGGAAAACCTCTCATCTGTGAGAGAAAAGTATGAAGTAGAAGAAAATGCTGTATTAGTATTTCCTATCAAAGATTTTCCAAGTCCTTTTGTGCAGAAAGTCCAAATCTCCATTTAAATGGAATCGTTTTGAAAGTACATTCCTCATGGGCATGCATGGATCAGTCCTCTTTGCCAGAACAATAGGGAAGACATGGTTTTATCATGCAGCATGATTGATACACTAGTAAATTAGACATTCAAACAGAGACAGATCATATGGCAAAAGGATAAATCACTGACTATCCTAATTCTTTGCAGGAATTATGTCAGGTATATTTGTATGCTAAACTATAGTTTACTGAATGTCTAGGGCTGGTTCCAGTTTTCAGGCAGTCAAATGTGTCTGAATGGGAATATTGAGATATTCTTGCAGCTGAGTTGCTGTGAAGTCAGTCTGTTCCTTGAGCAGCTTGTAAAGTGTTTGGCTTGGCATTACCTCACCTAATGTGCAACCAGCATTAAAACTTCCCCTGAAGCAGTACATTTAATTGCATGCTCTACTAGAAGGAGAAGAAGTCTAATTAGTCCCAGATTTATTCTGTCAATAAAGACAAATTATTTTATTTTTTTTCCTGATCTAAATACAAAGTATTCAGAGATTTCTAGGCAAATCAAAAATCTTTGTTGAAAGGGAATACAACTTGTGTTAGTTATGCAAATTTTAACTGCTTGTACCAAACATTGGCTTTTAATAAGTATAATCTGTTTTTCACAATAAAATCTTACTTGAATATTTTGCATGCTATAGTTTTATATGATTAAGTTGGCTATTTCCATTGATGTCTTATTTATTATAATGTACTGTAAAGAGGAGGACTAAATTTAAATGTAGGACTGTTCATTACCATTTCAACAAACAATGACAAGATTCTTTAAATTATGCTATTGTGTTAATTGAGAGGGTGGAGTTTTATTCTCATGGTTCAGTCTTCTAATGAAAAAAACAAGCAACAAACAAAAACCAAGAAACAAAAACCAGCAAGAAAACTGGGCCCCTTTTCCTTCCCATTCCCTTTAAAGCCCTATAGCAGCATGAATGAAACATCACCAAACAATTGCATCCCCCCAGTCCCCAGGGAGCTAATGTGTTTTATCAGCATTTACAATGAAAAGAACAAATATCAGAATCTCAGTATTACCGTCATTTCAATTCTCCTCCCCCCGCATTATTATTTTTTTTAAACTCATTTTAGTGAGCTGCAGGTTGCAATTCCCAGCTCTGTGCAGGAGAAGCCCTAATAATGGGTCAGAATTCACATGCACATCCGCCCCACATACACGTACACATGTTTTTTTTCTTTCATGGTACAGCACAAGATATTATCTTGGTAATTCTCTATTCACTCTGTTACACCTCGTCCCACTAATCCAATGCAGAACCAGATTACCAACCAAGCCTTTTGAAGCCTTGATGTTATTTTGCTTGATAAATTGGGCACAGGACTAAAATTGAAAAGAAATCCTGTTTTTATTATTGGAGACAAATCTAGCAAGCAGGAAGCATATGTTGTGCTTTGGACCACATGCTGGGGAGAGGGAGCTAGAGGGCTCTCACACCAATCAGTTACTTCAAACAATACCCGGTGTCCACCTGGGACGAAGTCTGTGCCATTAGTCATGACTGGAGCAGCCCTCTGATGCCACCAGGCAGCCCCAAGGAGCAGAGACACCCACCTGACAAAATGTCACAAGGAAAAAAGGAAAAAAAAAAGTCAATATGTTGGATATTGATTTGCGCTTTTTTTTCCCTTACAATTTGATACAGGAATATGTTGATCACACAGGGGAGGGGGGAGAGGCATGTTTCAGAAGCTAGCAAAGGGCTTCTGTGAAAGCTTTAATGGTAGTGACCTAGTAGCTAGTGCAAGGATCACAATAAGCACATGGACTGGCAAGCGCTGTGTTTTTCAAAGGGCAGTGTTGAGTATTGATCTGTATTAGAAATGATAATGAGGTTATTTTGTGCCTCGGTGAAATACCTTAACTGTTTCAGTGCTTCAAATGCATCAGCGGTAAAGTGCTGGAGCCTATGAATTTTTAATGCCTCCAACTCCAGTTCCTAAATTTTTTCTGTCTTTCCAATAGCTATTTCAGTTTTATACTCCAGAGCTATTGCAGCTACTTCTTTAGATGGTTTCAGCTTCCCAATTCAATGTATCTGCTCATGAAATAGTAGTTGCTTAAATCCACCCCACAGAAAGAAGCTTTTCTTAGCTAACACCTTGCAGAGTCTTTCACACTTAAAATATTTTAAGTAAATTGGAAGAATCAACCTTTCAGTTTTTCTGAATCAACGTGAAGATTAGTGCTTGTGGAGAAAATATCATGTTCTTGTTAATTTACTTTGGAATTACCTTGGCTGGCTTTGTTTTGATCAATACAAAACATTTCCTAATTTTGCATGACCCTTCTACTGATCTGTGTATGTGTAATGGTTGCTTGGTTAGTGAAGTGATGTGAATAAATTATTAATGTGAAGGCCAGATTCTTATTTAGTACAGCAGCCCAATATTTGTAATTGGACTAACCAAGGCCAGCAGCAGCAACAACATACAGCATGATAGGAAAAGGAAAGCTTAGCTGTTATAACTTTTTTACTGAAAGGTTAAAAATAGAACCTTATCATACGATTCCCAGAATCTCTAGTTACTGGTGAATATTTTTGTTTTCCAACCTAACCTATTTCCAACAGTTAGTTAGAAAGCACGATATAAGATAGGAGAGTCAACTAAATTTGATTTCACCTTTGGTGCTGCGCATTAAAAGATTTTGTAAAGAGAAAAACTTTTTTTTTCACTGTTTAAGTATCATAAGCTTATTTGCACAGCTAGAAATATAATTCCTGGCTAGCATTACAGAATTCAAACTATCATAATTCCTTTTTCTCTGTAGCTGTTCGAATAACACTAAAAAAAAATCAACAGAAAACCATAAGCAGTAATTTCTAGACACCCCAAGCTAAAGCCATCTCACTTTCATTTAAAATAATAACTGTCAAAAATAGTGTAATTTGATTCAAAAATATGCGCTAAAGCCAAGACAAGCATGTATAGGAATATACTGCTGTCCCTATTATTCTGAATCATGTAGATAAATTTTAAAAACATTCTTTTCTTGAGTTAATTAGACTAGAATTATCCCCAGTTTTATAGTATGACAGAGAAAATGCTTCAAAAACATGAATTTTTCACAATTTTTGGATGCTGTGTGTTAGACCTGTAGTGAAGCAATAGTGATTTACCCTGACTGTTGACCCAGACTTGTGGGCTTAAGTGGGCTGTATTTTCTCTGGGAAGTGTTGTTTCTAAATAACAAGGACATTATAAATGATATCCCAAGGGCAAAATATTCAAAATGGTTGGTGGGAGCTGATGTTTTTATCACTGATGTAAACAGGAATTAGGCACCAGTAAGTTCTTCTGGGAATGCTCATGTTAAAATTCTTTCGTTTCCTTTTGCCGATGAAATCAGAAGGCTCGGACCTGCTTCTGGTTTTTCTATTGGTTATATATTGATCTATTTCCCTGCTTCTAATTTAGATTAGTTTTCAGACTGATCACGAGTTGTATTCTTCCTTTAGGTGCTCTTCCATCTGCAGTAATACATATGGGGGCTGATGTACAGCAGTAACCATGTTTCTTTGGTGTTATTTTTGCTATGCCTGTGACATCTGAAGTCATGCCTTGCTTGTCTTGCCCAGCTTCTTTGCTTTTTTTGCACTAAAATTAGTGTATGTGAGACCTTATTTGTGGCAAGCAGCTGTTCTAGCTTTTCAGTCTCTCTAGGGCAGAAGGTTGGGAGTAGCAGGAGGAGGGAATAAGGAGCCTGGTGCCTTTGAAGAGGCATTAGGTATGTGAAAGAAAAGTAAAAAATCAGTTGCCTAAAGTGTTAGGCAAGAATCACAGTGAAGTGTCTGGTTACAAAAGCCCTGCAGAGCACTGCCTGGCCATTGTCAGTGGGATCAGAAAAGAGAAACAAACAATTCTTTGCAATTTAAATAATCAACTCCTCATGCATTGAAAAGCAAACAAACAATCCCCCTCCCCCCCAGCTCTAATTTCTCTTAAGTTTAATCACTGATCAAAGCTAGTTGCGTCCAACTATTGCATCATGTGTGTTGTCGTAAAGTTCATGCTGAGGTTTATAAAGTCTCAGCTATGCTTTCCCCAGCAAACATGACACCCCATTTATCACTATCTAGCCAGAGATATTTTGAAATACAGATAAGCTGTTAGCTATTAGAGCAGCAGTGTTCAGGAGCTCCTTTTACTGATTTACAGCCTGCCCCAGTACAACCACTGCTATTTGCAGAGGTCTGAGAGTAGGAGCTGGTTTTTATGAACCATGATCACACTTTCCCATTGATTTTACAGGGCACTTTGGGGGGTTAAAAGAAAGCATCAAAAAAGGTCCCAGGTTATTCTTGTCCCAGGCATATGCTGTGATCCCACTGTTTTGTTTCTTCTTTATTAATTATGATATTGAACCATAATAGTTTTTGTAACGCTTTGTGTGGTGTCCTGTTATTAACTTTCCTTTATTCTGAGAAAAAACACATTAGTTATTACTCTTTCTTTCATATATTTTAAGTGGGATTTAATCCTTAACATGACATTGCTCTTTATCCTATGGTTATTTGTTCCCTTTGATAATCTCCAGTGAGAGACTCTGTCAAAAACCCTTTGAAATTGCTAATAGTTTACACCCACCACATCCCCTTTACCCACTATTTTATGAACCTTTGCAACACAGTCTAGAAGGCAAAGGGGCACGATTAACTCTTACGAGAGCTCTAATGGTGTCATTCCATGAGTTGATATTTATCTACATGCAGTATTTCTCTGTTGGTAATTGCTCACTCCCATCTGCTTTCCCACTAGTGAAGTGACCCCTCCAAATTGGCTGTCATATGGTTGCTGTAAAAGCCATTACTAGAGAATACTGAGTAAAGTAAAGAAAGGAGAACTTGGAAAATATCTTGACTCAGGTGCACCGTGTGCAGCAGAAGTGGTACGTCCTGCCATTCAAAAGTTTATGTGAGTGAAAATATGTTCTGATTTGTAGATCTGTGCTTGTCCAGGAACTGGCACTGCCTCTGGGTTGTAATACAGGGTGCCTGTTTGGTTTGGGTGGTTTTAAATAATAGCTTTCTTTTCATTCCTGCTCTGTGCTCTTTTTTCAATATCCCATGGCTCAACAAACTAGGAACCCCACACAGAACTCTGCCTTACCTGTGAAGCTGAAATGGAAATGGTTCCCAGTGTGATGGGAAAGGGACGCACACTGGGAATGGTGGATAACCACTATTCAAGTCCCACTTCACCCTTTCATTCATCTGTGGCTTGTGGATGCTCACTCCTCCTGTCCCTACAGCTCTCTGGGTTGACTCTGGACTCCTCGACGAGCTCCACACACATCTGGGTGCAGTAGTTCTTACCTCTCTGAGGCCTGTTTTCCCAGTCTCATGCTTTTGATATTTTCTGCCTTTCCTGGGAAATTGTCAGTATCTGCTTGGGCTACCTTTTAACTCAGCATTACCAATACATACTGCCCTCCTCCTCGGTCTGTCTAATTTGCCTGGGGCCTAAGCTCCTCAGCTCCTGACCCAAACTTCTGCCACCTGTGGGTGGGCTCCATGTGAAGCTCAATGGCTCAGCTGTCACTCAGTTTTCCTGCAACCAGCTTTGAAGAGTTCAGTGGGCTGAAACACCTGCTGAGAGATCAGATACTCTCCTGCTGTAGGTCTTCAGTCATGTGAAACCTTCAAAGGAGGATGTTCTGGTACTGAGTAGCATTTTGAAGTGATGAGAGCGGAGAGGCTATTACTTTAAAAATGAGGATGGCTGTAGCCTGGCATCACTGGAAAACAGTGCTTTCTGCACACTAGAGAAAAACACAGAAAACATTTCAGCTGGTGACAGCTCCTAATTTGGTGTAAAATGGGTCTAACAAGGTTATCTCCAACATCTCTGTAGGAGTTAGCACCATATAAGCATTTGGACTTCAAAGCAACTTTTCTCATAATTCTTGAGCTGTATACACACTGTGTTTGCAAAAGGCTTTATGTTATAGACACATTGTTAATCTCTGAAAGGCTGGAAGATTTCAGTCAAGGAATCTACAGAATTTCCTATAAGCATTTATACTAATTATCTTAAATTCAAATTGTTTCACAAAATCAAAGGGGAATTAAGATTTTAATTTCTTTCTCCCCTTTTGTTTTTCTTCATTATTTGACAAAGCCTAGAGACTAATCCCATCTTAAACATGAATATAAAATAGACCTAACAGATGTTCCGTCTGCTACAGAACCTTTTTCAACCAGGCATGGTCTGCATGTAATATGCACGTGAAGGTCAAAGCTTGTCATATAAAAATACAAAGCCTTGCCACTATTTCATTATTTTTATTTGTAATTTTTTCAAGTGAGTTTAGAGAATGATTAATGTTATTGGCTTAAAACAGTCATAGTGCTGGCAAGCACTGTGCAAACATCAATGCTGCAAACATGCCACCATCCTGACCTGCAGCACCTTTTCTATTCCCATGTCCCATTGTTCTGGAACAGATCCTGCCAGCCACATGCCAGACGGACTCCTATTTTTCCAAAGTACACAACAGCTGGAAAGAAGTGGGAAAGGTCATTTGGACTCCAAAGGCTGGGAAACTTTTCTTCTGCTACTGTCTGTCCGGTGGAAGGACCTGGATTTTGGGGTATGGCCTTTCTTCAGGTGAACTGTGTTTTACAAGGACTGTGTGTGGTTTATGTATTATCTCCTCGCTTTTGCTGCAGTGTGATTCTGAATTGGGACTGAGGACTCAGTTCTACCTATGGTGTTGTCCTGGAAGGGGCTTCTTCAGCAGAGGGAAAGTAGGAATGGGATATGGACCTTACCTCTACTGCCATGCTAAAGGAGATGTGCTTGTAGTTTCTCAATCAAAGGAGTGTTTGCATTTCCCCTCTGCACCTCACCCTTGGGGTGGTAAAGCACTGTGTTGAACAGCGGGGATTCAGGTAGGAGACTGTGACAGCAGCCTGTCCCCTGTCCCTCTGAATAGCTTGGCTGCATCAGGCCCCACAGGGCATGTACACCCACTGCCCCATTCCCTCCATGCTTGCTTGGCTAAGAGCTGCAGCCCAATTGCTGAACACTAGCCAAATTTTTAGGTGACTGAAGTGGATTTATGTAAATGGAAGGTGACAATGCAAAGCTCAGAGGCTTTCTGTGAACAGGAAAATACGTTGTTTTGAAGAGAGCTGGTCGTTTTTCCGTTCCCTTTTTTTTTCTTTCCTATTTTCCTCTTTAATTTCCTTTGGAAAAAAAAAATCTTGCTTTTTTAAAAGCTATTTTTATGTGGATGTACCTGAACCTGGTGAAAGTAGAGCAGAGAGAATGGGAAGGAATGTCTAAAACACTGTTTTACTACTTCCTGCCTGGAAGAAATATAGAAAGTATTTGGAAAATGTGAAAATGTTATATTTATGTCAACATTTATCTCAGAAAGAGATTTTTATATTTTAACCAGCTCTGTTTTTTTTCTGAACAGTTTTTCAGGATAGGATTTTTCTGAGCAGGATTTTCAGGTGTCAAGAATTTGAAAAGACACTTATGTCAACCATCTTATAAATTGTGTTGAGTTCCAACTAGCTCAAGTAAGAAGTCTGAGTACACACTGGCCACTGAAGTCAGATGCATCCAAATCAAGATTTCAAACACTCCAGATTAAAGGTCATTCTTACGTGTTTTGGTTTTGTCTCTAACTATGGAATTTAAATCCCTTTAATAGGCCTTTAAAATTCAGTTTCAGGACACTCAATTTGCACACCCTGTTCTTTTTGTGCTGAACACATCTCAGAATGTTACATAAGATTCTGAAGAATATCCATTGGCTTCCAGGAGTTTTGAACTTGGCCTTTAGCCAAACTCAAGCTCAAGCCAAACAGCTCAGCTGTTTCTCTTAAATAAGGTTTTCCTTGAAGTTTTAAATTCTTCTCTTTTTCATGTGCATGTATATGTGTCCATTAGTGGTATAATAATGCATTTCTTATACTTTTTTTGCCTTCTCATTTATGACAGAGTGGTTGTTGAAGATATTGTACACTGTTCTGAAACAATCTCAGCTTCTTTGTTGACTTTTTTTTCCAGTTTTTACCAAGTGTTTTAACAATAGCAGGAGACAGCCGTTTAGACTATGAGGGAATTTGCAATCCAATCATGTACTGTATGTCTTTGAAAAGAAGAGAATACAAAGACAGAATGTGATAGAATTTTATTTAATGCGTTGGCATGAAATGTAAATACACACTGCATACAGATACTAAACTTTCCTGGCTTTGATATGAAATAATTACCTTAGGGACTTCTGTGTAAAATAAGTCCTATATAACCATTCAAACATGGATGATATGATTCAGGTGACCTCTTCTCGATACTAAAGGTCATCCACTGACTCTAAATGTGAAAGTTTACTTTTGAACAGATTTCAGAAAAAGTGAAAAATGTGCTTTTCCCATGAAGTTAATAAAAATAACTAATACTTTTGTGAAGAACAGAACATACTACAGTATATATAGTATCAGTCACATTTTTTTTTTTTGAGCTCAGCCTTTAATTTGGCTGACTGATTCCAGTCATAGACTGAGTGTTCTCCATGAAGTAGGATTCTCTTATACAGATCTGTGGCCAGCCAATTAGTGCTGTCAGAGGACTTTTCACACTTGTATATCTAAAATATAATATTATAATGATATTGTATAATATAATAATATTGTAAAATATATTATAATATAATATCCACTGTACTCCCTGCCCTCATTTTTTTCATGGCATGGTAATCACCTTTACAAGTGGAAAATTGTAACTAAGACTTGTGCATGTGTGCTCCAGCACCAAGTTTTACATGCAATCTCTAAAATTATCAGTTTCCCATCTCTTAAGTAATTACCAGTGTGGTGGTAGCAAGAGATAGTATTGTGCATTAGGTTTTAAATCAAGAAAGGGTCTTCAACTACTGGCCTTACTGTAGACCTCTGAATACAGGTAACCTTTTTTTTAAATTATTTTTATTTTCCCCCATCAAATCTGCGGAAGGTGCCACATTTTATTCCATTTCTAGATACAAAAACATCTCTGTTCTCTTAATTTGTCTTCTCCAGCTACACAAACTGTGTTTTAATGGAAATACACAGACTAAACTGATTGGAAAGGAGAAATGTTCAGTGGACAATCATGCATGCTTCTGTAACTCAAATTCACTTTTAGGCCTCATTCAAATTCAACTTGATCTTCATATTATCTTGCGGTGACTCTATGATGACATGAGCCCATAACAATGCTATAAACTTGTAGTTTTGATTAAAAAGGAACATAGGAAACCAGCACATTTTGCAGATACCTTAAACAGGCTATTTCTGTGATTTAAAAAAGGTCTAGAAGAAAAAAAAATGAGTGGGAATGGAAAATTGTTAAAAGATTGTAGGAGGTGGAAGCAAAAGAAGGAAGAGATATAAACCTCAAGGAATTTTGAGGCTTTACGTAAATTCTATTCCATCAGGGTCAGCAAAGGGATAGGCCCGTCATAAAATTCTAGTACAGAAAGCTCAGAAAAAAGAAATCAACAATGGGGAAAATATAAATCTGAAAAGTGGAAATATCTCTGCGTTTTACAAGAGGGAAGGAAGAAAAATGCGCTAACCTGGCTTGGAATGATAAACGAGACATTTCTTAGTGCTCTGCAAACCGACTTGCTTTCCCAGAGGGGAAAAAAAGACTAAGCAAGTGTTTGGCCAAATTCACCTGCTCGTGAGAACTCACTTATCCAAACCCTGCAATTGTCAGCTGGGAAAAAAACACCGAAAGCCAGCATGAAACTCAGTTTCTGTCCTCCTTAATAATATGTGATGGAACAGAAAATGGATGATGGGGTCCTAGTAAGCGTGTAAAAAAGCAAGGGCAAATGAATTAATTCCTTTCCATGGATACAGGAAAAAAATCCAGGCCGTCTAATTTTGAAGGCTGAATGTCAGAAGCCCAGGAGCCTATGAAAAACAAAATCAAACAAACACAAATGTTAATACATAAGGGGCATATTACTGCCTGATGGCACATACGTTAGGCTCCAACAGGAAGCATGTGCACAGCCTAAAAGGAAAGTATGTGAGTTTCAGATTTCATGGAAAGTGACAGTACCATATGTAGTGCTTAATGAGTTTGTAGTTTGCTAACTATGCCTAAAAAAGCTTATACAGCTGCTTAGTGAGATCAGCTAGAAAAAGCTCTTCCTAATTCTCTTGGTGGATAGCTGTTTCAAAGAAGGAAACACTTAAAAACTCTGAAGTTGTTATTTTTTTATTACTGGCCATAGCATGTAGAAACTTGAGTCTTTGGCCCGCTGTGCTATGTGTTGTACCTGCACTGAAGCGATAGTCTGCTCCGAGAAGTGTGTTTTCTGAGACTTCCTTTCCCAGTTAAACACTGTTGGGCAGGATTGTGGCTGTAGCTCCCCTGCAGAGACTGGCAGGCAGAAAATAATGTGCACATTTATTGCCTTCAGTGGTGCTTAGAAATTCGCAGTGGCCAATTATCTTACTGCACGAGTTCAGTAGAGCTACTCATGGCTTCGGTGGAGTCATGTTAGCATGAGTCAGGAGAAACAGGGATGTTAGGCCTTGACAGAGTTGTGAAGGTTCAGTACTTCGGAAATCAGCTCTATTTGTCAGTAGAATCTGTGGTCTTTGCTTTTCACATTAGCGACATTGTTGTGAACCTCCTGTAAATATTCATTGCAAAAATCAAGTTGTCTGAAAATGGAAATGTGATCAGAAGTGTGTTCCGCGGAATATGACATCAAATTGATGAAACAGCTGCAAGAAAGAGCAGAGAGATGTGTGATGTATTTGGATTGCAGGGAATTAGCAAAAAGGTTTTGATTATCATAGGCAGGTGCAAGAGATGTGTTTTTCCACAGATACTCTTCAATGTATATATTGACCACATGGTGCATGAAAGTGGATCAAGTAAACTGCAGGAGCAGCGTAAAAAACACATAATGACTGTACAGAAGGAACAATCTAAGCTGGGAAGAACAGATTAAGGCAGTCTTATTTGCACGTAATTTGTTCCTTTGTGAAAATGCTGAAGATCTTAAAAGCCTTGGTAAATGCCTTTAAGGGAATATGACAGAGAAAGGACCAAAAAAATCAATAGTCTTGATTCTTTTTCTCCTAGTTTGCATTAGTGTAACCTAGTGGCTGAGTCTGTGTAATTTGGATGTCATCTAAATTTTCAGTTCAGACAGACTGCTAAATGTAGCTCAACAAGACAGAGCCTTGTCTGTCTGATTGTGACTAATGTAGAGAAAATGAGGTGCCTGATAGGGAACTCAAAACTACCATTTCTCAAGTAAACTGGAGATTTCAATTTTTCATTCCTTTTCAGTTAGAAATTACATCAGGAAACAAAGCACACATGGCAAATGCACAGGAAATCTGGCTTTTGCATCGACTATTTTTTGTTAATACTGCAGCCTTCTTTGATGTCATAAAAGATTAACCAATTAGTGAATTAAAGAGAAAAATGATTTTTTTGGGTGTCATTAATCAAGATTATTTCCTTTACCCTGGGGGGAGGAAATACCAAAAGCAACAAGCTGTAATAATGCTCAACGAGCTCTAATTTATGTGAACTCTTTTCCCAGCAGAAGCTGTGGAACTTCTTTCTGAGCACATTTGCAAGATTGCTCTTTAAGCCGCTTAGGCCTGGTCAGAGAAATTGTAGAGGAAATTAGTTTCTGCCCCTTTAATAGCTGGGGTGGGAGATGAGAAAGCATGTCTTTAAGGCAGTGATGAAGAAATGGGTTGACACAATGACAGCCTCTTCCACATCTCTTTTTATTGAATACAGGAAGACATAAGATCCTTCTAATTGCTCATTTTCTACCTGCCATGGAGGACAACAGGAGGAACAAAAGAAAAAGGAACAACACTTGTCAAACAATCCTGAGGATCTAATTCTCACAGAAGCTTGTCCAAAGGGACTTTGTAGTTCTCTGACATGTTATACTATAGACCCATCTTGTCTGCTGAATGTTAGAAGATGAGGAAATGGTAATTCCTCAGACTGCTGTCTCACTGTAAATGGAGACTCTGATCTGAAAACATGTAGGGATACGCTTAACTGAACAGTCTTGCTGAAGGCAGTAGTTAGGCAAAACCCAAATGGTAGGGTGATCATTTGATTAAATCTCTGACATGAATTTGGAAAAGTAACTCACTGGCTGACTGAATTCTGGATCCTGTTTTAAATCTTTTGAAGCCTTGGCGCAATAGCTAGAAGAACAGTTTATTCTGTGTATAATTAAAATGGCCACAAGAAAGGAAAGCTTCTTGTAATGGAAAATGTGGTGTCACGTCTCAGAGCAAACTGAAGTGTGGCATTAACCACAGGAGAACTATGCTTGGAGACTGCTCCAAACCCAAATGCTCCTAAGACTCTCCTTGATTTCAGTAAGCATTGCAGTAGACACACAAAAAGCATCTGACTGAGTATGCAGTGTGTACCAACGAACTGGAAGAAAGAAAGGGAGTTCACCCTAGTCTGAAATTGAGAGGAAGAGGAGATTTCCTGGCTTTGGAAACATCTGGCTATTCATTAATACACTTTGCTGGCTTTTCCCTTGGAACTCATTACTTGGGCAAGTTTTAGATATTCCTCCTCCCCTCTTTCCTTCCTTTCCTTCGGTTACTTTCCAAGATGATGCAGGGTTTACTTCTATCTTTCTTTACGGCCTTTTTCATCTGGCAAAAATCTCTTTGTGGATGTGTGGGGTTTTTTGTTGTTGTGGTTATTGTTTTTGTGGGTTTTTTGATTTTTTTAAATATTTGATTGTTTTAATGTCAGTTCATTGCTTATTCGAAGGCAGTGGCTCTAGAAAGCATCCTATTTTCGAAGTATTTTAGGATAAATTTTCCAAATTCACAAAATTAATCTAGTATGACACCTTTTGAAAAGAAAACATTTATGATTTTGCTTTGAAGTAATTTTTGCTTTGATATATAAATAAAATGTAATATTTAAAAAAAATATTCAGAATATTGCAAAATTTAAAGGAGGGGTCAAAAGAGAGAATTCTCTGATCATTGTGATGAGAGAAAGTACATAAAAAAGTTAATATCTTTTGCTATACCAGCCTACATAGTTGAAGAAAATAGCTCATCTGCCCAGTTGTTCTGAAGTAGATCTAGCAACCCTGAAAAAAAGGCAATTACAAGATGATTACAAAGACCAAATCCTTGGACATATTTTGATTTTTTTTATTTGAAATTTCAGCTTTTTCCTCTGACTCTTTCTGTGTAAATCTTTTCCCCAGGGTGGGAAAATTCTCCTTCCACCATCCTCCCCCACTGTATTTACTTGTCCATCCAGAAATTTCAGACTGTTTTTGACAGGTGAGGTGATGGGTGTCACTTTAGCCATGGTCAGAACGTGGTACTGCCTTACTGTTGGTCTTCTAGTAACAAAGCACCATGAACTATGGGCTTGATCCTTTCGGTTCACATGACTAAGGGTAGAAAATGATATTTCAGAAGGTTTGGTAGCTAGATAGAAGGAAAATTCAGTCAGAAGGGATTAGCACAAACACATAGGGCTTGGTTGTGCTGGAATCCAGAACAAAAGCAGTGTCAGCAGGCACGGAGATGCTGAGTCTGATATCTCTGTCTCAGTTTCACCGCTCTTTCCTCCTTGGTCCCTGCAGGCATGAGTTACCCCCAGCCTCTCTATTCTCCTTCCAGTCAGTGCCATTGGGCACAGCTGAGGACTGGACCCAAGACTCTGCTCGTTTCTTATACCAACAGCATCCTTTTGTCTCAGAGGTCCCTAAAGGCGAGGAAGTGAGAAATGCTCCCATTTCTGCAGCCTGTGTGGTGACAAACTATAGCTTTGTCTATAAGGAAAGAAAGGGGTGGGAAAAAGACTATCATTTAGTGTTAAAGCCACAAAGAATCTTGCAGCTGATTTGAAACAAAGGAGCTATTAAAATATTAGTAATTTCAAGAGTCTTGCATTCTGAAAATGTGTGCTATGATTAGCTCATGTTGCTAAAAGTTTCTTTCCAATTGGGAGTGCAAAAATTTATTTAAAGCATCTCATATTCATACTGAAACACAGGTAGGAGTATGATTATGAGAAGGAAATGCCTGCAAAATATTGCAAGAATTAAGATCAAATGGCTAGATTTTGCAACATTAAAGTCAAGACTAAACTTCATCCCCTAATATATTTTCTTTGGAGTTGTAACTGAAAATGTTAAATGCAGGGACAGGATTTCAGCCACCATCCATCTTCATGAGCCTTTGTTTGCCAAGACCCAGACAGTGGCACATGTGGCATGTGTGACACTCTGTCCCATGCTCTGATTTTATTATAACAATCTCTTTCTCTCCTCCTTGTATGAAACCTAAGTCACACTCAGAGACTGAGAAGTTACAGTCTCTTGCTGTAGCTACACTGGACATGCAGAGCTGATAGTGTTCCAGTTATTTGTAGGCCTCATCCAAAAGCACTTTAATGGTAAGAGAAAAAGTCTCATTGAATTCATCACCTTTTGGGCAGGACCTTGGGGACACCATGCACAAGTTCTTACACAATATGTATAAAATTCCACTAATGTGATTAAGTCTTTCTCTTTTTTTTTTTTTTTTTTTTTTTTTTTTTTTTTTTTGAGGAGTGTGTGGGTGTGTGTGTATCTCAATACAGTTTTAGGGCAATGATTTTATTTGAGATTTATCTGAATTGGGCATCCAGATATAAAATAGAAAGTAAGAAGGAGAAAGTGGGAAGTAGAAAAGGTAAAGCAGAGATGAACCTTAGCTGAAATCCTGCTCCTGATGCAGCCACTTGGAGGCTTATTTTGTATGTGGGACTTCATTTAATATAAAAGCCACCTATTCCTGTCAACCTCCTGCAGTTTTTGAAGGCTTCTTCATATTCTCATACATAATAAAACAGGCTTGTTCTTTAGGGAGAAAAAAAATATTTAAAAAATGACCTCATCCATGAAGAAGAATATGGTTGTCTAATTCAGAGGGGGAAAGCTTGGAAATCCAGACTACCTCTGTGACAGTAAGGAACAGTTGTTAAAAAGCATCTGTCGCAGCATTGAGCCCTTGAGTGAAGCAGAGATGAATGAGATATAGCTGTGCCCTAAGTTAAATGCCTGGAATTCATGTGTTTTGCTGGAGAGGGCAAGTGAGAATGCAGGCTTAAATTCTACTCATTCCACAATATTGGTATTTTCCTTTATTTATATTTTCATCCTAAGTGGGACTAAGGTTTACCTCATAACCAGCCTAAAGCTAGAGAGCATTATGTCATTTCCACCTTTGGGTGAGATCATTTTCACATGGAGTGGCCAGTGGTTGTCTCTCTCCCTTCCAGATAAGAGTTTGTGTAAGAGTGATATCCTCTTGGTGAGTCCCAGCCAAGGCATGCTGGCAGCATCTGGACTGGGACTTGTTAGCAAAAAGTCCCTTTTTTCTCACTACTGCAAGACACTGGCAAGTCTTCTCACTGCCTAATGCCTCAGTCTGCCAAGGAAAACAAATATGAGTAATGTTCTCATAATACTTCCCTTAGGACAGGAATGGCATACTGTGAAAAGATGGTATTTTTGGGGCATGCTGTTTGTAGCTTGACTTCTGTTCACTTTAAAAACCTACTAGTTGAGCGTGGTTTTTTTTTGTTTTTTGTTTTTTTTTTCTCTTTTTCTTTTTTTCTTTTCTGTTTCACTGATTTCAGAATTGTAATGCTGAACTGTTTTGGGCGTGGGAGTGCCGTCAGTGTTAATACAATGCTTTGCACTCTTTGTCTTCTCCTATCTTATTCAAACCAGGTTTTCTGCCTATTTCTCTCTCCTTAGTGCTTTATCTCAGATTCTGAGTTCTGTTCCCTCTTTCTTCTTATCTCCAGTTTATTGTATCTACTTTTCCTGTACATTTTATCAGAATTTTAACTTTCCTATATTTTCTCCACTTCTATCTTATTTTTGGGGGTTTATCCTTTTTATTCTGCACCTAGTTTTATCACAGTCTCTTCTCTTTTCCTTGCCTTTTAAAGCTCCATTTCATTGATAACTGTACTGAGAGAAGTAAAAAGAGTTGTCATCAAACTCAGCCAACTGAGGTTTTTTAAAAACTTTTTTCCTTGTAATAGTTATGCTCATTATTTATCTGTAAACTATTTGCAGTGGATGCTAGGACATCTCTTTGCTTGCTTTATCTTTTTCCAGTGAGTTTAAATATTCTTTAATAATTTCTCTGTGAACAGGTTAGCTTGTTGTGTCATTGTTCTGTTGTCCCCTGTGTGTCCTTTAATCCATTGGCATATTTATAACTTCTGAATTAAAATTACTTGACAAGGAACAGTTGAATGTGTATGAAATAATACCATATAATCTCTATTTTCGAGTGTGTGTGGGGGGAAGTAAACAGACTCCTTTCAGACATTGCAGAATAGTCTTCTCTCAGTGATGAATAGCTTTTCCACAGATTTCTATGTGGACTTCATATCTCCACCACAGAGTAATTTAAAAGGTTCTGTAATGAATCCTGGATTGTGAACTTGCTGTAAAAGCTTGACTAGCTTTGCTGCTCTGGCTTTCTCCTGTGAGGCACTGGCTCTTTTAACAAATACAGATTTTTGAACTAGTTACTACTTGCGAAAGATGTATCTCTAGGAAATGACCTTGCCATGCCTCACATTTCTTCACCACATTCCTCTGTAATATTTTTGTTTTAAAGCCGTAAATATTCTGGCTCCTCTAAAGTTTAAAATCAAAAGCTTGGTGATTCTTTAAAAATGTATTTTAAGTGTTTTAATTCTGCTTGATGACAATGCAGCTCCCAAGAAAATTCGATTTGAGGAAGAAGCCCTGCACTGGGTCCTAGGGAATTCCTACAGAATCCTCTTGCTGTGTTAAAACCACTCCTTGCTCCCTGTTCTGCTCATTCTTTTTTGTCAGTCACCTATAGGCAGCTCTTCTCTTGCATACCCAGTGATCAAGGGGTATTTGGGCTTTTCGTAAACTCCAGCTTCTCTGATCTCCTCAGTGACAACACCACTACTACCAAATGAATGATTTTCTTTTCTCTTCCTTATTCAACCCCCCTCTATGCTGGTAGTTTCCCCCAAGCACACCCACTCACTGGAGAGGCAACACTTGGAGCCCAGTGCTGTATGATATTCTTAAAGAAACTCCCAGATACAGTCCCTCCTCCTGGCTTTTCATCTTTTGCCACCAGGTTTTTGCCAGACGAAAAAAATGACATCATCACCGGAGTCTTAACTTCATCCCAGTTTTTACCTGTAATTTTCACCTGTAATTTTCCCCTTCTGAAAACTGACCAGCAAAACAGTGTTGTCAATTTTTGGCAAATTCCTTAAAACAGTCGGCACACGCTCACTCAGCTATTTCCTTTTAAGTTCTGCTCCTCTGACAAGCTACTTTAGAAAGGTCTGACTGAACGTGTTAAGGCCGTAAATTTGATGCACAGATGGTCCAATTGTCTTTGCAATTATTGTATTGCGCCATTAGGTACACAAGGGTTTCATCTGTTTAAGATATATTTTTCTTATAATTGGAATCCGTCATGGCAAGTTGGCTTGTCTGTTTGCTGGTGGACAAACTGTTTGTCTGACAGGTTTACTGGGATAGGTTGAGCTCAGTGTGAGGATATTTTTTACCTATTTTCCAATAAAGAATAAGTCATCTGTAATATATGGTACTTTTGGCTGACCTAGTGTTGACATAAAGATAATATCCATTGAGAGAAGTGTTCAGTGTGAGGTTAGTGATTTGTTTTTAGAATGCTTTTTCTATTAACATTGAATACAGAAATAGTAATTATTTGTAGACTGTTCATTTAAATCCACAATGAAACATTCCTACTTGCCCGGGGTAGAAAATAGCCTGGCTTCTACAAAAAGAGATGATAAAAAAATACCACTTAATCATTTGGCAAAACAAAAACCTATATCCATTTTTGTCAGTTCCTGAGATTTAATTAAAACACAGAGGTTGATTCCAAACCAAACCAAACCAATGCCTAATTATCACGAGTGTTAATTACAAGCCTTCCTTTAACTGAATGACTAATAGAACAGAATGGCAAACGCCTTCCCAACAGCAAACAGATTTAGTGACAAATGAAGCAGGATGCAAATTGAGGGCATCTTCAAGCCTTTGAAATCCTGCTTTACCTCCGCTGTGAATAATAAGTGGGAATTGTTTTAGCCCATGTTGGGGTTTGTTTATCAAGAAATTCTGCTTTCTGTTTCAGGCCATGAAAACAGAAAATGAAAACAGAGTAAATCCATGAGTCCTTTTTCCTCCAGTGGCATATTTTAAATATGTGAAATCAGCATAAAGTAGGAAATCAGTCTGCTGGGTTGATACTTCCAGACAGCTACTGAAATCAAGTAGAAGGTAAAATACAGGTTTCAGATGTGAGCGCTCCCAGAAGACGAACATTTATAAAGAGCTTATAGCTGGAAGTGGGTTTGGACAGCTGTTAATGCCAAAACAGTGCCTGTTATCAGAAACCACATTCTCTTCACACTGAGGGAAACTCACTGAATTGCAGCTACAGTGAATGACAAACGTAGTGGGTTTTCCTTTGTGGACTATAGAGATGAAGGTTTTTGTTTCCATTCTTCCTGTTGTCTAAGGAGCCAATGTAACGTTTTGCTTTGTTCTGGGGATTTGATGTGAAACATGGCATATAATTTCAAATCATTCAGGAAACTTTGCATTAATTTAGAGACAAAGTAATCCAAACATGGAAATACTCTTATGACAGCTGAGATATTTATTTGAAAAGGTGTGAATGAATAAGGATGCTCAGAGGCCAAAGAGGGTTTTAGTGAGTAATGGTTTCACATACATGGTCCTCAGACTTATATTAACCATCTACCTGATTTTGTGTTTTTGTCATATTTTGTGAAGGTAATAGAACTGTGAACAATCAGAAAGTCAATTACAAACAAAGCAGTTTTGTAAGGTTGGAGGTTATGATCTAAAGATCCTTTCTGCTTCCCTATTTGATTCAACTGTGCACCTGTGTACCTAACTTTCTTTTCATACATTTTTTTTGTTTCTTGTCTCATATGATCAGAATATATTGCAAGTTTTAAGTTCTCCAAGTTTAAATTGAAATTATTTTAATTTAAAATTACTCCCTACATATTCACATAGTTATTTCTGTGGTATAGAATAAGAAAGAATTCTTTTATTTCCCCTTAGAAAAAAAATATTTCCAGGTGAACTGATTAATTTAGAGATAATAGCCATAGCACAGTGTCATTTTACATTCATATTGCTGTCTGAGTTGCAGCACTTCAGAGGGTTTTGCAGATATTAGTGAGTTTTACCTTGAGCTTCCTATGGCGCTTGTATTGTTATGACCATTTTACAGATTTAGTAGGATGGAGGGCTAAATTAACCTAAGTCTATGCAGTAAATCAGCAAATAGATGTCTAGAAATGAAATGTGTTGACTTGAAGTCCAATTATTCTAGATACAGGCTTTTAAGAGTATCCTCTCCTGTAAAATGGGTTCCATTCTTTCCTGCAGTGGACTTGATGGCACAGGTCAAAATGATAGTTTCTCTGGAAGTCATCAAAATCTGGAGAACTTGTTTTGAAGGAAGAAAAAGAAATAGTAGTGGTTTAATTTGCTTTTGATGATAACAGCTAACAGCAATCACAGATCACTTTCACCTTAAGCTTGAAAAAATACAATTTTTTGGAGTACATCTACCTGATGATTTGATCAGGTTTGGGTCTATGTTGACTTCCTTGCAATTCTTATCACTCCTTTGCTACTATGAGAAGTAAAACATTGATTCCTTCTGGGTATTATCTCACCAGGGGCCTCTGCTGGGCATATCAGATCTATCTAGGAGCTGGTCATTTCCATTTCTGTTGCAAACAATAACCCGCTTTTTCTCATTCTTTATTTTCTTTTTTTTTTCTTTATTAATCTTGTGATATTAAGTTCCAGATATTCTATGCTAAACATGCAATTTCAAGTCTTAATCCAAGAGGCAGCACTGGGAATTGCCGAGTGCTCTCCTCAGTGGGAGTGGGATTGATACCTCAGCCCCATGGCGTGTTACAGCATTACATCAGCTACTTATCATCAGCAATTTTGTACTGTTTGTATTCAGATGAGATTAAGTCCAAGTACGATTTTATTCTGTCCTCCTCTAAATTAGATTAGTGCAAACCAATTGAATCTTTCTTTCAAAGAGGTAATTTGTTGCAGATATCTCACAGGATCTACCACAGAAATGGGATCAGTTGATAGAGCATTCAGCATGGTTGATCAGCTGTACTGAAATGAAGTGGTTTGGTATTCATTAAAAAATGTGTTGCTTCTGTGGCTGATGAAACTCCTTTTTGAGTAAGACACTACATCCGACAGTAGTCCACAGCAACACTTATTATTTACTGGTGTTGGGTATTCCTTTTGGAAAAAAGCTGAGTTGGAAATCATGCAAGCATCTGCTACATAGTTAGATTAGATAATGTAAATGTTTAGAAAATGCAAATTGAGCTCACGATAATTAGTAATGATGCTTTTCTACTCTTATTAATAAGGTAATGCTTCTGGCAATTACATTTAAATTTCATATGAAGGTTCAAAGCATTGGAACGATTTCCTGTGTAGAATAGCAGTATTCAGTGTGAACTTAGAGATCTGTACCATGGGCTCTTATAGAACTAGAAACCACTTATCACTGTTTCTCATCACAGAACTGTTGTCTTTTCTTGATGCTGGGAAAGAGAACCATATATAATTGTGAATGATTTTGTTAGAGTTTGTATACAAAGGCTGTTATAATAACATTTTGAAATAAAAGACAGCCCTCTGTGTGTTACTTTCAGGATATGCAAACATATAAAGCCACATCTGTCCTGTGTAGGGGGGAAGAACTGAACAGCCATCAATTTAAAACAACCTTGATATGACATACTTCTTAATTTAAATGTACATTTGCAAAAACAAGCCCTTTCTGAAATGTCTAGGACCTGCTCAGGGTTGACATGTAAGTGTGCGTTGTTGGCATAAACCAGTCCAAAATCCTGGCAGAGACACAGAAAGGAAAGAACACTGAATGTTAACAAAGGCTTCATTAATATTGATGCGTAATTCACATGGCAGAGAAAAGCTGCATTATTAGCCACTATTGTTATGGTACTGGGATTAATATTCAACGAAGATGTGTGGGTATTGAAATTCCCTGACTTCTGGGTACCCCAGTGGTCCAATAATAATGACAAAAACTAGGCTAGAGTTAGTGGGAACCTCATGCTATCTACATGGTAATCAAGCTCTGCTTTGTTTTATGAAGGTTTCTGAACTTGTACTGATATCTCTTGTGGAATGGAGGGCACTCATACTTTGTTCTGCATTCAGAAAGCTCTTGCACCTACAGATGAATGTAGCATCATTCCTCTAAAGCTCCATGCTGGCTCTCTATTGGAGAGATATGTCACAGGAGGTAATTTTATACCTGGTACATGAAAACAACTCATCCTTATTTCTCCTAGGAAATCATTTATGAACCACCAAATAAAATAACGGTCCTTGTTTCACATTCAATTATAAATAAGTTGATTATTTTGAAGATGCACACAAGTAAAAAACTTCATTCACATTAAATTACCTTTGAATGAAACATTTGCCCATCTTAGTTGGCCAGCTGAATGTGTGAACAGGGAATCCCTTTACCATTTGTATATATAAATGATATTGTGATACAGTATTTGCAGGGTATGATCTATTGAGACAGATGGAATATAACTTTATCCATGAAGGCAAGTGCATTGACATCAGTGGGACTAATTGCAATGCATAAAGACAACTATATACATGAAGTCTTTGCTGGCTGAAGGCCTCAGCATGTAACTTAAAGGCTCCATTTTTCAAGGACTTTACTGAGGCTGTGTTCTGACTATATAAATAGAGTCCTTTTCCACTGAATCCTCACCATCTTTCTAAAACAGAATTTCATTTAAAAAAACCCTAGCAGCTCTATGTATTTTGAAAAGCCCATTCTCCAGGAACAAACCACACATTTCTTGAGATCTTAATTCACTTGTGCATTTCTTTATAAATTAAAAATCTAATACCTTTCAAAGAAATCACCAGGTGCATTGGCCCTACAGTATACTACAAATTTGTAGATGCTGTCCTATATGTGTAGTTTTCCCCAAATATCATTGGTAGCCACGAAAATTAAATACATTCTTAATTCAACAATTTATAGAGACAAGGATTTCTTGTCTCCTCCCTGTGGCAGTTGTCAGCACAAAAACAAGCAGTCCTCTCCCCTTCTTAACACCACCGTTTTTACGGCTGAACATAAAGCTTAGTGCATTCCAGTGAATCCCAACATAGAAACCAAACATCTGCCGAAACCACAGTTTCAGGGGTGGATTGTGACTATACTGCAATATACCTGTCATCTCCCATGCCTGTTCCATGCTGCTGGGGGACTGAGATTTGTCTTTTCATCCTTCTCCAAGACCCTTGCTTCAAATTCTGGCAGTGTTTTTCTGCTAGGCCAGTTTGTGTAGGGCAACTCTGAATGGTTTACTTAGTTGTTACTGCAGAATACTCCAGGGACACCACATCTTCCTACTCCCGGCCACGAGTACATGTGATACTAAAAAAACACTCCAGTGGCATGGAGGCTGATTAGGATGAAAAATATCAGTCTTTTGGTGTGATGTATTGTCAAGCTGGTGCTTCAGTGCACAGCCCAAGTACCAAGTGCACCCCCTGAGGGGAGGCATTCAAACCAAACCAGAGCTCTATGCTGGCCCCTTCCCTTGCTTAGGCAGCATTCAGAGATGAGTTGGCAGCTGGGGATGGGAGAAGAGTTGGGACACATTATCACATGTATTTTGAAAAGTTTTTTTTTAGTACTTCCATGCTATTCATAATTCATGTTGAATAATACTTATTTGTGCTGTGCCACCAGCTGCTTGTTGTTTTATAGCAGTGTCATTAGCTCACTACTAGAAAATGACAATGAACACCAAATACAGCTGGGGTGTTAGTGCAGTAACATAATGCACAGAAAGAGATGATAAAGTGAGTATGCAGAAGCACTCGCTCCAGGATATCCTAAACAATTAATGGCGTCATGGAGAGCATTATTCTACCTTTGACTAATAAAACAGTATTGCAGGTTCTGAATATTTAGGAAGACAATCTGAATTTCTTCTTACCTCCAAGACCTTGTGTATGAATTCAGTATTTACTTTTCTTATGCCCCACTTCAGTCATCACCAACACTTCTTCAGTAACGGGCTTGGTTTTATTTTTTGTCCCAGTTCAAACTGGCTGATAAATCTTTCTATGTTGACTTTCACCACATGGAAGATTTGCTTTTCTGTGTCTGCAGATAATTGATGGAAACCATCTGAAAATGAAAAATGAGCAGATAGTCCATTCACACTGATTATTAGCATAAGCATGTCCTACTTTAGTCTATTTTTTCCCCAGCTGGTCCTCCACTCTGCCTTAGCCTCTAATTCTAAGCTCTAACAAGGTATTTTCAAAGTCATGCCAAGACAGGATTCACCATGTCCTCCCAGTTTTAGCCCTTCAGTACTGACTATGCTTCTCAGTTTCCCATGTGTGTTGTTATTTCCCCATCTCCAAGGTTATAAATACAGCTGTCCTTACTGCTTTATGTCATTACTACCATTAGTTTTACATGGACCACTTATATTTACACGAGAGGTGGTTTTTCTTAAAAAAAAAAAAAAAATAAAAATTGCAATGCTTTACTGTAAATGATGCAACGTGAGAGCATATGGTAACACCTGGGTAGTGGTGGTCCCCAGTAGTTTACTCTGAAATGAATGCTGCCCAGCCTGGTAGTTTGTGCATTTATGGTAAGTCCATTTATCCTTTTAAAGTTCCAGCTGAGATTCTCAATGCCCTCTTCTAATCAGAATTTAAAGTGAGTGACATGCAATCAAGGAGGGTTTTTACAGAACAGTAAGATGCTTGTCGTTTTACCTGTGCACTTAACAGGTTTTCATTTTTCTCACCAAATAACAATGGCACTAAAAAGCATAAGGAGCTACCAGGAATCACTCAGCCAGGCTCTCTAATGCTGAGCAGGACATTTTGTTGGAGCAAATCTGCAGTATTTCTCTATAGCTGCAGATTGGCTATAACTTGGTGTAGTCACCTGGCACTCTGGGGCCAACGAGAGCTCATTGCTATCCATATGTTCTTTTGTTCCCAATAGTTGGAAGATTTAAAGTGTTTTACAGGGTAATGCCTACTTCTGTTGCATTGTCACTTTAGGAGTCTGATTTTTGAGCCCTTTTGTTATTTAGTACCAAGAAGTGGATGTGTACTATTAACCTGTAACTGAACTGTGAAAGGAGTGAGATCCCTGGGATGGAAAGAATAGGGTTTTAGCACTGTCCTGTGCAAAGCACCCAACCTTAAAAGCAACCAGCCTTCAGAGCTGCCTACCTAAATCCTCTGGAGGCTTACAGGTGCAAAATGTATGTTACAGAGATCAGAGAGGAAAAGGAAAGGGGAGGTTTGGACAGGGGTTTCAGGAAACCATAGTTTAGCAGTGCTGTGGTCTAGTTGACATGGTGGTAATTGGTCAAAGGTCAGACTCGATAATCTTAGAGATCTTTTCCAACCTAAACGATTCTGTGGTTCTCAAAGGAGGTACCAACGACTTGACTGGTATCTACTCCTATCCTGCATGGGCTCCCCTGTGGTGGTTGAAGGTCACTGAGCAGTGTAACAGTTTCCATGGTACCTGTATGTTTATTCCATCCCAGAGAAATTCAGGTTGCCCAGAAATCCGTATGTTGGCCCTGACATGGGAACTGCATGATACTTCTTGGATAGCCTTGGCTTTTCCACCAGTGTGGTCTGCTTGTGTTTGCTGGGAGATGTGTAATGTTTCTCAGCAGTAAAAGCAACAGAACAGCAACAAAGGGAAGTTTGCAGTGGATGGCACAGAGCATATCAGCAAACCTGTCTTGAAAAGTGGCAGGCACTTCTTAGACTTTTAAAGTTACAGTGCACAGTAAGGAAAATCACAGCAATTTCATACGCCACATGAGCTAGGGTCTGAATTTATGAAAGCAATCGGTGGTGTGCTTTCTTCTAAACTTCTTTTAAATGTCTTTCAAGAATACTGTATAATTTTATTCTGTGCTACTCATTTTCCCCATCGACTGAACTGTAGGTGTGTAAAACAGCATATAGCAGGCAATCATATTTAAATCTATCAATATTTCCCAGTGAACCTGTATATTAATTCAGATTAGACCTCCTACTGGTTTAATTCTGTAACCTGAGTAAACTACAGTCCCAATACCTCATGTATTATAAAAGATACATAACCAAGATGCTGTTAAGCTAATCACTATTATTTTTCACTTGACACACTACATTTATATATTTGGTAAGACTTTGTATCATCTGCCTATTTTCTAGAGCTTTGAGAACTGCATACATGCAATGCATATTATCTTGGGAATCCATATTCTTCATACACATTTTTAAACTTCTAAAATATTTCAGAATTCCGATTAACTTTTTGGGTCTTTTTGAATCTTGGCATATATGTAAAGATCTGAGAAGTAGAAAATGAAAATAGTTTACCTAGAACTAATACTTCTCCTTTAGATGTCCAGAGACTGAAATTATTTGAAAATTCATGTTTCCTTCCTGTTGAAAAGGATAGTAGAACATCTTGTTGTTGATTTCCCTGTACAAAGGAAAACTATCTCTTTTCCTGATTCACCAAGTGACTTAGGAGCTTAAAAATGTAATTTAAAATTAAGCAAAACCAGTCAGTATTTAACAGGTAGTATATCCCAGATAAGGATTTTCAAAGGGTTTAGGAGGGTTCAGTTAGTATTTTTCTTTAACTCTTCTGCATGTAAGTACATTGGGATGTCTCACAGCTGCATTTTTTGAAGGACATGTCTGTTCATACATTTCTGTTGAAACTTTGGCTGCATTGGCATTTACAGGACTATGAGAGAAGCGAGATCCAGGTAAGGTCACTGAAGGAAGACAAAATCAGATGAAAAAATATGCACATAATGCTGCATAAAACTTCCAACATTACTTTTTTCAGCATTATTTTCCCCTGGCAAAGTCAGTCTTTATCCTCTCAATATTTTACCTCCTTCAACTATTTGTCTCCTTGCTCTCTCTGATGTAAAATCCTTCTTTTAATTTCCTCATGTTTAGAGGTTGGAAATGTGCTGAGGATTGAACTGATATCTCACCAGTTGTAAGTCAGCACCATACTCTTACAAGATCAGCTAATGAGCAGGTAAATGGTGTGTCTCTGCTTATATGGGACAATACCTTCCTGCGTTTTTACACTATGGGTTCTGTTAAGCTATATGAAAAAGGTTGTGGCAATGTCAGATGTGTATCACAGATCTTCTAAACTTGATCTGGATTTCTGTCTTTAGCTAAAGGAAAGTGGACTTGCAAGAGGATGAAGGGCCAAGGAGGACAGAAAAACAAGTGGATTTGAATTGCAGGTAAGAATTGAAAAGCCCATAAAAGCTGTTTAAAAATCCAAAGACAGAGAGGACAGCAAGTGATGGGTTTTTAACAGTAGACAGATTTTATGGCAAAGAAGCAAAGCATTTCTGTGTTTAACTGTGCTTACAATTAATCAACTTTTAATTCTGTTCATTAAGCTTCATTATTATGAAGCAGTGTATTATAGTCACAAAGGAGTGGATTTGATTAAGTTTTGAAGTTAAACAATTCAGAAATAGTGCTGCAACCTAACAGAGCTTAGCAAAACTCACACATAGGGGTTCTCCCACATGAAATCCTATAGCAATGCTCCCTTTTTATCAGATCAGAATTTGACTCTAGATCCTGGGACCTTCTTACTTGTCTTCATATACTTATGGTATATGAGGGAGTGTGTTTCTAAGCTACTTAGCACAGTTTCATACACAGCTACAGGATTGATTTTCTGTATTGCAAAGCAGCTCAGGTGCCAGTGTGATGGTGTTAGCATTCTGATGGACAAACAATTTTTGTTATCCCAACATAGATATATAATGGGACAAGATTATCAATTATTTTTTTTCCAGCATAAATTTCCTACTTCAAGGAGTAGTTTCTGAAGCACTCCCTTTCAATTAAAGCCAGTTGGTATGTGATTTTTTCTTAATGCATAATTCAGTTTTCATTAGACTAAAAAACCTCAAAGAAATTTGGATGAAGCTATGTCTAGCTTCCTTTGAGCTACCTTTTAGCACCATTTTCAACCTGTAATAAAGGGTTTTCTGCAATGTTAAGGCAAGGAATTTTGTTGATTCTTGATCCTATAAGGAATCTCAATTCAAGTCCAGCCGGTATCTCTTCCCATTTCTGTTGGGTGCATAAAGCTCCTCAGCCATCTTTTTTATTAGTTTTACTCTTAAGGCTTCTTAACTTGTTTTAGGTCATCCTATAGACCTGATTCTTCTCATTGATATTGCCCTGATCATGATCCACACAGTAACTGCTTCCCTTTGCACTGCACACATTTATTTGTCTATTATTCGGAGAAAATTGCACGTGGTAATTCTCCAAAGCTGATCATTCTGGGATTTTTCTTTTCCAGGGTATGTTCCATGATGTGTAAGATGAGGGACTGGACATCCTTTTAGGACCTGTTTCAAATCCTGTTCACTTCCTGAGGAGCTTTATGCCTTTCAAGTGAATGCTGCAATTAAGAATGCAGTTGGATGTATGAAGCCAAACACTGAGTCTGGCCTCAGGAAATCCATGGCTCTCGTTTCCTCTGGATCCCTTGGGAAAATGTGCTTGTTATGAAATCTTAATGATGTCCTGCCTTTAGGAATTGCTCCTTCTGCCTTTCTCTCACTTACATAATTATATCTGCTGTGTTGCAATCTGTAATGAACAATGTTTGGGACAGGCCGAGACTTGTTTTGCCTTATTGACACCAATAGTCTGATGGAAAGCCCTGGGATTATTTATGTGAATGAACTCAGCAGGGTGTAGCCCACTCTATCTCTGCTATAGCACTTGATTTTGGGGAATATTCACAGTGTTTCACAGATTCATGTGTGCCTAGCTACTGAGGAGCACACTCTTGAGCACACAGACATATTTCTCCATGTACTTCTTGACTGTCAGCTCAGTTTGCTGGCCAGGAGATGCTGTTCTGTGCTAAAAAAATATTTTCTAAATCAAAACCTGACTTTACAGCATGTCTTCAGATGGTGGTAACAGTCTTTCAAATAGTGCTGAAGTGGCAGGATCAGATCTCTGCTCTTCTGAGTTTGGAGTAAGTCGATGCTGGCCCAAGTCAATGCTGTCACAGCAAGGCAATGGAGGGAGTTGCTGGCTCTGGACTCTGAATATTGAGATGCATAACAAAGTGGACTGGCTCCAGCAAAAGCTCAGAAGGCTGACTGCTCCACCTAGCACAGTCATGCTTTTAAGTTAGGGATGCTGCTATTGATATTGTTTTGTCAATTCTTGACTGACGGGGCTATCCTAGTTTTGATAGGACTCTCTTTCCAAAGAATTTCCATTAGAGTCAAGTAAATGTGAACAGAACTGGTTCATTTCCAACAAACAGCAATTTTTCTAGAAATGTAATAGCAAGTATGTCTTTCAACCTGTTTTACTAGTTGCTCTATGCTTTGAAACTAGTTCTGTCAGTACACTTTAAAACTAGCTCCTTAAAGCCCCATTCTTCTCCCAGTTCAACAGTATTTAAGTGTTAGCATTTTTTTGCATGAACAGTTCAAAGCTATGAGGACTTTCGCATGAGCTTAGACTCTTTTTCTGATTTTAGAAACGTATATCTTGCAATATATGCTGTAATGTAGGGGATTAAATGTCTTTTGTCCATGTTGGATGCAGTGTGGGGCAGCACCATACTGCTGACACACCTGGGAGCAATCAGTTCTCAAGGAATTCCCTTTTTTGTTGAACAACCAGACAAAGTTTCATTAGGGCTTGTGATATCTAAGGGGCAGAGCATAGTACCTGATATGAGAAACAAGGAACAATAGGAAGACTTAACAACATTGCTATTAAAAGATCAACTTTATTCTTGACAAATTGCTATAATTCACTATAATATGAATTATCTACCATTAATAATAATAGTAGATGATTAACATTATTGTTGTTATTGTTAATAATAATAATAAAAATAATAAACACCATGGGAAATTTTGTTTTTTCAACTCCAGTAGAAGAACCTGGAATTGGCTTTATACACTAGTATGGATGACTGGAACTTTGTCTTTCTTTGAACAAAAGAAACAAAAATAATGTACATAAAAGCACACAAAAATAACGACATAGAACTGCTTTTAGGGCTGAATTGTTTGTCAGGATGTATTGGTGCTCATGAAATCTTTTCCTTTAGATTTGCAACATGAAAGTAGAAGCAGGAACAGGAAACTATGAATATCTGGTTTATCCTTTGAGTTCAGGGTAGTAAAGTCAGTTAAACTGTTGTTATGGAACATTTTCTCCCCTCCCTAAATTACAAGGTAAAAACCAGGAACATGAACACACAAAGAACAAAACACGGAATAAGATTCCTCTATAACTCCTTTCCCTCCTTTCCCCTAGGACAAAAATGAAAACCACTTTAGAGGAAATTCTTACATTTATATAAAATAAGGTTTTTTTTTTCCCTGCTACCATCTAATTTCCAATGAATAAGAATTACTTTCATGCTATGTCAAAGTCAGACGGGATTTTAGTAGAATTTACCCTGAGCTATATAAGCACTAGAAAGTGAAACCTTTTTTCCACAGATGAGTCTGTTCATGGCTTGTATATTACAGTTTGCCTTATTACATCTCATGGATTGAAGCCTAAGGCTCTGTAAGTGAGTTGCCCAAAACTGAAGGACCCTTACAAGCTTTGACAACCAACAACCTGTATTAACAAATGATGTGGATATTTCATTTGAAGTGGGAAGAATAAAGAACATTGCTTTAAGTCAGTGAGGAAAATGAAAGACTTAATATAGGTTGAGTACAAAAGATGAGTCCAAACCTGATTGCTTTCTGTAAGAATAATTAAAAGGAGGTACTCTAAAAGAGAAGCACTCTTTGACAAGTTCCTGCTTCAAGTGTTTTTCATTTATTTTCTCCATTTCTTCTCTTCTCTTGGCACACACTGGTCCACTGACTGCTACCTTCATTAGCAGTTAAATTAATGTAGTATGACCAAGACACTTCTGCTGAAAAACAGAGCTGGGAGACTGTGAACTGGTTTTGCATGGTGCCTCCTTGGAAAAGTGATGTTCCTGTTTTCACATATGATATTTATACAGTGGGAGATGTTCAGAAACTCTAGTCTTTGAGACATAAGACTTTTACAAAAGTTTTTAAGAATCTCCATTATTTGGTAATTTTTCACACAGGTTGAGTACCCCACTACTTGCTTACTTGCATCTGCTGCAGTCAGCATCTCTGAAAACTGCATGAGATTTTGTAATTCCAGCTATAATCCTGTAGGTCTCACGTTGTAAAACCTGAACCATGTCCTCAGTGACATTTAAAAGTTATGTTAGCCATCTTTGCAATAATAATGTACTAAGTTCTCAGGGAGAAAACCAGGGGTTGTAAAATAAAGTTTTCTAAAATACAGAAAATTTTGAGGAATGAGGTATATTAATCATCAAAATTGACCAACACATAAGAAGTAGAAGATGAATAAGGTGCCCCTCTGAGCTTATGGAATAATCAGGTTCAGTTCATAGACCATGAACTATGAAATGTGGTCAGTGGTTGGTATTATCTGAAAATTATTTTGATAAAATGATACTTTCTATAGGAAAATAGCTACACAGCGGGAAACATATTACTCTTATTTTAAGGGATCCCATGACTCTGTTTTATATCAACTCTTTAATCACTCCTGCTGAAATAAGCCTTACTCTTCTAGTGTACCAGAGCTACAAGTCACTGGAACTGTGGAAGATTTTCTAATTTTCAAGTGGAGAGACAGCTCTCTCTACAACATTAGAAGACAGAGTTCTTCACAGCCCTTTGCTACAGAGCTTCACTTTGTCTTGAGAAGGAGCTGACAAACTGCCATAAGCACAACTAATGTCTGAAGCCCTGTCACCTCAGAGAAGGAGAGTTTTCAGGACAGAAGACCCTTGTCAGGCAGCGGCAGATGTACTTGTGTTTAGCTCTCATGGCCTGGGATATGGAGAACATTGTGTAACAAATCTATTCCAGGACTATAAGTTCCTCTGAATATTCATTTTGAAGGATCATTGAACCCCCAATTTTTTTTATTGGAACAGGTTTTTAAAATACATATAGAAATATAAAGATAAATATATAAGTGCCAAGGATGACATTCAAAAGCCCCCGGGCGCCAAACTCCTATCAAATATCGTAGGTATTAAATCATAGAGACTGGTTTAGGTTGGAAGGGGCCCTAAAGACTGCCTAGTTTCAAGCCCCCTGCCATGGGCAGGGAACCAAATATCGATGCGCCTTTTTATGCTCCTAAGAACTAGGAAAATTCTGAGTTTCTGGATTAGGCTATGCACCAACTAAAGTCAACAACAGCACGGATTCAGATCTGTGTCCTCCTGGTTTAATATAACAAGGCAGCAAACCCCCAAAAAATCTATCAGTAAAAAGAAGTGTTCAAGCTTCCGTCACGTAATTCCCATGGGTTTCAATGACTCATAAACGTTTATCCTAGTTTGTAGTGCAGGGAGAACCCAAATATCCAATAGCAAAGTACATTGTCCTCATCTTACTCTTCATCATACCTCTGAAAACAGTTCCAGGCTCCCAGCATCTCATGGACCTAATCTAGTGTTGTCTATGGTATAGCAATGCTATTTTCTGTGGATGAGTATTGGGGAGAATTTTTTTTTTTTTCATGGTGTTGCCTACATGGCTGAGATTTGGTTATTTTGTTTTACGTTTAAGAATAATGGTTTAGAACCAACTTCTAGAGAAGAAATCCCTTGACACATTTAGGTATGGATCTGTATCTAAAATTAAGAGCTTTTCTTCAGCCTAAATCTGTCTGGTTTTTTCACTAGATTTCAAATATGGCTATTGATACACTTCACATTTTCTTTTTTTTTTTTCCATTTGAAGTGTCACATCAGTGAAAATGTTGTGATTTGTTTATTATTTGGGATTATTTTGCCGAATGAGTAGGAAAAGCTTCTAGGCACTAGCTTGATTTTTTGTTTAGACCACATAATAAGTCACCTCAATTATCAACAGCAAAATGGCCTCTTTCTTTAAAAAGACATTTTGATATTTATCAGTTCCTACTGTGTAGTATTATTTCCTATTCTGTACTGTAGTTTAAAGGTCAATGATTAGGTCATCTGAGATTTAGTCATTTCTAAGGCTTCGGTACTTTAATTTGACAATTGACAAAAAATGATTAGGAGTTTGCAGTCGTTGAAAACCACGAGAGAAATATTTTGGTTATTGGTCTGTTTACATGTTCAGAACAGGGTTTTAGTTGTTTGATTTAATTTTATCCTTCCCTGTTGGATTTTGAATAGTAAAAGGAATTTTCAAGCATTCTGAAATAACCTTATATTCTGCACTCCTATTTCCTTTTAGTTATGGATAGAGGTACTTTTCTGGCAAAATCATACTCTCGGGGGAAAAAAAAAGAAGACAGCATTGAAAAGTGGAAATACAGGATATTTCAACCATGCCCTTACATTCCCAATGATGTTCATAGAAGGCACATACCTAAATTCCAGATTTTTGTATTAAGCTTTGTTCCTATGTTCCGTTAGAACTACTCTCTAACCATAAAAAAATGTACAAATATTTAATAGGAAAACATAAGTAATGAAAAGATGACAAGGCTTAGAGTACAAAATGTGATGAGAGAAGAACTAATAGGGAAGAGATTTGGACCAAGTTTTGACGCAAGAGGTCAAATGTATAGGAGGATTGCTGTTAAATTCCTGCTGCACTATCATATTGTACCTCAGTCTCATTATTCGGCAAATGAAGGATGCTGTGGTTTTTTGCAAAGCTAAAAAAAATTGTGGCAACTTAGTGCAGAGAGAGGTCTCTTGAATTAGAGTCATCAAAGGTAAGGTGTGATAAATGAAAGCTTTTAGGTATTTAGATATTGATGGTAGGTTTAACGCTATCAAACAGTTCAACTCTAATTTGGGAGTAAATAGGAAAAAATATTGCTTTTATAGTTGTGGATTAGAGAAATTCCATTTTATTTTAGAGTGGGGAGAGAAAAAAATCCCTGAATTATGAAGACTTAGCAAAACACAGGTCGTTTTCCCAGTCAACCCTATTTATAATAATAGATCCTCAAGAGCTGAATCTTATCAGAGTAGGAGAAAGATGACTTCATTGCAGTGTATAAGTACCTTCAAAAGAGAAAATGAAGGTACTAAAGAACTCTTTAACCAATCTAAGAAAAGCCTGAGAAGAATCAATTGCTCGAAACTGAAGACAGATGAACTTACACTACATGTCATTTTTTTAACTATCAGTAAGATGAAATGTTGGATGGAACATGCTCCTCAAACAGAGATCCTTCATTTCCCAAGATTTTTAGTCTAGGGTAAAAGATCTTTTGAGATCTCTGTTTTAGCTGAGTATAAATTATTTCTTAGACAATTACTAGGTGTTTGCTTTAGCAACTGGATAAAATGTAATGGCAGGGGTGGTCAAGCCACGTAACAATCCCTTCCAGTCTCAAGTACTGTGACTCTTGGGCAAAAAAACACATATAGCTGTGCAGATGAAAGCTCTTATGGAGGTTAGGACACAGCTAGGTTTAAACTGTTTTTTGATTGTGTCTTACTAACACTGGTAACTGGAGCTGCTGCTGTCACATATTAGTCTCAAACATTTATATTGGTACAGCAACTATGTTTCTATTCTGTACAATGGAAACAAATACTTTGGGGTTTTTTCTTTATTTCTAAGGTTTTCTCTGTCTTCAGTTTCACTCAGGGGTCTTTTCCTCACTGTTCCATGATACCCCTGGTGCTCTGAATTGTGCTTCCATCACCCATGACATTGCTGATCCCTTCTTTGCCCTACCCAATCACCACTGGCTCAGTGGTGGGACTTTCAGAAGCTGCCTTTGGTTTCCTTCAATTGCATGTTTTCCAAAGATGTCTTAACAAAACTTCCCTGTCTTTCATTTAGCAAAGAGTAAAAGCCAGAGCCCTGCATCACCTTTCCCAAAGTCACAGCAATTCCTGGAGTTATCCCAGGTAAGGATGTACAGTGCTAAAATTGGTAAGTTTGCCCCTGTTTCTGTGCCCTGTCTCCCTTCAAGATCACTTACCACTGCTTATTTTTAGGTTTTTGCCATCTTCTATGCTTTTTGCTGTTTGGGGGAAGGAATTGCATGTAACCAACAGCAGTCTGTTTTTTTCTTATCAGCTAAACATGGGTGAATAACTGAATCCATGAGTGAGTTTGAAATTCTTTCCCAAACATTTTTATTTCTTATTGTATTACTTGATTTTAAGTCACTCAAATAATCAGGAAGGATTCCTAGAATGCCATGATTAAAAGAAAATTAGATTTATTTTCCTTTACCTTTGTCATCACTTTAGGTTGCTCAGCAGAACTTGTTACCTTAATCGTGTTTCCATGTTACTTTTGCTACTGTGGAGTTGCTGGAGTGCCATGTCCTGGGATAAGAGCAAGCAGGCTCTGCAGTTCTTTTAGCAAACATCTGATATCATTCTGCGCTGTTCCGAGAGGCTCACTGCACAAAACCACATCACATTTGCTAGGCCAGGTAAGGTAGAGAGCAAACCTTTCATTCTTTCCACATGAGGTGGTAAAGGAGAAAGAAGAGAGGATATAATTTACCAAAACGCTGATGTTTAATTATGCTAGTAAGAACAGCCGTGCTATCCCTTTGTGCCATGAAAAAAAGAGTGCTGTCTGCTAGGCAACACTCTTCACACGTGCCAGCCTGGCTTTTGATCTTATTTATGCCACCCTGCATCCAGAGTCCATTTCTTGGCTTTAATGATGCTCCCTGAATGAAAAGTAAGAGCTGAATTCAAGCTGTTTCTATGTCTAAGAAGGTAACTTTAAGCCTATCTGTTAAAAGTGCAGATCTTTTCTTCTTGAGAAGCATTATACCTTCTGTCATTTACAAGCAAGTGTCTAGCAGAAAAAGATTGCTAAGGATCTATTCCCAGATTGAGCTGCAGACACAGCACTCTGCTAACAATTGTACCACCCATTCGGTTTCCCTTATGGTTGTCAATGACTTTTACATCAACCCATTTTCTCTCTTCCAACAGAAGGCATTAGCATATTCAAAGCATCTCCTTTCATTGTTTCACAGGATGACCTTAACAAAATCTCCAATCCTGAATGGGAAGCAGCTGCTGAAAGAGCATGCTGAACAACTAAGGATCATTGCAACAGATACTAGAAATACTTTAATTCACTATTTAAAGCTACTTAGTTGTCTTCAAATGCTTGTTTTCTAACAGTACAATAGGTCTGATTCTCTTCTGCTGATGATTTTACACGGATAAACCATAACTGAATACAATTATCAATTTACTGAATGTGAGTGAGAAGCACAGGTTCTGTATTTTTGAAACAGAGGAATTCTTTTCATTGGTAAAGCTAAAATGGGTCTCCTATTTGACATGATTTATAGCAGTGGGTCTGATAACCACCCAGGTTTAGTCTATAGCTCATAGAATGGATAGATTATTATCTTCTTTTATTAAATTCATGCATGGCTTGCTGTTGAAGCTGTATATTAAAAGGAAAACAAATACTGTATAGCTATATCCTGCTATCAATTCAATGAATAGACTTCCTACCATGCCTGATCAATGGGGAATTTGGTGTGAAATCAATGTCCAGCTCTGACCCACAGCAGTCAGTTCTCCTGAGAACAGTATATCCATGTTAATGTCACATTCAAATAAGAGCAAATTCCTATTACCGTGGAAATCAGTGAACCCTGTACTGTTGATTTAAAGGTGGGGTGGTTGTGGAGGGTGAGGCCCTGACACTTTAAGTAGAGTTTAAAAGGCTGTTATTCTCTTTATTGTTAAAGGTATGACAACTTCGGGTTTGCAATTTGACGGAGAGCTGAAAACAGCTACATCGCAGGTCTGTTCCTCTGTGAAGTCAGGCAAAAGAAATTGGCTTTCTACCCCGTTGGTAATTTTCCATTATCTGATTTACTTGCTGATTGTAAAAGCTTTTTCCTTTTTTAGATCCATACATCTAATAACACCTTTGCTAATACCACTTTTTATTAAGGGGCTGGAGGGACTCGCAATGTCTGTGCGTCGATATCTGCTTAATTTTTTTCTGACCACATGCCCGAAATGCAAAGTTTCACCCCTCCATTTGTTTTGATAGGTTACATCAGTGATAGATACATTACATTATTCTTAGGTCCTGGAGCAGCAGAGCAGATAAGACTGCAGGGAAACAACTATGAATCAGGTGGAATATCTTCTGCACATCTTCTGCTCCAAATGACACCTTAGGTAGACTTGTACAAATGTCATTCTTGGGACTGTAAGAGTAGAGGTTGCAGGGATACTGGAAAGGCTGACACATCAGCAGTGAAAACTTGGCTTTCCAGGCCTTTGGCTGTAATATTAAACAGATTTCTTAGGATCCTAAATTTAGCTAGTTAGATATATATGTGTGGCCTTTCCATTATTCCTTAACACTCAGGTGTTTGAAGAACTATCGCGTAGGTTGAGTTGATTATGGTCCTGTAGATTTTTAATGTTCTGCATTAGACTATGTTTAAGCAGCAGTAATCACAGGACTGTGATCGGTGACTTGGAAATATGAAAACTTCATGGGGGAAAAAGGGGTAGAGACTATTGTTAAATTACTGCCTGGAAAATGCAGAAAATAGCTAGCAGTTGGCTTCAGTGGCAAAAGCTTGAAACCCTGATGTTATTATTCAGCATTTCAGGTGACACAGCAGACAGCAGCAAAGTTTAAATTACCCTAATTTAAAAATAGAGCAAATATTCAATATATTCTGCTTTGTTTTTTTAGCAGTGCAAGCTTAAAGAACATCCTCAACAGATACTCCACCTGCTTCTTTTCCTCTGTTTCTTGACATGTGAAGGCTTAGGAAGGTTATGACCAAAGCTGAATGTGGTGTTAGCTTGCTTTACTGCATCTCTTCTTACCTCTGGATGCAGAAGCAGTAGGAATAAAAAACGGAGTGGGAGTGGTGCAGGCCAAAGAGGATAGGAAAAAAAGAAAAGCAGAAACACTGAATAAAAAGCGGGCTTTGAGTGAAGTACCTCCCCAAACAGCAGAAAGGACAACAGTGAAATGGCCAGAGGAAAATACAATACAGGTTTTCAATAAATATAATTGTGACCTTGGGTTTAGAGAAGGTGTACAATGCAATGTCCAGTGCCTTTGACATCCCCTGTTTATGCCATGTGCTGCAGTCCCCTGCTAATGAGACCTATTTTAGGATGCAATAGGAAGAGCCATTCAAAGCCTCGTGCATGTCACTTTTGACACTGCTGATCGTGAGGTACTGCGGACCTGATGGTGGGGCTGTGCAAAATAATAGGCAGCTGCTCCTCCCCTTCCTCAAGGTCCCTGACATGAGAAATCCCTCAAGACTCACCACTCCTATTTGATGTCTGTGCTCAACAATTAAGGGACACTGAGAGCAAAGGATGTGGCAAAGGAAGTGGTCTCTTGAGTCACCAAGTGTGGTCCTTTGCTGTTAAGGTGCTACTCCTTTCACAGGCTTAACAAGGACCAGTTCAAAACTACTTTTTTCCTCCTGCTCCAAACAGAAAGCTCTTCCAGAATTGAACTCTTCTGAACATTAGCAAGTCCAGCCTGAGGACATTTCTGGTTAGTCTCTGCTCATTAATTCTTGTGACAACATTTTCCTTCAGCTTAATTACCTCATCTTCCTCCTCTGACATTTCCCTCACTAATACGTTTATAGAGAACAAATTATCTCTCCTCTCAGACTTTCTTTGTCTGGGCTGACCAACACATACTTTTTTAGTTTCATCTCCAAATTTAGGCTCTCCGTTCCCTGGAGAGTTGCTTTTTGTTACTGATATTGAAGAGGACTGTATGTAGGTCTCACCAGTGCTTTACATGGTAGTACTGCGTCTTCTGGAAATGCTGTCCTTTATACAGGCTTTATATGTCCTACCCCATTTGTGGCTGATATAGTAATTCTCAGCCCCAGCTGGAGCATTTTTAACTTTTATTTTGTTTCTTTGTTATGAGGAATAACAAGAATCATTTGTTTTCCTTTGCATTTCCAGTTCTTACTCAGACTGACTTTGGCAGTAAGCACTTCCTCTATAGAAGGATCAAATCAGCATACAGATTGTTGCTCTTATGCCTTTTGAATTGATTTTTAAGTGCACAAGAAATAGGTCTGAGCTACAGTTCCTCTCACCTGAGGCTGTGTCTCCAGCAGTGGAGGCTGAAGATGCTGTTGGATTGAGCACTGGAGCCTGTCATCTTCTGCATTCTCATCTCCCTGCTTCTCCTCTTCTGAATGTTAGGAGGTATGTCCTTGCCCAGACATTTTTGTATCCACTCATGGACCTGTCTGTAGTCCATGATTTCTTCTAATCTCTCTCTGACCCTGCGGACACCTCTGTGTCCACAAACTCCTGTGTAGCAGGTTTAAAGAGTTCACTGCCCCAGTGCAAAGATGTACTCACTTTCATCTCCTTTACACCGATTCCCTGCTACACTGAATGTCCCTCAGCCCTCATACTGCACATATTGGTGAATGGGGTCTACATCAGCCTACCCACCCTCTTCATGACTTTGAAATCCTTGATTATGTCCCCACGAGTCTTCCCCAGCTCAAATCCGGAGTCATAGCCTCTTTCATCTCTCCCTTGACCATTTACCTTCCTGTTGTTTCCTGTTCCCTAACTTCATCACATCCCTCTGGAGATTCAGGACTACACCAGTTTTAACACCTGGTACTTGGTATGAGAGTTCACCCTGGGTCTCTGTAGCAGCAAAATGATTCTCTGTCTTTTTCTCAATAACTTGCTTCATGATGCCCACAATTTGCTTGGTATTTTTGGCTGCTGCAACACGCTGAAATGATGATTTTGAGGATTAATCTTAAAGTGATTAATCCTCTCTGCTTTGCATGCCTGTAGACTTTTCCATGTTTTTTCTTTTTTCCAGGTATACTTTTCAGATTTCACATGTTCCTTCAGCCTGCAAATTCTTGATCCTGCCTGTTTAATTAGTTTCGATCTCTCTTTCCCTTTTTGACTCGATGTTAACCCTTTGGAAAATAAGAACTTAGAAGCCTTATTTGGTTCAGCTGTCCATTAACTTAAAATGAATTATATCCCACGGTTAATCCATGCATCATTATGCACTTCTGTTATTTTCAGAGGAGAAAGTACTGCACATGCCCATCTGGGTGGTGTATAGTGTATTTTGGTGTTGTCTGGTGTATAGGGTATTTTGGTTCTCTTATAATTTGTCACTAAATTGTTTCTTGGGCAAAGCTATGAAGTACTGAAGGCAATCTCAGAGTAAGAAAATGTGTATTAGCAGAACAAGCACAAATGTACATCAGAGTACAAGTGCCAGAGCCCCAGCATAATAGGAGCATACTATAAGCAAAGAGTTCACCACAACCAACCCTAAATTTTGGAATACTCAGGGTCAATTGGGAAGCATCCTAACTATTTGGCAGTGTTAACTTCATCCTGCAAAGCAGACTCATTTTTGGGCATGCAAGATAGTATTTGCAAACACACTCTCTTTCCTCCCATCAGCAGCAGATCTCATCTGTGTCTTTCCCTTCCCCAGGTCTCACTCCTACTTTTACTACTCTTTCCATCCTCACTTTCTTCACCAGCAACATAAATGTCTGTCAGTATTGCTATCTTCCTACAGCCTCTAAATCCCAGATCTAAGATAGAGGTATTTGTGTGTTTGGGAGATCTCTGAATATTTCTTTGCCTATTTAGCAAATAATGCTCACACAACACCCAGCAAAAAAAAGACCAGGATGATGTGAGCCATGCCTCAGACACAGTTAACCCTGCAGGTAAGGGCTGAACCCCAGCAGAATGCTTGCCACTTTTCTATAATTGTGCAGCCAATTCTATATCACCCAGTCTGTACTATCATCTTTATTGTGAATAGGTCAATTGAATTTTAATGTACACAAAGAAGGTCTTACAGGACTCAGGACTCAATTCAATTGTTTGTTACATAAAGAAGCTTTTATTTCCTCTTGGTTGGAATAACAAGCCTGTAACAGAGATAAAAATTAAGTTCCTTGTGTGTATGCAAATTATGCATTTTAGCAACAAGCTTTGCTAACTATGCAAAGCAGAAAAAAATGATGGTGGCAGCAGAGACCTCATTCTTCTGTCTCTTCAGAATTTCTTTAGAAAATGATTGTACAAGCCCTAGTCTTTGACCCTTGTGCTGAAATGGCAATCTTTAATTACAGTAAATTGGCCTGCATGAAGAAGTGTAAATCAGTCACTTAGTATAACACGTTATCATCTTCCTGATATTTTGCTAGTAGGATTCCAATTTTGCTAGCCAGAAAGATCACTAATTGTTCTCATATTAAAGGAAAACAAACAACCCACACAATAAAAGAATCTAATGATAATGATTTAAAACTGAGGGCTTAAACCCACAGGTGCAGCAAAATCAACTCACAAATTCTGAAAATTATTTCCAGATTTCAGCCTTTCATAGAGGCAGTCTAATGTCCTTGTATTTGTGCCAGAGATATAGGTTCTTCTTCAGTAAGTATTTGTTGCCTAGCACAAACAGATTAAATCTGCAAGCCTCATTATTATAACAATGATCAATAGTGCCCTTCCCCCCGCACCTTTTGAAACATAAATCTTATTTTCATGTGTCTCAAAACCAACCACAAAAATTTAGGTGACAAACTTATTTTTAATGTCTCAGGACAGCATTATTATTTACTATTACTAGATTTGGGTTCCTATCATGTTAAATTTTTTTGGGGAAAAAAACCCAAACAAAGCAGAAAAGATCTTTCAAGATCTTCCTCAAAAAGAACCTGACTGTTTTCTTGGTGTACATCTCACTAAAAAGTCTTCAAGTTGCCCTTATGTTTATTTGAACCATTGCCATCCATTGCTGTAGACAGAAGGAGGTAACTATAGAGCTGATTGCTGCTCCCTATTTCACTTCATCCATACAGGAGAACCTATAACACAGTACTCAGTTTTTGGACCTCAGTATTTTACTGCCTTTTTTCTGCCTTTCCTAGTCTTTACTTACATTTGAGTTGAAGTTCCCTTTTTTTCTTGGGCACCAATAACAAAATCTGTTGATAGGACCAGTGGAAGAGGGATGTAACTGGAAGGACAGCTTGGTAGAGGCTGCAGAGCTGGAGCTGCATTAATCCCCAATGCTACCTTATCTCTAGGCTCTGAGTATAGGATCACCTGTGTCTGGACAGTAAGAACATAGATGGAGCAGTTTAGGGGATCAATAAACAATCCTGCAACGTAGAGAATGATGAGAGATCTGAGGAAAAGGAGGAACTGGAGAGTGACTGGGAACAAGATCATCTAGGTCTGACATGCAAACTGATGTGGGGTTGAGAAACACTGTGAAGGAACAGGAGGAAAAGGCAGAACTCAGAGAAGGGCTTTACTGATATCCTCAAGAAGTCATTCCAGTGGGGAAACAAGTTCGTTCCCGGCAACTTTGATAGACGGGATGAACATGGACACATACCGAAGAGTTTTGCTGAGTTTGGGATCATGTAATCTATGGCCAAATAAAACAAATCAGAGACAAGAAGGAAAGATAGTGGAGATTAAAGAAATGTAAAGCTGGAAGGAACCTCAAGACATCTTCCCCAGCTTCCTTCCTGAGGCAGCACCAGACACATCCAGACTCCCTCAGGTGGTTGTTGCCATCTCATCACACAGCCTGGCTAGGCAGCTGAAGGCAAAGTTTAATGACCTTTATATAAAGCAATGAATTCTTTAAGATACACCATAGAAGGCAAGGCAAGGAAAAATATGTCCAAGGAGGAAGAAGATTTTAAAACAATGGAAAACCAGGCATCTGTGTTGACTCAAAACTTGAAGACAAGTCACATAAGGAGTTCATTCTCAGTTGCTGCAAGAAGCTGTTGAAGAAAAACTAGGGTTTAGGACAGCCATCACCTTTGTCCTCAGGGGACACTCTAAGGAGAGTGCTAGGAGAAGCAGAGTGAGCGATATTTTCTAGATACCTTTGCAGCAATGTGGATTGCTCTTCTTTGATTTCTTTTTTTTTTTTCCATTTTCATTTTTAGGGTGGGTGATCTTAGTTTTGTGAGTTTTCAGTCGTAATTTTTAAAGCAAAACAAGTCATTAATACTGAGCTCCAGCAGGTCAGGGACCTTCTGCTCATACTTTTTCATGGATTTCCTGCCAAATATCTCAAACTGAAGGCCTTGCTTAATGCTGTCAAGTAGATTTATATCAATTTTCTTGAAGTTAGGCTGCTTTGCCCAAAGCGGGGGCTACAGTAAGCTTTACATCTGGATACTGCAAGCCAACACTAAAGCTAAAGACCAGTTTGTGAATAGCAGCTTGTGGTTTTTGTGTTTTCCAACTGTGCTATTGTTTCAGTAGATAGAAACTTGCAAAATAATTCCCTTGTGCAATATTCTAAATTAGTATAAGGAATTTAATATTTTTCTGCAATCCTTTATTTCTGACATTTTTCTGAGTAGACAATAAGCAGTTTCTTGAGAAGAATTGATAAAGCATGGTTTCCTGCAGCTTTATGATGGATTCTGCGCTGTTTTCAGATGATTACCTAGAGAAACATCCTTTGTTGTAGGAAAATACCAAAAGCTGTTTTCCCTTCAGGATTCTCTACTGTTTAGTAAGAGTTTAATTATTATTTCTGTAATTTCTTCATCAGATGTATAAAAGGGATATTTCTTTACCTGGTTACCTTTTGTCATCATACCTGTGGAAGCATATTCTTGACGTCCCCACCAGTTACGCAAATTCACTCAAATTTGCTCAAATCTGGTATATTCAACCAGAAAGACAGTTGGGGAAATTGGGGAAAAGAAAGACAAATTCATACATGCACATACAGAATATTACGTAAGCCTCCATTCTTACAGAAATCAGATGAAAATAATACTGTTATTTACCACATCTCTGTTTTAAAATATTTTTCTACAGTGTTCCTTGAACTTCACTGTTGCACACTGCATTAAAGATGAAAAAAAGCTGTCCTTATCAGAACACTCTTGTAAATTCTTCCTGTCATGGAAAGAAGTTTTTCTGGTTGTGACCAGTACTGAATAAGTTATAGAAAGGTAGTCTGCAGCCTAGCAAACAGGGCGGTGCTAAACAGTGTCTGACTTGTACCAAATGCGACTAAGCCAATGGTGAGGAGTGTGTGTTCACATGTATGTGTGCTCCACAATAAGAAAAGGGTGCTGTAGAATAATTTATGAAATAGCTCTTGAACAGGGTACAGCCACGAAGAGGGAAGTCTCTTCTGCTGTGAAAGGGGGTGTGTGGTGTTAATGTGGGGTATACATGGAGAAAAGGGGTGGGAGAAGAAAACTGCTCCATGCACCTTCATGTAGCTCAGTAAATCTTAAACTTGAATGGATACACAATGCACATACAAATAATACTCTCTTGAGACCGTTTAGCATAAGGGCCTACTGTGCACAGGCCACAGAGCACACAGACTGCACAAAGGATTGGATTTTTAAATGTGCGCTGCATCAGGAGTCAGGGGAAGAAAGATCTTCAGCAGCCACTGGCACTGCTCAGGGCTGTTGTTCTCTGTCCTGCCAATGGCTTGTGGTTTCTAAGATTGCCCCAAGTCCTTTTCCTGCTGCTGTTTCTCCTTTCTTAAAGCCCAAGGCCAAGCAAATACACAAAATCCCACAGATATTTAGAGGAGAAGTTTGTTTTAATGTGCCCTAAAATCATGTGAAGGATGTAACGCTATTCAGCGGAACTAGAAACTTGTGGCAAGGTTTCTGTACACTTCTTTGCTTGATGTGAAGATACATTACTGCCAGGCATTTTTGGATTTTAAATCAAACCATTCATGTTACTTTAATGTAGTTTGATGTATGTTAATAATGTACACATGCCTAATTCAGTGGGAAGAGTACCATGTCTAAACTTGGAGAACATTAAATATGTGCATGTTATTAATCTCTGGTTTAAGGGAACAAAGAATTAGCTATTTTTTCTAATTTTTTTGACCTATCTATACTATTCCATTTCTCTGGTCCATTTTATAATGAGCTTTAGGGATTTCAGTCCTTCTTTATTTCATTTCATTTAGATCTTATTACTTTCTCCTGTTACAAGGTGCTCTGACATTTTTTGGTTTTTTGTTCTAAATAGAACCAAGACACTTCTGTAAAGCCACAGCTTTGCAGTTGGCAGAATGCCAGGGTTATTTAGCCTTTAACTACAACCCAAATGAAAACCAAGTTTTCCAACAGCTTACAATGTACCCTTTGTTTCTTACTAGGTTTGTTTTCTGCTTCTTAATTCCTTAAACAATTCATATTTATGTTAACTACTGCCGTGTTTGAACACCGTATTCAGGGCAGCAAAGGTTAATTGAAGCCAAAATGCTGATTTAGAAGCTTTGACAAGACCATCATCTGCTCTAAACCAGCTGAAATGAGTTTGGCTTACAGCTGCTGAAGGTCTGGTTTATTGGATTTAGAAATGGAAGGGAAAAAAGAAATGACTGAAGGAAAACTGTTTTCTTTAGAGCCTGCTCATCAGATTTTGGCATAGATAGCACCATTAGGATGAGCTTTTAGGGGAATCTCTTTAAACAGCCTCTGTTCTGTCAGGGGCAGGATCCCGAGTACTGGGCAGATGACACTGTGTAGGGATTTACCTCATCTGAACTTGGCTATCCAAAACATTCAGAGTGGGACTGTTGACCAGACAAAAACCACACAGCGTTATCCTAAGTGCATGTGGCATCCTCCCTTGCAGTGGCCACCATGGAAAGGTGCTGTGATGTGGGTAGGGTGTCCTGGGTAGTGTTGACACTCAATGAAACCTTAGTAGCACTCTACAGCCGTGGCAACTGAATCCCACTCCAGGCTGAGCTAGTTGTCCAACTAACCAAGGCCAGTGGAGAGAGATAGACAATTATATTCAAGAGGACAGGTAAATAAGATAAAGGGATTGATTTCTCTCTTGCTTACGCTTGTTTTCTTTCTTTGCAAGGAGCACAGATCTGCTTGGCAAAACCTGGCTTTCAGCCAGTTTAAATTTGGTGAGATTAAATGTGTACTCTAGGTAAGATGGGCCTGTTCCACCAAGACATTTGCTATCATTTCTCAGTTAAAAAGTCATGAAGGTCTGATTTTATTCTTATTGGTTGTTTGTGAGACTCAGTTGGAAATGAAATAAGTCTGGAACTTGTTGAAGGAAATATTTAACCCTGTTACATCAGGCTTGAATGGGTATAGGTTTGTTCTGTTAAACCCAGATTTTGGAAGTGGGCAAGAATCACTAAAGAAGGTTTTTTAGCTGGCATCTATGGATCAAAACTCACCATTGGATGTGTTTGTGAACCTATGTAAGAGAAACAGTTCAGTTGTGCTTGGACCTTACTGTGGATTGAGTTTACAACAGGCTACAACCAGTAAGGTGATTCATGGGTATCTGCATATTTCTTCTGACTTTCATGCCTCCTCACCGTTTAGTTGTGTGGTTGTATGTAAAGCAGGTCAGATGCAACAGAGCAGGTTATTGTGTTTGGTATCAAAGGTGTAGCTTCTTTGACATACAATCCTTCTTTGTTGTAGGTGTTTCCGACAAATGTAAATTAAAAAGCCTGCCTTTCCAAGCAGAATGTGCTGTGCATAAAATGCATTTGCCTAATACTTTCAGCACTACAATAATCCATTTCATGATTTAAAAGCCTTGTAAACATGTCAAAATGGTTGGTTGGTTCTACCATCTTTGTGCCATCTATTGCACTGAATAAATAAAGGAAAATGCAATTTATTCAGTGCTTTGGAAGCACAACATTTCTCTCACTGATGTGTGACAACTATTATCATATTTATTGTCAGCATTACACTCCTAAGCATGCAGGTGATGCATTGTGAGTATTTCATACTGATAAAGCCATCAATATCTTCCTACTGGACCTTATTTGCTCAGTGGGATCTGCGCAGCGGTTGGGATGACGGGAGGTAACTGATGAGACATTCAAACAAAACAAAGTAAGGATAAAGCATGAAATGTCGTGCTGCCTGATAGAGTCTTAGCTGAAAAAGCAAACAAAAAGTTTTTTGACACTTTTGAGGGGCTGGCTGAAGCTAAAGTTTGCAAATCCTCCATCTTCGCTGTCACATGGGATTCAGTAGCCTCCAGAAAAGCAACAAGATCAGCCCACAGACGGCACCATGTAATTCCAAATAGGCTGCAAAAATATCTTGCCACATCTAATATAAACCACTTACCACCTAATCATTCTGACTTATTTATATTTTCAAAAGCATCACTGAAATGAAAATGAAATTAAAAAAGGTCTCTCTCGCAGGGTATTGTCTCGTGGAGGAAGCACCTCCGCAAAGTCCCAGGGGCTCACTGAGTCACCGTTCTCCGAGACACAGAGGAAGAAGCTCTGCTTTTGCAGCCTGTCAGCTCTATATTGAATGTTTGTACAGCATCTTTGATCTCTTATTTATACATATTTCTCCAGGACAGAGAAGCAAGCAGAAAGAGAAATCCTATTTACATAATTTTTTCTATATCCCAGAGGTCAAGAAAACAGCATTTCAAACAAAGTGGGGGAATTTATCTTTGCCTCTTATTTTGCAGGAGAGATGCATATTTTAGATCATGCCTCTAGATGAGGCTCAGGTATATAAATATATGACTGAATGTGTTTAGTAGGTAACACTGCCATCATTTCTCTGGGTAAGCCCATGTGTATGTTACACTTGGGACATGTTTTTGGGTTGTCTCCAGAGTCTCTCAGCTGTCTTCAAGCAGGTTGCACCTGCTTTTCTGACCTGGGGAGGAGATGAGGTATTGAGCCCCTTTTAAGATAGGTAAATATAAAAAAAAAATTCACTGTTTTATTTTTAAGATATCTGTAGATCTTAGAGGAGTTCTTGGGAAGTGTTACTTGTTTCTTAGTTGGTATTGGAAATGTCTATATTGGCGTGCATTAATTTTTTTTTGTTTTTAGAGTATCATATCTTCCCTCAAATTTAGACTTGAAATGTTGCTTATTAAAAAGTTAACACAGGCTAGAATAGTTTTTCTTACAAAGACTCCTCATGTTTTCTTGCAAACTGGATATTTTAGTAAGATTCTCTCTTATTTGAAAAATCTTTTTAATAAAAAAAGAAAGAAAAATGTTTGGATGAAATTTTTTTTAAGACTGTTTAGCTTGTAGTGGAAGTAGCTCATGGAGATGAAACAATATTCAATCCAAACAGTTATGATCACATGATGATAATTGAACTGTCATGTATACAACTATATAATAATTAGCAATTAATACAGTGAAAAATTGATAGTTAAAACAAAATAGACTAGAATTGCTTAAGACTATAAAAAGGCCCCATCACATAATCACATAATGCCTTTGTTTTTAGACAATAAAATAAACCATGAAGAGCATATTTCTGTCATTTATGTGAAATCAAGTAGGTTAATCATTTATGATTTTTATGCTTCAAAGCTTATGTGTGCTACATGCTGTAGAGAGATCTAAACCATTACTCTAAAGCCCAATGTACCATGCATGCTCCCTGGTGCTGCAGAGTCAGCCTCTTCAAATTGGGCTTTGTCTAAAAGATATTTTAAATATATTATAGGATGAAAGGTGCTGCTTGATTATGCAAAACCAGCATAAGAATGCTAGTTAGCAAAGGTACATAGCTCTTGGCATTTATTTCCTCTGAGAGCTCGGATAATCAAACCTGGGAATACATATACAGAGACGTGATGCAAACCATGTATTCCAGGAGAAATGTCACCAACGTTCTGGGAAGATGAAACATGAAGCTGCTCTGAACATTTCCACTAAAATTGCTCATCTGAAGCAATCACTAGCTATTACATGCACCCCTGTCTCTAGCTGAGTAGCAAGACCAGGAAAAATTTCACAAAGGTGGAGGAGGGTAAACAGTACTAATGCACCAAACTTTAACAAAACAGGTGGAATAAGTGGAAATATTGGACAAACCTACAACAGTCTCCTGTATTTAGCTGGAAAATTCAGAAGAGTTTCCTTTGCTGAGCTGACAGTTGGGAATTGCCTATAGGTGAGCATTGGCCTGTGACTCAAATTGAGCCAAACAGCATCCCCATGTGAAGTGGCTCATGATCCACTGAACGTGAATCTCTCTTTCGTATCTGTGTAAATGTGATCTAAATTACTCCTGACCAGTTTCAGCTTAACATTTTATGGAGTTCAAAGGTGGAAATTTCTTGGTGTTTGGGAAAAGTATTCCATCAGCAGTCTTCCCCTCTGACAGGAAGGCTTCCCATTGACTTGGCTAAGATTTGATCCAAACATTAGGTAGAGTTTAATTCTCCATCAACTCCATGCTTATTGTACCTTCCAGCAAAAGAAGGACTTTTGCTTGGATGGGGGAATGAGAGAGAGAGAAGGATTCTGTAATCAAGCATAAAACAACTTAAAAGTCAAGGAAAATCAGGTAGCTAAAGTCCTTTCAGGAGCAACCTTACCTCCACAGCAACCTACATACAGAATGCAGCTGCCTACAGTGACACACAGATGCCATAAATAATAATGGATCTTAAAAACGTAATCTTCTATCAGGAGTTTGCATGTTTGCAAAAGCTCATAAATAACTGGTGTTTATTCTCCACACGGCACTTTTGCAACAGCTGATAATAACTGAGTAAATTGTGGATGGGATGAATTCTTCCACTGATTTCAAATAAACCTTATGAGTTGAAGCAATAAAGAATGTTAATGAGTGTGCACAAAATAACATGCTGTTAGATCCCATATATGCTGCTTCAGTAAACAGTAAAGCATTATAATTTTGGTTCCAACATAGTAAAGAGCAAGATAATAAGCTAAGGAAGAATACTCTTCTTTAAAATCTTCCAAATGCCTGTGCATACTGTTTCCCTGTGCTTGAGACTGCCAGCAGATGATTCAGTCACTTTATCTCTGTGTCACTGCAATGAAATCAGCCTGGAGTTCAGATGAACATGTTAATTTGTGCAGAAATACATTAGTGTAACTTAAATCCTGGGTGGGTGACCACAGTTGCAAGTGTAGCTCACAGCACACTCTGTTTCGGTCATGAACAAATGATAAAGAGGACCATGTCAGCAGCTAGTAGAAATTTTTGTTGACTCACTTATGCCACTTGTTTTTACCAGAAACTCCCCCTGCCCCAAGTGTGTTCACACAAACAGCCCGCGGACAAACCCACTCCAAAGCAGCAAACAGCCATAGTGCTTAGCTTGAAAAAACAATGCCCACCTAAAATTCCCGTCCCTGAATAAATAACTCATTTATTCTGCCTGCAGAATAAATAACTCATAGAATCATAGGATGGTTTGGGGTTGGAAAGAACCTTACAGATCATCCCTGCCATGGGCAGAGACACCTTCCACTAGACCAGGTTGCTCAAAGCCTCATCCAGCCCTGCCTTGAATACTTCCAGGGATGGGGCATTCACAACTTCTTGGGGCAACCTGTGACAGTGCCTCACCATTGTCAAAGTAATTAACTGAGAAATTGTGCTGACAATTGAGGCAGGCCTACATTCACCCAGCTGTAGAAATTTCAGTGTTAACCTGTGCCCTCGTTCCTGGTGCATCCTTTCACAAAAACCACACTCAGGAAATATCATCACCACTACCGACAAATTTCCACCACTTGAGTGAGGCAGGGCAGATGTTGGCTGTCAGACTGCCATCATTCTGAAGAGAAAGATCAGGAAGGAGTTTTTTCCTTAGCTTGTTCTAAAGTTTCCCCTTGCAGAGTCTCCTTACAGATTTCTCCCTTTTCCACTCTGCTTCTACTGCACATGCTGGAGGCACCCCCAAGCCCCTGTGTTCTTCTTGTCTAACACCCACAAGATGTGTGATGTGTTACAAGCCTCTTCCTCCACTTGGATGAGGTTGAAGACCTCTGGATATCATGCCTTGCTCTTTGGATTAGACATGTCTGCTTTGCACTGTACCAGAGGGATGATGCAGGGAATAGAACCTTCTAATCTTCAGCCTTTAATTTATGAAGGCTGAGATCCAAGCAAGCCAACAGCAGCTTTGGTTTGAGCAGAAGGACAGCAGGTAGCATTGCCATGATGTAGGAACAGACATTACTGACCAGCTGAAAGAAAGCGTGGGCTTTGTGGTTAGAATACTGCTCTGGCAGGAAGAAGGCCATGTGATAAAATCCAGCATGGCAGCAAAGAGCAGAGCCTCCCACGTGCTACCCCAGAATTACAGCTCAGGGCTCTCTTGTTTTTGCTCTTTCAGCCCAGGAATCTTACACTCTGCCTGATGAGACCTGCAAGATGAACATTTTTCTAGAGCCGATGGTTGAAGGCGGTCTGCTGAGGAGTCTGAATATTTGGTGTTCTAGTTTCCAGGTAAATGCCCTATTCCTATGGACAGGGATACCAATGCTTCTGAAAAACAGCATGAGTTCAGCTCTGCTCTGTGCTCAGCATTTCTTGTTTCCTTGCTCTGGGTGTCTCCAGCTCAGCACCTGCCTCTGCTCCTTGTCCTGATTTTCCCTGTGACTTCCAGGTCTCCTCACTGGCCTTCAGGTACTGATATCTACCACATGGAATTACCCCTTGTTTGACTCAGTTGCCTCACTTTAGGTACTGAGCTATGAAAGTCAAGGATGCTTAAAATATTTTTCTGACTCTTTTCCAGCTGCAGCCTATCTTTCTGAAACTCTGAAGAGCCACAGGAAGGCGTACGAACCAAAAAGCTGGATGGAAGTTCCTCAAAATGGTAAGAAGGCAGCTGGGAACATTGTGCCTTCTGCAGTCAGTAAAATATTCCTCACATCCTCGTGTACCAATACACACTTGGCTCTCATGCCTGTGTACTTTAGGGGGGAGTGAGAAAGAAGGTAGTTTTTGCCCTCTGGGCTGCATTGCTAGCTCTGACTGAGCAAGGATTGTGTACTATACACAGCAAGATAAATGGAAACCATTTGGACTGTTATATATAAGACACATGGGTGGTGTTTGCAACTCAAAGCAAAGCTGCTGTGTGCTACAGTTTTTAACAGAAGTGAAGAGGGAGGAGAACCGTTTAAGTCATTAAGTACTACTGGCTTTAGAGGTTGTAGTGCTTAAAAAATTTAATGGAGTAGTGACACTGTTAGCCCTGTAATATGATGTGAGTGAGGTTCAAAGAATTGAGAGGCTTTTCCAGGTCTTTGCCATTCTCATTAACAGAAGTTCTTGAAGAGACTTGTGTTAACAAAGGAGAAATAGTGGCAGATACATAAGGCTAATGACCATTGAAGTGAATGAACCAAAACTCTTGTAGAGTCAAAAGTACAAGGTAAATACATTAATATCCAAGCACAGTAAAACGCTTCAAAGCATTAAGGTAACTTAAGGTGCAGTGTGAAAGAGCATCTTGAAAATGTGTGGGATGAGTCCTACCCTACAAAATCGATGAGGTCTTGTACTTCACTGAGCTTATTGCAGGTTCTCAGTTCAGCTGGGCTTTACAGCAGCACAGTTTGGCAGCAGATTTAAAAATAACTTAAAAAGCAACTATGTGAGCTTTGTGAAGCACACCACCGAGCAAATGCACTGACCTGCTGTGACGTGCATTGAAATCCGTTCCTCTCTTTGATTTCATTATGCTGAGGGGATGCAGCATGTTCCTGGGCCTGAACCGAGACATGTGGTAGCCCCTCGCTCACTGAAGTGGTGAAGGGTTGCCCTCTGTAGGGAAGGAAAAATATAATTCAGATACCATCTGTTTATGTCAGCTTTCTTTTGCTGATGTCTGGGTGGAGCCTGGCACAGGCTGAGCTTGGGAGTCCCTGGAGTAGCCTGTTGTAGGAGTGTGCCTCCTAGGATCCACCTGGGAGGGAGAACAGGGGGAACAGCCAGTGAAAAATTATTTCAGTGCCCTAGATTTTCTTTTATGGTCGTCCATAATAAATGAGAAACTTTTTATTTATTTAAGGTGCACAATAAATTACTAGATTGAAGATATTTTCAGAAGCAGTGTAATATTTTCAGTCAGAATAGCATGACTTCACAAAAATCAGGACTTTGGATTTAAGCGTCAAGTATTATAGCCAAGATTAGGTTGCAACTTCTGCAATGCTACTTCTACAATCCTACTTGAAAGGATGTCGTCTCAAAGGAAATGGTCTTTGCAGTTCAACTATCCCTCTTCCTTCTTCTGTGATATTTGGCTAGCAAAGGGTTTCAGTGATTCACTTTCATGATAGCTCTGAGCAAACCGGTCTGCAGGAGTAATGTCTTTTAATCCCCAACAGTAAGATGACCCTAAGTGTTTTAACCACATTCATATGTTGCCAGCGATTTTTATGCTATTGATACAGATGGTATGGATAAGACTCTCTTTATCCTTCCTTTAGAGCTAAAACCTGTGCTGGTATCCACAGTGTTTGAATATTCTGGTTTTAATAGAAACATGAAAACACCATATGGAGCCAGACAACCATTTCGTTCCCTTAGTGTGTTTGGTGAGTTTGAGTTTACTTTAACATGACATCTTATAAATCATGTATCATGTAGTGACCATATAAGGTTACCTTTTATTGAAAGGATATTGGTGTTGAGAGCTTGCTATGCTTGGGTATTTATTAAGGAAATGAAAGATCTCTAGAACACATGCTACATCTTGTGTTACTAAACATTATTAGTTTACCAATAGAAAAGTGTTTCTTTCTCTTGCCTCTCTGAGCCTTCAAGACAAAATTTGCCCTTGGATTGAAGTCTAATGCTGTGTACATCCTGCTGGAGTCACAGACTATTTGACAGCGTGTTTTGAAATCACTCCCAGGTTCATGTTTTATGCAGGAAGGAAACATACCTGTGGAGATAGCCTCAGGCAGTGGTAATTAAAATATGACCGTGTGCCACATGACCTTAAGGCATATTACTGCTTCAACCCTTCACCTCACAGTTGTTAAAATACTGGGCTTGGCTTCTTAACAAAGCACCATCTCTATTTAAGAAAGGTGCTGGGGAAAACAGGTCTATCATCTTCCCCTTTGTAGGAAGGAAGCAGTAAGAGATAGCTCAGTTAGTTCGGTGACAACGTAATCTGTGTCCATTTTCTGCTATGGCAGCTGCAAAATGCCTAAAGCAGGTGGTGCAGCATAGTGAATCCACCAGTTTTGGAGAGAAAGCAACAATATGAAAATAGTAGCAGAATTGAAACATCAAAGTATAGGTTCCTGTGCACCCAGTCTCCTAGTCCTCACAATTTTCTCTGAGCTCTTGCAATAATCAAATTTGAAAAATGTGTCCCTGCTTTTTTCTGTGTATGATGGGCTGTTAACTAGAGAGATCCACTGTTTCAGGAAGAAAATCCTGATTATCTCCTGGGAGAACATGCCGCCTTGCAGGGAAAGGGGCTACTTTCATGTGTGACCCTCTTGCCACCATGAAACCATTTAGACACAGATCTCTCAAACTGTATCTCATCACGGTATGTAATGTAAAGTGACAAGGCTTTTGCAACATGTTGGGATTGACTGTACCACTACAGCAATACTTGATTTCCTCCACCTGCTTTTTAAGAAAACAGGATTTCCAAGCACTTCTCACAGACACCGAACTCACCACAAGAGGAGGAAAAAACAAGGCAGCACAAGTAAAAAAAAGCTTTTGGTATCAGTTAAAAATGTTCTTTTCTAGATCACTACTGTGTATGAGTAATCCTTGCAGTAGCTCCTAATGCTCAGGAGTAATTAAATAACATCTTTCTTTTAAAATGGAGAAGTAAAGGCTAGGAGAAGTCCCCAGGTATGTATCCCAACCATACCAGAGTCACAATGTCAGGCACCACGCCCAGACTTTTCAAAAGACTACAATACAGGACTTACAGAACTTGGTAGCTTCAGTGGGAGGGTTTTAGGCAGATCTTCCCTAGTTCCCCACGAACCTTGATGGATGCTCGTGAGCAATGGTCTCAATGAAAACCTGGGTGAAGCAGGAGTTGGTGCTGGTGAGGATGAGTAACTGGAATTTGTCGTTTGTCAGTCTGTGGAGTTTGCACTGTGTGCCAGTGCTGGGTGTGGAGCTGCCTTGTGTGGGTTGCACAGACAGAGCACATTTGCTTATGGATTGTCTTCTGGAACAGTTCTGGTTTGATTTCACATATATACACATGCTACAGCACACTACGTCCATAAAGAGTGTAAATAGACTTGACACTGCAGAAAGATAAGCAGAGGCAAAAGTGACAGCAAAATAAATAAATCATCTAGTACCACAGCCTCTCTGTAGACAAATCTTTAATGTCTGCAGACTCTGAGGCCAGCAAATAAAGGGTATTCAGAAGTACAAAGCACGGTTAATGACCGTATTACAAATGATGACTGTGTTTTCCTTACATTCCTGTTTGTTTGCTTTGTCTTTGTTTTCTTTCTATTTCATGGAAGCTCATTCCGTTTCATTTACATTTGATTTCCTACAAATAACTGTGCTCTGTTTTATGTATTCATGTTTAAAGTCATGTTTACTTCAAAGGCAGAGGGACTTCAAATATTCTTAGTTTACTTCTGGCAGGGTACTTCAGACATCTGTTTTGCTCTTGTCCCGTGTACAGAGGAGTTGAGAGCTCCCAGGCATTAACTCAGACCACTGAATGTCCTGCTTAAAGCTCACACCTCTTTCTGACATTGCTATTCCCATCTATCCTTACCTCAGACACTTTCTTTCCTGCACCTTACAAGGACTGCAGCCATGTAGGGGCTTTGTTGTTAGACACAGAGGAGCTAGAAGTCCAGTCACTTCATCTGTGACATCCTTTAAATATTGCTTCTCCACCTTTCCCTTATTCAAGCACGAATGAAACATGGATTTTCCCTATGATTTTTGAGCTTTTAAGATGACCCAATTGAAGTAGCTTCAACAGACTGTGTAAACTTAGACAAGGAAGACCATCTTCTTAGCAGCTGATGTAATACTATATTTTTGCACCTGGGAAGCAACTAAGTGGTTGTAAGTGCAAGGCCTAATTTAGCCTTGATGTAGTTGTCATAGTTTTTGTTTAAAATCAGTTTTGGAAACAAATTTAGGCTTCTTTTGGACTGAAAACAAATCAAGCCATTTTCTGCATTCTGAATTAAATGATGTGAAGCTTCTTCAGTCAGTGTCATTTTTAAATGCCTGTTGGATGGCAATGGCCAGAGGTTATGGCCTAGAGCCACGATTAGGTCTGGCCTGACATACGGGTATGTAAACCATAGCTCAGGATTTCACAGTTAAATAAATGTACATCAACTGAGGATCAAGCCTCCTTCTTCATAGAATCACAGAATCACAGAATGGTTTAGTTGGAAGGGAACTTAAAGATCATCTAGTTCCAAACCCCCTGCCGTGGGCAGGGATACCTTTCACTAGACCAAGTTGCTCAGGGCCCCATCCAACCTGGCCTTGAATTCTTCCAGGGAAGGAGCACTACAACTTCTCTAGGCAACCTACGTCAGTGTTTCATCACCCTCACAGTAAAGAATTTCTTATTAATATAAAATCTAAACCTACCCTCTTTTAGTTTTAAAACCATTAGCCCTCTTCCTTCTTTTATAACATTTGCCATAACTGTCACAGATGAAATATAGAAGATAACTGTAAAAGACTTTGAAGAAAAAAGTTGAATCCATGTGACTCTATGTATCTATCAGATTTACTAAATCTGTCATTCCAGCAGTGTGATTTCCTGGATTGTTCATGTGACATAGTAAGATCCCATAGTCCAGGGAAAACAAGGTGTTAAATGTGAAAGATTTTTCCCTCTTACTCTTCATATTCTAATAGAGCAAAAGGGCAGTGAAGAGAAGATTGAAAAATAAGAACCAATCCTTAAAACAGAGTTGTGATCAGTAGAGCATAAGCAGTGGTTCACAGTAAATTTTATAGAATTACAGGCAAAAATTCCATTCAGATATGCATCATAGATTAAACAGAAAACAAAAAAGCACACAATAAGTACAGAGTTATATTTTCCAAGGGAAAATGTATTACCAGAGCTTAAAATGACAAAATATCAGAAAGATTTGCACTTCATGGTATATTATTTTATATTAGAAAACTTTAAAAGTGCTTTTGGCTGAGTTCAGAAGGGGAATATTTGGATTCATTATTTGATACCACTTTATACTCTGTGGTAGTAAAACAGGACTTGCATTGTCCTCTTGGGACTGCTTTGAACAAATGTGGCTTGTGTGAACCCCATGAACTGCTGGGGTACAGGTTTTACAAAGGCAGTTCATTCAAACCTTATTTTCTCTGAAGCTCAAATTCATCAAGTGAATTGCTTAGTTTCACTCCAGACAAAAACTAGTTGGTGGCTTTTTTTCCCCTTCACCAGGCTTTGCTCATCAAAATGAGCAAGAAGTCTCATTCCCCTAAAACACCATAGTGAACCCAAGTGAAAAAGAATAAAACCTGGGCATTCATATGAAAATATATTATGGAACCTGCTCGATGGTGCGAAAAGAAAATTAAAGCCCTAGTTGATAACTTGGATTGCTTTTATGATATGATATTTTGCAGTAATAATTGTTCCTTTCCTTGAAACCACACTTTCTTAGGAAGATTTTAATTAGAAAGTTTCTCCTTCTCTCTGCTGTACTCATGGTATAAAAAGGAAACCCCTCAGGGTCACTTCCATCAACTTATAGATAAAGTGCTTCCTGGTTTACATATAGTATGAGTGTCTGACATTGAAAATTGGCTCAGTTTGTGTTGTTTTCTGACTAGCTGATGAGTCCATACAGCATCTTGTCTGCATCACCTTTGTCTTCGTTCTTGTAGTAGGCTATTTAAATGCTATTGTGAATATAAGAACAGGATGAAAACAGTTCAATAGCCCTTCAATAATAGTCTGGATTTATGTTTTTGCTCTATAAGGCATATGAGGATTCAGAGACATTTTGGAGACATGTAGAGCTCAGAAGATTGACCTAACCTGTATTTCTGATGCAAAGAATTTTTTTTCTATAAACATAAACTACTCCTTCCAGAATATGAATCAAAGAACCTGCCTGTGTGTTGTAGTTACTTAACCATTAGAAAAGGCTTCTGGTATGTTAGTCCTTGTGGCGATAAAAACTCCTTAGGGAATGAAAGTCAATTTATGGCCTACTATGTTTAGTGTTTTCAGACCTAGTTCTGGGTTTAGGGGATTTTTTTTTCTCCCTTACAGTTTAATTTATTAAACATGACTAGATTGTGGTATTCATAGAATTCATGGGATTATACAAAAGCGGATTGGAAAGAAGTCTGTAGAGGTCATCTAGTCCATTCCCCACTCTAGGGCAATGTCAAATTGTATGTGGATCTTGTCTCAGTGATGGAGACTCCAGAGCATCCCCAAGGAGTCTATTCCATTGTTTAAGCGTAACACTGGAAATTTTTTTCCTAATGTCTAACCTGAAACTTTCTTCCTATATTATAAACCATTTGTTTCTTGTCCTGTTCACTGTGGTCACAGAGAAGAGACTGTCTGCTTGCTTTTTACCACAATCACTTACAGATTACCACTGTTATGTTTTGCATCAATCTTTTTTTCTCTACACTATGCAGGTCCAGCTCTTTCTGCCAGATGCCCAGATTTTTGGTTGTTTCTGTTGCTCTCCTTTGGACCTCATTGGCTTATATGTTCCTTAAAGTGAAGGGACCAAAACCTAGTCTGGATGCAATGCCCTGTGGGCTTACACATGTCAAGTACAGGAAAAAAAATAGTCTTTGGTTTCCATGTTTGTCTTCTAAATAACTGTAACATGCAGATCCTTACCTACAAAACTGTAAGTCAATTATTCCTAGCTTCTACTGCTGGGTCATTTTATTATATAACATTCACTTTGCTTGATTTGCATCCTATTTTTCCTGTTCTGGAACACTAGTCCTTTCCTGGAGCATATGTGGAACCTCTCCCAGATAACGTGCATTTCAATAGAACCACAATCACTTCTGTCATCCAGTTCAGTATCAATGAATAGTATCAGGGCAAGAGATGCCTCTGTGGAACACACTTGATGCAGCCTTTGACAGTGAATCATGAATAATTATTCTCTTCAATATGGTTTTCTAGCCAGTATTGCACTCATTCTCTAGCAGGTTTACCCTAGTCCACATTTTCTTCTCTTCTTTATCAGAATGTTATATGAGACACTGTCAGAAAACTTACTAGGCTCAAGATATATCTCATTTACTGCTTCTTCCATGTCTGCAAGGTCTATTATACTGTGGGGGAAGGAAATTACATTGATGTGACACAATTTGTTCTTGACAAATCCATGCTGGCTGTAACTCATCTCCTCCTTAATCCTTATAAATAGTTTCTTTGATTATTTGTTCCAGCATTTAAAAGAATACAATTAGAAAAGTTGTCAATTAAACCTCATTTTTCTGCATATTCATTACTGAAACTACACTAAGACGGGAATATTTTCAATTTGCCCTTATCCTAATAATGGTAGAAATAAAGCTGCAGATCTATTTGCTCCTTGCCTGGAAACACTATGCTATGCTAGGAAGTCCATAGTCTGATTCCAACCTCTTCTACTGAACACATTTCTCTTTTTTCTTTCACTTTTTGTTTAATAGGGAAATTAAATCACGGAAATTGAAACTCCACAAAGCTTAATTTTCTCTTTCAGGTCCGGCTGCAGCAGCCAGGTTTTGCCCTGTGGGGAAGGAATAATGTGCAAGATTCCTTTCACCTTGCAGGTGAGACTGAAGGGAGTTGCTCTGTTGTCCCCTCCTGACAGAGGTGTCACTACTGAGCACTACCACTGGAAAAGCACTGATGCCAGCAGGGACTAAAACCAGTTGCTGCTGGTGGAGGACCTGGCAGCGTGGTTCCAGGAACAGGGCTACTGGGATTGCTGGAAGGGTCAGGAGGAACAAGAAGGCGAGGGAAAACTAAGGCCCTAAATCAAATAAAGCTTTTAAATCATTTCACTTTCTTTGCAACACAGCTAGGAATGAAACATTGGAGATTTGGTCTGGCAGAGTCATTCTTTCCTAACTCTGCTTTTCTTTAATTATCTAACAAGATACATACAAGCTGTAAGGCTTGTAAGAACTCTTTGTAATCAATAATCATCTCTGTTTAATATTTATTGCATCATGTGGCAGGCAGAACAGTGACCTTCTCAATACCCCCCCTGCCCTCAGCCTCCCCCTGGAAGGAGTCAGGCGTGGTGTGTCCCTTGACGAAGAACTTTTCTCCAGCCCCAGCCAACTTCAAAAGACACTTGCTGTGATCTAAGAGGTTAATACCAAATATACAGTGCAACCCTTGGCAATAAATCTCAACTGTCTTAATCAAGTACAGAAATGTTCTACCTTTTCTCTGCACAAAAAAACCCCAAACCAACCCACTCAAAAAAACCAACAAAGAAATGAACTGAAAACAAAATAGAGGCAACAGAGAAACTGTAAATTGTATAATGTATGACTTTATTGTTTTGGGGGGACTTTTATTGGCTACTGCTCTATATACAAACTTTTAAATTTAATATACCAGTATGTCTCCCAGCATCGATTTCAAGGAGATGAGCATCAAACCAATTACACGTAATCCTTTTGGATAGGGCATATTAGACTTTTTAAAAATAAATAGTCAGAGAAGAGTAAATGTAAATAAAAAGGACAGGATCTACTCCACAGCAGGTAAAGTAAATAAATATTTCTCTTCACCACCACTTCTTTACGGTTCCCAATTCTTCCCCCCAAATTAGATTCTAGGTTGTGTAAGGTCTAAGATGTGCACCTAGACAAAGGGAGAGCAAGGAGTATCCTACACTGCCATGTGCCTGAAGCTTTCTATTATTTAGCAGAAATCATTAAGCATTCCTTTGTTAGACTCTGCTGCCTGTGAAAGCAAGTTCAAGCAAATTTGCTGCTGTATCCAGTATGTTTTACACAAGGGAACTACAGCTGCTTGTGCAGATGCCATTGCACAAGCTCTGAATTGCTACTGTTAAAGCTATAGCCAGTTGTAAAAATAAGAATAAACTGTATCCAGTGTTTCTTTAATTATATGTTTTGATTTGTCTGATTAATTAAAATAATTCCTATGTTGTTTTTTCTTTTTTTTCTATTCCTTCTAAATTTTGTCTTCCTATTCCTCCACTTCCCCTGATTTGTCCTCCAAGGCTTTGCAGATGATATGAAGTGGAGCTACTTCCATGTTCAAATATCTGAGATATCCCATGAACAGATTGTAGCAAACAAGAATATTGAAGATGTAGCCACTACTGCAATTTTTTGAAAAAAATTACCTTCCGGTACAGAAAATCATACGTGTTTTCTTGAAGTTTACACTGAGCTGCAGATTTGTATCTTCTAAAGGAAGCTAATGAGCTTTCTAATTTCCTCTGGAAAAATACACTAGACAGTGTTTAGGATCTATGGATTGTAATGAGAGTTTTGAATGAATATCAGAATGGAAAACAATTATCAGATACAATACGTGGTCTATTTGGCATGTTTGATGTTGCACTTGTTTTCTTCATCCATGTTTAGGTGGAACACAACAGCACTTCTCTGACTCACATTTTATTGCTGTGCTGGACATTTGAAGGAATGAAGTAAGGTCTGGGTTTGTCTTTGATAAGCGCGATTTCATCTTGGTGTTTGGAAAGGATTTACCTTGCAGTTGGTAAGAGGTTTGCCGTGGCATTGACAGGCTTTTTTGGCTTAAGGTTTGGTACCTGAGCTGCAAGGAATCATTGAAGAAAAATACTGACTCTTTGAAAGCAAGCTGCTGTAAGCAAATTGCTGTTTGGAAGTATTTGTTGTGCCACGTTTTAAATACCTGTGGCATGCACATCACATCCTGTGAGGAGATAACTGCATCACTATCACCCTGGGCTCTCCTTGTCCAGTTAAACTGTACCTCAAAGCTAAGCAGGTATCTCTGCCTTGAAGAATCGTACTCAGGACTACAGGTGGGATTTGCACCACTCTTCCCCCTGTATTCTGCTCTCTGAAATAATTTTACTTCTGGCCCAAATGCACTGGTACACCATAGCTCATGATCAAACAGAAAGGTGAGACAGATCCTCTCATGGGATCATCAGCACTACTGTGTCCAGGTGCCATCTCAGCTTCTTCAGGGAACCAAAAACCTATTGACTGCCAAAAGCTGTGAGGGTGCTGTAAGAAAAGACCATCTTTAACTTACCTAGTCTTTTACTTGCTTCCTTAGTTGTTGGCTTCTCTGGCACAGGAAAGGAGCTCTCTCCTTGAACCCTCCTCTCACTAGAGGTAATGTAGTTCTCTTTTGAATATGATTCACCCAATTTATGTGCTCACCCTTCCCTTCCTCCAAGTATTTCTGTGAGCAATTTATGACCTTGTTTGCATGCTTGCAGGAAGCCAGTGTTCCTTGGGCTAAAATGCAGAGCAAAATTAAATAATTTTTAAATTGGAGTTAATGCTAGTAGGGATTTTTTTCCTAAGCTCATCATGTTCTGTTTCACATGCAAATCTCTCTCCTCTTTTCATGTAAGGCACCAGTTTTATTAACCTTTTTAAGTAAGTATTTTCTCTCATTTCCTGTATCTGCCATACCTGACCACAGTTCCTTGTTATTACTAATGAAACACTCATAATCATAGTAATAACCATCTTCTTCATTTACACAGCACCACTAGCCAAGCCTCCCAAGCAGTCAGGGAAGGAATAAGGTCTTCTCATTAGGAGTATAACAAACTGAAGGCGTGACAGGACACAGCATAATAACTATAATATCACCAGCCTGGAAAGTGAATAGGTAAGCAGTTCACGGAGATTAGTACTGGAGAGTTCATTGAGAGGCATTTTTCAGGATCTTCTCCCCAAGAAAAGGGAGAGGTCATTAAGAAACATTGTCTGGCACAGAGCAGTTCATGCTTGTGTGTGGGCCTTCAACACAGAGAGTAGCTAGATGGTCAGCATGCCTGAATTTCAGTGAAAGTTAGATACCTAACTGAACTGTTCTCAGGCTGCCTGCTTGAGTGACTGGGGGACACAGCCACTGCTCTACCAGGTAAGTTCAAGAGGATGTGAAGCAGTGTTATTTACTTGTTTGGATTTTTATTAGTGCCCAGGTAGGCTCAATATCTAGACATGACAGTGCAGAAGCTTTGTTCAATGAATGTGAATGCTTATCTCTGCTTTCATTCCCTCCTCTGGTCAGGATGACCTCTTTCTTTGTTTCTACAGGGCACCTTGTGTACTCTTTGGTTGTTCAGCGATTACATTACATGCTTTACACAGACAGCCAAACCTTTGTTACTGTCATTAAAAAAAATTCCCGTGCTGTTTTCTGCAATGCTTTAAGGCTATTTGCAAATTAAAGTCAGTGGAAAATGCAACAGGCTGCTTGCTCAGCAGCGTTAGCAGCGGGGAAACAAAGTGGAGGTTTCCTCTGCCCCTTTTGTGCCTCCTCAGTACAAAGACGTTTGCCTGGGGTGTGATGGTGGGAGCCAATGTGCTTCCAGATTTCCCAGGGGCTTGTGTCTCCTCCTTCTCTGCTTTGGCATGTCTGGTGGTGCTGCTTCATGCCCTCTGGGAGCGTGTAGCCATGGGACAGGAGCTATGAAGACAATTAAGAATGACACAGTAAATGAATAATTGGAATATGTTGCACCAAGGTTGGGGCCAGCTTCCTTCTGTTCTTCAAAAGGGATGTTTTCCGTCACCCAGAGAAATAACTTCATCACTTCTGTCTTTCTTCCTCAAAGTCACCTCTTACCTCTCTGTTCTTCCCTTGCCTTCCCGCACCCATCTCTTTCCTAGAATTGCTGGCTTCCAGATTTGCTCGCTGTCAGTGTACTGTCTGCCTGCACATTTTGTCTAGCTAGAGCCAAAGTTATTATTCAATCAAAACTCAGCAGGAGTTTTGTTGAATTATTGTAAACTCACTGGGGCAAAAGCTGTACCTTCCTATTCAGCATTGAGATACCTTGCATATTGATTGTGGCTGAGAGAGAATAAAAATGAATACATTCATATTGATTACATTTGTTCTTACTCACTATTAGACTCACTGCATGCCCCAGTAGATTTATGGTTTCTTTTCATGACTATTAGCAATAAATCAATTTTTTTTCTCCTTCTTCTCTTCCTTTTTTTTAGGTAAGCTCATGTTCCGCAGAATGAATTTGAATAAGAAGAGTCAATTGTACAATAACTTGTGGGAAAGTTTGATGAGCTGCCTTACTTTCCCACTCACTTTGAAATATCGCTCCTTGACACGTGTGAAACCTGAACATTCTTCCCACATGCAGTTCAGATGCTTTGGGCCCACTAGACAAAAATTTAGTGCACCAGTGTGCTTTTCCTAATGAGCATGTAATTTCTTCCCCAGTATAATTATGGCAGATATTACAACTGGGGACCAGACGTGCAGAGCGATGCTACTCTTCCCACCTGGGAAACCACAGAAAATTTGCATAATTCCAGGTACATATTGGAAAACTCAGAATTTTAAGCAATATGAGCATGCTTATTATATTCTTTTCCAAGGCTTGATTCCATATCACATCTTTACTGCTGCGAATGGCATTGTGAAGCTTAGACACACTGTGCAGACTTAATTTTCAACCCTTTGGAGAGCGAAATTTTGGTTCATGAGCAGTAATTGAACAATCCAAGTGTATTGTGCCTGTATTGCAGTATTAAATTGATGACATAGAGCTCTGGGACCTAAGCAAGGATGATATTTCTGTCTGTCAGCCACACATAGCAGATTTGAACAGAACTGGCAAACTGGAGGGAGGCAGAAAAGGGTGAGAAGGGTGCCCTCCTAAAGCAGAAAGGAGGCAGATGGAGTGACACCAAAAATAGAATGAAAGAGCTACATTTCATGGAACTGAGCAATGGCTCTGGAGAAAAAAACAGAAATACTAAAGGGTGTGACTACTGATGGATGTACACTTAAATGAAACAGAAAATAATGAAGAGGAGTGGACAAAGTGAAGAGAAAGTTCATAGCTGGTGTCATGCAAAAGATATCCTACTGTCGACATCTGCTAAGCTCAGGAGGAGTCTCCCACAGAAAGATAGCAAAATCCCCTCACTCAACGCATTTACAAATAGACTAAACAAACCTCAGTGATCCAGACTCTCACTCCCTTACTCACATGGGCTGTAACTCACTCCAGGAGTCATTCTTCCAAAGCCTGGGAACACTGGCAGAATGAGAGGGTCTGAGCTGGATGCAAGGCAGAAATCCGGTGCTGGGCATTGCAGCAGGCATGGATTCCATGACTTATCAGCTCTTTTCATGACCAGAGCACTGCCTAGGCTCATTGTCTGTGTGTATCCCTTCCTGCATAGGCATGAACTCTAGACATAGGCTTAAAAGCAGGTATTAAAAGGGTTTTGCAGGATCAGGACCTGGAGGGTTGCATACAGCAAAATACAGGAGTGCTCTGTCTCACTTCATTCAACCTCAGCAGAGCTCTGACAAATGTATGAACTAACTTTCCTCCCTACACAGCTCTGAGTGATGACAGTATCTTTACGATCTTCCAGAGGAAGTAACTATTTGTCGATAAACATCTCCTCTCCAAGTACTTAGTAAAAAGACACATTCTTTTGTATACATTTAATTACAGGAGAACAGATTTAGTCCAAATAATTATGTAATTTAAACTGTGCAGTCTTTCTCAAAGAACTATATTTAACCTTCATTTGAATTTAACTTACACATCACAGTGCCCCTTAAGCAGTTTTGTAAGCCAAAACACTGATCAAATATTTTTAAAATGTCAAATGTTACTTAGTTGTGGATAGTGCTGAATTTGTTTTTAGTGATTACTTCTTTTGATCTGCTGCTATTTTTCTCTTTCCCATTGTCATGTTCCTCTTCATCAGATGTTTAATCCATACAACACAGGAGTTTCTAGACAACTGAAGAATTCAAAGAAGATATGTGGGGGAACCCTTCAAAAGTTTCATAGCATTCAACAGGGTACAGATTACTGTCTTGTTACTACAGACCCCAGCAGTTGGAAGGGATAAAAAAAGGTCTTTTTAAATTTAAGAATTATTAAAGGATTAGAAAATGTTTGCATGAAGTAAGAAGAGTGCTGTAAGGGATGATCTTACAGCACTAATATAAACCTGTATAGTTCTATTGACTTTAATGCATCATGCACCTATTCTGATTTACACAACTCAGGATCTGGCTCTATATATCTAAATGTGTCTTGTGCTGCAGGGACATAAATAATTTTTCTCCTGACTTGGTCTTTGCTATTGTCTTGGACCTGTAAATTGTACATATTAGGTTCACAAGCAGTGCAGTAAAAGTAAACAACAAGAGATGGAGTAGCACAGTTTGAATGAATTATGACACAAACTATGGTAGGTCTGACCTACATTAAACTAGCTCACTAGAACAAGCTTTGCATGAAGTGGCTTGTATTTCAAAGTTGTCTCTGAGGTTGATTCTTAGTTAAAAAAAATAGGATCTAAATGATCATCAGAGTGTTATCGGTCTCTTTGGAACAAACAAAAGCTGAAATAGCTCCACAGTTCAGTCATAAAAACAATAGAGCTGGAAGACTTTTCCTGTAGCAGCATCTCCCACTGGGTGACAGCAGCTGAAAGTACTTACGATGATTATGATTAATTTCATTAGTGCTCGATTCACTTTAATACTTTCTCCCTCTATCTCTGAATGCAGATAATTTTTCCCTGCAAGTAAATCCAGGGTGACAGTTTAATAGGCTCAGACATGCTTAGATCCAAAATGAGACTGCAATATTAATATACTATTGACCAGTTATGGATTAAGCAAACTGAGGGCACACTTAAGTAAATGATTTCAGAGGGACAAGTTAATGTGCTAAGTGGTTCACAGGCAATGATTAAAAATATTTTTAATTTACTTGGAAATTAATAGGTTTCTTTAATTAATCTAATAAAGTCAGCCTATAGTATGTTTCAAATTTGGTATATGCTTTAAAGGAAGATGCTGACTTGCTGAATCTGGAAATCCCGGTATTGCTTATAAAGGAAAATAAACAATTACATATAGCCAGCCTTTCAGATGGCTAGAGTTTCCCACAGGCCAGCTTCTTTTCCATGAATATTATTGCATATATCCTTTGCATGAAGGGCATTATGAATCCAGAAATTAAAAAGTCAGCATCAAGATCCTATATATGAATTTACGATTCATCCAAATGTCTTTGGGGATACTCAAAGTACCTAGCCACAACTGTAGTCAGATGAGCATTTTTTCATCCATCAGACTTGCATCTTTCAATCTCAATTGAACAAACAATTAAAAAAATTGATTGCAAAAAAAAATTTTGCCAGAAAAGCAGCCTGTATGCCAGGAAGTGTTAAAGCCTTGTAAAAAGGAATAGACAGCGGGATGATGAAATCAGCTAAAAACTTTGCATGAGTTTGATTTGCCCAGAAGATGCTCAGATAAGTGGTTATCTGAGATGTATTAATAGCTCAGCATCAACAACTTTATGTTGGAGAAATTAATTCAAAAGATAGTGCCTCATTAATAGTCTTATGGTGGTTTGTACTGCAAAAACACTAAGACGCTCCATCTGTTGAATATTGTACATGTGTCAACACAGGATCATCCTGGCCCTCAGAACTGCATAAACTCAGAAAATGGCTCTGTATGTGCCTGTACCTGTGTGGTGATCAGGGAGTCACACAGAACTCACTAAATTCTCAGAGATTACTGCTCTGAATTTGCAGTAGATAATCGAGTGCCCAAAGTTCGTGGTCATTCCCTGAACAATTTATTGCATGTTCACCCAGCCCAGCTGCAGTTTTTCTGATGGAAAGTTGCATTATTTCCAGAGCAAAGGTTGGGCTATCCAGCATCAAATCTTGCTCTGGCGATTACCTTCTCTTTAGCAAATCAAACCAGAACATTTTGTCTTCTGAACCCTTTTCCCAGCATCCTAGTATGCAATCATTCCCACTTTAATGATGTCTCATCTGACAGGGCTGCCATTGTACAATACTGAAAATCAGAAGTTCTTTGGTTTAACCATTTCCAGGTCTAATGAAATGATGAAACAGGGACCAAATATTTCACTTTCTTAATCTCCCAGTTTTCCCCCCCTTGTCCTAATTACTGCAAGAGAGGATCCTTTCTCTCTGTTTTTGCCAGCAGTTTTCACATGCATATACACAGGCGGGAGATGCTTCTCTTGAGTCTTACCTGTTCCTCGGCAAACCTGAACTAGGAAAAATGACCATCTTCCCCTGATTCACTGTGGGAAAGTCATTATCAAAAATGTAAGAACAGCAAATCTCTACTCCCCTGGCAAAACCTGCCACATACTCAGTGACCTGGCAGCCATGAGGAGTGTCTGATGCAATGATACACTAGTATGTATAGTACACATTAGATGTAGGAGGGAAAGAAGAGAAGGAGGAACGGACATTTGCCTTAGGTCTTCATGTTAGAAGTTGTATTCTTTACATTCATCCCTCTTGCCCCAGGAACATTTGCATTGGAAAGCCTTCAAAGTTTCCTATCCAAGTTAGTCTGGAAAAAACCCTCCAACAATATTGCTACCAGAGTTGCGAAAAGCTTTTTGGACTCGTTCCGTTCACTGTGTATGTGGATGTGTCTGTGTATGCTTTTGTGGTAGGCGGGGAGGGAGGAGAGGGAAGTACTTTCAACTTGCAGATAGGTTTTCCAGTGGGTGGAAAAGGCATTTGAAATCCATGGAGCCAGATTGGGTTACAACTGCTGAGGATCTGGCCTAGGTAGTTGCAGTGTTGTGCAGTGCTGTGGTTTGGAGAAACATGAACACAACTGTACAGAAGGAAAAGCTGAAAGAGATGTTTGGTAGCCAGACCTGCTTCTTTCATGTGTGAAGGACAGCTGTGCAGCTGCAAGGAGTGATGCCTGCAAATTCATCGGATATGTGCAGTTTCTCTCTCTTTTGTGGGTCAGATCAGAGTGGTTGCCTTCCTTGAATGTTTGCGGTGAGTTTAATTTGAGGCGTGTCTGCTCCTTTGCATTTGCAGCTGAGGGTGGCAAATAAAATGGCTGAGTATTGCTGTAGGCAATTCTGTCACCAAGACTGGAATGAGGCAGCCTTGAGAGGCCGAGAAAAGCCTCTCTTTTGAAGCAGACCACAGGTAGACAAGGTTTGCTGCAGGTGGACATTTGGAAAAAGAAAAAAAATAACTTGTTACTTTAATATCTGAAATAAACTGAAACAGGGCAGCATTCTTGTGTGTACAAACAAGGCTACAGTGAAAAGAGGTTATCATTAGAGTTACCTTCATGGTAGTGATTCTGCAAGTCTTTTAATTCAAATGGTAGCCTCCTGGATGCATTAAAGTTGAACGAAATTACTTGATTGAAAGAAGCATGGAAGTCCATAAATCAGTGGTGTGCAAAAGACTCATGAAGGGGAGGCAACTCTTATTTCTAGTTTTCTTGAACGGAAAAAATTCTGGATTAGGGTCCTAATGACAGCTGTTGGTCTCTAGGGGACCAGCAAAAAGTGGTAATGTGAAAACTGTGCTAAATACCATTTCTTGTTCCTTGTAATTTCATTCACTTCTTTGGAAAGCAGTGGTGGTAATGAAGAGAAGGAACAGGTGAGACTGCAGGTTTTGTTCGTAGCTTTACTACTAACCTACATATGGATTTCATTAAATCTCTATGCCTAAGAGAATTTTTTTTTAGAATTGGTATCTCTGTAAGAGAGGCCCTCCCTTCTTGGTATGACATTTGTCTAGCATAATTTCTACATAACTATTCTTAGATACATCACATTTCTTAAAATAAGTATGCTTCATTAAAGATATCACAAAACTTGCTCTTGTCTTATAAATGAAGTATGCAGACAATGAAAGCTGCAAATTTGGTGTAATTTACTTTAGGTGATGATTTGGCCTTAACCATAAACCCTATATCCTTTGTTCTAATTTGGTCAAAAAGAAAAGTCATTGCTTGTCCAGCATTGTCCGACATGGAAAGTGACTCAGTTCCTCATCAGCCCAGGAATCCAGGCTTTAGTAATGTCTGGGATTTGATTATGCTCACATGACTAGTTTCTGAGAGGAGCTGGTAAACTTCGTTTTGCTTCAGTTATTGGATTCTAAGGCTATGAAAGGTCAGGATAAACCATCCATAAATGCAGCAGCGATTAAAACCTCACTTAGCTTATTGCACAGTATGTAATTGTTCATCCTGTGTCACATAATAAAATCTGATGGAGATAACTGCCACTCATTTCCTTTCATTTAAAGGAACAGTTATGCACTACACATACTGTTACCTGCATGTACATAAGAGCTGTTTCTGTTTACATAATGGCTGTTTATTAAAACAGGGGGTATAACTGAGTTCTGCCATGATCTCTCATTCTACCATTGCTGACTTTGTCTTACAGTTCTCATCAGGACAAAATAGAAGAGCGAATAGTCTGCCTGATGGTGGTATCCTTAAAAAAAGTCTGATGACATTGCCTTTGTGGTTTACAGGTTCTCCTATTTGTGAGCAAAGTTGAGAAATGTCATCCTGGCATTTAGAGCTCCCATTTTCTGAACAGCTCAGCTTTTGATGACTGCCAAAAAATAGGAGCCAATTTTCCAAAGAGCTCCATATAGTGTTTCTGACATAACAGTGGCTTGAAAATGTGGCTATGATAATTGTGTTAGGAGCTATGCTGAGTGGGTTTAGAAAAGTTGGGTGTGCCCAGAGCACTGTTAAAAGTCTGCCACTGTGATATTCCAGTGCCATGCCCTCCAAAGCACATGTCACTACTGTACAATTCATTGCCTCTCCATGCCCTGTGTACTTTTATTAAAACCTGGCACTGTTTTTGCTTTCCAAACGCCCTCTGATGCTGCCTGCCCTCTCACAGGTGAACTGGAATCCAGCTGCCCTAAGCCTCAAATTGCTATACAGGTTATCACAGCCATAATCTCTCCCTTCTCTTTGTGTCTTTAGCAAGACAGTCTGTAAATGCAGAATCTAAACACTGCAGAAAGAAATCTGCCTCTTTTGTTCCCTGTACTCCTGACTTAGTCTGCCACTCTGCCAAAGCTAGTTACCAGCATGGCAGCTGATAAATAAAGAACAGGCTGCTTTTCTCTCCCAACTGTACCTAGCCTGAACTTGTTAATGTATCCCTTGCTACTGAGGCCCCACTCTTTAAACAAATTCTCTTAAATAGTCAGCAGCTAATGTAGCTGCTGTAGCTAATGTAGCTGCTGTAGCTAATGTAGCTAAGGTAGTGCCCACCTTTTAAATGTTCATTACCACTGCATGTTTTGCAGTCACCATTTCTGACACCAAAAACCACAGGGCAGGGTATACCTGGGAAAGGAAGTCTGAAGGGAAGCTGCCAGCACTGCCAAAGGAGCTCTCAACCAGTAGAAAAACTGCTCTCCTTGCTGGGAGTTGGAGCATGTGTCAAACCCTGTGTTATGATGTTAGTAAATAGCTGTTAGTTGTAGGGCAGGGGAGTTTTGTGTCTGACGTCTAGCTTGGTTTGCTTTAAGCAGTGTCCTCCTCACAGTGTGCCACATTTTATTCAGTCTTCTCATGGAGATGCCTGCCTAGATCCCCATTTCTCCCTCCTCACAGGTTTGTACCAAGCCTGATGTGGTCCTGAAGACCTTTTGTAATCCTCACTCACGCCCAATGAACCAACAGATCTCTACCTAAGAGTTCAGAACCTGAAATACCCTAAAAGAGTGTAAATGTTGCAAATGACTTCTTGCAAAGTCTTTTGTAGGTTATTTCTGTCTCTACTCCAGAGTAGAAGTACTGACACCTTGGCCAAAAGGAAGGTATAGGCTTCTCAGTTCCAAAATCCCCCACCCTGCAGGCCTTAGTTCAACTAAGCATTCTCAAAACACACCTACCACTTTGCTACAGAGAACTGACAAATCAAAACCACTTTTGCATAATATGCTGATGCTAGGAAACTTTGCAGTCAAGGTAGGAAAGAGTTATGGGGCTCCCTGAAGGGCAAGCAAAAGAAAGTGCAACTCTGGGCAAGTGAGTAAGGCTGCCATAAGAGAGAGGAAAGACTTCTGCCTTGGTCTTTGTCTGTAGAAAATTTAGGGAGCAGGAGCTGGAAAGTCAGCTCCCCCTCTGGTTGCCCTACCCCTAGGTGCTGGGCTTCGTTTTCCTCTGGCTTGTCCTGAGCCATGGTTTAATCACAGGACAGACAATAGTGTGAAATGTTGGTGCTGCTTCCTGTGCCCTTAAATTCCTGACTTGGGCATTTAAACAGGAGGAGGATTTAAGGATTTAAGTCATAGAAACCTCCAAACCTCAGCTCTGGTCTAGGTCCTTCTGCTGTGAGAAATGCAATGCCTTACACATACCTCACTTGCTAAATGCATTCCCCTGAGTCCCATTTTTGGTGCATAAGGTGTAACACGGTGAAGAAATGCAAATTAGATTTTTCTACTTCTTTCCTGAACCAGGTAACTGAATTCTGCACCTCATCATGAAGCCCAGGTTCCTACCTCAGGTTTAACCCAGAGCTGCTGTTTCATGCTCACTCTTTGTCTTCAATACCTCTTGATGAGTGCCGAGGTGAACAGCAGCACAGAGGACGGGGGCAGCAGCTGTAACTGTTATAAAAGGGCAGCTCAGGTGGGTGGCCGATGGCAAGGAGCAGCAGAGCATCTTTGAACTACAGCTGAAGCCTGAAGGAAAGGCAGTCCTGAAGTGGAAACAAAACCTGCAATGGTGAACACACCACAGGAACAGAACCTGTAAGATCTAATTAAGGCTTAGGGACCACAGAAAGATTTGAAGTGGGAATGGGCATCTGGGGACAGGACCTGTAGGAAAAAAAGGAGATCAAGAGAATCATCAATTATTGGGAAGGAACCTTAGCACATTAGATCATTTTCCACTGTAGAATTTAAACACCACTCCCCATCAAAAAAAAAAAACAATGAAGAAAACAGATGAGAGAGCATAATATTTTGGCAGTGCCTGCTGTCCTCTGAAGAGGCAGATGCTGCCATAATGTCAGTCTCCTATCCTCTTTCCTTTTGTTATTCTGATGGATTGAATTAAACCTGGGGCTTAACACAAGGTGCCTGTGCCAGGGCTTTCTGCTGACCATTTCGTGCAGTTTGAGTTTGCATTCACATTTTTTACCAAGCTCCTTATTGCATAACCTGGCTAATGTTCTTTTCTTCCACAACTGAGCAAAAGGATACATATGAACTACATTTCTGAAGTTCAGAGTGGAAAGACACAAGCAAAAGAGAAGGGAAGAATGTACATGGCAGTAAATTACCTCTTTTACCCCAAATCTTCCCTGACACAGTGTGTGATGGGCCCAGGATTGCATTCAGTGAGAGCGTGGACGAGCCTTTTTTTGGGGGATGTGTCCTTATATGACTGCCCTGGGGCTGCACATGGGTCCCAGTCAGGGCTGATTTTGGACAGAGGTTCCTCAGACCCCATGAGCTGAGCTCTTTTTTCTGTGCTTGCTTCCCAGGCTTGAAAGGGATGTTGAAAACATAAGGGATACTTTTTCAAAGTAATGTCATTGCTGAAAGCTTGAGTTAGAGTCTTCTCAAAGCCATGTCTATAAACACTTAATATCAGATTGGGTATCATGTACAGCAGCAGAAACCCTTGCCGTTTCTCCTGCAATGGGGAATACTCAGCTGGAGTAGATGGAATAGTGCAAGACTTAACCTAAAAAACTCCTTTCTGCTGAGCTGGGCTAAATGCCCAGAATGACCTTTTATGCCATTCAGAAATTTCCTGATGTTTGAATTTGCGTGAAAGAATCTGGGGCAGGGAGGGGGGGGCATAACTGTAGTTTAAAAATAAATAAATAAACAAATCTTTTCTCTTTTTCTGCAAAGACTAAGACATTCCTTGTCCTTTTTAGGTACAAAAGAAATCCCACATACTGAATCTGAGGCACTGTGGTATCATTTGAAACGTGGATGCTGGATCAGACGTAATATTTGCACTAGTCTGTGAAATAAATAGATGTTTGAAACTGTGTCAGGATGTGAATTTCCATAGTGCCTTGAGGGATGTAATTTTTGCATTATGTGAACAGTTTGGATGAGAAGACCACGCAGTGAAGCTGAACAGCTGTATCCTGCCCACACATTGTGAAGTGAGGGAGAGGCTGGGAGCCCGAGGGAATCCTTATAAGACACCGTGTCCCTGAAGTTTTTCAACAAAGAAGTTGTGCAAAGATGTGCTGTCTAGAAATAAGCTTATGGGACTATTCCACCCTCCCCACACCACACAATGTAGCATAAACATCAGCTTCTGTCTACACGCATTTGTTTATTTATTTTGACATAAAATACTGCCTGTTGCTTTGAAGTCCTGGGAGTGATGAGTTTCATGCCTGTTTTATACCCAGCTTGTGTTTTATTGCTAAAGGTGTAACACCAGGCCAAGAGGCAGCAACAGGTTGATGAATCTGTGCCATGGCACTGGGTCCCTCCTGTTCCTCCTTGGTGAGCTGAGGGGCTGGTGGGGAACCAGCTCCCTGAGCCCCACTCCATCAAACTGACCTCTACAGACTTCTTAGTGGAGCGTGTAGGAAACCTCATGAAAAGGGAAGCAAACTTTTAGTAATCCTGACAGCTCTTAGGGCTTGGGATACATTTGTCACTGTGTATCTGGCAGCTGATTTGGGTTTAAGACTCTGAGCAGGCCACAGTACACTCCTTGTGTACTATTTAACTGGAGGATCATTTCCAAACTAGGTGATAGATTCCTGCCATTTGCAAAGGCTATTTCTCTGTGAAAGAAACTACCACCACAACAACAACAAAAGACAAGATTCTCTGAATTATTTAGAGTTGCCAAAGGTGTTGAGATAGGAGCTAATTAAAAAAAAAACTATCTGCAATGCAATGCTATAAAAGAATAATAAAATCAAATCTCATTTGTTCCACTTGATGTTCCTCGTATGCATAAACCTCTATAAAAGGCAGCATCTGTGTTCACATTGTATGCTGAAGAGATATCACACAATGACTAATTCAATTGACATTTTTAACTGTTCATTGTACCATATATTTCTATTTACTAGATTCTTTAAGTCCTTTTAAGTGCATCATGTATAGAACAGGATAAAGTAAGATAGAGCCGTTTACTTCCATAATGAGATTGGCAGTGGGAAATGACAGAGCACTGAGCTGTCAATTTGAGCACCAGCCATACTTGCGGGATTTAAAATAGTATTTGAACCTTTTCTACTAGCCAGTGATTGTATTTATATTGTGCTAGTTATGTGTATTTGTGTTGCAAAAGAAAGCGTGATGTAGTATTATCTCAATTGAACCAACAATTTAGAGATCATTCATCTGTTATGATCTGAAACGAGATATATTATAACATCAAAAATGCCCACAACTAATAAAAACATTTTCAGCTTCAGTGACAAAACTGAGGCTTTCTTTTAGTTTTCAGTTGGAGGTGCTCAAGGGTGATTTTAATATGCCAAGATGCTTAGCTAATGCAAATAAGAGTTCTGGATTCCTTTTTGGGTTTTGTCTTTCTGTTTTTTTTGTTGTTTTTTTGCTTGTTTGTTTATTTATTTATTTATTTATTTATTATTTTTTTAAAATTTTTTTATTTTTATTTATTTTTCCTCTTATAACTACAAGACTGTTGTTCCACATGGGAAGTTCACAGTGAAATCAATAGGAATGATTGGTTTTTAGATCCACTGTAGGATTGGCTCCAAGCATACAAATGAAGCTGGAGAACAAAGTTACCTGAGCTCTCTTGCAGGGGTGAGATGCAAACACAAGGTTCAGAAATGGCCTCACTGTCTCCTTTGCTATTTCTCTGTTGCCCCAAGGCAAAAGAAGGAAAAAAGGTTCATGGAGACCAGCAGTGTGGGCAGCCTGTGACCAGGCCCAGGTTTTGCAGCCCAGAGTGCCAATATGGAACAAAAGGTTTTCAAAGAATCCTTTTGTCACTCTTGGAAAAAGGGGAGGCTTTATATTAAATGCAGTGATTTGATGGGTGGAAAAAAAATGCTGAAACATCTTTTGTGGTGAAAATAAAAGTGATTCTTTTTGTTTTTATATTTACTTTTTTTCACATATTAATGAGGGCAACTTTCCCAGCCACTACATTTTTTAAAAGTCTTTTTCTATTCTCACAAACCAGGGGCAGGTTGAGGAAACAAACAAGCAACCCAGAAAGTAAATCTGAAAGATGTTCGCTCCTCTTTTTAAAGCCTGAGGTGAACAATGTAAATTTGGTGTGGAAATGAAAAGACCCAGACTGTCTCTGCAGTGCTGGGGAGGTGCTGGATCACAGGGGAGGGAAGAGCTTGTGTCCTATCTACCCATCTCTGCAGTGGGTAGCACCTGTGGCAGCTTCCTACACAACTGCCTTTGGAAACACTTAACTCTCTCCGTATTCCCTGCAGGGAGCCACAGGTTGCAGCCAGACCACCCACCAGTGCTATCACACTGGTTTATCATGTGTCTGCTCCAAAGAGCTGTGAGAAGAGCCAGCCCAGCTGCTCTCCAGGCCAGTGGGGAGAAGAAACTGCATGGTCTGCATGGGACAATGACAGCAGCTGGCCCTGGGCAGCTGCGGGCTCTGCTCTGCAGTAACTTGTCCAAAAACCATCCCAGAGCTGGGTGGGAGAGAGGAGAGGAGAACAGAATCCTGTGTACTGCAAGAGGAGAGCTGAGCTGAGGTGCTGTGCATCCATAGGAAGGCACGGCTGTTGCATGAGAGGGAAGGTGACCCCTCTGATCCTCATCACACTGGGGTCAGGACAGTCCTGCAGAGCAGACCTCACTGCTTCAGGGAAGCTGCTGGACCTGGTCATGAAACATCATGTCTCCAAGCAAATTTCATTTGCTTCTGTTGGAGAATTGGTTGGCAGATCTGTGACTGTCTTTTCTTTCTCTTAAGGACTTTGGGAATGACCTTGCACTTTACTATCCGCCTGGCAGAATAGGTCTCTATCTATTACTGAACCTGAATTATATTAAACCTAATCTAGTGATCCTAATAGCCTTTTCTAACCCTAGAATTTATGAAATATATTAACCTCTGCTAGATGAAATAATATTTTTTTGAATTAATATATTGATTCTTTAATTATTTTAATAGCTAAAACTGGCAGTCTCTGACACTTTTATTCCACTTCTATCTTTTCCAGAATAAAAAAAAGTATGTGTTCAAGCTACAGAGAAAACCACCCTTAAGAATTTTTATTTCTCCCTCTTTCTCCTCACCCTCCTGGGACTCACAGCTCAGCTGGCCATGATTTTTGATAGCTATTTGATTCTATTAGCTAGCACTGCAGGCCTTCGAATCTTTGTCTGCATAAACTAGTTTCTCAGCCACTTACTTAGCTTCTCATGATTATTTTTGGGAGAAGGTGAATCGCTCCTTTCCAAAGCTGCAGCTGTTGACCAAAGCATATTGCATTAAATTTGCTTAGTACAAATCCATTACCACTGTTCTTGGCAAGGCTCTTTCCTTCTAAATCAATTATATTTGTCTTGTACAGTGAAACCATGAGGAATGAGCAGGCACATTTGCAATTCCCACAACCAGTGAAACCACCACAAGGTAAACACACACAAACGTACACAAACACACACACACACATACACACACCACTTCTTGCCAAAACAAAGGAAGCTGATCCTGAGCTGAATATAAAATCAGACTGAAAAGAATTTTAGCTTCATTAATTCTGGCCTCTTGCTTTTTGGGATTTGCCTGTATCCAACAACCCCAGATACAGATGATCCAAAGTCACTGGAAAGGCTAAGCTCATGTTTCTGAAGTCCAGAAAGAAGTTGGAAATAAGGAAAACCATGTCTGAAAACCTGGTTTTGTTGTGCTTCTGGTTTACTTTTTTTAAGCAATATTTAGAGAGCTGAATGACAGCCCAGGAATAAGTAGTCCATCTTTTGGTGTGCCTTTTTGATCTTCCCACTGTTGCAAGTGATACATTTTGGCATCCCAGGCCAAACTGATCATAGCACAACAAAAAATACTTGAGGTTTCAAAACCTGTTTTCTTTCCACATTAGAGCAAATGAAAATAAAATAGAAGTGAGTTGGAGGAGGGCTGTGAATATGTCTGAATGATCTGAAGGGATCAGGTGAAGAGAGGAAAGTGTGTGGGAGGGAAGAACACCTGGAATCCGGGACCATGTTCTGCCCTACCAAGGGCAGGTGGCCTCACATTTAGTCCTGGAGGAGAGACCCACCCCCTAGGCATGCTGATGTCTGGCCTGCTGACAAGCAGTCAGTCCACTCTGGCCTTGACCACTTTCCAAGACACAGTTTTGTGGCAACTTTTCAACAGACATAGTCACAGTTCCTGTAGTGTGTGTGATGGATGCCACTATAAAACTTTCATAGCTTGCTACCTTATTTATATTTTTTTTCCCTTTCTTGCTGTGTACTCCACCCTTCTGTGGTCCTGAGTGTTGTGCAGAACTCAGAGGTGATTTTTTTCGGAAGCCATTATAAGGACACACCACTCACTACAGGATTACAAGCACTTTCATCTCACTCTTGTTCTTGGAAACATGGTGCTTCTGTTTTTTCCCCGTTTAGTCAGTCATAACTCTCCATGGGATTGTATACACTGACAGATCTCAACCTTGATGATCATGCTATCAGGTAACACATAGTTATACATTGTTTACATATGTAATGAATTTTTTTTTTATGTTACATGAAATTACTTCAGTTACTTGTAATAAATTACTTCAGTAGGGTTGCTTAAAAAATGTTCTTCCTCCCAAGCTCTAGTTCTTCTTGTGCTGGTGACCCACCTGTGACAGAATGCTGCAGGTTCTGATTCTTTCAGACAGGAGACAGCTTTGAACTCACCTAATCTACCTTGGATTTAGCTGGTGTTAGCTGCTCTCCTGTAAGCTGGAGAGCAAAAGGAGGATGGCACTTCTCAACCAAGAGAAAGACCTGATCTTGCTTGTAAGGAGATGGACCTTCCTGCAGGGAGAGATATTCAAGAACCATCTGGACTCAACCCAGTGCCATGTGCGTTAGGATGGCCCTACTTGAGCAGGGATGTTGGACCAGATGGCCCACTGAGGTCCCTTCCAACCGCTCTGTGATTCTGTGAGTTGAGGCTGAATGCTGCGCGTGGATGCAAGGCTTCAATCCAGACTCAAGTGAAGTTTCCTTCAAATGATCTTTCCTTTCTGTTCCTGACCCAAACATCTCTTTCTACTTCCCACAGATGAATTCCCTCTACCCCCTACAGCATGCTGCCTTTTGTAGTCCTCTTCTTTGGCATCTAAATCTCCGCATCTATTTTGGGAAGAGATCTAGATGGTGAATATCAAGTGGGCAGGGGACTAAAATCTTAAACCATGCCTTGTTTGCCACTGTGGTTTTTTTTTGTCCAGTTTCCCATCCATAGCACACCAGCCTGGGCTGGGGCAGGAGAGGCACTGGTGTGAGGGAGGGCTCGCTCTGTTTGGGGCAGCTGCATTTACCCTGTTCAGCAAATTAAACCAAAGAAAATATGACCAAAAGGGTCTCATTGACATGTACCTAATTTTAACCAGCAAGCACAGCAGCAGGGTTGACTGATCTCAAATTATTTATACCACTGTTACATGGTAATCTAGAAGACTGAAGAAAATATTAGTTACAACCAGAAACAGCAGCAGGCAGATTATCTTTTGACAAACAATGATTTCATGCTTTGTTGAAGTAAAAGGGGAAAAAAAAGAGAAGTGAAAGCAGGAGGGGAAAGAATGAAAATGCCGAGTTAAGACTGAGGAAATGCTGTAAATTAACAAAATACTGATCGAAAGCATTAGTTACTGGAAGACTTGAGGAAGTCACTACTACTTAGGTGCTAGAAAACTATGTTTTTAGGGATCTGAATGACAGTTAAGCTTTTCCGGATGTCAGGTATTTCCCATGCTTGATATGTGCACAAGACAGACTGTGCCCCAGGTGAGGAAGAAAATATAGAAGCAAATGCAGAGCCACAGGGGCTGGACTGTTTTTTTTTCTTTTTTTGGCTCTAATTACCTGTTGGTGGCACATAGACCAGCAATGGGTTTACTGGAGACACAGGGCCAGACTTGGCACAAACATCATCCCTTTTCTGCCACACCTTGGCCTTGGGCTCAGGGGAGTTTGGGTCTGACAGCTCACTGAGAGGGAACAAGATGGTTGAGAAACACTTTCGAAGGCTGAAAGTTAAAACCTGACAGTGAAACTCCTGTTATTCTTGCCTGACTTGTGGTTTGCAAATGGCTTAATGTCCCATCAAGCCTTTTTCACTACAGCTCAAAATAGCACAAGCAAGTCTGTTAACAGTTTCGATAACAACAATTTTCAAAGCCTCAGCCGTGATACAATCTGAGGGACTGATCCAGAGGTAATTGAAGTGTTTCCCTGAATTGAATCTGAGCCTAAAATGGCAGAGCCAGAAAGGGAAAAATAAACTCTGCGGAAGTGAATAAAAACATACTTGAAAATGAATTCTGGAGGCAACTCAGTCCAGCTGCCGTCCTGCTACTGGCGGCTTTTCCCTCCTTTTGACAATGCGACTGCAGGCGCTGAGGGCACCAAGGCTGAGCATTATTATGGGATGAGAGGCTTTCTCAAAGCTGCATTTCCTCATCAGAGGTGAGCACCATCAGAGGCTTTCTGCTCCAGGTGCATTCCCACTGCCCTGTTACAGTGACAGGTCTGAGTGAGATGGAGCCGTGCTCAGAGAGCAGAAATATGTTTTGCACCCCTTGTAAAATTGCTGCCCCTTTGCCTGTCTGCTTGCTTAATGGGTTTTTTTCCTCTGCTATCAGAAGCAGGTATGGCAGTGAGCAAACTTTGAGATTGCTGTTAACGCACATAGATTACCTGCTTATTTTTCCCACCAGGCTCAGAAAGTTGATTAATTTTAGATGGACTAAGGCTGATTTAAAGCCTGTTGAAATCCATAATAAATCACTAAAATGAAAATATAATTTCAGTTACAATAGTGGCAAAATACCCTTTGACATCTGTAGACAGGCCAAAATTCCACTTTAAATACATAGATGCTGAACAGTTATTAGGGAAACATATTCATTAGCAGTTAAAAAAAAAAATTAAGGAGGGTGAAAAGAGATTTTGTAGAAATATGAAGCAGATGTCATTTGTTCCTGCATTTTATTTGTAGTCTTTACACAAGATGATTTCCCTTACTTGGCAGAAGAGAGAATCCCAGTGCATTTTACAACCTGGAGACTTAAGTTTGCATACCATCAGGCTGGAAGCACACAATTTTAGGATGCCATAGAAAACATTCAACACAGCTGTCAAGTTTCTGCAACTGTGCTGTGAGACCTCTGAATGTTCTTTGCTCCCAACATGGAGCAGGTTTGCAATATTGAAGATGCATTGTTTGTGAACAGGATGGGAGGTGTGTGCACGTGTGTGTGTGGGACACCTTTCTCCCATTTGCACTTTCATTTATGCAGCAGATGATGAGTCATATTATATAATTACACAGATAGAAAGCTATTTGATGTTTAATTTTGCCTAGACAAATGTTAGTTGCTTCCTAAGCAGTATTTTCTCCCTATCAGTATATTCCTAATAGCTGTGGATTTTTAATTACTGATAATTAGTATTTACATGGAGCCTTTAGCAAACAATTGCTGAAGTACTTGTAGTAATTACATATGTAAATTGTTATGAAAGAAAAATGTTTGCAGCTTGATAAAACAAAGCTGGGGAAGTAGGCAGAAGGCAGAGGTCAAGTCTTAATGTTTAAAAATGAGGCAGGGGTAGGACAAAGTTCCGTGTTCTGTCAGATGAAAAAACAATCAGGAATTTCTGTGTGACTGTTTATTGGTTTTGTTTTCTTTCCCAAAAAGGGCAGAAGTGAGGACAAGTTCTGTTGATTCTGAGTTACTGATGCTGACAGAAACAGCTGAAAAATATATATGTGATATCTTTTCTTACATGGACTTAGTGGTCCTAGAGAAGGGGTAATGGAAATAATGTCTCACTGCAGAGACACTGGCTGCGTGGTACTGTCAGAGCACAGATGGGTTTATAAAACAAGACAGAGAGGAAATAGGACTGAGGAATTTCTGCAAATCTCTTGGTTAAGAGTCCCTGTGCAATGCTGAGCTTCCAAAGTCCTTTCTCAGATTTTGGACAGGGCTGTATGTCAGAAATACCAATCACAAGCACAGTTCAGATGGATGAAGGGAGATAACAAACTTATAACTCAAGTGTAGAAAGAGATACAACCCTCTTTCTGTACTGACTGCATAATTATTGCCTATCACATCTAGTTCTTACTTCATCCCTGCCTCTAAGACTCAGGCCCACAACAGTGTGTGTGACCCCTAAATCTCTGCAAGCCTCTTGGAGCTGAGATTGCTGCTGCTACTGTGCTCTTCTGTGCTCACACAAGAAGGCTAATTTTTGTGGTTTTATTTCACGCTAGAAACGGAAATTAGGTTTCATTACTTATTACAGAGATAAAAGCTTAAGTTTTTTCTACTTGTGAATGTTTTAGGAACCTGCTGAGCTGATCAGCTCTGTCGTCTGATGAGTGCTCTGCAGCAACATGAGGAGCAGATGAATTAAAGGCTTTGTCTGCTGCTTTTTCTTTCTCTTTTTAACATCCTAAAAGTCCACCAGGGACAAGCAAATAAGAGTCCAACCCAGGTCTCCCCAGCCTCTTTTGCCTTGTCAACAACTGCCCAGGAGCAACCCACGTGACCCTCCCTAGATCATATATTCCATTAGTATAAATTATTAAAATGAAACACTTTAAAAGTGGCTACAGACCTATTCTAAATTAATCCTTTTATTCCATTATGAGATAATAAACCTTTACGTTTCTGAGAGCTCTTGTCAGACATGCTGCTTCACTCGGGAATAAATATATTCAAAGGTTGGGAGGCTCTTCCTTTATCCCACTGCATTCATATTAATCAGGCTTGCCAGCATGTAACTGCAGACAGTAATCATCAGATGTGTCTTCCCAGAGAAATTTGGTTTACAACCCTACAGGCAGCGCAGATCACATCAGGCTCAGGCCCTGGTCTTCTCTGAGGAGGTCTAAGTGCTCTGTCAGAGCAAGCTGGGCCTGCAGATGAACTGCACGTAACTTCACAAAAAATAATTTGTTGTTGCCTGATTGGTGCCTGTTACATCTGTAGTGGCAGCTGATTAATCCAAAAGGCATGCCAAACTTTCCAAATCTGTGATCAGAGGCAGGCTAATCTCTCTATGGCAAAAGCATGGCAGACAGAGACTGAGCACTGAGCTAAGCTGTGCCTCTGGCTTCCTGATGTCATGGCATTACTTTCTTCCATTGTTATACTCTGATGGCCAGTATTGACTGCTGTTGTAAACACCCAGGAAAGTGATGAACCAGCTCTGTTTCATTTTATACCTATAGGTAAAACATTTTTCAAATATTTCACACAAGTATTATTATTTGCTTTTGGGACACAGTGTAACAGCACTTACACAAGCAGGATCTTCTTAGAGTTGAAACAGGAAGATATGAATTCTAAAAAAATCTGAGTGAGTGAATTCTAGATTGGGGCCTTTAAAGTACATGTTTTCTGTGAAGTCTTGTGTTGGGAGTGTGTGCGTGCATTCTTGCTTGGAATGGACCCTGGTGGCAAGGCCCAGATACATCCCTCTCAAGCCTCCAAAGCAGTTTTTAAGCATTTTATCCTGACTGGATAGTAACCATTTTTTTCTGGAGGAGGGAGAGGCACAAGATGCTTCTGTCATCTCACCAGACTCCCACATTTAAATACCCTTGCCCATTTCTGTCATCGTTTCATGACTGCGCATCTACCAAGGGAGTAGAGAAGGAACTTGGCTGAGGGGGACTTCTTGCTTCAACCCATGGTTTGGCCTCTCACCTGAACAGGGCACCTGGACCTATCCATCCCACTTTTGGAAAAGCAAGTTTCCTCCTAGCAGTTAATTAGCTGATATAATGCAAATATGAGCAGCCTGTGCTGAGGGCAAAGCTCAACCCCTCACTGCCAGTACATGACTGGAAATGTATAAAGGAACCATCACAAAAATCAAACAAATATGCCCTTTTTAAAAGAACAGTTTTAAAGCTGCAAAATCAAAGGCTTTCAGATTTAAGCGAAGACATATTATCCACTTGCCCATACTCATATAACCTCATGCTCATTTTAAGATGATATACGCTTTCATTAGGACTCTTATTCAGAAGAAAAAATTGTGAGTGAGCAGAAATCTGACATTTCTTAATGTTTGAGTACAATCTAAATTAATTTTCTTTGGCACAGTTTTGGGTATATGCTACTGTATACAGTTATTTCAGCTTTTTTAAGCAATGAGAGACTACTACTGGTAACAATGTGCATACAGTGAGCTAATGATGGATGAAATATGAGCTGAATAATTCTTTGGTAAGTACAAAGGAGGTACAGGAAAGCTGGACCATCAGTCTCCATGTTTTCCTGGACCTTGGCTCCTGTCACCTCAGGACTATGGTGAGACATCTTTATAGTTCTGCTACTGTGCACACCTAGATGTATCGCAGCTTGGATAAGATGAAAATATGGGCACCTGCCTCCTACTCAGTTGACTGTTAGATTCTACTGAAGGTTCCTGAGTTGCCCTAAAGCTGGAACCCAAGCCATAACCAAGCTGTATCTTGTCACCCGGTGGGCTTTTGATGATGACAGCACTGATGTGCATGGACTACAGTTGTTGCTGGAGAAAATCTACCTGCATAATCATCTGCCTGCAGGCTGTGCTGTTCAATTATTTCCCTCCTACCCACCTTGTAAAATGTGTGTGCTGGGAGAAGCAAGAAGATACCTGGAAGTTTTATTTGCAGACCTGAGACAATATAGATATGCAAACCGAATACAAATTTTTTAATTTCTTCTCTCTACTTTTTTTTTCCCCCAGCCTGCAAAGGATCACCTGGCAGTCAGATCATACACCCCTCGGCTCTGCCACTGGGCCATGGCATCACACTTCACCCAAACCACTGTCTCCTGTTCTCCTGCTCTTTGTCACTGCCACCACTACAGATCTTAATGTAGCTTTGTCTTTCTGCACCAGGGATCAGTGCTGAGCCTTGGGCCAAGATTCTCAAAGCCAACTAAAGACAATGAGTGTCCTAATTTTAAAGACACTTCCAGTTTAAAGTCTGGAAGAAGAATAAAGAGAAACTCACCTCAGAAAATGCTGAGTAGAGGGTTACTCTTAGAAGAAGCAAGGGAGAAGCACCACGAGTCAATGTGCATCATGTCATCCTGATGTATAAAACAATATATTATTGATTTAAACAGAATAGATCTATTGGTCATTTTCACCCTTGTCTCAGCAGTTATTTATGGCAGTTTGTCAGCAGCTAGCAAAATAAAAGCATATGTAAACATGTAATGCTCAGTGGCTTCTTGTCAGCCTGTCATTCTAGAATGGCTGTTCATCTTACTGCACTTTACCTTTCTCTGGCAAAAGGAAAATGTTCCTGGACCTGACACCTTAAAAAAACAGTACATGAAAAGACGGAGAAAAAGTTCTCCATTCCTACAAAGTGTGCCTTGGACTCTTATTGACCTAATTTTAAGAGACTGTGATAGGTTTTTAATGTAGCACCAGATGTCAAAAGAGAGTATATAAAAAGTTTCTTCATTAGTAAGCTCTTAATTCTATTCCCTTTCAGCAGATCCCTGCTCTTTGGGCTCTCTTCATCATAAATTTTCTTCAGCCAGTCTACTCACACTGACAGTATTTCTTTTTCTCAGATTAAAGTATTGATAATCAAATCAGCATTTAGATAATAAAGCCCTTAATGTTCTCAGCAATTTTAGACAGCTGAGGCAAATTTTGCTATCATGAGCCATGATTCCTTTCTGTAGCAAACAGTATATCTGGGTTTGAATTAAAATGAGGCCTGTCTTTAGTGTAGGGTGGGAAGGGAGGAAGCCAACTAATTGATATTTCTTCCCATGGAAGGAAAACCAGGTAGTTTTTTCACCAAGAGAATTTCATTAAAAACCAAATCCAAAGGAAAACAACAACAACAACAATAAACAAACAAACAAACAAAAAAACCCCCACACCAAACCCAGAGGGAAAAAACTCTGTCTGAGAGGGTGTTAGTTGTACATTCGATCATTTTCCCTGAATGGTTTGTCTCTTGTTGTATTTATGCACAAGTGAAACTCAGATGCATGTCAGGCTATTGAAGAGTAATCAGCAGAGTAGTGCACATCCTTTATACTAAGGCCTATAAATCTCACTATGTGCCATTATTGGTGTAAATGGAACAGATGTATTGATTATTTGCACCTTTGTTCCGACTGGAATATTTACTGCAGTCCGCTGGCTGCTAGCAAAAAAATGTATGTGATAAATTGAGATTACGGTACCATCCTATCTAGCAAGCAATTGCTTCTGTAGAAAACAGAAATAACCATCATAGCTATAAACAGATTATTATGAATAAGTCAAAATTACATTTAACTCATTTTTTACTAGACTGACTATAAAAAGCTGCTCGGAGAAGAATTATTCCCAAATAGGGCTATTTTATTCCTAATAAGACAGGCATTGCCAATTAGAGTTTACTGCGATATTTTTCCTCCTTAAAAACAACCAAAAAAATTCTGAAGTGGTTTGAAACAGATTTAGGGTATGAGGATTAAGAGAGGTTTAAATAAAATGTATTAAACTAAACTTACAGTAATCTCTTTTACTAGCAGAAATACCACATATATATCTGCATAGGTATCTCTATGTGTGCAATTATACATAAAAATAAATGTTATATTTTCCCATATGTGTATGCATATCAATTATCAGGATGCTCCTCCTGTGATATACTGCATTTATATGACAAATTGGAAGCAGAACTACTGTGTAGCTGAAGGCTTCCCAACAGCATATGAAAAATTGAACTTGCAACTTCAGGTTGGAGCAGAGAATCTTGCCTCTTTTACCAAGGGAGAAACTGGGAAGATAAAGAGGTGAAGCAGTGCTGGAGGGCTATGGAGAAACTCTAATGTTATTTATCTAAGTGTATTGCTGCTTTTGTGCATGTTGAGAAAGTGAGGAAAGGAGCAGATGACTATTGCCCCTTGGCTCTTGGAACAGTGGCCCAATGGCTGCTTTGCCACCTCTGACACTGACATACCCCCAGCTCACCCCCAGCTCACAAGTTGTAGGACTTCCTACAACTAGTCCAGGTGCAGGAAATCTGTCATCTTTCATCTGTAGCAACTGCTTCTGGTATTTCTTATTCCTTACACAACTTCATACAGACCAAACACTTAAAAACAAATGTATCGCTGTGTACATTCTACTTTTCACAACTCTAAATCCTAAATTTATCTGTAGTATTCTGACTGATACCAACAGACCTTCCAGGATCAGAAATAAGACTGTAGGCAGAGGAGGTTCCTAACAATGAAACATAAACTGCTTATACTTGGCCTTGGGAGGATGCGTAGGTGGTCATGGTCAGAGCAGCAAGTGTTGTGTACAAAGGAAGTCTGGCTGTACTGCAGAAAAGGAGAAGTAAATAAACCTTACTAAACTAATACAACAAAATCAAGGTTGTTTTTCCCGATGAAGCCATAGATTTGCCAAAGCCTGGTTCTTGGGAAGAGGCAGAGGGGACAGGTATTCTCCATCCCACGACAGTGAACTGTAACTGATGACACGTTGCATTCCTGTCTGTGTGCAAGTAACCCAAACGAACCTGGCATATGTGTGATTACACCAGGTGATCACCAGCAGCACCTGTAGTGCTGATATTTTGAGAGAGAGAATAGAAAATGACCCATGTTAATCTACTCTTAATACTGGGTCATATTTTCCACATGGATTTTGAAAGAATCTAAAAGGAACATGTCAAATTGAAATGGGATTAAAATGCACATTGATTTTGTCAAACAGTAGTTCATGCCAGACTAGCCAATTACTTTCTCTAGTAAAAGTATATTGTATATCTTTTCTATTTTGAATCAAGGAAGGATATTTGGTGCACCATGTGGGAACTATGATTAATGGGCATGATGGGGATTCACGGAAAAAAAAATAATAGGACTTGGCTTTCAGGAAGAGGGCAACAGAGAGGGTTAAAGGGGAAATATAAGGCTAAAGAAGGGTCATTAGCAGAGTTCCTCAAGGATAAGGTCTGGCACTAATTCTGCTCACTATTTTCATTAATGAGCTTGGCAGGACTATTAGGAAATTAGCTAATATCAAATGCAACTTACTGATGCCAAGGTGCTGGGAGGCACTGTTAGTGGAGAGAAGAAGTGAACTGGCACACAGAAACTGGACTGACCTCAGAATTACATTCAGGGCTTAAATCAAGACTGTGTGAGGGAATAGTAATTCTGCTCTAATTAGGAGCTCATAATTTGGAAATGACTGCGGGGCAAAAAAAAAAGACTGCAGAATACTACAATCATGCAGCAGTAGGGTGGCAAAATTCACACTAAAAATATAAGGGCAGCAGGGAGAGGGAAGCACAAGCAAAGCTCTTGTACCTCACCTGAGTACATTATATGGTCACCATAAGGAGAGACAATTTCTGACTGCTATAAGGACAGGGAAGAGCAAACAGCGGGGCAGGGAAAAGCAGCATCTACTTCATAAGAGGAGACCAAAACACCTGGATTGTTCAGCCTAGTGACACAAAGAATGGTGGCGGCTGCTGTGCAGATGCATTTATGGGCTCAGCATGAGGAGGGAAAACTTCTTTTCAAGGTGAAGGACCCTCTTGATATAAGCCATATGGAACACACTTTGGAATAAGAAGACAGCATCTGACCAACTCAGCAAACAGATTCTGAAATAGTTTCCTGATTACAGCGAGAGGACTGAGAAAATCTAAGGTTTTGAAGGGATCACACAGAGTGGCATAGGTGGGGACTGCATCCCTGAGGACCCTTTCAGTCTGGTGTGCCTGTTATGTCTGTGCTCTGCCAGGTCTGTATATAAAAACAATGTATTGCTTTCCAGGAGTCATCCTTCAGGAATACCATATTTGATGTCACAAATCAACAAAATACTTACCTTGGGAATCATTTTAAGCCAAGAGCTGGGTCTGCTTCCAAGTTTTTCAATGAAAAAAGGTCTTCAAAGACTTGAAAATGTATCTTGGAGAGAACAAGGGAAGAACACCCTTGTCAGCTATATGGTACCTTTTCTCCAAGCTCCTGTCATGTTCAGATTGCTAATAGAAGCAATGAACACAGGCTTCCTGCATTGAATCTAATCCCTCTTCTCTGCTAAGACAGAAGGGTATACCAGCTTTGAAACTCTTCTAACTGCTTTGAAAACTAGCTCTTTTTTTTTATTATTTTTTTTTTAAGCTGCCTTGAAATAGAGGAATTCTGCTGCAGCACTTAGTCTTTCCCCATGGAAGGCAGTTAAAATGGGAACTGTTCACTCCATGAGCAGTTGGGGAGTTTGAAGTTATTTGTTTGCAGTTGTGTGCACATCAAAAATCAAATAAAAGGGATTCTTTCCACCGGCTCATAACTGTAAACTCTCTGAACATTGGCGTCTGCTTTGGTTCTCTAGCAGTAACAACTATAAATATTGCAAGTGTCTCTTTTAGACATACATTGATGGCTCAGTAGACATAGGCTGATGGCATACAACTTGGCTCAATAAAAGGTAAAGACTACACGCCAGTATATATATTTGGTGTACTGTCCAGGAATAAAACCAGAAAAGTGCCAGACACACAAAGAATGCCAGGATGCTGCTAATACCACTTGTCCAAAGCAAAACAACTGCTAAGAACTGTGATAAATCCAGGCAGAAGTAATAGAAATATTATCTATTCCCTACCAGCCAGAAATCTCAATATGCATGAGCTAACAATGTGAAAAATGTAAACTCCATTATCAGTCACATTCAGAAATTATTATGATCCTCTTTCCATCAACTGTACAGCCAGCCAAGTTCTGACAGCTCTGGCTAGTTTGCAGACTGCATCACTCATCATAATTATACATCTCTTAGTAAACAGAAAGATATGCTATAGGCGAGGCTGGTAGCCTATTAATGTTGCCTGGCACTTCCTCTTGTTAGACCCTGTGTTAGGATACTCACAACTTGCCAATGTTTAATCTTTCCTGCTGAAAACTTCCAGGCCCCAAGTTTCACATACAGACAGTGTTCGGGGGGGGGGGGGAAGAAAGAGTCTTTGGATGTCAATTTTCAGCAGCACTCGCAAAGATTCAGCTTCCCCACTTACACTGGAGCCAGAGCTCTGCAATGGGCAGGGAGTGGGAATGATGAGGTTATGAGGGGAGATTGGGAAGGATTGAAGTCTGCCCCATAACATTCTGTGCTCCCTATTGCTGTCCCTGTTCCCTCATCTTTGTGCTATGCGGAAGGACTGTCAGGATCAGTAGTCTGATGGTTAAACATGACTTTGAGATGCTAAGATTTAGGGGAATGCAGGAAAGGAGGGAATAATTAGGGTTAGAGCAGAAGGGGTGTCTAGTGTTAGTCCTCATCATGGCCAGGAGTGACCCACAGCAGAGTCACACGTAATTAATTCAGACACAATGGGAAAGAGCTGGGTGGCTGTGCAACCTCTCCTTTCCCATCAGCACCATAGAGGAGCCCAGCCTGAGCATGATGATTGGAATTATCAGAAAAGACTTTGCTACCTTGATTCAGGAAGCTCTTCTGTTGGCTTGTGTTGAAATGACCACAGCCTTCCAGTCTGAACTCTAAGCAAAGCAAAGGAGTGAAAACTCACTGAGGTCTGCAGGCTGTTAAAAGCGTGCCCTGCATTTAATACTTTCTGTTTCCTTCTCTTTTGGATCCTGAGCATTACTGTTCTATCATAATAAATGTTTGTATGATCCTATAAATATTGATCTGGAAGGAAGCTGATAAAAATGAAGCATTGTTATGAGCATGTCGTGGGGGTTTCAGAGTGAATGTATTGACTGATGTACTTCATAGATTCAAATTACTGATATTCACTGGTTAGTTTTCAGGGGTTTGGAATCATATCTTTGAAGCATAACAAATCAATTTGATACATAAAAGACTTCTAGGGAAAAAAATCACAAGGATATGTTGAACAAAACACATAAACCCATGTAAAATTTTTCAGAATCAGAGTTATATTTAGGATAGACAATAATACAACATGTCTGATCTTGAGACCATCATGTCTCTGTATTGAAAACTAGCTGTATTTTAACTTTATCTGACCAAGTACTTGATAAGATATTCCATGAAAAGGGAGAAAATTTCTTGACGAGAAAGCAAGTGAAAAAGAGAAGTAAGAGTTCTAAAGAAATATTGAAAGAAAGCTGGGAAAAACAGCAGACATAGCACAGTGCTGGGAAAGATGGAAATAACTGAGAATGGGCTTGACCCAAACTCCTTGAGTGCTTTTCTTGGAATTTATACTGAAAACAAGCAAAATAATTTCATAGAGTTGGTCTCCAGCAGTTCTGACTGATCATTTGTACCTACAAAGAAAACAGACATTAATTTGCTTTTTTTATTGACAATAAATTTCAGGCTCAGTGTTTGAAAACGAAAAGTCATGGCTGCAAAAAGCAAGATTGTGCTCAGCTAAAAAAATTGCAATAATGAATGCACTTGAACAAGTCTGTTACATCCTCTGGTTCAGAAGAGTATAAATTACAATAAGTAATTTGGCACTGTCCCGTGATTTTCAGAGACCTGGATCATCTATTTAAAGGCACGCAGTCCTCATTAAGAAAATTCACTTTGCAAGACTTTCTGCTGAATGATATCTCTGTCTCTGGGAATACCTGAGTTACCATCAGTGTGTGTCCTTTGGGGTGGAGTGAGTAGGAGTAGTGCGAATTAACTACTTGGCCCTTTTTAATTTTGAGTACTGTGCAGCCATTATCTTGAATGGGAGAGCCCTTGGGGCTTCCTTGAAGCCAGGTTTTCACCACTTTCAATGCTGAATAAAAATACTACTTTGCAATAAGGAAATGCCTTCTGGACTTCAGGCTTATATCACAATTCTGACAAACTGTCAGGACAGTAAAAGGGCTGGAATTTTGTTTCAGGGATATGACAGTTGCAGTGTTTACTTGGTTTTGCCAATATCCTTCAGTTGTATGAGAAAAATGTCCAGGGACATTGTCTTGGTCAGTACATAAACAAAGCACATCTAACCTATATGCTAAGAACAGTCTCTGCTCCAATTTTAAATAAACAGAGCAGGTGCCAAATAGGAAAAAGGGGTGTTGCTTACAGAAAAAAAAGGCAGTGTTTCTCTGAGTGGTTGTAAATTCTCCAGCAGCTATTGCCATGCTATAAGGGGCAGCCTGGGTAGGTGTGTCTGGGCACACACAGGCTGTCTGTATTTGCAATACAGTTATCTCACCTCCAGTCTCTCTGTCTCTTTTTAGTTCTTGCTATATTTATTATAGGAAGAGCAAGGACTGCCTGTCTTGTTTGCTTTCTGGTGGGATTATGGAGCCTTTCTCAGGTCCTTTCTTTGCCAACTGAGAGACTGGCCCCTTACTAGGAATCCTGCCCCATCTTTGCCTTGCTCCCCTACCAGCAAAGCATCAAAACATCTTCTAACAGTGCTGCATTATGCACGTTTTGCAAGCTCATTATTTATATTTTATGAGTTCTAATTAAATTTCAACTAAAACAATTAAAATATTCTTTCTTCTTGAAATGTAAGGAAAAAAATGTTAAAGAGCATCTATTCTTAAAACTGGATAGAGAATCAGTCCCTTCTTCCATCATCCTTCCCTTACTCTTGTATCTGAAAAGAGAATACCAGCTTACTAACTTGTAGATAAAGGTAACTTGGGCAATATATTGTCAGCATGTGTATAGCTTTACTTTTATCCGTGCAGCTCTGTAGCAGGTCAGCACAGATCACTTTCCTACTGATGCCTAGAGAGATTCACGTAATTAAATCATTCATGCAATTGGTTCTTCTCTCTTGACAAAGCTCTCTTTGAATACGTTAATGGCATTCATTGAGGACAAAGCTAAAGAATCTATGAGGTGTGACATATGTTGATGGATGTCTCAGAAATCTCCCGTACTCACATTTGAAAGCATGTTTTCACCCAGTGCAATGTTTACATTTAACACAGCTTGTTTTCTGCTATCTAAAATAGTAACATGAAGTATAAATAATATTATAGTATTTGCAACAAGAACGAAAATTAAAAAAATAGCACAGAGTGTAAAAGTTGGTGGATATGGTTTACGAACGGAGTAATCAGAATAAATGGGTAATGTTATGAAAGCCTCATTACTTGGCATCTTTAAAACTACATTAGTTAAAACCATAAAAATATTCCTGTTGGAAATGTTTCTGCCCTAGTGGAGAGATGAACTAGCTGACCTAAGAGTAGTTTTGATCTCTATCTTCCACAGTTATACAAAAATGGCATAACTCATTTATATGTTTTCTCTTCCTGATGAGTATATCCGCTTTCCTTCAGCCACAGGAAGCCCAAATCAGGTGGTTTTCTTAACTTTTTAATTAACTATCATGGAACTTGGAGGCAAACCAACTCCAGCTGATATGAAAGGTAGAAACTGTGGCAAGGAAAAGAGAAAGATTAGCTATTTAAATGACAATAGAAAACGACAAAGAGGGATGCTGACAGGACTATGACTTGATTAAGATGGAGCTTTTCATTAATTTTCATAGAGTAACTCTAATTGTTACAAAAACTATATTCAGCACTTTTCCATCATTTTAATTCCAATTCAAGTGAATTTAATTTAATTTACTCAATGACTAATTTTTGGGCCTTGAACACATTAATGAGTAGACCAGTTTTTCCAAAGGGAAAAGAGGTTCTAGCCTCTGAGACATGGACTGACATTTATTTGTATGTTTGAAAGCTTTTGCACATATGTTACATGTATAATTTCATTCGTTTCTATACATTGACAACATATACAACTCTGGATGCCTGTTTAGGTCAAAATTATTAGAAAATATTATAATACTAATTTTGTGTTATCAATTCCTATTGGTGTTCATTGTTTCCCCAGCCAAACCTCGGAGAAATAACAGCAACTACCAAATTCTCTGCAGAGCTTAAGTAAGTCTGTCAGACAATGTCACATTCCTAAATTGCTTCATGAAGTGCCAGTATGAATCTTGTTAGAAATTAAACTTGAACTGCTAAGTTAAATTTGTAGAAATTTAGACATCTATTCTTAAGAGTTCAGTTAATCTGAGCATAATAAAACATCGTGTAAAAGTCTCTCTGAGGGATTACAGCCATTTCTTTAAGGTTGGGGATTCCTGAGACTGGTCCCTAACTAAACCTTATTTTGAAGGGAGAAGCACACTTTCTTACTGTACTATCTCTCCAAAATGAAGCGAATTTGAAGAAAGTCACATCTTTGGCTGACAAAAGATGCATGTTCTTTTGCTGACTTCCTTTGCTAAGCTGCCCCACCTGGTTATCTACATCTGAATATAAAATACTGCAGAAGGAGGAGAGCCCCTTTCCCCATCCCAGCAGTGGCAGACTTCTGATTATTTTTCTTCATGTTATGCAGAATACCTCAGTAGGGTTATTCTAGAAACTGAGCTTTATTTCTCTAATACTTCCTGTGAATAAGGCAGTGGGAAGAAATAAAGACACAGTGTGTTCTACCATTGTAATTTTAGTGCATATGAATCATCAAATTTTTATTTTCAGTGAATAACCTGTCCAGGGTTTTATGTTAGAAGTTAATGGGAGTGTTGGGTAGAGAATAGATTCCTAGCTAAATATATTCTCTCTATATTCAGAAGAATTTTTCCGTAAGAAAATTGAAGTATCTGTAACTTTTCAGCATACCATTTTCCAAGTATTCTTTCACAGAGTATTGACCTAAAAATCGGTTGCCACAAATATCTGATAATGAGAGTTTGAACTGTTTGTTCCAATAGGTCACATAATTTGTATCATATTGATTCCACACGTGGATTGAAGGAGCACTTGCGAGGAACATAATTTTAATGCACAAAGGATCTTAATCTCTGAGGAAGGATAGGAAGTAAAACAGAGCTTGGGAACGGTACCTCACTTACTATCTTTTCTTATTTGGTTTGTGCAACGGGAAATAAAAACTAGATGATGTAGGGACTTATTGGCTGATAAGCACTGACATGAAATTTGAGTCCTTTATATTCCCTTATTATATATGTATATTCAATTCTCTTATATCACTTGCCTATGGCAAGTAATTACACATGTATGTGTGCATATAATTTTGCTATGCATAGATTTGCCATTGTCTGGACTTTGCTGAAGGATACCAGAAACTATATTATGAAGAGATGCTAATCATCACAGTTCCCTTCGCCAAAAATGCACTGAGATCAGTACTGCATTCTGTGGGCTGCAGATTTCTTTTACCACTGTGAACACAAATTGCTTGTCTCTGTTCTGGCTTCTCTGCTAGGGAGCCCAGTCAACCTCTTGTTTGGCTCATTTCCTCCTCCATTCAGGACAGGAGTAGCTTTATGGTACTTGTAGTGCTTTTCCAGGACCAGACCCACAGTCACAACGCAATAGGAAATTAGGGTGAACATTGGCTGGGTTCACTTTATGAGAAGAGGAACAAGCTGGGTGTTAACATGGTGAACTCCAAGAACGGAGAGCTTTTAGCTCACATGTGGTTTGGTGTTTAAATCACCTGTGGGAGCTCAGGAGGCATTAACAGTGAACTGGGATCTCCCACTTTAAAGCCTTCCCAAATGCTACCTGCCCAGGAAGGGGACAGAGGGTATTGCCCATGCTAAGACCATTAATGTCCCATAGCTGCAGGAACTGAAGGAGTTTCCTTGCAAAGCTGTGAGGGTTTGCAGCACTGAAAGTAGTGTCCCTGGCACTGACAGCAACCTTGCATCTGCTGGACTAATACTTCTCATTTGCCGTGTGGACTCTCTTTGTGAGGGTTCCTGTGTGAGCAGAGCTTTAACAGTGGTATGCCTTCAGAAAGCAGCCGAGACAAAGAAAATGTCTATTAAACCTAAAGCAAATCCCCACATAAACATTATGGGCTTGTTTCAGGAGTAATTTCTGGGTGCTTCTTTTCTTTCCCCAGAAATTTTGAAATGGTCATTTTGGTCAGGCAAAGAGTGGAAAAAATAAACAGGTAACACTTTGGACAGGCCTTGCCTGTTAAGAGAATGCACTGCCAGTTTTTGGCTGCTCCTTTCCTCATCCTCTTAGAGCTGCAAATTGCACCTCATTTTACAATCTCTACTGTGATGTGAAAGAGATATTAGACATTGTTGCTCAGAAAAGGCTGGGGATAAAGTGGCCTTTGCCTGCACCTTTCTGCCTACAGCATTTTAAGACATCTCAGGGAAAAGCATGGTGGGTATTATTTAGTCTCATTTTCTCAAGGCCACTTAAACACTGTTTTGAAGGGGATGATGGACACAATGACACCCAGAATCCTATTTTAAGGTATCCATTAGTGCCCTGGAATGTGTGGAGTGAGCAATGTCTGGATTCCCCTGCAGCCTGGGCTCCCTGGCTGTATGAAGCACAGCTTGGTTCCTACCTTGCCTGCTTGACAGCGCCCCAAATAATTCATTGAACTCAAGGAACACAGCAGGCAGATTACAATGCAGCAGCGGGAACAGGGGTCCCAAATGGCCGTGCTCAGACTGAGATACTTTTTAGAAATTACAGTAAATGGTGACTCTCAGGCACTGGATGATGAGGAGTGGAGGGGGGACCTAGGTGAATGTGACACTGACACATGACCAGCTACTTATTTTTAATATTTTCTGCTGTGCTGAAATCACTTTCTTCTGTAAAGCTACTTGAATGGATTGATTTACTTGTACGGAACAGAGCATAATTGCTTGCAGCGCATAATGTGCATTCAGACAGGTAAAACAAGCAATATAACACAATGGGTGCCTTAATGAGATGTCCAAGTCACGCATTTGGACACTCAAATTGGCACTTAGGTGCATAAAATTGACATTTACATGTCTAAGTGGCAATTTGGAGCATCCAGATTAGGGATTAAGTTTCCCCCGTTTGAAAACTGAAACCTTGTCTCTTTACTCTTCACATTGTTATCTGCTGGCTACAGAGCTCCAGTCAGCACAGAGTACTGGAGGATTAAATGAATGAACACATGCAAAGTTGTACATTATTACAGCAAGGGATGCAATTCTTGTTTGTGATCTTGACTAGCTGGATGAAGAGGATACACACTATTTTAGGCACCTCCAATATAAGCTAAATATAACTAACTGGGGAATGTTGTGACTAAAGAAGTGGAGAAATGGTGCTTGCGTGGGTGTGCCTTCCTACACTGCCTATATTTGACAAGTTGAAATGCTGCTTCAGTGTTCAAGTTAAAACAGTAGTGATACAGTCCTGCTCACAGCACTGAAAAATGTGTTTCTCCGAGGAAGAGGACATCTTCTTTTCATTATGGGACTGCTAGATAGGATCAGCATTGTTAAGCCTCCTTACTGCACCCAAGCAGTAAATTCTTGGTTTTATGGCTGTCATGTGAAGATCAGGCTCCACAACACAATGCAACTCCCGACCCACCAGTGTCATCTGCATCAGGCCAGGGGGTTGTTTAAACTGTTTTCAAGGAAGCAGAAGAAAGCATGATTGAGATTAGGAATATGTTTGATAAGCTTGAGAAAGCAAGTGACAGAGCGGCAGGCAGAGGCTCACCCACGGATTAATGCCCTTAAATTAAATGATAAAATATGCCTGGAATAAATAGAATTCTCACTGGGAACTTCTCCAAGCTCAAGCCCATATGTTACTGGCTAATCATTTCGCACCTTCGTCTGCCAGAGTAATTAGACAAAAGTGAAGCAGTACTCTGGTTTTTTTTCTTGCTACTGTTTCATAATACCAGCTAAGAAATTGTGGGTTATTTTAAGATTACCCCAAATATAGAGGCACAATGAGAAAAGCTCTTTGGTAAACTGGTAATTGGTTTTACTCACCAGTTACAAACAGCACAATACTTTTTGTTAGGGGTGTTTCATTTGGTCTCTAACAGGGAAGAAAAATTTCAAAAATATATAATATATACCTATAATAAAATTTAGGTCCTGTTGCAAAGGAAACAATAGATTTTTCTTGTGTCATATGGACTCAAAGTCAGTGTAATTCCATTGAAGTTACATCAGTGTAAAATTGGAGAAGAAAATTTAGTTCAAAGGGCTCACTGGGAATTGAATAGATATTTTCATCCATACTTTTGGTAAGCAGTGCTTTTAACCAGTAGGTTCTCATCTACATTAAATACAGGAATGTATCTAACCAGCAACTATACTTCTATTGCTGCCTTGGGCTTTTCAGCAAAACAGAGAAGCCTGTAGACTGAAGTGCACAAAATGATTGTGGACTTGTCCATTTCAGAGATTGGATAAGACTTTAGTTTTTTTTTTTAAGATGAAAGAAAATTCCTTCCTTATATCAGAAGCTGAAAAAAAATCCTTGAGAAGTTTGGAAAGGGTAAAAGAATTTACTGGCTTTATCTAAACTCCCCACACTGGAAACCTAAGGCAGACTCAGGCATCTCTTAGGTTATGTAAGTCCAAGAAATCGATGAGCAGTTCAGACTGGCTTCTGGACTCCAGCTCATTACAGTTAGTGGTGAGAAGGAGGAGTTGCAATTGCCTCACAGGGACCATTCCTGACCTGAAGTTCAACAACCACATCCTCGCTCCTGAAAGGGTAGGGCTAAATAAAGTCTCCATCCTTTATCCATCTGGAGCTTAGACAACATATAAATTCAGAGTCTGGCTAAGGTGTCATTATCTGAATAATTTGGAATTTTTGTTAATTTTCTTTATCTTGTGTACATTCAATATCAGCTTTCTTCACCAAATAGCTGCATCCAAGTGGATACACAGTAGTGTAGTAGTAGTGTAGTAGCTGGACACACAGTGGACCAACAAGCAAAACACTCTACAGACCTGCTCTGAAGAAGGTCAGGCACTTCCCTCCTCGGTATGGAAAGGGAAATAGGCTGACTTATCTTTGGCCACAGAATATCTCTTTGAAGGCTGAATTAAAAGTCAAATATGGGGTAGGCTCCATGGATGGCAATAGCATTCTTGGCTTTGTTTGTGGACAAAGTTAACGTTTTGGGCTGAATGCGTAAATGCAAAAAGCAGTTAGCACAGCTGCATCCTCAAGGGATTTTGAGGGTAGAAAATGAAGGAAAAAAATGAACTGTGTCTGAGACATAATGGGAAAGCTTTGGAGCAGGAGTTTTGGCAGCCAAGAGCTGACATAGTTCTACTGTGAGGTCACATGAGGAAGGATTATGACGTCTGCACATATCAACCCATCACACCATTTGTATTTTAATCACATATGGGACAACAATAGATGGTAAAAAATCAGCAGTGTGTTGCATGCTTTATTTGTATTGTCTGGAGATGTTAGATAGGAAAAGGGACAAGTCTCTCAGAAAATACTCACCATCTGATTTCTGAAGCTGGAATGCCGCAGTTCATAAAAAGTCCATAGCTTATGCATATTTTAAACTCTTATTCTAATTGCAGTAAAGTTGGTGCATTAGTACATTGTCTTACATTACAAGCAAGAGTAATTTGAGCAAGCTGAACACGTGTCAGTTGTTCTGAATCCTGGAGTGTGCTAGAAAGTTGAAACTGAGTATCCGTTCATTAACATTCAGAAGTAATAACAGTAATGAAAAACTATAACTTACTGGGAAAAAAAAAGAGCAACAATTGCAAAACAAAACATTATTCGATTATCTCATTTGCAAACAATAAATGTCAACAGCATCCCAGAGCCTTGTCAAAAGCCCCTTAGAGAATGCAAATGTAGCCTTTATCTTCCCCTGCCCTTTATTAAAACAACTGTATAGACTTTGCTGATAAACAAGACAATTAAATGTAAATGATGTCATCTCCTGGCATTCATTCACTTTAATGAGTCTAGCCAATCACCCAGAGTAAATAGTAATAGCTGCAAAACAGTAATATTCAAAATCGTATTAGCAGAAAACAAAAAGAAAAGGGTGACCTTTGTTTTAACTAATGATGCTGTATGTAAAAGTTCTGACTAAATTTAAACATCAGTGTTTATTGTAGAAGCCCTAATGAGGTGACCATTTGTGATGGTTGGTGATGGGTTTAGAGGTGAACAAGTAGCTTGCCTAGAAAGAAGCAAGCCAGGAAGGCAAATCTGCTTCACATTAAATCAGTTCTCCTCATCTCTGTTCCTTCTCCCTTTGATGGATTTACTCTCTTACCACTGCCATAAAAGGGCATGTTCAATCTTGGACGATTTTCTGCTGAATAGTTAGTAACAGTGGAGTTCAATACCCTTCCTCTTATCCTCAAGCTGCCTCTCCCATCCCAGGCATTGTTATCTCCTTAATGCATTTTCCTGTACATTTCCAGATATTCTTTTTTGGATTATGGAAATAAGGTACTGACTTCTCACCTTGTTCTTCCTGTATATTACTTTACTCCATAGAGCACCCTACTCTGAATGAGCATTTGATGTGGGATACATGGGTTCTTATAATACTCAGTAAAGAATGCTGAGTATTTAACAGACATTAAACTAATTCAGCACCTCCACATTTGCCCTACACCTACAAAATAAAATAAAAGACTCTTGAGAAATGAGTCACTGAGAGAAATTAAATGTTGTTATTTTGTGATTTTTCTCTGTAAGTTTAGTCTATATTACTTAGCTGGTCCTGCCATTGAATGTGTAGGGCATCTTCAAAGAGGAAATCTAGATGGAGATTTTCCACTCGAAAGCACTTACAGGTTTTAAGAAAACAGTTCCTGTATCAAGAGAACTGAAAACAAATTTCCCTTTAAAACAATTGCATGTAACTTTGCAAAAGATACTACAATGGAAAAGGAAGAATCCTTTACTGAATGATTAGCTGAGATGGGTGGTCAGCATCCTCATCAGGGACAAAAACACAGCTGCTAAAGCCAACAAAGTTACAGTGATTGATTGAGCTGAGTGTTGGGATCTGTGCTTTAAGTCAGACTGACTCAAGAATTTGAAGGCAAAAGCTCTTGCTTTGCCTTTTTTCCACCGATTAGTTTGACATACTGATGTATGGTGACACCAAACTCCATCCACAGGGTGGTGGCACCAAAAATTAAGTGGGAGTTTGATGGCAGTTTATTCTCATGCTCATACACACCCCAAGTGCACAGTAGTTGAAACCTCATGATATTTAAGTGCTTTTGCTTAGGACTGCAAGTGGGGCAAAAATGGTTCAGGGGTATTTAGGGTTCCATACATTCAGTGTTCTGCTGTGATCCAGACTTCAGTGTGGCCTCAGCCACGTTAATTCCCCTTTCTTGGGCTTTGTCCTAGTTTATGGTGTAATGATAGCAGCATTCATGGCTGATCAGTACTCAGGTAAGGGACTAAATGGTACCACTGGTGCAGCAGAGGTACCAGACAGCTTCTCTGCTTGTTTCCTTCTTTGGTAGGAAAGAGGGGACCTATAAAAGAGAGTAGGAATTGAAAAGAGTTTGTGGTGTTGTGTCTTCAGTGCTAGCAAAGTGCCAAAACCTCAGGAGACATTTAGTTCCCCTGAATCAGTCCTCTGGCCACATGAGTGTCAGTGTGAGGATGGGGTTACCAGGCTCTGCTGTGTGGGCTAAGAGTTACGAAGCACTTTCCTTCAGTCAGAGATTTTGATTTGATTTCTTTTTGCTTTTTTTTTCCTTCCTGACATGTGTGCTCTGTAGATACATGAAAAGCATGTAATTTATTGCATGCATGACAGTTGATTATCTAATTCATAATCTCTTGCAATTGCTATCGGACTGTACTCAGCCTGTGGACAGTGGGTGACTTTGTTATTTAAGTTGAAGAGAGAGAAAAGGGAGGAATTCAATATCACCACTGTCCAGGGCTGCCAACGCTCAGCCTTCTTCATGTTTGTTACTGTAGTGGGGGTAAACTTAAGTATATAGCCTACATACATTATGTGCATATATGTATATTATATTGATGCACAAGTAAATAAAATACTTAAATATATTCATAGATAGTTATATACATATGTATCTAAAAAATTCTGAGACCTGGGTACCACATCTTTCCTACCATTGCTGGAGACACTTGTCACTATCAGAGAAACCCTAATGTGATTTCAGCTGTGCTGTAGCACTGAGCTTTGATTCCCGAGCAGATCCCCCGCAGGGTCAGAGACTGACATCAATGTGTGAAAATCCTCCGTTATTGTTCCTGAGCGTGCAACAAGGATCAGGCCTAAATCTTTCTAAAGGTGAATTGTAGATAAATGTGAAACCTGGAGCTGTCATTTAAGTCTTTTTGTCTCTAGAATAATCATCTCTTCTAGAAACAGGACTCTGGGTAGAGTTTGCAATCATTTCCTTGTAGCCGTTGATCTGTTCCGTTATTTTACAGGAAGTAAATTTTCTTCTCAGTGGGTGAACTGCATGACAAACCATAGGCAAACTTCTGAAAAACTGCAAACACTTACACTTTACTGCAAATGTAACCATAACAATTCAAAGTACTAATTTTCTACCTCATATAATATGTGTAAGTATGCCTTAGTAACACTCACGGGAAACATAATTTAACAGAGCCTCCGTCTTCCTTACCTCAAGATGGGAAATTTCTGTCACATATTTAACAGAAGGCCGACTGTCTGAGCTTCCCATGTGTTTATCTGCTTGGGTTTTTCAGGAACATCTTGAGGGGGGATTTGTTTTTCTTTAACCCTTCCCTAGCAATGTGTCAGCTTCACTCAGCTAAAGAAAATATTATATCTTGGCTCCCCATCTCTCCTGGGTTAAAAAGAAAGAGAGGGATGAGAAAATATGAGCTGAGTGATCACAAAAGAAGATCTGAAAATGAGTTCTTTATCAACAGGAGAGAAGCTTATCCCACATCAGGGACCACTCAGCACACCACAAAGAATCCACAGTTGGGTGTCTCCTTCCCTGTTCTAGCTAACATCTATATTATTCATGCTTGTATTGTACCTGATTCCAGGTTCACACATATAGGAACATAAAGAATCTACTCTAAGGAGCTTTTGTTTTTAAAATGAGAAACATGAAGCATGAGAGAAAGGAGTTACTTCTATTGTAATTTATAGCTGACTATGTAAAACAGAGATTGACTACTGGCATTTCGGATTGTCAGTGGTTTTTGTCTTTAAAATAACTAGCAGGTCTTAAACAAATAATTTGTGACCTAATTTGGATTCAAAAGAAAGAATAAAACTCAGTTGTCTAATTCTTGTTCTACTCAGAGAGTGAAGTCTGCATCACAGCACACCAAATTTTTGTGTTCCTGAGTCCAAGAGCTGATGTCCTAGTTACACACAGCCAACAGTGCTCAAGAAAGGTGAAGTCTGTGGAAAAAGATGATGTCTCCTTTTATAAAGTCAAGTAAGAGGCATTTAAAGATAAAATCCAGAAGAACAGGCAAGTTGGGAAGTCAGCAAGTCCAAACTCTGCCTGGGAGCCTGTCTTTATCAATGAACTATAGCAGATGTTCAGAGAGGTATGTATGAATGACACAGGTATGCATGTTCCTAATGCAGTCATCTAGTCCACGGTGTCCATCAGGTCAGAGGTGGTATCTCTTTGCTCAGTACTTCTTAATAGATGAACTTGTCTTAATGTATTTTAAATCCATACAAACTTTTACCAGCCACAACAGTCTGTGTCAATGAATGTCATGGTCTATTCCATGGGTGAGAGAGGACCTCCATCAGTCTGTTTTGCATCCATGTGGTAATTTCATCTGGTGATGGACAAAAAAAAAACCCAGTGATTGGGTTTTTTCCCTATTTACCTTCTCCTTACCTGTCATGAACTTTCATGCGTCCTCACTGACCAGTAAAAAATGTCTCAAATACAGTGTTTCTACAGGATTTGCATGTGTACAGATAGGCATTAATTCAGTATCTATGTAAAGCTGGGATGTATAACCCAGTCCTGTTAGGTGCCAAGTTGGTTATTTTTGGCAGAAGATATGGAATCTTTGTCTTTTTCAGATATTTTTTGAATATGACATTCGAATCCACTTCTCCTATCATGATGAGATGCTCAAAACACCACACTCTAGATAGCTCTGAAGAAGATCAAGCCTTTCCTTTTACTAATAAAACTGTGAAGGAGAGGAGGTGGGGCAGCAGCTTTGTCCTGCTTTATATGACAGTGACTTACTGTACAGTATGAAGTTAAGGAATGAATAAGGAAGGCAGAGAGAACGAAGTGAGATTACAGCATACAGCTGGGAGGTGGGACCTGGTCTCTGCTCCACTGATGTGTCTGTATTTCCCCCCCAAAAGGTCTTTCAGCAGGCACTAGGGAATTTAAAGGAGAATAACTCTCTGCAGGTAGTGGGGTCTAGGCAGGAATTTTGAGAACTGTCCTTTTTGGAATCTAAATCTTCTTAAGTTTTGCTAAGAGCACTGAAGTATCATCATGGCCCACAGCCTGAATCTTGGGGTGTGTCAATTCCCAGGGAAACCTGAGCTCCGCCAGTGCTGTGGTGGTTTAGAGGTGACAGGATGCAACTGCGGGCCCGGCAGCTTCTGTGGTCCCGAGTGTTCCTGCTGAAGCAGCCAGGCACCAGCTGTCCACAAAGACTTTAACCTTGTGATCAGAGCTGGCAGTCAAGACATAAAAATTCCAAATTGTAATCCCTTAGCACGTGAGCTGCTAGAGTACTACTGCAAACTTTATAAGAGGAAGGGCTTCACAATACATTGACTCCCTGAGTTTGACCTTCATTAATTACACTTGTAAAAGTAGCCCTGGCATTCATTCCAGCACCCAGTGAGAAACTTTGCTGGCAAAACTGCACTTCCTATGTACATGAAAATATTTGTAATATGAACTGTTTGTCAGACATATATTTGGGCACAAACCCAGTTCCCCCTTCCAATAAAATTTAAGATTAAAAAAACCCCAAACAACCAAATCCCAGACATTTCCAAACTCATGGCAAGAAAAAGTTGAAATCTTGCAAATGTGCTTAACCCGAAATTGTGTCCCCAAACACAAATATGAGTCATTGAAACATTTCACACGAATGGTTTTGAGATATTTCACTTGAATTTCTAACTAATCTTTTTGATAGAGGATTTTTTCCTTATAAATTTCTTTGCATTTCAAAATGTAGTCATTTAAAGAGAGAATTTTAAAGACAAAAGAACCCTTTGTTTTCCAAATTCCTAGTATATTCCCTCTCCTTCTATCCTCATTCTCCAGGATTCCCTCTGCTCCAGTAATTAGAAACAGAAATTTCATTTCAAAGCTCCCACTTAAAAACTTTATCTCTCCTAAGTAGTTGCATTGGATGACATTTTTGCTGTGTCTAGCACTGCCCTCAAGGAAATGTACTTGCTCAGACATTTAGTTCAAGCCAAGAAAATTTTTGACACCCACAAGGAGTCCGCCAAGTGACTGTGAGCATCATGAATTAGAGTGTCATTCCAGCCATAGGAAACCCTAAACCACATGCGTGATTTGAACCACAATTTCCTTCTGTCTAAGAAAAAAATAAATTCACGTATGTATCACAGCATTTCAGTTCTGGCTGAAACTGCTACAGGATGGCAAAATTCAGGATGCTGGAGAGAGGAGCTTATTCACTGCTGAGCAATGTTAAGCAAATACTAACAGCAGCATGGGCTGCATGATAAAGTTTTAAACCTCCTGTGCTTTAGTGAACCTGAGGAACCTCTTATTTGAATGAGACACAGCTCAGGCATTAGTCAGACAGGAGATGAGATACAGCCCTATAAAGTAACCACATTAGTATGAAAAATGAGACATAAAGCAAACTGTCCCCATATGTTGCTCTCCATATCTCAGAAAGACTTTTCTTGAAGTTTTACTGTAATGATCATCAAGGGAGTTTACATGGCCTGGCCTGGAATTGATATTAATCTAGAAGGGAGGAAAAGAGGACAAACTCAGACCAAGAGATATCCAGGAAACAGGGACAGATGGGAGACAGTTGAAACCAAAACTACTGGCAGGGGACACAGCAAACACTTTCCACTGAACTACATTTGGGTACTGAGGATGGTGTTCTCCTCATAAACACAAGGAAAGCTGTCCTCCATTGCTCACATACAACACAGTTGTCTATCCTGCTGCACTGCTGATTGCCTGCAACAGCTTTTTAATGTAGTTTGGGGATACAGTATATGTATCATTTCTTTATTACAGCCTTTCAATCATCATCATGATACAAAGAAAACCCATTGTTCAGAGCAGATGCACTCTTTTATTTGCTAATATGTTCTTGGTTGACACTAATTTGCCACAGCAAAATTTAGCATCCATCTTCAAAATGCTGCTCAGTAATGTCATTCCAAAAACCAATGGGTATGCAATAAACAGCATCAAACAACCCATAATAAAACAGTTTTACTACAGATGTTCATTATGCACATGAGCCTCTGTAGCAGCCCGTGTATTTTGGAGAAATGTTTGAAATCAGTTTGGAAGAGCAGTAATTAAAATTAGTTGTTTCTCATAAAATTCAGTAAGATCAGAACCCCCGACATGTTGCCGTGTTCAATTCCCAGAGGTGAATCCCTTCTCCCCTTCCTTCAAAGCATGTTTAGTAATTTTGTTGTAGACTCAGGCATTGTATCCAAAGCTCCTCTGGATTCCAAAAGACATCATGCTGGTGAGGAGTAATATTTGGACTTCAGAGATCTGGTGCCATTCTCATTAATGCTTCTGAACACGCTCCTGATTGCCATTGTCCCTGAGAGCCCATTAGACACATGTAATGAATGTGCTGCTTGCTGGATTAATTGTCCTGTGAGCTCATGGTCTGCCTTTTGTACCCTAATTTCCTTGTGGTGCTATAGAAAGTGTTGTGTGCTGTGGCTCTCCCAGATGACTGGATATCTAATTATCTTCTGATGCCCTGAACTGACTTGCACTCTGAGCCTCACCACATGAACACAGCAGAATCCACCATGAAACCAGGATGGAGTAATTTTAGATTTTCAAATACAATATTGTCAAATATTTAAATGTACATTTTATTGCACGTGTTCAGCTGGGTGGCTAGATGAAGGTCTCCTGTTTGGAGTGCAATGGTACCCAGCTCTCTCCTGGAAGTTTGCATGGCCTGGCTAAAAGATTGTGGTCTAACTGTTCTCAGCATCTTTGTGCTCAGGTCACTACTTGTAGCACTCATCAACAGAAAATAATAGGATTTTTATGAAATGATGAAAGTTTTTTTCAGCTTTTGATCTTTTATCACCAGAAGTGACAGAAGATTTCATGGTGCTAAAAGAAAATTACAGTTATATAATCAGAGGTTTTTTTCCCCAAGTTGTTTAATTTAATTTTAATTTTTGGCATAACTTCAGATCGAATAGTATTTTAACTGAAATGGCTTTACTCTTTGGTTTTTTTCCTCCCATCTCTCATCTGAACATGGTGTTTTTTGTAGTGAACTCTCTTCTAATAGTATGTCTAGTGGTTTCATGCGTGTGGTCCTTTGTTCTTGATTTGCTCATACTGGATGAGCAAGCATTCACTATTCAGACAAACCAAAGAGAGCATTAATCATCTGCTGTGGTATGTGCACGCTGATAATCTCTTAGGTACCCTGATCAAAGAAAAATGTATCAAATTGAAATAGTCCCAGCAATTAATGCTGAATTTGGGCAAAATTTGGATCTTAAATGTCAACATTTTTTTTTCTCTTGGACCCAGTTTTGAAGGAATCTGTGATACAAAGCCGGAAACCCCATCTCTTAGTGGGATTGGAGTGTCAGGAATAAGTTCCCTTCCCTTCACAGAGCACAAGAGACTACAGAAGGAAGCAGTGAGGAGATGGTATCAATCAGAGTTGAAGGTAACCACAACATAGTTGTGGAATGAGTTCCCGACTTCGTCTGTGAGTTTTACATGCAGATGTGGCATTCATCAATTCCCAGTGACATCAGTCTGTGTGTTGCAATATGAGGACATGAGGCATGATTGATTAATCTGTACCCCTGACTCCATTTCCTGACCTAAAAATTTCCTGCTCTCCAATGCAGAATATGAAAGCTCAAACAAAAAAAAAAGGGAAAGTGAGATCCCCTTACTTCAGTCTTTAGAATAGGAAGATAAATGAGCTCCCTGTTGAATAAGGCAGAGATTTGCTGAAAAGTGCTAACTGTATTTGGGAGTACAGTGTGCATTTATACCAGTGAAAAAAGACATCTCTGATACGTGACAAGAGAAACATTAAGTGCTGTTAAATATCATGCTAAAAACTGGGCTTGGAGTGTGTCCATTCCCTTACATGGCAGTTTGCCTTCTGGAATGACCTTGTTTCTGAAACCTATGCCTGCACCCTCAACCCATAAAGGCAACTTAATAAACCTTCCAGACCTGAAATGAACATTTTGATGACACTATGAATACAGGATATGCTAAAGATCTTCTATTCCATTTTCTATAACCATAAACAGATACGCTTTAATGGTCTGATGCCTTTACCTTAAAAAATTCCAATTTAGTTCCCTAGAGCTATAATAATAAAAACTGCTGACATTCTGTTTTTATTTTTCAGAGTAAGAAGAACCTGTCTTATAAGAGCTTCTCTGTATTTGTGGACTGTCGAGATCGGTGTAGGTCTTAGGATCAGGCAACTTTGTTAAGAAAGGGATGTGATGTGGACTTTTATACTTGACATAGAGTGACAGCAAGTCTTCTGACACATGAAGCCTATCCCTTTTTTGTCTTGAAAATAGCTTTGTAAATGTTGGTGTTTAGTATTCATTTAGTTCATCTTTACTTTCTTTTGAATTTTCTATCATTCTGAGTTTGAAGAGCCATCCATTTCTGTCCGAACAAACACACCAGGCAGATAGGGAATCCCATTTTCCAGGCTTGCTGTGCCTGTTTCTGGCATTGTTGGGTTACAGGAGTTCAGGTTTAGGTTTTTGAAAACTGCTACATGACAGACAGGAAGAAAATGGCCTTAAAATTTTCTGTTTTCTCTAGTTTTTAAACTTAAATGTACATAAAACGCAAATGGGGGGAGTAGGCTGCATTATGTCTAAGAGCGAATATACCCTCTGCTGCAGAAACTGTATCCCTCTCCGTGACATGTCATAAAATGTCTTAGATAGTCGAACTCAAATCTGAAATGGCAATACAGAGATAGATGTGGATGCAGCATTTTGCTGCCTGTTACAGTAAGTGTTGACATTGTATTGAAAGCACATTTCTTATATTGATCTGACAGAATTCAATCTTTAGATATCTCAGAATAACCCAACATGGGGTTATTCATTCTCTACACAAACCATATTCTAATAGTTTTCACTAGGAATGATCATGGCAATCTTTCATAGGCCTACATTTTTCTATTTTGCTGATTCTTTTCTTCTTCTTTTTTTTTCAGTATTTCCTCAAGAGTTTTTCTACCTACATTCGTAAAGCCTTTCTAGATATCAGTCTCCTTACAGAAGATATAATTCCATTCACCTTTCCCCTTTTTCTTTTTTTTTCCTACCAGAAACACTTCCGCTCTACTGAAGCAAGTTTCTTTTTCCCCCATATACAGAAGTGCAGGAACAGGCACTGTGTACATCTCAGCTCTGTATCCTGTGTTATACATTGTCCAAAAGCAAGCAGATTCCTAATGAGCCATGTAAGACTGAAACAAGTACCTAGAAACACTCCTCCAGAATATCCTCCCAGTGGTCTGTGCCCGAGGGCCTCCCCAAGGTGGAGAGGATGTAGCTAATAACACTAAACCTGTACTCTTTTTTCCCGTGGATTTGTCCTGTCACTTCTTGAACCCAGACTACTACAAATGCAATTTTAAAATGTATTTTTAGAGAGGAATGCATAGCACTGGGGTAACAGAAAAATTACCCATCAATTTGTAGTTTCACTAACGCTTCATTTTAAGTTATTCTCTTCTGATCTGTATATTGAATAGCAATAACCCAAGGATTGACCTGAAATTTTGTGGTAGCAGCAATTGGGTCTGGACACTGGAGACCTTTGCAATGTGCTTACGATCTCTAGGGTCAGAGGTTTATGTGGCTAAGGCAGAGGAAAAGAAAGTAGAGAGAACTGGGATACCACCGAAATACAGAAACTGTAGTGAAGTTGGTAATGGGAGCACAGGTCCAACCTTTGAGACCATTAAATCTGTCTGTTTAATACTGAGGGCAGACAGCTCTTGTTGTCTCTACACACTGTGGTGAGAATGTCAAATAGCCAGGGTAAGGTTTGTAAGCATAGGTATTAGCTTGCTGGAAAAAAAAGCAAACAAACCAAAACTGAACAACAAATGATCTTATTTTACATTCTGAGGAGACTGAAACACAGATTGAGAATAGCATGTGCTTGGACCATTATGGTTACAACAATTCCACCATTGCTCTTCTGCCACTTAATTATTTTTCACTGATAAGAGCCCCTGAGGAGTATGGAAATTTAAATTGCAAAGCACCAAGAGGAGCTTCATGAAAAATGACCTTCCGTGTATAAACCTGAATTTTGCACGAAGTTCTAGAAAAATTTCTTAAGCAAACCCTGCTATTTTTGCATCCTGTTTCAGACTAAGCTTCAGCTGGAAGTTAGGTTTAGAAAGTCTGAAAGAAAACGCTGCTCATCTGCTCACCTGAGCTAGGACCTAAGCACCTTTGCAGTGGGGCGGCTCCAGTGAGTCCAGACATCTGGATCCTTGAAATAATTTAATTATAGTGCAACAATAGAACAACAGCTTGAGCTGGGTGCTTCTGAGGAGGGACCCCAAACAAAGGAAACCCTGGACTTTTATATCCTTGCAGGTTGGAGTCTTCGGCTCCTTTTGTGTCTCTGAGGATCTGGAGAAATGATCAGAGATGAGGGTGAGGGAATGAGCAGTTCTGAAGCAGAAGATCCTGTTTTCATACTCATGCCCCGAGTATCAAAGTATTAATGCTGAAGGAAAACAATCTCTCATTCAGAATCTTTCCATCACATGACAGTGCTTTATGAGGCACTTGGCATTATAAAGACGATCACCATGATCTGTCCTTCATGACACTCTTGGGGCACCACTACAAGACTTACAAGTAGGCAGTTTAAACCAAAAATCAAACTTATTAATACAAGACTTCTGCTGGATTTTCCAGCATATGATGACTCCCCTGTGTGTCTCTGTTAGACTGTAGTAATTTTGGGTCAGGGAAGAGTTTGATACTAACATGCCATATTTTTTTCATAAAATAAATACTAAATGTTCATGTACATCGGTAGCTTTTTTAAAAAATAACCAATTACAAGTAATATATCCTCAGCAACATTTTCCACTGTCTTTTATGACTATTATCCACCCAGCACCTGCATCAGCAGCTTAGGAACAACCTGACAGCAAAATGCTGATAAGGTGTTCCATTACTTAATGCTTAAATGTAAGATTGGTTTATATGCAAAGGGGATCCTTGTTGAATATATTGGAAAGACAACAACCTTTGCTTGTTCAGATCTAGTAAAAGATTAGTCCAAATCAAATTAAAGGGGGATTTCAACTTGCATGAGATTTCAGACTTCATGTCCTAGTTTGACCTTCCCCCTACAGTCAGCTAAATCAAAATCACCTTACAAACTGTTGTCCAAAACTGGTTGTGAACTTCGTAGCTGGTGTCTTCTATTTTTAACATTATAGGATAAAATAATCTGGAGATGGATACTCAGTTGCTTATGACATTCATTCCATTTCCATTTTTCATTTTTGAAGTAATGTGGTCTTTCTTGCTGCACTGAAGAGCGATAGAAATGATCTCTGAAGTGATCACCCTCAAACAGTCCTTCGCCTCATATTTAAAGCCAGCTCTGACAGCTCTTTCTCCCACTCTTGTCTTTGGAGTGAAATACACACTCATATGAGAGCCAGTACCAGAGAGTACTCACACATTCATAGCAACAAGAAATTAGTTATGCATTTTCTTTCTGTCACCTGGGATTTCCTCGTAACAGAGTGATTCTTTGCTGCCATATGCTACAGTTCCATAAAACAAATAATTTATTCACAAGTTATAAAGATCACAAAGAAGTAAGCGATGTAACAGCAACTTCATGCACGATCAGCACAAGTGGGGAAACACACTCTCTCTGGAAACACCTTTATTTGATGTCCCTGCGGGACTCGTGCACCTCTCTGCCGGGCAGGTAGTGTTACAGCTTGGAAAGGGGATTTCTGTCAGCTGTGGAAGTGCTCCAGGATGTGAGGTTCATGGGTCTCTGAGTCAGCTCAGGTTATGGCTCCAGTTCAGCAAAGCACTTAAGTTGCTTTGACTTTGCTTCAGTGAAACACATCTGTGTTTTGCAGAGCCCATGTTGCCAAAATGCACCTGGGACTGAACACTATGGTAGTTTTGAACTTTCAGGGAATGTTGTCAGTTTTAAGCATATATTAAAAAACCAAAATAGCCCCTGCACACTGAGCTTATTTTCCAGTGATATAGATAATGGGTTATTCAATGACAATTCAAATGTACTTTCCATTTCCACTTCTTTCCATTCGCTCTGCCAGTTGACCACAGTTTGGTGTTTCTCTGTTTGAGAAATGAAAAAAGATTAGTCTGACTTGCTTCTGTTTACAGCCTGATCCTAATAAATTTCATTCGAAGGTTCTTGTCTGTCAGCTCAATACTTAAAATCTCCAGTTGTAGCTGTCACAAAGAAAAATTAGCAAAGATAATTTCTATTAAGAGTTAAAGAAATTGTTAGACTGTTTAAATCCACAATTTTCATTGTTATTAAAAACACAAATAATTTCAGTCATGTCTAACTTTTAATTAATTAAAAACAAATCCTCTGCTAACTTTTAGAAAGATTTGCTATTCTGTGCTCTAAACGTATTTACTTTCCTCCTGCCTTCAATTCACTTGGCACCTATAAAACCTGAAGCCATCACACTTTGCTCAGTGCAGTGTGTGTCTGACGCACCATCAGCACCCTCTGGCTGGGCAGGCTCCCCTGACCAGGGTGTAAAGGAGTGACTAAATACAGGAGAGGGCCCCAATATGATCTGGCACCATTCCCAGAGCTGAAATAGAATATGCTCTGTGACTAATTCTGGTTCATTTTCCCTTCTATAAAGAAAAGATACTCTTTTGCTTACTCCATCCGGAAGAATGAGCTGGTTTCATTTCAGACCTGTATTACTATATTTCAATGTATCAATTCGTTTCTCTACTACAGGAAAATGCCTGTGATACAGGCTGTATTTATAGCTATAGTGTATGATCCCATTTATTCACTGCTCATACCAGATTCTGTTTTGAGGTAGGCAACAGTTTCATTGTATTACTAACATTAGCATTTCAATAGTCTCTTCACAAAATGGTTCCAATTTACCTGTGCAGAAGTTAGATATTTCTTGATATGCCATCTAAAGAAACTATTAGGGCTGCCAGCATTTTTTCTTTTCTTTTTCTTTGGCTATAACTCTGACAGAAATTAGGCTTACATTTCCATGTAATAATATAAAAAATTTTCTATTTGGCATGAAAATTTTTGAAATATTCTTGAAAGGCTATGTATCCAAAGCCACAAATAATTTTCCCACTTGGAAATTATTACTGTCTTATACAATTAAATTTATCAGTGATTTGGTGATCTGTTTGTGTCTCTGAGCTACATTTCTTAATTAGAATATGCAATCCATAATGCATCACTTTTCTTCCCCAAGAGAAAAGACTTGGATATATCACAAACCACATTGTCCAACAGGAAAGCAGGACTGAGAAGGAAAAAGGCCAAATCAAATAGACACCTCAGGCTCAAGTTCCCATCCAAACGAAACCTGCTTCTGTCCAACTTTATTACCTCTTTCTCCTAAGGGGAGGGATTATATTGTGGCATATGAAACATAGGGAAAGCCACACTTTAACAGGAAGGCAAGAGAACCACATTCTCAGAGAGGAACAGGTTTCCCCCAAAATGTTCAGTGCTTGAACTAAAGTATGAGCTTGTGGGATGAGTTATGGTGGAAAGATTTAGAATATCCAGCCAAAGCCCATTTTTCAACCGTCTTTAAAGCTGTGTTTACAAATCAAACCTTAATGCTAGTTATTGACATTCTTCTCCCACAGGACATTGATCCAGCAGATGCAGGGTTGGAAGCTTGCAGAAATCTGTAATTTATAGCTAAATTGCTTGACTGAGTTAGAGGGGGCTGTGCCAATAACAGAGGGCTACACATTCAGGGAAGATGCTCCGGAAACTCATGTCTAAAGTTAGATTCCGCAGAGTGATGGACAGATAACTTTTGCTTCTGAGTTCTTACAGAAAAAAAACCACAAAAAACCTAAAAAAAACTCACAACAAATGCCAGGAATAGAAACACACAGGGGTAGAATTGCAAGATATAGCCAATGTCAAGGCAGGGCAGTCAAAGCAGCTGCACTGTCTCAGAAACAGGGAAGGAATGTGGTCCAGGCCCTCCAGTTGCCATCTGACCTCCTATGTCCCCCTTGTTCAAGGAGTCAGAGGCATGATCTTCTGCATGCCCCAGCACCCAAGCAATGAATATAAAATCCTCGCTGAGAAATCATCTCTCAAATGGGTTTTATTCTGCAGAGAGAACACTGCAGAAACACTGCAGCTCCTGCCTGTAGCACTTAAGACCCTTCTGCTGTCCTTCTTGCAAAGCAGATGCAAGCTCAAAAGAGCTCAGGGAGAAATCCCCCCTGCTGTGGGAAACAGAACTTGCAATTCATTCACTTTTAAAACAAAGATTTTACCCTATACCTCACCTCCCTGCTCTGTGCTGGGACTTCATTCATTTCTATAAGCCAAGAAGCTGGCCTCTTAGCTGCTTCCCACATCCCTGCACTGAGCCCTTATGGAGCCCATAGGCACTGAGGCAAGAGACCCCACCGAACTACATGGCTCAGGCACATCACTTGTTATAATTAATTCACAATGGACTCTCAGAGACCTCTGCTTTCCCTGTGTGCTTGATCAGATGCCTGTGTACAGCTGTGCTCACTAAGAAACTCTTCACTGATCTGAGGCAAAGCTTGAGTTCACCACTTCAACTAGAGTGAGGTATTTTAATCCATCTGCTTCCACACTACTACATCAGGTCTCACTGCCATAAAGCTCCATCCTAGCCTTTCCTTGTGGCAGTTGAAGGGGAACTGAGGCCAGTGCTCCTCTCTGACTCTTTGTTTTTATCATGGTTTAACCCCAGCCTGTTGGCAAGCCCCACACAGCTGCTCCGTCACTCCTCTATCGGCAGGATCAGGGAGGGAATTGGAAAGTGAAAGGTAGAAAACTCATGGGTTGATTTAAAGATAGTTCAATAGGGAAAGCAGAAGCTGCCCACACAAGCGAAGCAAAACAAGGAATTAATTCACTGCTTCCATGGGCAGATAGGTGTTCAGCCATCTCAGTAGAGCAGGGCCCCATCCTGTGTAATAGTTACTTGGGAAGAAAGATGTCATCAATCCAAATGTCCCCACTTCCTCCTTCTTTCCCCCCTCTGCCTTTATATACTGAGCATGACATCATATTGTCTGGAATATCCCTTTGGTCAGTTTGAGTCACCTGTCTGGGCTGTGTCTCCTCCCATCTTATCATGCACCCTCTGTGTCCTCATCAGTGTGGCAGTACAAAAAGTAGAAAAGGCCTTAGCTCTGTGTAAGCTCTGCTCAGCAATAACAAAATCTACTATTGTCACTGTGTTCAGCACAAATGTAAAACATAACCCCATATTAGCCACTGTGAAGAAAATTAACTCTACCCCAGACAAAATCAGCACAGTTTTCCTATGTGAGCATTTTGCAATGCATGTGGTAGATCCCATTTTAATTTCTCAGTCACCAAGAAGGGAGAAACAACATGCAACTGTTAGATCAGTACTGTACTCCATGGAAGGGCAGCGGAGCAGGATCTGACCCTTGTTCCTCTGCCAAGCACAGCATCCCCCTTATCAAATCTGTGTTGTCCCGGCGAGTGCCAGGACAAGCATGTCAGGCAAAGCAGAGTGACTCTCGTGACCCCTCAGGGATCCACCACACCTTGCACCATGCCCAGCAGGCCCTGGGGCATGTTTATGCCCCCAAATCCTCCCAGTGTTGCCTTGTTTTTCCATTTCCTCCACCACCCACCATTTCCCTTCTGAGTGTCTCCCTGCCCACACCCCCACTGAACATGTGTCAAGCTGAGCTTATTTGGATGGCACAAAGCACTTCAGCAAAAATGCCTTCAACAGTGGGGTTGTATGTGGTCCATGAGAGGGAAGGCGTGTGGATTAGGCAGGAAATCTGCTGTTTGGCTTTTGCACTGACCCACTGCCTGACTCAAGGCCAGCCCTATTTAAGCTGTTCTGCCCCAGGCAGAGCTGTGCAGATCACAAGCCATCTCTCTGTGGGGAGCAGGGTCCCCATGTATCCCCACGGTGCAGGGCAGAGCTGTGAGCTGCCAGGCTGAGCTGGTGGTCATCCATCAGAGGCTCTCAGCCTGACCCTGATTCCTCCGGCATCTTGTTTGGAGCTAGTTCAGATATCCACAGGCTCAATGGGTGTGCAGTGTAAATAGGAGCTTAATCCCATTACAGGTCTGAGCAAGTCCACCGAGGCCAAGCATCTCGAGCTGGCTAAAATACAAATGCAAGGCAAGTCTTCATCACACCCTCTTCTCCAGTGTGTGAGCCAGTTTGGATTGCTCCCTACTTGAAATCAAAGCTGGTGGCACTTTACACCAGATTACACCAGTTCCACAGGTGTGAATGGCAGAGAGCTAAGGAACCTGGCAAAGGAGCCACCTGAGGATCAGCTCAGAATCTGCCAAATTGCTGTGAGAACGTAGTGCTATTGAAAAGAAAGGTCTCATCCATGTCACTGCTGAGTAACACCTGCAGTTGCTAAAAGAGAAAGAATTTTAAACAACTGATTTGTTTTCCATTAACTGGGCTCCTCTATATTCTTTGCAATTCTCTCAGGCTGCGCTGTTGAAATAGACAGTCAGATTCACTTTTATTCAGTGTTGTTTTCTAGTCAGGGTGCTTTGCTGGGCTCCTGGGCTCAAATCAGCAATAAAGGTTGCAAATAAGGGAGGGAAAAACAAAGAGGGCAAGAAAAGGAGAGCTGGGAATGTTAAAATTCTCAAACTATTCCTGCTTTTCCTGTATTCTACAAAGGATTTTGACCAAAATGGCTTCTAGCAGCACACTTTGATATTTTTTCTCTCCAAAAAGCAGAAATAAATAATCCTAAAAATGCCAAACAACATTGGTAAACTCCAATAGAGCTGCCTCTCCTCAGGTGAAATGACGTACAACCAATTAGACTTAAAGACAATGTGGTAGATCTAATTTTCCACACTAAAAAAAAGGCAAAAAAAATGGTTGTGATGTTCTTCCCTTGCATTTTTTGTGACTAATGGTAAACTGTGACTAGAAATGGCTTTTACCTGGTCAGGTATGCTGAGGCTCGGTTTGCATTTTAAGGAAATCTGGCATTATTTTTGCATGAGATTGCCAGTCTCTGTGCTCTTGACTCTTATTTCTGAGTACATTTCCTTTTGAGGTAAAACAATGAGGAATGCACTGCAACCTTTTATCACGCAGTTATCTGCATTCCTGGGCAATGTCACTGTCTGGTGTGTGACTCATTTATGGTCTCTGTGAAGCTTTGTGCTTCCATTAGAGGCCTCTTCTCATTGTATTTTATTTTAGACAAAATTAGGCTCCGATGGACTTCAGTTTTTAGGATTCATATGGCTTAAATGGGAGGATGGCATACTGTGGGATAAATGTGGCCACATCTCCTGTCTGTCTGTAATTTTATTACTGAGATATGGATACCAGGAAAATCTAAACCCACTGAGAAACAAATAAAGCTTAAATAGAGAAGAAAATCCTTGTAATTCATAAAAATCACTGGTATTTGCTATGCACTACAGCTTCCGAATGACCACGGATACGGAAGCATATATTGTAAAGTAGAACTATATGACATGAAGTAAAAAATTATTAACCTTTGTTTATTTAACAAACCAACTCTAATTTCATGGTCAAATTAGTAGAGTGTCTGTGAAACAATCAAACTGGTGAGGTATCTTGAGGAAAGCAGGATTAGGTTATTATTCTATCCTATGGTATTTTTCCCTTGTATATCAAATTGCCTGATCAAACAGCTGCAACATCTGAGGGTGTGTATAGAATATATAAATATATGTAGTAGAAGGGTAGTGTTAAGGCTGTGTAGGATAAATAAGTAGTTTGGTCTGTGTAGAGGGATGAATGGAGGATATTTTCTGATAGGTGTATTAATTTTTAATAGTGGCTTTCCTTGAGCTGTGCCTGAGCTTTCACTGTTTCACAATATGAGTTCTATGCTTTGATACGTGGGATGAGTAAACCTTGACAGGAAGCTCAGTTTTTATTCTGTCCTATTAAGGATTCCCTAAATGTGAGTAGAACATGTTGGGTCCCTACCCAATATGTCTGGACTACTAATCTAAAGAAATGGTATGACCTAGGGATGCCAGAAGGCCACCCTTGGGAATATTAATTTTCTCTTTCACTGAGATACTATTGGATCTGATTGATAGCATAGAGAAGTTCAACGTGGTTTGAGATTTAAAAGAAATGTTCAATTTGTGCTTGCTTTACACGTTTCTGTTGATTGCTGTTGGGTAAAGACAGGGTAACAACAGGACTGGTTTGTCTTGATCATTGAATCAAGCATAATGCCATTCCACTGGGATGGTGAACAACAGAGAATGTTAAGCAAAATTAAGACAATAACACTGGGTTTCAGTAATAGTCATACAGGGGCCAGAAGAAAAGAGTTCAAGGGTGATATTTGTGAGAAAGAAGTGAATGAGGTCAGGGAAAGGTAACTCACTGTAAAGATAACCAGAATCTGTGACAGTCTTTCATTGCAGGGGGCATGGAGGGTATAAAGGAAATGTTCAAACTGCATAGGAGCAAAGGCTGATAAGACTTGCAATGCAGAGATTAAGGTATCAGTTTTCAGCCAAAGGGATCTGGGGATTGGATCATTATTGTGCTATTAGCTGCTGGCTGGAGATAAACAAAACAAATGTTTATTCCCAGGAGAAACAGCTCTTATAGTTTAACTGACTGCTAATTTGAAATTCCCTTGAGCAAGAAGGCAGTCTCTCACTGGAGCTGGAGTCTTCACAAGACAATTTCAGGATGATAAAAAGAATGAAAATATTTCTTTTTCACTATGCAATATACAGTGATTGCTCTCTTATCCTCTGCAGGATTAATTTCTGTATTACTTATCTTGTATTACTCAGTCTAAAAGAAATTAATAAAGGATGCTCCTCAATATTTAGGGGGAATTCATCTGAGCATGTGAACTTCCAGGCTCTGGATGATGTCTTCATGAGTTCTTATTATCCTGGTTCTGATGTTAACTAAAAGGATCCCAGAGGAAAAAAGGATGACTAAACCTCTCAGTGGGAGAACAGGGATACCCTTGCTCTGCTGGCAAGTCTCATGACTGTGCAGAACAGGGGGGACCCCAGAGCTCACCAAGGCCAGACCTTGGCTCCCAGACGCTGTGAGAATTCCACTGCAGATCTAGGCAGTATATTTTCCTAAACATTTGCCTGTGACCTTTCATGAGGATTATCTTTGGAAAGCAACAAGAGAAAAAAAGCAGAGCCACTGTCATCTCTTGTTCAGTTCAGGCTGCAGAACTTGTGTTTGGGAGAGGAAGACTGAAGTTCAAAGCTTTGCACTGGTCTCTGCTAGGTTGCAGGGCAATAGACAAGGATATGATGTCAATGAGAAAGCCTGTGGGGGTTTTTTGCACAAGGAGGATCTTCAGACTTAAGATGCTGGCAGTCTTTGTCAACACTTTTTATTTCCAGAGTGCTGATCTTCCAGTAGAGGAAGGGGAGATCTGCTTTCCCACACGGAGGAATAAGTAGACTGCCCAGTGAGACAAATTACAGCAGCATGGCACTGATAGGACTGAGTGAGCCAGGAGAAAAGCTCGGATTGTGCAACCTCTTTCAGGAAGCTGGATATTCATTCTAGTAGAAATTATTTCTTTCCTCACTTTATAATGACTAATAACACCATTAACATATCAGATTGTACATGGAGTCTCAGCACAAAACATCAAAGCCTTTCCACATAGGTTCTTCTCTTACTGTATCTTATTAGTGTATACAGTGCCCTGAGGATATAACAAGCAGAAATGCAGAATATCTCATGAGCAGTTTAGATGTGAAACCGAAGGTTTGGTCCAGCCCCACGACAAATGAGAAACCATTGTTTACAACAGGAACAACTCTCAAGAGTTAAATAATGTAACCCAACCCAAATAAAATTATGAAAGGGGCAAAAAAATTTTTTGGTCCCATTTTCTCTTAGAGTCCTCCTCCCACAATTATGTAGGAAAGTGTGACTTTTTAGGGTGGACCCTGAATGCAGCAACCACCCCTCAGTGCCATCAGTGAACTGAGGTCTTCCTGATTGGAAATATCAAAACACTTCAGCAAGCGTATTTAGCATCTTTGCTACACATCCAACTCCTCAGGGTTCTACTAGTGCACACTGTAATCTCACTTTCTCTAAAATTGTTCTGCTGGTCATCTCAGCTCCACTAATTTTCCTGTTTTATGTTTATTAAAATATCCTCTCTACTGTCCACAGAAGAACAATCAATCTGACTGCATTTGCGGCAGTGGCATTTTGCCTTCTACCTGTTATTGTACCTATTTATCTCCAGCAGCAGTCAGCATGTGGGTGGTTTGGAGAGAGATTTACACACAGATATTTTATTAAGGTTCCTTTTTATTCTATAATTTAACTGGGGAGATTGAAAAATTGTACATTATTTTGCCGGTGGTAAAAGAGACCTATTTTAGCTTCTTTTTTCCCTCCCTTCTTCTGATTGCTCATTAATATTCACAGTTTATCTTATCTATTCCCCTCTTCATTTGGTTTGTAAATGACTCCTTTGCTTGCTCCTTTATTTTTAAGCCTGTTTTCAACTTTTGTTTAATCTTCTTGGTGGCTTTTTTCTTGTTTGTTATTAAATTTTGAGTTAGACTTCTAAGCTTATCCCCTTTCATATTCGTTCCTTAAAACACCAGCTGCTCTTTTTCTCTGTCTACTACAGAGACTGTGTGATCACAGAGGAGTGGAGCTGCTCCTCCAACATAACACAGAGTGTTAATTTTGGTCTGGCTTTCTCAGGTGACAAGAGCAGGGGCAGGGTGGGCTTTAACCTTTCACCCCTGTAACAGCTGCCATCAGACACGTCATTGTAATAAGCAGAAACAGGCAATAGGGTACAAAGTGGCTGTGCAAGTGGTGGGGTGACATCAAGGTGTGCATCGTTCTAGGTAGGCTTTGGACCCACATATTTCCTTTCAACTCTAATTCCCAAATGTCGCCATTGGCATCCCTGGTGGATCTACACCTGGATGTGCTCACTGCTGGTGACCTGTAGTTACGGTGTCTGGTGTGTACTGAAATGTGTGCTCTGAGTCACCCGGGCTGCAGAGACCTGGGCTAAGGCTGGGGGGCTCCTGTGCTCTCATCACACACGGACTTTGCAGTTTGTCTTATCTTCTCATCCCTACTGAGCAGCAGCACATTGTACTGCAAAGGATGCTCATTCCCTATAAATTACTCTACCTTGGTGTAACTGTACTGGCTCCAGTTACTACCCCAACCTTTGTGCACTCTCAGTCAAGCATTGAACCTACTCAGTGCAAGGACTGACTACTTTATCAGGGCCTCTTTAGATCCGTGTCATATTTATTTTAATTAAAATTCCATTTATTCTGTTTTGCTATCCGACTTGTCTCATACCTTATCACTCCTTGGGTCTATTTGCTTTCCTGAAGACCTTTCTCCTCTTAATTTCAAATAGTTTTGATATCTGACAAAAGTAAAATTTACCTTCTTTCTATTGTTGCTTCTCTTCATTTCCCCCAAGTATGTGGTGTTTACTCTTTGGAAAAGAACTGCAAACAAGATGTCCCACTGAGCTCTGTGTTCATTTTTCTATTATTTTCATCTTAATTCTTCTCTAGTTAATTTTTTTGTCTTTTGAATTTCCTCTATTAACCACCAATGACCCAGTCTAACTCCTTGTCTTATCTACCTCTCCATTGTCTTTGGCAGAGTCATGCACACCCAGACCAGGTATCACTCAAACATCATCCCAGTCTGGTACAAGGCTGGGTTCTGAATTCAGCTGTTGGCATGGTTTGAAGCACAGTTTTTGTCTCAATGCATGATACCAATTTTTATTAAAAAAAAAGTGGATCATCTTGACAAGTTTTTTCCTATATTTTTTTCCCATGTTTTTTCCCCACTGCAACATAGCACATGTTCAAGCATGCAGGTGCAGCCTTGCTCTCTGTATCATGCAATGCCACGTGTAGCAAAGGAGCTCCAAAAATAATGTGTAATGATCATATGATTGATGAACAGTACATGGTGAAGTTGACATTTAAAGGAAAATGGAAAAAACTCAACACAGGAGTATTATGTTATTTAGCAATGGAGGACATACAAAAGCCAAGACAGACAGATACAATTCTTCTAAAATGTCATACGATTTGTTGGGAGCAATGAAAATATTGGATTCTTTCAGTGGCATTTGTCATTGTCAGAAGCGGGTCAGTAGACTAGATGGAGCCAGTTGTGACCCATTATGACAATGACTAAGCCCTTAGGGACCAAAATAGTCTTAGGGCTGCTTTGTACACAATTGTTACGAGCCCAGCCTATGCTGGACACTGGTAAGCTACTGCTCTATCTTTTATATAGATGATCTACCTGCTGAAAACTGAAACAAATTTTTTGTATTCCTAATTCACTTTGACTATACATGTTTGCCTTCTTTGTTATGTGGATTTGGCAGATTCAGGCTCCTGCTTTTCAATTATATAAAAGGTTTCATACCTCTTGATGTGGGAACATAAATGGCATTAAATTAAGTGTAGATATTTTAATTCTGAAAAAGTGCTGCCTCATTAGAGTGGGACATGGGGGAGGATGCTCAGTTCTCTGAAATGGAAGCAATGCCGTCTTCTCCCAAAAGGGATGCTCAGGACCTTTCTGAGATATTTACTTCTTTTCTGAGTCAAATCTATAGGCAAGCAGTGAAAGAAGATAAAGTGAAGACAGTAATACATCAGATTTTCAAGCTGCAACCTCTATTGTTTATGAAGAAGATACTGTGTGAATTAGCTTAAAAGACAGGAGAACGGAGCTTGCATCAATGGGAAGCAGAGTCAACACTTCTTTTTTGCTACAGCCTCTGGCAGGCTTGGTTATATTGCTGCAACCTGAGTTCACACGACATTTTCAAAAGGTGAGATAGGTAAAGAGTTGCTTTGACTTGCTGCCATGGGTTCTGAGTGATCAGAGCTGCTATAGGCAGCTGTAATTGAAGTGTTTAGTCTTTGCTAAATATGGTTATTACCTGAGGGTTCTCAGAATACTGTTTGCATTTTTTATGGTCATTGGATCCTCCTGATTACCAGATGTAATAGACTTTTTATGCTACAATGCAACTGTTGAACATTTTAATTGGAATGCCATGTCAAATTTTTAAATTAAAAATCAAATACTCAAAGCACCAGTGCTTTTTTGATTACTAAAATTAAAACCTAATTGAATTCTCTCACCAAAAAATATCCTGTGGAAATTTAATTAGAGAAGTGTAAAAGAGCTGATTTTTAAAACATATTAATTTTTAATTAGGAAAAATCTGAAAGGCAAATTAGTAAGTTTTAAATTTTCCAAAATATGAATATGGAGATGCCATGTGGCACAATAAAGAGGAGACCCAAGGTCTACTTTCCTAAATGACTAAATTTCACAGGGCTTGAGACTTACCTGTCTCAAATAAAAGGTGATGGATACTTGTTTCTGTTGTGAAACCTCATAAAAACCCTACATGCATGTCAGCACATTAAAAGACTGCAATGAAAAGTTAAAGTAGCTTTAAGTGAATATTTGGAGTAGGGTACAAAGAGGGACGTTAAGTGGCTATTTATAAGCAGGGTGTAAGGTACACCCTTGCCTTCAGTGTTCACATGTTGACTTGCAAGATATCTCTGCAGTCAATCTGCTGGTTAGTTTTGATTCCATTCTCAGGTCCTTCCTTCCTGAGGTATTTCAGGATGTCTAGCTCCGGGGCTCTGCATTGCAGACCAGGCACATTGCATTACCCTATATTGCCCTGTTTTCGTTTGATTTACCATTGTACACCCAGGAACATTCTCACAGCATTAATAAGGGCAAAGAAATCATTGACAGCCTAGGTGGGCTCAATTTGGCCTTGTCAGGACATTTCCATTTCCCATTGATTTTAGCTGTTTGTGGTTGCACACAAAGTGTCAGAGGTAGTGAATTAGAACAGGTGACAAGGGCCCTTGGGAAAGCACAACACCATCATTAGGTAGACTGGAAATGACTGCAGCTCTACTTCTCTCTTAGTAATTTTTCTTTCTTAAAAATATGTATCCCACAAACTAGCTCTCTATTTTGTGATGCCGTGTAATTTCATGATATAGCAATTAGGAGATAATTTGATTTAAAGGAAAAAAAATAGAAACACTAACTACAGCTCTCCAGAGGCTCACTGCTTAATGATATACGCTTAAAAGTATGAGGAATAACAAAATGAAGAGGAACGGTGCCTGCAGGGTATGTTCAGATCTGGGTTATCTCACTCTCTCACAGCTGAAGTCAGGGCACTGTGTGACAGTCGCTCAGGACTTGCGCTCAAGGGGCATGGGGAGCTACGGGAGACCCACCTGAGCAGACCTGCAGGGCATGGGCTGACTGCAGTACTTTCCAGATCATCCTCATGTGTTCATGACTTGGAACATGGTGCCAATCCCGATGATTGCTTGCTTTTATCTTGGAAAGCCTTTCCTGGCTTTGAGAACAAAGAAAAATTCTGCTCAAGGTTGAGATGCTCAGCTGGGAAAGGGAAACTGAAACACAAATGAGGAAACCTGCTTGTTTTTTTTAATTCGCTTTTCCTGGACACAACAGTACAAAATAAGGTTATTTCTTGCCTGTCTCTTTTCTTTTTCCTCAACTTGCAGACTTGACACTGTCCCTGCTGTTCTGCTTGAATTGGAGAAATCATATCCTTACCCATGACTAGTCTGGTGCTATTGGCATCATCTTTCTTGTAAAGAGATGAGATGGAAGAGTTTGAAATGTTCATCTCCCTCTTCCTGCATGGGATCTTTAGCCAGTCTTGTATACAAACAGGTTTACACACTGTCTCTCAACATACTTACATCAAGGTAAATTTAAGCACAAGGTGCACCCTCTCTTCTTTATGGACTGTATTACTCAGGTAACACTGTGAGGTTTATGACTACTTAAAGCAGATTTTTTTTCCTGAGTTTTGTGTCAGAACATAAGTTCTTTTTCAGGTCCTTCTCTAAATTTCAACCTGTGTTGATTTTGTGTAGCAAGGTTCTGATAAGTGGAGGGGCTACAGGAGTGTCGTCTGTGAGAAGCTGCTGGAAGTTTCCCCCAGGTCCAACAGAGCCAAAACCAGTTTGCTGCAAGATGGATCCACCACTGAACAAGGCTGAGCCAATCAGAAATGGTGGTAATGCCTCTGTGATAACATATATAAGAAGGGGGAAAATAAGGTTTTGGTGCAAAAGTAATTGTGACCAGAAAAGAGAGTAGATAAAATGTGTGAGAGAAACAAGACCTCAAGATCAGTGCAGAAGGAGAGGAGAGGGTGCTCCAGGTGCCAGAGCTGAGATTCCCCTCCAGCTCATGGTGCAGACCACAGTGAGACACCTGTGCCCCTGCAGCCCATGGAGGTCCACAGTGGATCAGGGATCAACCTGCAGTCCGTGGAGGAGCCTCACACTGGAGCAGGTGGATGCCCAAAAATAGTTTGTAACCCCACGGGAGGCCTGTGCTGGAGCAGGGTCCTGGCAGGGACTCATGGAGAGAGCAGCCCCCGCTGGAGCAGTTTTACTGATAGGACTTGTGACCTCATGGGGGACCGACTCTGGAGTAGCCTGTTCTTGAAGGACTGCAGCCCATGGAAGACATCCATGCTGGAGCAGATCGTGAAGAACTGTAGCCTGTCTGAAGGACTCACACTGGAGAAATTCACGGGGAACTGCACCCCGTGGGAGGGACCTCATGCTGGAGCAAGGGAAGGAAACAGTAGAAGGAACATGTGATGAACTGACTGTAACCCCCATTCTTGTCTCCCTGTGCAGCTGGGAGGGAGAGAGCAGTGGGGGGGAAGATGTTTTTACGATTTCTTTTGCTTCTCATTATCCTACTCTGATTTTCATTGGTAATAAATTCAATTCATTTCTCCAAGTTGAGTCTAGTTTTGCCCAGGATGGTAATCAGTGAGCCATCTCTCTCCATCCTTATCTCAGTTCATAAGCTTTCGTTATAATTCCTCTGCACTGTCACGTTGAGGAGAGGAGTGATAGAGCAGCTTTGGTGGACACCTGGCATCCAGCCCAGGTCAAACCACCACACAGACTATGATCCTAAGTTTTTTAACAGAAGTGAAAGTCATATATACTGGAATCCCATAAAATTATAATTCCCTAATTTAGGAAAAATGGTCAGCAATATTGTGAAGTTTTATGGTAATTTTGCATTCTGTATCTTTCCCGTGGTGATTTAATAGGTTGATAAGCACTTGAAGCTGAAGGAATGAAGGTGTGATTTGGTTATCATGTAGGCTGATGAAAGTTCCTTTTCTTCAGATGTCATTTTTCAAGTCACTTGCAATCAAATAGTCTTATCTTTCATTTCATTTCTCATTTCATACTTAGGCAATCTGCTGTCTATAAGCAGTTATTACAACTTATTTGTTTTCCACTTATATCTAATAACAGTTTACTCATTCCTCGAAGGTCTATACTTATGTTCATTTTTTATAACAAAATGAGAAGCAGAAAGTCTATACATACAAGTAGCTTTTAAACAAATATGAAAATCAAGGAGCTCTAACAGCTGGGGAAAGCCTTTGAGATTCAGATGCTCATATCAGGATGAAGAAATTGATGAATTCAGAGCTTGTGTGGTAGATGCTTGTTCACCTTGGTCCAAACACTTGCCCACTAGATAGTGATTCAAGATGTTACTGCTTTCTGTTTACTTGATATTGCCTTCACAGCCGAGCCTTGTTAACATGCAAAGTCAGCCAAATTAAATAGCTTTCAGATCTTCAAGGACATGTCTGTTTGCCCCTTCTCTGTGTTTTATTTTAATAAAGTCAAATTAAAAAACAAAAACAAACAACCCCCCAAATACCAAAACCCCAAATAAACAAAAAATCCCACAGAAACAATATATGTTTGTATAAAACCAAAACCTTACATTAGATAAAAATCAATATGATCCACATGAACCAAGTTTGTCAATCACTATCAGCAGGAGAGAAGGTTTGCTGCTCCCCTACTTTTCACCTCAAAGAACAAAACACACAGCCCTTCTTCTCTGAGATTATTGAGTTTCTGCCCAGTGCACCTCATTCCTTCAGGAGTGCTGATAAGACCGGCAATTCATCTGATCCCACATCGCAAATCTTGTATTACCAGCCCTGAAAGCATGGAAATGTCAATAATGAGAAAAAACAAAACCCCAAACATGGAAGGAGTTTAGAAAGGGAAAAGCGTCTGCAAGCCTTGCACTGGAAAAATCCTTCCCTGGGGAAGAAAGTTAAACAGCAGCGTGTGAAGGACGGGTACGTGTGTTTGGACACAGGCTGAACATGAGAGTCCTTCGGCAACCTTAGCCCAGACATTCAGAGCCACACTGACAGCCTATGGTGATTGTGATATATTCCAGTTTCCCTTCTCTGGGTAGCACCATCAGTGGACATCTGTTAAAGCAAGATTATCTCTCATGTCATACTGGTAGCTCTCTGTGTGCCGGGAGCTAACTTGCAGGTTTAAAATTAAATGGTCAGATCAGTCAGATTTGGTAAAAGGTTGTTCTCAGCAGGTACTGGTGACAGTGACTTGTGATGTCTGAGAAGGTTTGGGAGAACCGACTTTGAATCAAAACTAGTTAAGCGGAAAGTATTGATCAGTTTCTTTCACATTAGCTTAATTTGATATTTGTGTAACAAAAGGTTATTTGCAGTAGACTAATAGGAAGACAGGATTATGACATAAAAATTTCCCTCTGAAATAAAGTGAGGCAATTAGAGGTTGTCCACTGAGTTGATGTAATAATCTCTCTGCACCCCAAGTGTAGCCCTTTAGCAGATGGCTCTGGCAGCAACATGAGTCCTGTTTCCATCTGTCTAGAGTAGAAATGGTGGCTAAACATAGTTTTTGGGTGGAAAAGAAATGATGGTTTTGGGAAAGAGATATTTATTTCCTGAAATAGGAGAAACCAGGAATTGGTTTCTTTCTGGCTATTGCAAAGGAACATGGAATTCCTTGGGTTGCCTTTCCACTATCCATGTGGACATTGGAATTTATCTAAAAAAAAGAAACAAAAGAAACAAATGAGGGGATACATACATATTTACATACTAGAAAATGCAGACAATACATTGTGGTGCTTTCAATATTTGCAAAAAGATAACTATATGAATTCTTAAGATTCAGAACTCTTAGAGCTCACTAAAATTTGCTCAGAATATTAGGACTTTTTTTTTTTGACAGTGTTTACTCAACAAAAAAAAAATTAAAAAATATATCAGTTTAAGTAAAGTATACTAAAAAAATAACTTAAGAAATATCACCTAAAACCAGTTCCTGATGACCCATCATTTATCTGTAAGGGATTACTACATCTACATGGGATATGCAAAACCTCAGCTCACATTCCTTCTTTAGGAGACATGAAATTCTGTGCCTTGTGTTTCTCTCAGAAATATTTAAATTATAGATATGATTGCTCTGCCAAAGGCTATTTTCTTCTTATTTTGTCCCACTGAAATCAAAGCCTGGGTTTGATATCAGAGTTTGTCATATGGGGTGCAGCGGAAACACACAATTCTTGCTTTTATTCAAGATGTTCCAAAGGAACAGAACCTCTAGCCATGTCCTATAGAATTTTTTGCCTCTACCTAAAAAGCCATTTAAAAAAAAAATCCCTGGAATTTCTGAATATCAGAAATTTAGTAATTTATCCTTTCAGTTTGGACATATTGTTCCCCAAACCTTAAGGAGTTCCATTCATCCCAGAAATGAATAACCTCCCCCTACTAAACAAAGCTCTAAAATTTCCCATCTACCAAACTGTGGGGTACGTGCTCAACTTTGTGCTGGAGGAAGAGCGACTTATACTGAAGTTAATCTCATTCTTTTGGCTACACAGTCAGTGTAGTGACATTAGTCACTATCTGTGACTAATTTCTTTGAGTGAGCCTCAGCTTTGGGCATGATGCTGATCCCATTGACCGCAGTGCGTTAGCTGATACTCTGAAGTCTTAGCATGTGCAGGAGTGTCTGGCTACACTGGAGTCACTGGAAAATGGAATAGGCAAAAGATAAGCAATCCTTGAGCAAAACCCGAATTCTTAAAAAATATACCACAAAATATGAATGTTGGACAAAGCATGGAACAGCCTCATACATACTTTGTACAATAGGCACCTCACAGTAAATAAATCAAGACTCAAGCACTGAAGAACAGTGAACTTGGAGGAGTTATGAATACAGACATGACCCTGTGGTTTGCAACCTGATCTTCTTTCTGTACCTGACACTGGTGAGGCTGTACCTCTAGTCCTGTGTTCGGTTTTGGGCCCCTCACTTCAAGAAAGACATTGAGTTGCTGGAGTTTGTCCAGAGAAGGAAGCTGAGGAATGATATCAAGCACAAGTGTTACAAGGAACAGCTGATGGTGCTGGCATTGTTCAGTCTGGAGAAAAGGAGGTTGTAGCCAGGTAGGGGTCACTACCTTTTCCCAAGTAACAACTGGAACAGGCTGCCGAGGGAAATGGTGAAGTCACCATCCCTGGAGGTATTTAGAAGGTCTGTAGACATGGCACTTAGAGACATGTTTTAGTAGTAGATATGGCAGTGCTGGGTTAATGGTTGCACTTGATGATCTTAGAGGCCTTTTCCAGCCTAAATCTTTCTAAGAGGCCCCGACACACATATAATGTTTACTTATCCAAGTTGCAAATCACTGTTAATTTATGCTGGGTCTAGCTCTACAGAATGAGGTTACTGTCGCAGCAACAAATTTAATTACATAGGACTAAGTTAGGGATTTACTGTGTTGTGGTATCAAACCAGTATTTCATTATACTCCCATCAATTCCCATGTTGTGTATTTGCTTAATACTGAAGAGAGAAAGGTAAGGAGATCTGGTGACTAATCAGAGGCAGAAATTGGTCTGGTGCAAGCAGTGGCGTTGCTTGCACCTCCAAGCAACTCCACATATTCTTTGAAAGGCAGAAATTTAAATGTTTTCCCTTTAGAAATGAGAGAGATTGACTCATCTGGGCTCTTTCCTGAGCTCCAGCCCATATTGTCGTTTTTGGTAGTCGCTCATACCTGCAACAAAGTCACCCTGAAGGACTGTCTCTTTGGAAGAGAGCTGCATGACAAATGGGGAATGTGGACCTGGGGCAAGATCTGGACCCAAGGCATGAAGCAGGTAAGAGGGATTGGTGAAGGAAAGGAATACCTCACTGACAAGACCGCAATCTTGCACAGGAAGGCCAGTTTCTAACTTTTATTGAGTTAAACAGTAGTAAAATGCTATTGGAAATCTAGTTGTAGTGCTTGAGAAAGAGCACAGAACAGAGAGGAGGGTGATACTTTCAAAGCTTATCTTGTGGATTCAGGCACTCTGTTTTCCAAAGTAACTTGCACCACTGCCCGAGGTCTACTGTGAGCTTTCATGAAACTGCTGATGTGCAACTGCCAAAGTAGCTTTGGAAGATGGGAGTAGAGTTCATGTGGAGTTCTGCACAGATGGATATCACAGTAGACAAATCCAGTTTGCCCAGTCTGCCTCACCCAGCTCCAGTACAGAAAATCTGTTGCATCACATTGGTTCTGAATCCATACTAGTTTAGCCTGTATCTGTGTAGGGTATATTCAATGCCATCTGGAATTATGTGTATCTGAATCACCAAGCACAAGCCTTCACAAAACTACCCAAATGCTTACAAAAATGAATCCCAGATTAGTAAACATCAGATAAGTGTCTTACTGAAGTGCAGTGGCTATTCTTAATTCTGGCATGTAACAGTAGAAGAGAGGGAAGGTAGCTAGAGATGTGCTTCCCTCTGCATTCATCATGATGTGACTGTGACTGTGATTAATAGCACAGCTCCTGGATACAAGTCCACAAAATCTGACTTTTCACTTCACAGCTCAGACAAGTTTCTAGTTCCATGAGAAGCACCATTAAGTTCCTATGCGTGCAAATATATACATTAAATGCTCTGTCTTATTTGCTACCTTTCGGACTTGGTCCTGACCCAAGTGGTTTCATGGGGGTAAGGGATCTTGCCGTTAACTCCAGTGGGCTGGATCAGGCCTTCGACATGGTGCCGTCATGAAGAATTTCTAGGGGAATTAGAAGGGCAAATGTCAGCCCTTGACCTTTGGCTGCATAAGGTTATTGGACATGATATTGGACACCCTGCCCTCCCATTGCTCTGGCACTGTGCACATTTGCAGCAGCTTTCACGAGCTCAGTCTCAGCTTGCTTCCTCCCCCTCCCTCCCATGTGCCAAAAATGTGCCAGTTACAGAACAAAGGAAATATCACAGGGGCGGTTTGGCGGGAGAGCTGCAGAGCCCAGCAATTACCTGCTGCTATCACCGTGGCTGTGCTTTCTGTCATGTTCTATTTCACATTTGCATAGCTGTGTGTATTTGCTCTTTCATCGCTGCTGTACGCAGGCTGTAATCAGTTCATTTTATGGCTGTCTTCAGCTAAATTCTTTGTTGATTTTAACATGACAGAAGTTGAAAAGATTACATATTATAAATAGATAATTAATATATCAGCACAGCTTGTTGCTCTCTGTCTCTCCATCTCTTTATGAGAATCAGTTTTAATGTTTCCTTTCCCTTTCTCTCCTCCATGTAGACTGCCTGAGAATTAGAATGAAACCTGACAGCTTGATTAAAATTTCACCTGATATATATTTCTCTTTCCATAGTGGATTTCTCTGTCTTGATCAAATGGGTCACGTGTAAAAAATGAAATCACAGATAATTTCCAAGTAGATTAATTTTTTCCTAATTACATTTTTTTTTGTTTAGTTTTGGCCGTAACTTGGGGATATGTTTATATTCTAGGATTTTCATTAAGCTATACGTGAGCATTTCATAACACTGGTGTAATTATCTTGAGAATGTCATTCAGGGGAGAGATGTACCATTTCGATTTTTTTGAATGGTAAACTGAGGCACTGGGTTGATTCACTTGCAGATGAGTTTAGAATTAAACTCCTGCCTTCTGAGACCCCAGTCATCTCCTGAACATCTTTCTACTCCCAAATCACGATATTCATAGCTAGCACACTAGAGAGAATCAGCTTTGCTTCATCTTGTGGAAGTCTTATTAGTTGTTCCATAGACAAAGCAAATTTAAGCCCCCTTAAATCTGCTTTTCTTATCTACATTCCATAAAACTCCTAAAAGTATTTCAGGGATCCTGAGATCCTGTGGCTAGGGCATGGAAAGCTAATACAGCACAAACCACTTTCTGGGGTTCACAAAGACCTTTCTGCAGCTTTGAATAAAGCATAATGCATAAATCTGAGAAGGAAAGTAGAAAATATGACAGAGATATCTCTACAGCCTTTTCATAACTCAAAAGTCAAGTCACTTCAAAAATTCCGTGCTTGTCAATGTGAAATTTTATTTCTTTTTCATACACTAGTTTGGGAGTGCATATTTGTGCGTGACAGAAGGTGTTTGAGAGAGCCAAGGGAGAGCAGAGGGATTGTAAATGCTTGGGGCAAGGGATGTTTGAGGGTATATGCTGGGGTAGATTTATCAGAACCTATGAATCCCTTCTGCTCCAAGCCACATACTAAAGCTCTGAAGGTGCTTTGGAAAGGGGTCCCAGCACCACCTGTGATGCTATCCTTAGCCTTCCTTGCTGGGCATCCTCATCCCAGGGTTCAGGAGGAACCTAGCAGAGACCCAAAAGGCTGCACCTGATTTTGATCTTTAGCCAGCTTTTCCACCTAGTGGAATTCAGCTGAGGCATAAGTGAAATAGAAGAGTTTCTGTCAGTTTATATTTCCTTGCAGAGCACACCGTGTCAACACACAAAGGTAGAACAAAGATGCATGACAAGAACCTCAACACTGTGTAGAATAACAGAAGAGGAATTTAAATATGGGAAGTATTTAATACCTGAGGAAAGGTAGCAGAGAAACTGAGTGTCATGTATTTTCCTTCACACATAATGGGATCCCCCAGCCAAAACTTTTACCATCCTAAGCAGTTTTCAGACGTGAATATCATTTAAATGGTCAGGATTTAGTTTCAATTGACTAATTTTCCCCTTCTGGGAGTCAAATTCTGTCCTGAATTACAACCCGGCTAAATCTCATTTCAATGGTGCAGCAACTAAATAACAGTGAGGATGCATTGACCTAACACACTGTTTCCACAGGGTGTTTTGAATACAATGTCAGGAGTATTAACGCACAACCTGACTTCAAAATTTCTAAAAAATCCATATATAACATTCACCTTTATAACACTTGAAACAAGTGCAAATGTAGTTTACCTCTGCCAGTAGGTCTCTTGTATACTGTTAAAGCAATATAAAATGCCGAGTGTAAATTGAGATCAGACTTGATAGATTATTACTTAATGAGAAATCTTTTAGAATCCAAATGCATCTTTTAGCTCTATAAAAGTACAGTGTATGAATTTCTGGTTTAAAAACAGAATCCCTAAATGCTGCTGTGTAATATTGCTCACAAGACCTTTTGGAAACTTTCCTTTTTCTTTAATGAAAAAAGGAATTCAAAAAGAATCTGCTGAAAGGAGCCCGCATTTGTTGCTAATGCTTTTGGCCTCTGTTAACTATTCAGCAAATCTCTGATGCACTGTAGTTCAATAAATGGGCAACCTTCTCGGTTTTGTGTTTTGATTCTTTTGCCTTTAATGTAAGATAAAACAGCCTGCTTAGCAGGAAGAGAATTTCTAAAGATTCCCAGAAAAACAGGGAAAATGACAATATATAATTTTCAGTAGTCATAATAAAATATGATCATGAAGGGCTTTTGGTGGTTACCAAGCATTTGTAAAATATACTGGAAGGATGAGGGGTTTTTTTTAAGAAAAAAGCACAGCAGCTTTTCTGAATGTGTTTTAAAAGTTCAGAGCTGTCCTCGTTGTCCCATGAGTCACAATGATGATGAGAGTAAAATGTTGCAGAGATTTCCTTCAAAACACCCTTCAAATGTTCAGTGCCCTTTACCTATTCTACATTCAAAATGGAATTGAGCACTATGCTAATTTATAGAGCTGGTCAGAATTTGGAATTGCTTTTACAGAAGAAACTGAAATATTTTGACATTTCTTTTGTCCTAAATCAAAGAACTAAAATTGCACAATTTTGCACAAAAAAGAATGACATTTATTAAAACCATCCATTTGGAAATATTGAAAAACTTCATTAAAGTAGTTTGTTTAGAGGAGATTGAAATGCTTCGTTTAGACTTTAACATTTGATTTGGATAGAAGACACTGATATAGCTGGAAAGGAGAAGTACAATAACAGTTAATAAAGGACCTGGTTGCTTAGTAAGTGACCACCACTGATAAATTCCCCTGAAGTATGTTTTATTGGGGCAGGACAGTGTATGAGTGGGGGAAATCAGTTGTAGCTACCTGGCAATGGATTTTCTAAAAATCCTGTGAAGTTAACAGGTTATTTATACCTTGGGAAACATAAAGTTGAAATATAAAATATTTAAAATTATAAATGAAGGGTTCATCTAAGAGGAAGTCTTCTCCTGAGCTGTAGCTGATGCCCCTACATGAGGTGTTTCTTTTGGTATTACTTTGTTTTAGAGGTAGTAAACTAAGATTTACATGAATTGAGTTTGGTTTATGTGTCTGCTCTTGGTTTCTGATGTTACTATGGTAAAAGATGTTATCTTGCAATATTTCATTTCCATAAAAGGGTGAGAAACTGTTATGCATCTGTTCAGCCCTGTGCCTTTCTGTAGGGTCTCACCTGATGAGCCACGGTCTCTAGAGCATGGTGTCCCCTCCCAGCTCATACCTTGGCCCTGGATGAAATTTGTCTGGGGCCTTACTGGCTGCAACATCTCTGGCATTATGGAGAGACAGCTTGCCAGTCCTACAGTACTGCTGTGAACCAGCTGCAGCTTGGGACTATCAAGGGACCTGTAGGTCACAGTGGCCTTAAAGAGCAGGGTTGAGAGCTGAAATATGTTTTTCTATTAAAAGAACACTTGTAACACTGCTCAAAGATACTGGGAGATGGAGATGAGCAGAATTGTTCATCATCCATCAGTCAAAGTTTCTGTAATCCTCCACTATATGAAAATACAGTACAGTAAGAAATAATTCCAAGAGCTGGTAGACCTAATGGCATAGTCTACAGTATGGAAATGAAACTATTATTTATTTTGTCCCTCATTATATAATCAAATGTCAATAAAAATTTGCATGTTACCATAAGAGGACTGGTAGCTGGTTAAGCAAGTAGTAAATTCATGTAAAGTTTAAATTTGAGACTGTGTGTCATAGTGCAGAAAATTCCAACCACAGCAGGAACCCAGCATGGATGAGAGCTTGGTGCTCACTGCTGCTGTTTTGGTGAGGTAACAGGCAACCACTGAGCTGACAGCATGGCACGTAAAAGATAATTTAGCCTTGTAATTAAGGAGATATTAAGTGCATAATCACATTTATTCATTTAATTAAGTTTGGCAAGTTTGTCCTATGACGTTAGATATCAATTGCTAAAGATACACATTTACATTTAATAAACGTAATTTCTGACTTGCCTTATTTTGTTATTTGCCAAGTGAACACCTAGAGAGCCCTTTTAAATGGATTAAGCAGGAGTTAAAGCTTAATGCATTACAAGAGCATAATTGTACTTTTATTGCTCATTAAATTTTCAGTTAATTATGTAGCAACCAGGTTTATGTTTTATTACATCAAACCTGAATCTGTGTGCTCTTAGAAATAGTCTACAGGAAGGAAAACAACTTCAGAACGTACTGTATGAGACCTGTTTCAAGTATATTTACTCAAGGAAACCCACGTCTGTGCACATAAAAGGAGGCAGACATACATTGCTGGGGTGCTCCATCCAGAGCTGAGCAGCTGAGCTCATGTAGCAGCCCCTGTTGACCACATAATGCTTGGAACCTGCTGTTAAGATGTGTCTTTTTGTGGGAGATTCTCCTTCTCAAGGATAAGGCCATGTTTTCTTTCTTTTCCACCCAAGTTTTGTTACATTTTGATTTTTTTTTCCTCCTATTTTTCTTTCTTCTGAACAGCTAAAATCAATTTTCCTTGCTGTAGGGAATGGTCTGACCTGGGTGAAATCCTCCTCTCTAAATAGCTCTTGGAAATTTTGATGTCTAAAGAACTTACCAAAAAAAGGATGTATGTCCAGAAAGACTTTCTAAAGGTTTTAGGCATCTCTTTTGGAATACGATGTCTTTCTCTCTTTCTATATAGAAGAAAACCTAAGTGGCCAAGTTGGGATATATGGTTTATGTTAAGACAATGAAAGTTAATGGAGAACAATCTTCTTTGCAGACTACTGGCAATGAGATACGAGTGTGGAAGAGAGAAATTCTGATCAGGCCTGTCTCAGGCAAAACAGAGTGAGATCCTAGCATCTACCCAGGGGCTTCCTAGTTATGGTTTGGGGTTTTTTTTACATTGGTTTCATTAGGTTTTAGATCAAGTCATTATGTGTTTCATTTGCTCTGAATTTCCTCAAACCACTAAATATGGAATATGGACTTTGTGATGATATTTCACTGTCCTGCACTTCTGGTGACACTAGACTTGGAAATGCTGCAGGATGTATGAGAGAATCAAGCAGCTCTAGAAATTTGCAATAGTAAAAGCTGCAGTGAAATTGAAAGAACCTCAATGAAAAATTGGATTTCTAATTTCCACACATAAACATTTATAGCTTCCTTTGTATAGCTGGAAAAGAAAGCACTCATTTTTAGAAATAAACTTCTTCCCACTTGACTAATTATATAAATTATTTAAGTGTGTGCAATTCAGTGATATTTCACGGGGATGCATTTTATGGGACAAGTATCTGGAAAGATGCATTTCCAGTTTTTAAGTCTCTCAATGTGCAAGATCAGACCAAATTCTACTTTTGTGGTGTCTATTGAATCTTTGGTTTCCAGTTGTGATCGACTGCCCTTTTGAAATCTCTTCTACTCATTTTAGACATGGATCTTTTTGGTGGAACATGCAATAAACTCGTTGACTTGAATTTCATTATTTCAAAAAGTGCTTTGTCAGATGTTGTACATAGCTGACAATACTGAGGGAGATTTTTTACAAAGAAAAGCCAAATCTTAAAATCTCTTCTAATTATAACATGGCATGTGAATGCTGAGAAATCTTAATGATGCCCAGCACACGATGGATGAGCTTTCAATCCAGAATTTAACATTATCTGATTAGGTGTGAACAAAGTTGTCAATGAAGCAGAAAACAGGACACAGCTGATAAAACAGTGAAGCCAAATAAAGATAAGGCAACTTTGTTGCAAAGCCAAAACATTCCATTTGAATGATTCCAGTGTAATAATTTTAATCCTGCTAAACTTAATCTCTTGGAAATGTGACCAAAATGAATTTTCCTGCCTCCAACTAACCTGGGTTTTGTTTTGTAGAAGATTTTATTAGGTTCCATGGAAACAATCTCTTAAATTTATTCAAACCACATATTTATTATTGTGCCTGGGATCCAAAGACTGACACATTTCAGAATGGTTTTATCAACATAGAAACACAGTTACTTTGACCTCCATTCTGGCAGGAACTTCTACCAAAGCCAGTGCTTGGCTTTGTCTCAGATTCCAGAGTCCCACCTAAGTAACAGTCCACAAAGGGGAGCTGTTTTTTATGGGTTGATTTGAAGGAGCCACAGATTCAGTTGCAACCTGCACCATAAAAGAGTATGATTGTACAATGAAATGCATGGGAACCCTGGAGCAACATCACGACTAATACAAATTCCTTTAATAACATCTATTTATGGCAATTTATATCAACTGAGAACGTGACCGCATCTTCCTTTAGGAAGACAAGGTTATGCTTCGCAGTGGAGACAAGTGATTGCATTAGTAGGCTTTTTGGAATTAGCTCTGTCTTGCAGCTACTTCAGGTACCATTGGAGTGAAAATTAGGTGGCAGGGGCTTCTTACCTCAGGAAGTTCACAGAGTCTCCTGCAAGCCTGCAATGTGCCGGCATGCTTCTACTTTGCCAGACATGACTCCACTCAGTAACTTCCCGTTCCTTTTGATATCCATAGCCCTAAAAATTCTCTGTCAGGGGAACCAAAAATGAGTGAGTTTTCCTGCCTCATCCTTTTTAGAATTCTCAGAAATAGTACAATGGTTATTGTTGCTTGCAATGCCTTAATGACACTTCTGAATTGCAAAGGAAACGTGCCCTCCCCATGCTACGAGTCACTGCACTGCAACCTTTGCATTTCAGCCTGGCTCAGTCATCATTCAGTGGATCCTGTTTCTTATGCCAGATGTTGAGGACTGTGCCCACACCATCTGCCAAGATACTGTCCCTCATCTTCTCCTCCCAGCTCCCATTACTGCACTGATGGACTCTGTCTCCACCGACAGTGCCCTCCTGGTAAACTTTGCTGCCTTCTTCCAGTTTCCTAGGGAGACAAGAGGAGGAAAAGAATCTTCCAGGGTAGGTACAATTTTTCAGTGGTGGTTTTATTTCCTGAGCCTTTCTCCTTTATTTTGATTGCTTGAAATTAAAGGGGGAAAAAACAGTGACAGGAGAAGTTATGGTCATTGTGATCTCAATACCAGTACTATAATAAGCAATATACAAATGGCAGAGGAAGAACACACAAATGGAAATGAGAGGAAGTGTCTCAAGTAGATCAGCCAGTCATCATGCTGAATAGATCCTTGCTAACAGCTTTCAGATCATGTCAGTGCTCATGTTTCCTGAAGACTTGGTTCTAAGTCTCCAGAAAATTTCCGTAGGTATAAGATTGGTAGAACAGATGGGATATTGGAAAGAATCTAGATCACATTATCTGTATATCCTGCTCTCTGCAATTACACCAAGGCAGTGTTAAAATAATTGCAATTTCACCTAAATCTTATTGCTGGTATTAGTGCAGTGCAAGGTTGGGGACCGGAGCTGGTTTTTCAAGCTCATCCCTGAACACACTTTCAGCTTAAGCCTTAACTGGTACACAATGACAAACAGAGGTCAGCTGGCAAACAGAATAGTGTCAGCATTATTATCTCTTGACAAAACGGTGACTTCTTCGGCCACCTGAAGTTTGCATAACATGATTGGGCCATCCTTAAATGAATAATCTGCAGCTGGAAATAAGACCATCCTTATAGCATCAACATTGTGCTGTCACAGCTCAAGACATTTTGGGTTAGAAAAAGAAATGAATTTATTGAAAAGCGATAGGAAGATGATATTTAAAATTCAACACATAAGTATTCAGTTAAATGGAAAGAGACAGTGATCTATCTGGCTGCTGCTGTTTCTAGATCAGGAACATTATTTGCATTCTTTATTTTGCTGATGCTTTAAGTTCAGAAAGAATATACTGTAATATTGAACTGATAAAATGCTTGGCATAAAATTGAGAAATTTGCATGGTGACTGGTCAGCTGCTGACAAAAAATTTCTTGGAGCAGAATATCCAATGTTCTTTGATAGTTTGTGGTAGGCGATGGAAGCTGTTACCTACCTCAGCATTTGTATACAGAATTGACAAGCAGTCACTCATTTTCCCTGTTTCTCCCCCCCATTTATACCCGTTTTCTCCCCAGTTACTGTTTTTTTGCTGCGATGACCACTGATAAAACATATATTTACTAAACTATATAATTTTTGGTTCCCACTTTTGTCCACATCTTTACTAGTGACATGGAACAATATACTCACTTTTCCTAGATGTTCTGTTAATATTACTGCCTCTTACTATCAAAGACCTGCTTTGTAGAGAAAGGAACAAAGTCATCAATCTGGGCTAACTGTGAGAATATGCTATGTTCAAATCTGGTATGTTATCAAAGAAAATAACAGAAAAATGAAGGATGATTTTTCAGTCCCTAATGTCTACAGCTACACCTGAACACCTAATATTTGCCCTTGTTTAGTCATTAGTGTCTTGCCTGGCACAGATTTAGTCTGCACATTCCAGTCCTGGCCATGGATAGAGCACAGAACAGAGACAGCTCCAGTTTCTGGATGATGTCATCCTTTCCTGGGAAGTGTTTGCACTATGAGCTGTGCAGTGCCACTTGCCTTCAGCCATTTATGCTATACCTTGATTTTTGGAGGAGGTTTTGTAGGTGGAAGGACCAAGAGTAGTGATGACAAGAAAGCTGGGGTAGAAGTGCCATTTGGCACAAGGCTGGGGTTAAAGAGTCTGGTGTCAGTGCTTGGTGCAGTTTGGGGCTAGTACTGAGTCAGTGCACAGTGGAACATATCCAGTATTGATAACAAGGCCTGCATTTTCCTGCAACAACCTCATAATTTAACAGCAAATGTATGTGATCTGAGGCACAAGCAGATGGAGTTGGATTAAAAAGCTGTTGCCTTTGTGCAGCAAACTGCTCCATTTCAAGTAAACCCGGGCATATGAATTACAGAAAACTGAAATGATGATGAAACCAAATTGAATCCCTTGCTTTTCCTCATCTTACAACATGAGGATTGAAGGGAAAAATAACACAGTAAACTGATCTGTAAATAAATAACTGAAAAATGCTGTGCAACATGGAAGAACTGAAAGGCATTCTGTTTTATTCGATTTTAAATCAAGTTGTCCATACAGTAGGGATATCAGTATTGCAAGTGAGATTTGTTTGTTTTTTCATTTTTTTGTTAACAGATTAGAATCACAGAATCACAGAATATGCCGAGTTGGAAGGGACTCACAAGGATCATCAAGTCCAACTCCTGACCCTGCCCAGGACAACCCAAAGAGTCACACCATGTGCTCAAGAGTATTGTCCAAACACTTCCTGAATTTTGTTAGGCTTGGTGCTGTGACCACTTCTCTGGGGATGGTTTACTTACCAAAACAAGTGGTTTTTTTTTAAAAAGAAAGCATTGCTGTATCAGGACTTCATGTAGAAAGAACTAGGCAGCTGTATGCAAACAAAGAGAGTTTCACTGAGTCCTGTGCACAGTGACAGAGGTAACAGGGATTCAGAAGACAGAACTTTGGCTGGTGCAGTTCTTGCAAGAAAAGTGTTAGGGCAGCAGGCAGATGCCCAGGTGCTGACTGAGCTGCGATTTAGCTAACTGAATAGGAAAATTGCTGGATATAACTTGAGAAATTGCTAGATATGACATATACCAGTGTGAGAAGCCAACAAAAGTTATGGACAGGTCCATGGAGGATGACTGTATTGCATAGGTGTTTAATGGGAAGATATGCAAGAAACAGCTGAATTTCACCAAAAAAATGGAATACAGGAAATTTTTGAGTGAGCAAAATTTTTTCAGTCCAGCAGTACATAGATAACTATCAGTAATAGCATATGAGAGATAAGAAATTTGGGTATGGATGTAGCAAAATTGGGTCCAATGCAGAATAATTATTTACGGGTGGATTGTTTATCTGGGATGTGACTGGGGTTGAGAAATGGAGACACGTTTCCGCTATTCCAAGCCTTGTCATTAGCTGCTGAAAGAAAACATGCACATACAAAATCAAAACTGCCAAAGATTTAATTTGGGATTGGACACTAATTCCAGGGTGATGTCACAGCACTTAATCAGACTTTACTCTCCGAAAGCAATTTAAAAGTTTCCGGTGTACTTCAGGGACTGAAGTACAGGTTGGGTGAGCACACTGCAACTTTTTTTGAAACAAGACTCCTGAAAGGAAAAGAAACAGTGAGGAAGAGAACGAAGGGAAGTGTGCACAGGCAAGATTGTAGAAATAAACTCTGTGGGAGGAAATGAGGCTAAGCTAGAGAGATTTTAATTTAGCCATGTACCTAAATACCTTGTTTAATTGTACAGGACAAAGTCTAGGAAAATATTCAAACATCTCAGTAACACTCAGTAACACAAACTCATGCTTTCATTTATCTCCTTTCAATCTGGATTCTTGTGTCTTTAAGTTTTTTCCAGCTTCTGTAAAAGGCTCAACACAAATGTCATATCTCCTCTCCCAAGTGTTTTAATTCTCTAAACAGATTCTGGAGTTGGAGGATGTGTGTGGCCAAATATACCTCTTCAAAGTGCAGATTACTAATGTAAAAGTTATGTTAAAGGACACAAGGTAAAAGGATGAACATAGTTTATGATGGATTTTATTTCTAGGAAACTAAAAGAGCTTAAATATGGAGTTAAAGTGTCACAACATAACATAGTATTTGAGGAAAATGAAAAATATCTGGGTTTGTATATTCATGCAGCTCTATAGAATATGTATGAAATTAATATTTTTTTTTGAAAGAAGCAGCAAATACAGCTGGATGTTACAGATTAACGATCAGATTCCATCTGATTATAAGAAACAGCTGCCTCACTTGAAACTGTTGTCATCTGTCTCATAACTAAAAATTCTGGGTCCATAAGACTTATAACTTGCTAGAAATGATATGGATAATTTTTCCTCTAAAATAAAATTAAGCATCCTCTACATCATGGAGTTAACAGGTTTGACTTTCTGGGATTGCCATCAGCAAAGAGGTAGAACTCAAGTCACTGTAACCAGTGTTCACAAAGCATTAAACTTTTCATGAGCAATAGGAATACTCTTCACATTGTGTGTTGAAAGATTACTGCCTATTTGACTGCCTTACACTTTCAGTTAGGTGGGCTAGGCTTCTTCTCTTCAGATCTGGAGCTCTCTGGCAGAGTTGCCATGTGCTGTTAAGCAATAATGTTCCTTTAAGCGGTGCATGAAAAAGTCCTTGCTCTTGCTTTATTAAGTGCTTTTGGGAAGAGAAGTGTGACACACAGCTGAGGTAAGATTGTGAATACTGTCTTTGCTTTTGTGTTCATCTTGCTCATACTTTGAACTGGGTTTGTTCAAAGCTGGTGATTGTGTATTAGCCAGGTAGTACAGCTGAGTGGTTCTGCTATTTCAGTGATGCCCAAGAAGTAAAGCTCCTGAAGCAAAGCTCATCATGTGTCTCGTGTCTCATCACTGACATGCTGACACATCAAAAACTGTCTGGGCTTTATCACTGCATGGACTCTACAAGTGAAATATTTGATTTGAACTAACAGGCAGTTGTATGAATTGACAGGTAAAGAACATAAACTCTTCTGGGACACCCTTATGCTTTGCTTTGAACTCTGTCAAGTCACCATTTATGCAGGTAGTTTGATCTAAACCTTCACTTTTTTTGTATTGTCTAGAATCACTCACCTATTTGTAATTCTTCATTAAACACTTGTCTGCTTGGATTGATCATTGCCTCTTCCATTTGTCTTTTATCTGTTTATATATCTGAACATACCAGTGTATTTGCACTACAAAAAGCAATGAAGAGATTGGTAAGTTATCAATCAATGTCTCATCAAATAAGTGGCTTACAAGTATCTGAGGAAAGCCCATTTTATCCTGCCACAAAGAGACCTTTTGTCTGCAGCATTTCATCAACAGGATCTAATTACAGTGAAATTTTTTCTTGGCCATTCTGTGGTGTGAGAGCTGGGTTTATAAATATCACATCAGTTATTAAGTACAAGAAATTCAGATTTCAGACTTTCTTATTCCTAACTCAGCGTTCTCCAAAGTTACCATATGTAGTCAGCCACCTGAAAGCTCACAACAGTATTGGGGATAAAATATTGTCACTAGGAGATAAGTGGGAAAAAATGATGTTGTCTGGACAGGATTAAACATCCATGACAGGTGCCATAATAGTATCTCATTTAGGATGCTGTTCTTTTCTATTGTTATATGGGTCTGAAGAGCTAATATTTAACAAGCAGGTCTCGCCATCCATTTTGCCTTATACCACTGATTATTGCCTTCATTATTTTAGCTGAGATGAGCAATTTTTCCCCTAGGTTCTCTTTCATACAAAATGCTGATTGGTTTTCTGGAGCAAATTCATTGGAAATAATTGTGTGGATTCGACTCTTTTATGCAAGGTTGTGTGATGCAGCATTAGCTGCAATAGTTACAGTTTCTGCCTTATTCATTTTGGTGTTTAATATATTCACCATGCTTCTGTATTTCACACCGAAGGGCACCTTGCCTTGGAAACAGCCTCTGTGCTCTCAGATGAAAACTAGAATACATGCAAGCAAACATAAAGCTGAAGAGACAGCTTCAAAATCTGCAGCTCCAAGAGCTTTTAAATAAAGAGCGGACCGACACACTTATAATACAGAAAAACCACATTAAAACATACTAATTGCAGGCTACTCTTAATCCTTGGACTTCCACATGCTCACCAAGGAATCTTTCTAAGTCAAGCCTTGTCATATTCGGTCACTCAATATTTCTTCTCATCTTGCTCAAGAACCATTTATAGAAACAACAGATTTATCTGTGATTCAGTAGAGTTCAGCAAAACATTGGGCAATAATCAAAGTCCTCCCATGACAGAGGTCTTGAGGAGCTCTGCACTTTTAACAGTTCAGCTGATGTCAGTGTTTAGTTTATATCAGAAATATCACTAGTTTCCCCCTTAAAATGACAACAAATAATAATTTGAAAATAGCTTGGTTAATCCAAGAAGGTTTGCCTGGGTTTCATCAAGGACATTTACAGAAACTGCATACCCAAGAAATCTGCTCAAAAACAGGTTAGAAAAAAATCCATTTGCATGGTGATCGTTCCTTCTGCAATAAAAAAGGTCATATTTCCTTTTTATTTTTTTTTCTGCATAACTTGTAAAACCAGCAGGCAGCCAGGAAATCCATTCTACATGCAACTCATTTTGTCTTCTGAGGAGGATGAGGTGCCAGTTTGCCATCTGTGGAACCTTCCCAGCAGATTTTGCAACACTGGATGAGAAGACTTTAGCATCAGTGTGTAGAGATGAAACCAGCTGAGGGCCAGCAGCCCATCTCACAAAAATAGCATGTAAGTAGCATGGATTCATTCATCCAATAAAGCATATGCATAGGAATATCCTCACTATAAAAACCAGATGAGTGCACAATTACAAATTTCTGTGGACTGAGGTATCTTACCAATCATTCCAATTGAAGTGATGGAGTGAACACTGGCACAGATACTTCAAGGGTGACATCCTCTTCACAAAGGTGTGGGCTTGGTCAGAGGTCTAAGGTGGCTATAGCTGCTCCTTGTCACTGGCTCTCCCTAATGCTGGATGAAAACCCCACGATTCCCGTTGCTCTGGCACTTGGGAAACCCATTCCTTCCTCACTTCCCAGCTCCTCACTCCACTAGCGGTAGGATTCAGCCCATCTCACCCCACTCTTGCAGCGTGACCTCTTCAACTGCTATGGATAACCTGTGTAGGAAACAGAGATAGGATCTGGCCATGAATTTCACATCTTGTGTTGCAGAGAGCTGGGTTATTTCCTTTTGCACTCTGGAATCAATTAAGGGAAAAAAAAAAAACAAACCAACAAAAGACCCCAAACCAAACAACCACAAAGCAAAGCAGAAAAACCCAAACCAAACCTTGATTAATATTCCAGACCATCCGTTTTATGGTAAGAAAAATCCTCTGTGTACAAATTCATGCTCACAGTATCCCAGGAAGTATTGCCCCTCTGCTCACTAAAGGCCTGTAAACAGATCATATTTCTCTCCATAAGCAAAGTATGATTTTATTTTTCTTAGGCAGTGCTAAGGGGTATTTATTGTTCTCCTGGAGAAAGGAGGGTGTCTGTGTGTGAAATGTAAAGAGAAAAAAACTGGAAAAAACTGGTATTGTTAAACTAATGCTGCTGTGCATTACAATGAAATGCCGTACTTGTGAAAGCATGTGGCATTCAATATCCAGCAAATTCATTGTTATTGCTGTACATTGAATGTCAAATGAATTCATAATGGCAGTATGTTGAAGGTAAAATATTATCTTGGATTCAAACAACGCAGTTCCACTGAAAACTCACATCAGCCATTAGGGCTGGATGGCACTCTCAGAACTCCACTGACAGGATTTTTCAGCGCTCCTATTAACTTGCTTATAAAAACAAATGGCCCAGGAATGGAAGCGTAATCCAGAGCCGCATGAGGTCAGTGTGGGTTTTTCCTTTTACATCAATGGGCTGAGGATCGAGTCCACAGGGTGGAGAGGGGAGGAAGGAAGGAAACAATGTTAGAAGAGAAATCAGTGAAGAGAAACTCTCCATCACACTTCCCTTGGGTATTTTTTCATAACAGCTTTCTGGCTGGATTTAGCACTCTGCACAAGGGGAGAAAAAAACACAACAGCAACTTGCTACTGCAGGAAAAGTGCAGAATGATGTTAAAATCCATTGCCTAGCACAGCTAGAGGTATTTAATACAGTTTCTGTTTCCTTTTATTTGCTTATGCCCATCATGATTGAAACAGAGTTGGGGAAGCCTCTGGAAATAAGAAACTGCTTTGTGGTGTTTTACACCTGTGAGAAGGACTTACTCCTCCATGTGGGAGGAATGCAGTACGTACAGAACCTAATGGGGGCTGTAAAAGGCATTAGCTCTGAGAGTGAAACAATTTAGAATAAAGTTTATTCCTCTCTGCTGAAAAGCGAGACTGGTAGGCTATCCTAGATGATATAGAGCATTTTGCTCTTAGTGCATTATATCATCAAATGGAGTGGGAAATTATCTAGATTGCAGTGGAATGAATTTCTTCTTTGCTTAAGAATATGGATTACCTCATATACTTTGTGTTGAAAAAAATGTTCAGCAGGCAAAATAGGCCCAAATAAAATTTTCACTTCTTTTGATTTTCTTTCTTCAGTCTCTTCATTTGCTTTTGAGAGTTTTTACTCTCCTTTATCTACTATCTCTATTTTTCCAATGTCATTTTCCATTTTTATTTTTATTCTTGACAAGCACATGGGATGGCTTCTTATTTCTCCCTCCTCTCAACTCAGACTTTTAAACCACTCATAGTTTGTTCTTTGTCCCTTATTGATGTCCTTTGCAGTCTCTTATTGTGGTTTTGTCTCTCAGCACTTAATATCAATATAAAATAAGTCACGAGTGGGAGGGGGCTTAGCTAGTCTGTACAGTATGAATAGATGACTCTATCAAGAACCAAATCATTGGTTCACTTTATATAGTTCTCGCACAGCTTCCCTCTATTTGCTGCTTCAGGAGGAGGCCAAGCATTTAGAGACCACTAAGTATTAGACTCCAGTTTTTCCTTCAGTGATGAACACACTGTCTGTGACCTCGTTTGTCTCAACTATAAAACCAGAGGACTGGAATCTGCTCTCCATGGCATCCTGGTAAATCTGGAATTGCTTCACTGTCTTCACTGGAATTATGTCAGCTTTATCCTGATGAGATGCAAGACAGAATTTAGCCTGGAAGTGAAGTAGATTGCAGAAGACGTAACACTCATTCCTCGGGTGGAAAAGTGATGTGTACACTGCCAAGAAGTAACTTCCTCATTGATTTAGTAAGTCCACACTGCTGGCTAAGAATTTTTTCCTTTACAGTATAGGACTAACTTGTCCTAAACAAAAGACCAGGAATTTAAGAAAAAAATTGCTACAAACTGCAACAATGATGGATGAAAAATTACCTTCAAGAAAATGCAAATTAAAACAAATCTGTTGCCTTATATTCATGGCAGTCTGCTGAAGGCAAAAACCCTCTTGTGTGCTCCTGCAACCCAGGTATAGACCTTCCGAACTAGCAATATCACATGTCCACTCTAATAATGCAGTTGATCAGCATAAACCTCCATAAAGATCAGGTGAAAAAAATGTCAGGTGTGAGTTTGGACAAAATCATTCCTTTGTTGATGAAAAATACAATAGCTCTCAGGATTCTGGCCCTTTGTGGAAGAAGACTTGTGGAGTACAAAGGAGAACCCTTTCAGTTGCTATAATCAAAAAATTAAGAGGTTTAACAACCCATACAGCCTGAAATGTTGAGTTTATAGCAACATTTCTCAAGATATGTCATAGAAACAAAACACCACAAGCAGTATTTTTGTCAGACAGTGAGTAAGGTCAGGACGTACTTGGATTTGAAACCCTCAAGGGAAATTGAGTTTCTGTAGGGAAGTCTTGACTCTCTCACTCTAGTGGAAGAACATGCACTATAAATCTCTATTCTGACAAAGTGAGCAAACACAGGCATGGGGGTCAGTTCCTAAATAAGACTGTAAGCCAGTGCTAAACAGCAGCTCAGTGTGTTGCTAGAAAATGCACTACAGGAAGATCAGAGCTACTGATTTCTTGCTTAAGGCCTTTTTTTATTGAGATGCTCTTATTGCTGTTTCCAAGTCAGGTTATTAAGGCATCTATAAGAAGGACATTTTTCTAATACTATAAAATGAAAAAGTAAAATCTGAAAAAGTGTAGTAACTTCCCAAAAACATCCTGTAGTGCAACCTAGATCTTTTGAGTCTCACTCAAATGCCCTCACCACTGAATGAGACATCTACCCCTCTTCTCCTTGCTGCAGTGAGGAAATGAGCTCTCTGTTCTGTTCCAAAATGTTCATAAAATGTTTATATGGCTCTAGTGATCCAGCTTATGGTCTCACCCTAGGAGCACTTCCATCTGGACAATTTTAGATGGGGAGGCAGATAAATAGGTGTCAACTCTTAACCAAGATATATTTCTGAATAACAATAAACAGTAGGTTTTGTATTTCATAAGAGGAATTAAATCCAAATCCCAATAACTTGCTATACTGGCTCACTGATTTCAGGGAAGCTTCATCAAAACTATGTAGCAGGCTCCAAATCCAAATTTTTGAACACATATGGAGGCAGTTTGAAAATCTGAGTATATCAAGGTTTTTAATTCCCCCATGTAGCACATTTGGGTTAGATTGAAGGAGATTCTGAACCCAGTAGATTTTCCAGAGGGTCTGAGCTGATGTAATACTAGCTCTCTGGCAAGTAAATTCATGTCAGAATGGCCAACAGTCTCCTATTATATTCCCTTCCAACCTTCAAGAGATGTCAGTTACACAAGCTCAAATTCCCTGTCAGCACTGTAAGCTGCTGGTGGATATCTCCAAGGCAATCACAGGGGACCTGAGACAGTCTAAATTGCTGCAAGAGGAAGCCTCACTTAAGCTCACATATATCTTTCACTACTGAGATGGGCTTACACCAGTTTTGACTTGTAACCTGAAGTTTCTGATCTCTTGGGTACCTCTATCAGGTTTCAAAAAGTGTGTTGTGGTCACCAGTTAGGTTAATTGCATTTGCTGCCAGACTGCAGTGTTGCAGATGGCACACATATGAGAACTACCTGGAAATACTAATCAGAAATTGGTGATACACAACTTCCTTGGCTTTGTCAAGTTTTCTTTCATTTCACTATAAAAAAATTATTCTGAAAGCTCAGTATATTTCCTTTTTAATGCTGCATTTTGACTTCTATTTTAGGGTTAATAGCTTTCTTTGTAAGCATTCCTACCCAATAATAAGCATATTATCTTATCTGGAGATAAGATGATAGTCTTCCCTGAAAAAGAGAGAGGGAGGACAACGTCAGATCACTGAAGACCAATTGCTGTAGAGAGTTCACTAAAAATTTGAAGTGAGCCTCAGATTTTCTTTTTGACCTAGGTATTAATAATTATGCTGCTAGGAAATCAGCCATTCTTAACATAATAGTTTTTCTGATTTGTACATCCCTTCACTTATCAAAAAGAATACAAGAAAAGCTGTGTAAGGTCCAGCCAAAGTTCCACCAAAGCTAGTGTCTGGTCAGTGTTCACCAGCTCCTTGGACATGTGCAGGAAGGGGAGGAATATTGGGATCACTCTGATCTGTGTATCCTCCTGGGTTTCTAGTTTTATTTTTCAGGTCTGTGACCCATACACTTTTCCCCGTATTTATTTTTTTGTCTTCTAACATCATTTGACTTCTTTGTGCTTTCCCTTGCTAGGCCTTCCTTTTCTGGAGTGGGCTGAGATTTCCTTAGGGCTGGGTGACAGATTGGTTATACAGGCACTGGTGGTAGAAGATGTAATTTAGAGAGAATGTGCAGGGCTGTCAGCTGTCTGCAGCACTCATAGTTGTGGACTAGCAGAGGGCAAGGACTAGGTCAGCTCTTTATTTGCATTTAACAGCCACCAGTGGATTTTCCCACCAATGATTGACTTTTAGGTAGCACTTCCCATCCAGTTTCAAAGAGCTGAACATGTTCAGGCAGGTTGTTCAAGAAACTCATAATCCATCTGAAACATCAACAGTTCGATGTATTTACATATCTGAAAGCTCTAAGCCTCCTTGTCTAACTCCAGATGGTGAAACATGTTTAGATGCAGGAGATCCACAATGCGTTACCACAGCTTTCCCACATAGCTAAGTATCTTCTTGTCTGCAGTCATCCTTGACCTGGTGCCTGGAGTTCAGTACAGTACTGAAACTGTGAGTAAAGCCAGCTGATGAGCAAAATCCCAAATAGTCCAATGTGGGACTCCATTAATCTTCATGTAAATCCAGCTAATGCACAGGCCTCAGCTCACTTTGCACTATCCCAGATCTCAAGATGTTTCCAGATTCTAACGAAAGCCACTGAAATCTTCCTTGTGTTGTGGTCTAAACATAGTGGGTGATTCCTTTCTTACACAATCCCCTGGGATAACTGGAGACACTGCAAACCGTTTCTTCTGGTATTATCATCAGAGTAGGGTCCAAGTAAAACTATGTCATGTATGAGCTTTAATGTAGTGCTCCAAATCCTAGCACAGTGAAGGAAATGCTATACTGAAGTGTGCAGGATGGTAGGGGAATGCAGTAATCTGCTACATCACCCTTGCTGCTATGGAGAATGTAGGGTGAGTGAGAATATAAATCTGCACAGGGAGTTTTGTCTGTACTTCCTCATCAATACAGCCCTGTTTGAAAAGCTCTATGGCTCACCATTGTGATGGCAAGATATTCCAAAAGAGATCACTGCAGTAGGCCAGGCTGTATTACCAGCCAACAACACTGACACAACACATCCTGATTAGAAGAGTGCATCACATTTACAAGGATAGAAGTGTCATCTCTGTTCTGTGATGTAGTGTGCTAAAGGGCACTTAGGAATGAAATAATAATTTGAAAAGATGGCTCTGAGGTATGCTTTTATATTAATCCCTGCTACTGAAGACATGATCCTGCTAGTGCCCCCTCTTACCAGAATGGAATTTACTGAGGGTTTGTAGTGCTACTGGGCTCTTCCTTTCCAGATAGATCCTCCAATTGTGGGCTTGGTGGGGAGCTCAGTATGGATTTTGAGACCTGGCTTGCACCAACACTCATCACAAAAGTCATGTTTTCTATAGCAGTGGAGACCACAGAGGAATTTGCTTTCTGTCTTTCCTTCATGCTTGTGCAATGGAGGTCACAGTGCTTAACTTTCTCACAGGGAGAACTGCAGAGTTGATGCTGCATAATCAGTTAGGAGCAGAAAACTCAATTTTTTGAAATTCAAACCCAGAATCTTAGCTAGGACAGTGCTCCTGTTGGACTGCTTCTACTGGACTTTCTGCTGAGTAAGGAGGGCAGAGTCAGATCCCATTTGCACCTCACATGACACTTCATGGCACAGTCAAGGAGAAAAACAACACAGTGTGAATACTTGCCATCCACCTCTTACAGTGAACTAATTGCAGACAAATTGGTTCTTTGTGTGACATTGCAGAGAGACATTTACTCTGCCCATCACCTCTTTAACCTTCCTAAATACCTAACATCTTCACTTATGAAGAAAAATCCAGTAGTTTGACTTCCAGGTGGAAATTCTGATTGTTTCACAATCCTGAAAAGGCAATTTCCACAAGATAAATATTTGGAGCCCAGCTGCTTTGTCCTTTCCTGCATCTTGGCTGGAAGTTGGCACTGCAACTATTACAATGATCTTTCAGAGACAGATATGCTAGGAATGAGTTATCAGCTGCCAGGAGATAATAAGAGACACGTAATCAGTTAAACCTGGATGGACTGTGTGTAAGAATCAGACCACTCTGCTCACTGCTGCTATAGGGTGATCAATGACTCAGCACCAGCTGGACCTTGAAAGCAATTGCACAAAGATAACCTTCTGCAATTACAACTGACTGACTTGCTGTGTACAAACAGAATTGCTCAGAGTTAATCACAGGGGATGAAATCAGTGCTGGGAGAATGACTGCCAGATAGTGCCTTGACCAGCAATTCAACTTCAGTAGGTGACTTGCTCCAGTTGGTAGCCTCAGGGCAAAACTTGACTTAAGATTTTCAAGGGTGGAGGCAAAACCGAATTTTTCTACCTGAAGAGGTGCTTTGGCTATGGGAAAGGCTGAGGCGCAGCTGGGAGGAAAGATTGTTTTTATAAACACAAGTGTGACATGAAGTGACTCTCTTTCCTAGGCCTCCACACCAGCACAACCAAGGTTTCTCCTCTCAGCAACCAGCCTGGTATAGACCAAAGTGTCTATCTTGGGGCACAGAGAAACCTGCGTCTGCCCAGGAGCTGACTCTGCCTCCCTGAGCTGATGGCCCTTGGCAGTGGTTGGGTTTTGCATCAGGCTAGAAGCCCATCAACAGCCCAGAAAATGTCTTCAGCAAGATTTAAAACACAGGAACACAGAGGGAAGCACAGGAAAAATAGAATTGACAAGATTTTTGAGTCAGTGCTATTTTGGCTGTTGCTCAGGGGACCTGCTCTGTGCTTGACTGGCTGCTGATGAAAATTCCAGCTAATGCAAATAACCTCATAATAAGAGAATAATTGGCTCTAGCTCCTAAAATACGAGACATTACACCCTTTGAACCCATCTGTGGTGTATGGACAGGCATGCCAGGGGCTGATTCTTTCTGAGTTGTTAGAAATGGAGAACGTAAACCCACGGCGTGAGACACGTATTTTGGGTGTGTAGTTGGTGTGTAGCCTGCCTGTTGCCTGAGTCACAAAGAGCCAATGCACATACAATTGTTGAGGTGCACCCCTTCTGCATGCTAAATACATGGCAGAACACTTTTTAATGTGTGTTCATGCTGCAAGACACTGTGCCATTTTTAAGTGGAGTCTGTGTAAAGCTCCTCAACTGGCTGCTTCCAACAGGGAGGCATCAAGGGGAAAATTCACTAGACAGAAGAAAAAAACCCCTACAATAGATCTGCAATACTTCAGAGATTCATAATCTCTTCAGTCTTCGTCACAAAGGTGAAGTCTGGGAGGAGTAAATGTAAAGCAGCTTTACATGCTCCCAACAGGATTGTCCTTGAGTTCAGGGACAGAGCAAACTTAATTTTCTGAACTTTGTCTTTCCAAACCTGGCAAATAACAGTCCCACATCAATACTGATTTATTTTTTCAAGACATTTTTGTTTATAAAGGTTGGATTATGAATGCTGGACCAAGGTATTGGGTATTTCAAGAGTATCTTGTTCTGGTCCTGACCTCTGCAGCATACTGAAGTTACATTATGATTTAATCTGAAAAATGTTGTAAAACCTTGAGACTATGTTTGTTTTGTTGTTGTTATTTTTCTCTCTCTCAAAAATTGCTAAGTAAATAAGTAAAAAGGTGAGATAGCCTCCCTTTCATGAGGTGGCAATGTGACCTTCAAATTGAAGGCATGCGAACAAGTGAAGAGGGCCACTGAAGGACATTTTCAGCTAAAAGTTTTGAATGGATGAGAGGAGAATGAAGAAAATAATAAAACAAATGGCAGGAAGAGAGGTCTGAATAATCAAGGTGAGGAAAAAAACCCCTTCTTATGAGTGTTAGATGTGATGGTGATAAAGCAAAAGCTAAATGTTTTGTAAGATGAAACCTTAGGTGAGTGACTCCAGCGGAGTCCATAAAAGTTCATACACCCTGGTTGTCAGTTCCTATAACCTGATGGCAGAGTTCTGGCTGGCTGTAAAATCAAATAAATACTCTCTGCTTTCTACGGGTTTAAAGTTACTGCGATTGTTGAAAGCAACCAACCTCACACAGAGTACTTCTTGTCACACCAGAAATGATCCTGTCTCTTCATTTGCCCTGGGATGTTCTGTTATGAAACTACCAAAGAAGATGCTTTGCCTCCTCATCCTATGAAAGAAGCATCCCATCCTTCCTATCCATCAAAAATAAGTGATCAGCAATATCATGAACTCTGGCTAAAGCAGAGCTCTCTATCTTCTTCTATTAATCAAACTGCATGCTGTATTTGGAAGGTTTAGCTGAATTTATTGAATGAACGGATATTTCTGATAGTAAATAATTTTGGTTCCTGCAAGAGTTTCACATGCAGTTTTATTTTAAGGTTGGTCAGCCAGCTCTAGCCAATGCTGAATAAACAAACTGTCTGTCTCTGTAAACAATATCTGGGATTTCCCTCTTCCGCAATAACACAACACGTGTACTGCAGGTGGAGTTTTCTGTGTTCCACAAAAATTATTATTTAATGTGATTTTCCACTAGAAAATGGAAACCATGGTACTATACAAGGATTTTTCTACTATTTTTGAGCATCTGGGAAGTTATTGGATGGTGGTGCTGGAACCCTCTTGTTTGTTCCCTGTGGTTTTGGACAGCACAATTCGCTAAAGTAACCAATATTGACCAGTAGATCTCAAACATGTGGAGGTGAGAATCCAGGACCTCTATAGCTCAGACTGACCTTTGCATTGAGGCAGAAAAATAAATCTAAATGAGAACCTACCTGAAATTTGGTAAAGTGTGTACTGTGTGTGACACATCAGAACACACTGCTGAGAGTATTGAGCTCCCCACTGAGGGTCAAGGTGACATATCTTTATTCAGCTCCTTTGCCGAAAACCAACAACATTAGCATAGGTTGCCATGTGATTTCTCACTCTCCTGCAGTGACTAGACCTCTTCCTTGCAATAGCCAATGGGAGGCTTTAACTTCCAAATTAGCCCCATTTCATTCCTTTGCTGCAGAGCTGACCCTGGTCACTCCATCACTGTGCTGAAAGTCTTTGGACAGATGAATCAGGAACACAAATGATGCCATTTCTGTGGCAGGTAAATGAAGAAGAGGAAGAAGGGCAAAGTGTCTTTGTTTCTTCTGATAAAAAACATTCTTATCAATATAATTAAAACTTATTGTTTTCAATGGATCTTTAGCTGGTTTAGGGGTTGTGCTGGGACGGGCTGGAGCCAGATCCATCCAGGTGAGATGGAACTGTTATAACAGAATGTCTGCAAATCAGTCTTTGACATATTTACTTAAGTCATTCTTAAACCATATCGGGCAACACCAGTTGTAAACCTAATCTCTAGGTAGAATGGTTAAATTTCTTAATCTGTAGGTAAAAATAGTGATAAACATTTATTTTTTACTTGACACTGAGTGGCTCTAAGCATTTTCACAGGCAGACTTGGTATCATCTGTGTATCATCTGGAACTACTGAATATACCATCTGAAACCCCTGCAGCATGAAGCACCAGTTACTCCTTTTCTGCCAGAAATGTTAGTGGAGCCACTGATGTAGCCACTGGGATATGATCCAGTGCCTCCTAATAAAAGAGAGAAAACTAAGCTCTCAAGACATCTTGCTTCTGGGCTAACTTGCTGCAGCCACAGGATTTTCACATTTTCTGCAGAATGAATTAAATGATCCACATCGAACATCAACAACGGGAGTAACTCAATCTACACTTTAAAGAGCTGGTTGAAGCCCACACTCCTCTGCCTTCAGGCACTGATGACAGATAGCAAGACTTGTAAACAAACTAGGAGAGATACCACAGTCCTGTTCATCTTCAGTCCCCTGCTGTCACAACTCCTCCTTTTCCCCCCCACCTGGATAATCTTTATTTTAACTCAGGTACCTCACCTCTGTTATAGCCAGAGAAAAACATCCTTATGTATTTCAAATGAAGCAAATTGCTTTAGGCTATTATGGATAAATTACAGACAACCCAGAGTCCAAGCACCGGATTTGGCTCTAGATGTGAATTGCAAATGTCTGTAGAACTGTGCATTTTTTTTTCTAGGTTCTTTTATAGGAATAGCTTTCTTCAAGAAGAATCACAACATAGTCTCATGTCTATTTTAATTCAGGATGGTGAGTTAACATTGGCTGAAGCTTTGCCATTGCAGAGATGTGTTTTTTGCATCAGGATCAGCAAGAAGGGGCTGCTGCCTCAACCTCTTCATCAAAGTTCATGGTTAGGCTGGTTAGAAAACCAGTGCTTTCTCCTTGGATGTTGAAGCAGACTAGCAGGCTCTCTTGTTAAAAAAACAACAAAGAAAAAGCACTCATGAACCTTGAAGCACCAAAACAAGATTGGTAAAGGCAGCTTCCCTGATCTGATTCAGACGAGATTATCCATGTCTCCGGTGTGACTGTGATCCATCAGCGGACAGCATGGAGCAGGTAATCTGAAGCATTTGCTTCTCCATTCTCTAACAGTTACAAAAGGATGGGCTGCCAGGACCCTTGCACTGGACTTGACAGAAGTTCGGCAAACCCAACAAGCTTTGTCAATCTACGTCACCTCAAGAAACTAACGTTTTCCAACAAAGCTTGAAGTGTATCTGAAAAAATCTGGATCTATTTGTGGCTGCTTGTGCTATATTCCTGGTTCAGAAGCAGCTTCTGCAATGATTAATTAACTTCTTAGCTCAAAGACACATATCTAAAGAAAGCTTAGAATAACAATGTGGTTTTCTGCTGCTCGTTTGGGCTACAGACTTTCCAAGACTATGGCCATCTGCTGCTCCACAGCAGTATGAGGCCACGTCGAAGTTATCCCACAGGCACTTCTGTAATATACGTGATTATCATTATCTTCATAACTAATACCAGATTTATACGGCTTTGAAGTTTTACTTTCTTTGCTGTCTTGGGAGAACAATAGCGAGCAATGGAGGCCTGGGGGTTTCTTCAGTCTCTCTTTAGCAAAGAATTGCAAATCAAAAGCCAAAGTAGTGAAGAAATTGTCAGCAGTGAGAGAAGCCAGCCCATATTCACTTGAATCCAGTGATTATTATCCATACTTGTTGTGTTCTTTGAAAAAAATTAAACCAACTGACCTTTGCATTGATTTTTATTCTTGAAATCTAAGGGGAAAAAGTCTCTGAAGAATAGCAACTTAACTCTTGCATAGATATTTGGTTAGATGTTAATACTTAGAAGATATAAAATGTGATTTGCTCATAGCAAATGGTTTACTACAGCTGACAAGCAAAGGCCCTGAATTTGTTCTGTTGTTCTTATCACCTAGGAATCATAAGAAGATGGTACTTTGGATTTTTGAAAGCATCATATATCCTAAATCTGTAAAATTGCTCTAAAAGTTTTAGAAAAGAAAACAGAACATCTTTTTGCTTCTTGTTGAGGGGTGCCTCTGATGAAAATGCTAAGTGACTGAAGCTTCTTTTCATACGCACGTAAAAGACTTGATGAACTTATCTTTTTGAATGTTTTTCAGGAGCACATTTTTCTGGTCAAAAGAATCATAAATCACTTAGGTTGGAACAGAACTTTAAGGTCATCAAGTCCAACCATTAATCCAGCACTACCAAGTCCACCACTAAACCATGTCTCTAAATTCCACATCTACACTTCCCTGGGCAGTCTATTCCAATGCTTAGCCACCCTTTCAATGGAAAATATCCAACCTAAACCTCTCCTGGGGCAACTTGAGGCCATTTCCTGTCATGTTACTTGGGAGAAGAGACTGCCCCCCAACTTGCTACAACCTCCTTTCTAGAACTGAGGTGTTAAACTAGATCTTAGATTAAAACCCAGAATGTGAATAAGAACAAAGCATTGTGCCAGAACTATTTTCACTCTTTTGTTTTTAACAGAAAATTTACAAATATCTCAGTTAACAGAGAGGAAAAATACTAAAAATCTCAAGAAGTTCTGAATTTCCTGCCTGACTTCACTTTTAATAGTGAAGAAGCCAGATTACACAGCGCTTGAGGGCTGGAAGCAGAGAATGCCACAGGGAGAAATGTACCCTGCCACAAACATGTTGCTTGTATTTGTTGAGGACACTGGAGTTAACTATTGCTCCTTCTGGGAATATCTTTGGATTTGCTGTGAATGTAAATGTCCATACAAGTCATCAAGTCTCTTCAGTTATAAATACAACCTCCAAAATTGTGCCACCAACAGCAGAATTCTGATGCTTCTGTGCTCAGCCTGTGCACCGAGTCCGTGGCAAAAACTGTAGGAGGAATAATGTTCACATTTTTTTGTGTCTAGTAATAGGCAAGCTGTGAGTTTCGGATGGTAAAAATCTAGTGATCGTATATGAAGGAAGAGGTGCTCAAGTGTACAGAAATCCTACCTGAGAGCTCTGCTGGTAATATCCTCTGTAATGTATCAGCTGCTTTTTTTTTTAACCTCTTTAGCTGAAAAGACTGAGTGGTAAATTTTAATCATTATTTCTAGAAGAGGATGAATCCTGCAAAGCAATGTGTGGCAGTGTCAGAAGGGGTGGGACAGCCCATAGTAGCTGGATGTTTCTTTTTCTTTTTTTAAACAGAGGGTGTGACATAGATGGTGCTCTGCAGCTCAGTTTTCCATTTGTAAAACCTTATCTGGTGCTTTAGTCATGGAAAAGTCATTTGCAGCACTTTGTTTCCTCCAAAATTGAGGTCAAAATGTTTAAATGTCTGGTGGGAAGGGATGTAGAGTCTAAAGCACGGAACTGGAAGAGCCAATAAAATGCAGGTAAGGTAGAAACAGCCCTGAGGTGTACAGGGCTTGATTCCTGTGCTGAATCGCAATGAATTCATAAGGTGATCTCACAGGATTTTACCAATGATAAATGACCAAAGACTCGCCAAGTAAAGGTGAAACCAAACATAACCATGTAAACAAGAAAGATATTGTGATTGGCACTCGGTCTAATTTTCTAACAGAACTTAGTTCTGCTTTGATGGAAAATACTTGAATGCATATTTAACATATTTAGAGGTATTAAGCCAAAGCAATTTATTTAAACAAAGTAAAAAGCTTTCTGATTGCCATTCAGGATATTTTCTACCTTTGTAGTGTAAAGCTCCAATAATGTCATTACCCTTTGAAAACAGTCCTGCTGAAGAGCAAGTCCATAGGATTACCTAAGCCCTTCAGTAATGCTCCCTCTTCCTGCACCGTACCTCCCCTCTGTGTCACAGGGCATGTCAGCACAGAGATCTTGGAAAGCACTGAAAAGAAAACCAGAACAAAATAGTGTGAAGATGACGTAGATCATGAGGTCAAGAGGAATATATTTGGGACTTCCCCAAAACCATAACATATTTTTGGTGATCGCAGTTATTTGCAAATGCTCCTACCCCATGAAACATTCTGGAAGAGGCTAGCATTCTAGTGTCAGTCCCTACTCAGTCTTTGCAAAGAAGTGAGTAATCTGAGAGGCAAAAATAATTCAAGACCTTGGTTAATCCATTTTGCAGCTGTTGGCAGCTTTGCCTCTGATCATCATCTGGGAGGATGCACTGTCTAGGGGAACACAGAGCATTGGGCAGACTCAGAGCAGTTATGGGCAGAAGAATTTCCATCGTTTAACCCATTTCTGTGTTGGGGCAAGAATTACTCCTTATTTGTACATTGAATAGTCTATTGTCTAATTTTAAACATCCCACCAATGGGGTTCCTGTCACTCTCTCTGGAGAGAGAACCTTGCCACAACAGTCAGCAGAAAATTTTTCTCATAAAAATGTCAGTCTACTGTCAGGGCCAGGCTAAGGAGTACAAAGACCAGATTTTTGGGAAGTGCTGATGGGAGGAAAGGGACGATAACATCAGCAGCATCGCTGGACAGGGAGCAGCCTGTGCAAATGGGGCTCGTCTTGGGATCCTCTCAAAGCCCTCTGGGAGTTGTTGGTCTGGTGTGTCAGGAGGATCCACTCCAGGTTTGAGCAGTGATGGAGCTATTTTGGCAGCTCAAAAGAGAACTCAGCACTCTTATTTTCCCAGTTGTAGTTCAGACTTAACAGAGGCAAACGAAGAGGAGATTGGAAGCAGCTTGGTAGGAGTTCAGGTAGCCACTGCTGTGGGTTTTGGGATATGTTAAGAAGAGCAACTTTACCTCCTGCTGTGGCCAACTAATGTAGATGCATTGAGGGGTCATGAGCTGAAGAGTCTATTAATTGAAACTGGCAGTTTTCAATGATTATCTTTAGTGAGATCTTACAGAGAAATTAGAGTCACAGCTGGCATCTTGAGTTTAAAGGTAAACACTGTCTGGACCTACATAGGCCAGCTTTCTTGGCTTTTTTTTTTTTGCCTTCCTGCCACCCTCAGGAACTTCACAAAATGCATTGAAACTGATCCTTAATGTAGTTTCCTGATTCTGCTTTCCTCTTTTTTAAAGGGTGTTACAGTGTCATGCTACTCCATCATTTCATCTGAGCTCAGAACTGGGCATCCACAACCACAACCAGTTGAACATAGAGTTGTTTCCTGTCCAGTATCAGACTTGGTATCTGGTTTTTGCAGCAGGGTAGTATGGCGTGAGATTGCAGCGTTGGATGAAGAACAAAATGCCATTCAATAGGTCAAGGAAACCCAGCCTACTTCTAGCTTTTAGTTCAAACAAATCATCCCTCCTCTAAGAGAGATTTTTCCCATTGGGGAATGCTTCTTTTATAATGATTTGTTATTATAATTTTTTATTATAAAGCATAAGGTCTGGAGCCCTCTGTCATTCAAGGTTTTTAAAATAAACCCAACATTTTGGCATTTCAAGTCCTTTGAAATATACCGTACCAAAAGAATCTGGACCCAGGAGGAGAGAGGTTCATGACTGTTGTCTTTTACAGCATTATTGTTCCCACTCTCAGCTCATCCTATTAGGTTTTTTCCAGTGGCTACATGAAGAGCTTACTGCTAACATTTTTGTCAAGTGTGATAATTTAAACATGCATCCATGGTGCAAGTACACTCAGTAATTACATTTTTAAGACATGGGCAATCAATTAGGAGCCACACTGTCGTGGAGATATATTGACAATACTAATTGTCTTCTGTTACTGTCACTGCTTATTCTCCTCCATTTTGCTCATTCCCTTCATTTTCCCAGAGAACCCAAATTCACATGGGGCACTGTTGGGAAAGTTGTGTGAGTTGGATACCAACTGGAGTGCATTTCTTGGCCTCCTCAGCTCTGATTTCTGACTGACAGTCTTGCTACTGACAATATCCACTTTTAAGGCCTCAGGTATGGCTCCACTTTGGCTTCCTGCTGTAGCTTTGGGGGCAAAGTATAAACCAGCATGGGTTCAGCTTGAAAACGAGTCACAGAGCCGCACAGACCAATGTTTCCTTCAAAGCGTTTTGCATCGGGGAAGCCTCAAGTTCTCTGGGATTCCATAGGAGACGAAGAAGCAAAATAATTTTTTTTTTTTTTTAGCTTAAAATAATATGCCCCCATGACATATCCTAAAAGCATAAAATCTACCCATGCACAGCTTCATTCCTCAGGAACTGTTAAAGTGTGTCCAGCTTCTGAGGAAGCTAAGAAAGAAAGAGGACAGTTGTACTAACTTTATCAGCTGGTTACTGCAAATGTATCCACTTTTACATTTAACCAGCTTCTTTCTATTTTTCCTCACTCATTCCTCTCTTTTTTTGTTTTTTGAAAAAACAATCAGGGGAACACAATATATTTAATGACAATAATTCAATATACATAAGAACCTGGCAGGAAATAGGACAGGTGTTGGCAATGCAGGACTATGGATAATCAAAATGGAAACAACAACAAAAATATCTATGAATCATTTTAAATTAATGCAACAATAAATAGGAATTATCAGGAGAAGTAGTTTGATTGACTGCATAAAGAAGAGGAAGGCAGATAAGAAAGCTTTCTCTCATTGCCATCAGAGTGAAAGACAGTGATGGTAAGGTGCATATAAAGGAAAAAGTGAGACTTGAATGCACTTTAGGTCAGATATTAATAGGGTTTGGGAATAAAGGAGGAATGAAGTTAGAAGAATTTGTAAATGGAATCTGAAGACTGCAAACAAGATTGAGAATATAATAACAGAGACTTCAGAAGATAGGTAGAGTGAAACTCTAGAGGGAATATATACTCAATAGAGGTTCAACTGTTTGCAAACATAATCTGTGTGGGAAATTACTAACCAAACACAAATTCTCAGGTCACGTCCACACATCATCTCTCCACTCAGTGAACTTTCCTCTCACCACTCGGTATTGTTGTTTCAGTATTGAAAATGAGGTTGGGAATTCCGGGGATATCGAATTCATACAAACTTGTTATCTCACAGACAGACTCTCCAGGTGGAGAAATTTTGAATTAGAAGGTATATCCCTTTCTCTATTTTCTCCCTGTTTGGGTTTCTGCTGTTACTTATGTATATCCAAACAGGCAAAAAAAAAAAAAAAAAAGAAAAAAAAAGAAAACAAAACGAAAGCAAGCCCAAACCCACCCTCAAATGGCTTTGCACTAGCCAAAACTCTAATGGACACTGTCAGTGTACTTCCATAGCTGAGTTCAAATCTTGAAATTTAAGAGCAGGCTATCATGAGGAATGATGAGACCAACATGGAAAGTCTTCCATATCCTTCCCTGGTCTTGGAACCACTTTCTGGGCCAAAAATCCCAAAGCATATTTCCACATGATCTCTTTTTATATATTGCAAACATGCTCTCTATATATTTTAACAGACTTGTCTGAGTAGAGAGAAAAGGAAATCTAGAGAGAGAGAAGTTCACCAGTTTGCAAAAGGTTTTTATGCAAAAAATTATTTTCAAAAATGAAGTGAGTCTTGGGGCTGTCCTGTGCAGAGCTAAGAGTTGGACTCGATGATCCTTGTACATCCCTTCCAACTCAGCCTACCCTGTGTTTCCATGATTCTATATATTGTTTTGTCTTCTGCTTTTCCCCAGCTTCATGTCTATATAGGAGACATAAACTCTGTTCTGTCAAGGAGATGAGATATACCCTCTAGTCTTGTTCTCCCAACCACAGAAATCCAGCTATTGACCTAATTAAGGGACTCTCCTTGCTGAAGGCGAGGGAATGACCTTTTCTAAGTAGGAAAAGATGGCATATCTATGCACACCCCTTCCAGACGTTTATCTGAGGGTTATCTGTCAGCCTCCCTAACTCCTCATCCTGGGGGTAATCTTCTCTGACCTGTACATTGCCCAGTGATTGAGGTAAGAGGTTGCACAACAAAGGCCACAGTGGCCCTTGATGAGCAGAAAACTAGGGATTTAGGGCAAAATTCTGCCTGAGTAGCCCCGAAACTCTAATAAAGTTGAATGGGCGTCTTCTATTTTAGGGTGTGCTTGACTGTCTCAACTCCGAAGCCAGCAGTTTCCTCTCTGCTCAACCATCTTTCTCACGTGAGGCTCACGTGTCACTGTCTGGGCTCTAGCTGGTGGTTCTTTCTCATCTCATTGTTTATACTGTCACGACCTTTTGTTGTTCAGGTGTCAAGAGCCCTCATTAACATTTTAGACTGTGAGGTCATGCTTCTAATCGACCCTCCCCCCTTATTCAATTAACATTTCCAATGTTTTTAAATTAAGTGCATTGGTTCACAGGCCAGGGAATTTCCTTCCAATTAGTACCAGTAGTGAAAGGCAGAAATCAAAGTTTATTTGCTCATATCAGTACTGTCTTTTGATCTGTTGAAAGGATCTGGTGAACATACAATTAAGAAGTTCCTCCTAGGTATCTTTCCCCAAAGGACCAACAATACCTGCTGGGGTCTATTAGCATTTCAATATGTTTCCCACCTCAGGAAATGTCTCTGCTTCCTCGCCTGACTGGTTAATGTAGCTGCATATTTTGCATGCATACCACTTAAAGCCACTGCCTGCCATTGCTGAGACTCATTATCCTCCATACTGTGCAATTAGGGATCAGACTTGCATTTTCAACCTTTTTCACCTCTCACGGGAGGGTCAAATGTGCACAGCCATTTGGGAAGGGTCAAACATTCAGTGCTGTCAGAGAGGGACCAGCAGCATCCACACCAGACAAGAGAGTGAGAGTGTTCTGTATGAAATACTTGTACCAGAGGACACATTTCTTGATGTCTTCACACGCTTATCTCTAAGATGTTCCTGATTACCAGGACTTGTCTACATAGCTGCCGGGCATGTGGACTGAGCAGCAGGGTGATCAGAAGGCATGAATGCTTCCTGATCTCAGCCTCAGATTATATCTCTTGGAAGGAGAGCAGAATAGCTTGTGGGAAGAATATTCCACCATGTTATTACTTTTAAAGTACTGAATGCTTAGTGCAAACCAGAACATGTCAGAAGTAAACCGTTTTAATGAGACTTAGGAATAGATCAACTCTGCCAGAAGTTATATGGGAGCATAATTGCCTCAACATTTTCCTGTAGGGATACACAGCATGTCTACGTCTTGACCTGGTTTAAGTGCGTGGAAAGGATTCTTTACCCAGCTGTTGGTTCTCACAATTGCAAGTCAGATGCATGTTCCCATTTGAACCCAGGAAGATTGCTATCTGCATCTTGCCAAGGCCAACCTGTGCAAACACAGCCCATAATTGGGAGCGTTGCTTATAAACAGAGATAGACCTAGAGCACTGAAATTCAAGGCCCAGTTCCAACTTTACAGCCAGGAGGTGTGGGGAAGTTTTCTTTGCTTGAGATCCCATTGTAAATACCTCATGTAAGGTGGTGACAGAGGAGCTGTAGGAACTTTTTAGCCATTCTTCCTCACTGTCCCTCTGATCCAACGTGTAGTCATGTAGCCATGACTTCACTGCCTCTGAAGTTGCCACCACTTTAGCTTGCACTGGTGGTGTGACTCAGTTGTGTTCAGCATCCTCCTCTGGGCCCAATCCTTTCAGTTCTGTTCTGCTAAAATACAGTATCTTTTAAGCACAGTCTGTTTGTACCTCACTGTGTCCTCTGATGTTTGTTATAATTCAGACAGTTTTTATGTTGTGGAAATAAGTGCTTTAAGAATGATCCTGTGTTCATTTTTGAGTAGAGAACCATCTTGTGGCTTGTGATCTGTGGGGAGGGGATGTTCTGAGGTCAGCGTTGACTAAGCCTCCATTACATGTTTTGCTGAGATTGTGAAGGATGAGACTCGATGACCCAGACTGTCCTCTCTAACTCTAGTCGTTTAGGTAGTTCAGGGACAGAGGGGTTTTTTCAAAGTGCATTCAAGTATATTTCAGACTGAGAGATCAGTTAGAAATTCTTTAAGGAAAGGAGTTTCAGTTATCTTAATAGTTAAAGGAATTTTAAAAGGCAGGGAGAAAGCACTTACTGACGTACACAGTGAAAGAAATACAGAAAAAATACCAGTGGCAATATTAATGGGGCCAGGAGGAATCTAATCTAAGCCTTTTAGGTGCAGAGTGCTGAGTCCTTTCTTGCATTTATCAGTGAAAATCAAAAGTAACTCTCCCAAAGTCAGTAGATTTATGCCAGCATAGCCCAAGGAAGCAGACTTCCTGGAACCACTGCTAATTTGAACACAGACCAATATAAGTCTGTGGGAATAAATCTTACATAGTGGGTATTAAAGTGAAATGTTTGTGTCAGCCTAACCTGATCCAAATGTCAAAGTCTGAAGGATACTGCAAACTGGGAAGATCTATTACAAGGCAGGCAAAAAAACCCCAAAAACCAACAAACCAGAAAAACGCACCCAAAGTCCCTGAAAGTATTCCTACTGATATCAGTAGTGGTTTTGGCATTGCCTTCAAGAGGTGCAGGGTTCAATACATGGGAGACTATGATAACCAGAATTTTAGAAAGGGAAAGTTAATAACCTAAGACTGAAAGAAGGTAGAACTGAGTCCCAACATGCTTCCCCCAAGATCATAAACAAGACTGGACAAATAATGAATGAGAATATTGGAACAGCAGGCAAATTTTCTTCACAATTTACACTGAAGACAGATGTCCTAACTGTGGGATTGATGATGCTTGTCCACGCATCACCAGGCTTGTAGAACTTCCAAGTGCAGAGGTGAAAGCTGGGGCTGAATGGTGTGTGGATGCATACATCCCTGTTCCTCACGTTCTAGTTTGGAGTTGCAATGGGGAAATGCAGAGTGTTCCCCAACTCAGGAATGAAGCCATGTCTACAGAACAACTTTGTGAAGTTAGGATCCAACCCATCATCCAGCAAAACCAGAGAGAAACTTTCTGTGGGAGATGAATGAGACTCATGAAGACAGTCTTGTAAACATATACACTGTACCTGAGCTAAGAACCAAAGTGTTGTGTCCCTCTGAGTAAGTTCAGAATCACCTGAATTTGTACTCTTTTCAGTACAAAAACCTAAATTCAATTTATTTGTGCACTCAGAGGGGTCGGTAACTTTGCAACCCCAATAGGACTGCAAAAACTAATGAGATTTGATTCATTTATCACTGTACCCTTGGATTTAAATGCCACAGTCACCAACTTGCTCCCAAGAGGCACTAAAAATCTTCGGATAGTGGTATCAACATACTGCCTGCATGGCTCTTTTTATAAAGAAATCCTGTTGTCACACACTGATCAATAAGAGGCAGGTATGGCTCAGGTTTCTAATCATGAATCCATTTAGAATTCAATGCAATAGCAGCAATCGCATTGAATTAATTAGGGGATTTGTAAGGATGGCTTATGTAGTTCCACAGCAATTCCCTTGTAATTCAGCACTAATTAAGCATTATTTCATGCAGGAAATAATGAGCTATAGAAACATTGTTAGTGCCAAATAATGGAATAAAGGTGTGTTTGCATATTATAAACACTCCATGAACATTCAAAGAGGTTAGAGGAGGTCTTGACTTTTTTACATTGGAGAAGGGAAAGGATCCTGAAGGATCATCTTGTTTAACTCAGCTGAGTGTCACCTAAATAAATATTGAATTAAAGACAGACACACTGGAAAATGGAAAATCACTCTGACTTCTCACATTTGAAATGTCACTGGTTTAATTGTTAGATTGCTTCCAAGTCAGTGGCATTCCTGAGAGGGGTTGGTGTTTAGTCAAGGCTCAGAGTTCTGGAGTTAGTGTTAGCAGACCTTATGGTTATTTATAGCAGGCAAGAGGATTTGAAACTTTTCATTTGAGAAGTTTTGACACCAGACTTAGAGAACATACCAGTTTTCCACTTCATTTAGGACCAGATTTCTAGGTGCTCAACAATGACCACTATCCCGGAACTAAATACAGTGTATTTGTATACACAGCTTTCCTCCTCTTTTCCCAGCTGGGATATGGATATAACATGGTGGTAAAAAAGAAGCTACTCCCTTTTTCATAGGGACATTGCTATAATGCTTTCATCTCTAACAGGGTTTACTGTGCATGAGAAGGACTGGACCATGTTCAGAGACGTGGATCTGCTTTCTGAAGGGCAGATGCCAGTAGATCACTGGGAATGGCTCTGTGGTCCATTTCTGAGACTGTCTGGGAGGGGCTGGTTAACACAGCACACCCTGACACATCTTCTTAACCCAGTGATGTGGTGGAGTGGGATTTCAAGGGGAGTTGCAATGCTCACATCCCAGCAATTCTGGCTTCAGCTCACAAATTAGACCCTTAAAAAAACAATTCTATCTGGACAGCTTCATTAGAAATGAGTTTGTCAGACACATAGGTCTTTTGGCTGGTGCTGTGGCATGCAAGTACTTCCTATAAATATTCTTCCCTTAGCCATGAAAGGCTCAGTCATTAACAAAAGTTACCGAGAATAAGGTTTTGTTCTGTTTTACTTTGAAAGATCAGCAAAATGCCCCAAACATCCGGCTATTTTGAAAAACAAGCTTATAGGCCTAGGGGATGTGGGATGGGGGAATCAGTCGAACATAAAAAAAGGACCACAGCATAGTTTTTGAAAGAGGTGATTAGCTATACAGAGTAATTTCCTTAGACACAGCTATTACTTTTATTGTAAAGATCTGTTGTCTGAAGGGAAAAACTATTGAGACTTTCCATGGATGTAGTGTGACTCAATGGCTGGATACTTTCTGAGGCTCAGCTGTGTGGAAGGATGTGCTAGGAAGAGACACCAATATTACCATGTGGTGTGAAAGTCCTCTCAGTGGCATTCAGATTCAGAGTATCTGGAAACGGACCCATGAATTTTGCCCATGAAGAAGCAGATAAATCACATGACAAGGAGACAATACCTTGTCTCCTAGTGCTCTGCATGGGAACAGAGAAGGGACAGAAGGATAGATGTATTGCACACATCATGCTAGAACTGCTTAAAACTTCTTGGTATTTAGCTGGATTTTGGTGGCCACAGACGAAGGAGGTATAAGTACACAGTGCCTGTGCTCCCTGAGGTGCTGCTGGCTGGGGAGAGGTGGGGTGTGGGGGGAGCACAGCCCACTTCCCCCTGGTCCCCTGGACTCTGCCTGGGGATGGGCACTGCCTGTGTGGAAGCCACCACAGAAGTGGAACGAACATCTGTGCACAAAGGGAAGCCACAGACCTCACTCAGTCCTGAGGTGCTAGGAATGATAACTCCTGGGAGAACAGCCCTTCAGATGCTGTTTTCTGCCTGCTGCCCTTGTTACTGATGACCCTTGATTGCCAGGTAGATGTTTTTAATTTCCAGGTGGCCACCCCAGGATGAGGAAAACCTGTCAGAGCAGCACTGAGGATGAGAAAACTTTCTGCTCTGGAACATCTGCATTTTCTTCACTGCATGTATTTCTGGGACAGATGATTAAATATTATAGCTCCCAACATCACCATGACAGGCAGAGTGTGTGACAAGGTCAGGGAAAGGAGGAGCTTGTTTCTTTCAACTATTTGCTTTGTATCACTGGCTTTGAAAGTCTAATCTTCACAATGGTGGAGGCAGGTACTGTGTCAGTCCTTCAATCAGCTGGCATTTGCCCTAACCTGTATTGACTTGTGAGACGTCTTCATTTCCTCCTCTGACTCCTCTCAATCTCGCAGCTCTGAAATTCAATATATGAGAAACAAGAATGCAAGACGGCTTGGAAGCCTAAACTAATCAGGTATTGTCAGGTGGGAGCTTTGCGACACATCATGAGCTATGGGTTTATTTCTGTCATCCTTCTGGAGATGCTGACTGTGTTGAATTCGAAACACAGGTCAGGTTAAAATGGCAGGTCTTGCTATTGGAACCCTGTCTCTAGCAACATTGCCTTTAGTTTCAAGGGGACCTAGCTGCTCCCAAAATGCTTCTAAGACCAAATTCAAGCTCCTGATAGTCCAAGATGCAGATGGCTCTGTGCAAAGCTAATTGATTGTAGATCTGGTTTGTTTCTGCTGTGGCTGTGGTTGTTTTGTGCAGATTTTTTTCTAACCCTTTCCCTTCAAAGCAGTAACTTTCCTCAACAGATCTAGCTTCAAACAAAAGAAGATACTGCAGCTTTAATGAAAATTTAAAAGTCAATGAGACAGACAGAAAAAAGAGACATGACCCGGGATGAGCTCAGTCCAATGAATAAATTCAAACCATTTAGTGAATGTTTGGAAAGATCAGAAGGGCACCTTCGCTTGCAGCATTTTAACAAGTCTCCATGAATTAGCAAGAGGCCTGAAAAATGAGTGGCAGTGGTGGGGAGTAATTCAGTTGTGATCACTTGAGGGTGATGAATGAAGAAGTGACATAGTCTGTGCAGAGACAAGTCGTTTTTTCTAAAACAATTGTGCTTAGTCCTCACAGCTGGAGGTTTATATTGCAATGGTGGCAATGCTGGTAATTAATGAAACAGTCCTGGATTTTGGGGGAAATGTTAGAAACACAAGGCTGAAGAAGGAGCCAAGTGAAGATCCAAAGAGATTCTCTCAAAAGGCTGAAATGTTCCTAGACGCTGAACATTGCTGCATGAGGCTGATAAATTTGTCTTTAGCCTGCAAGATTGAGCATGGTTTAAAAGGGCTGGGAAAAAAATGACTTCAAGGCACATTTTAAGGTAGATGGAGGATGAATTAAGATTAATGAGAGTCTTACAAGTGGGTTGAAGCCAGCAGTCCTGATATGAGAACAGTGATAAAAGACAGCAAGACCAGCCTCAGAATGTGAATTACTTGCTTTATTCGGTGGCCCTTGTGGCTATGTCTGAGCACTGTGTGTGCATGTGTGTGAATTCATGTATGTATGACTGACATCCCTTTTATATTAACCATGCACAAAATCTTGGTGACCATTAGGACAAAAGGAGGAAAACACCCCTAAATCCCAAGATGCAAGACATTATTTTTCTTTCTCTCCTTCCCAAACCGTAAATCAAAGTGCTGATTGTGTCCTGTTAATAGTTAAATGTGCTGTAAGTTAAATAGACCTAACAAGGCAGTTTTCAAACAGGAAACCTGGTAGTTTAATGACATCTTACAGTACACCCAGCCTGGCAGTACAATCATTAAAATTTGTCAAGTGTAAAAACAAATGACAAAATATTACCTCAGAGCAACTTACTGTATAAATGCAACAATAAAGCTGCTTAATGGTTTCTCCGGAACTTTACTTCCAGATCTGAAGTCATATTGATTTGGTTTCACCTCCTGAAGGGCATGGGTTCATAGTTTTATGGAGAATGCAAGATTAGAAAGATTCACCTTATATGAGAGGTTTACAAGTCTTCATTGCAAAGTGGTGTAGAATTAATATAAAGAGAGCAGCCAGAAATGACTGGAACTGTCTTGGAAGTGCAGAGCTTTGTGCTTGCTTCTTTAAAAGAATCAAGTTAGAAAGAAGTTGATTCCACACTGAGTCACCACTCTCCCATGCACCATTCCTAAAATCCACAGATCCAGACAGGACATTTGTTGCCTGGAGAAACTTCACAGAAGGAAAGATCTTAGTGATGAAAGGTCCTTAATGCAGAAGCCATTCATCATGAAGATGAAAATAAAACCAAAAATGAAACCCACACAAATGTATGTAAATATATTCAGATATCGGTGAACACTAAATCCTGAACTCCAGTAGGATGTCAGAATATGAGACTTTGCCGCTGTGGCCTGCCTGAAACAGTATAACCCCACGGAGTGCAGCACCCATCAGGTACAGATTAAACCATGAGAGGAAATGAAATGATGTTTGCTGAAGGTCTTGATAATGCAGTGTCTGTATGTTCATCCTCTGACGCCTTTGTAAACTGTCAACCACTTGGAGAACCCATGTGCAACAAACACTTGTATTCTCACTAAAGAGGACTTTTTGCATATAGCACCTTTATAAAAAATTATATAATTACTATACCACTTGCAAAGTAACCAGGACTTGTGGCTGAGAGGAATTCACAGGCCTTCCAAAAGGAGATGCCTGACTGCTGTGTCCTTGCATGACAATTATTCTATATAACTTCTGGGCAAGAGAACATGCCTTTGAAGGCTGAGGAGCTACTTACTTTGGTACACATCACTCCAGTTAATAGCAGATGGCAGGATTGGAACTAGGACGTGGTGTAAGATATGAATGACTTCTTTGTATAATGGCGTGCTTCCCTTTATGCCTTTGTTGGAGTGCAAAAAGCCATAACTGTAATGTATATTAACTTTGATATTGTGCTAAACCAGCAGCATAATGTAAAGGGGCCCTGGTGAAACTCAGACAAAACTTGTTGAGTGGCAATTGAACCTAAAGAGATCTTCTGATTAATGAAAGAACTGTTCAGTCCTGATCGTCTCGAGGCTGGCTGAGCATTGCCATAATACTCAGCATTTGAATGTGAAATTGTCAGAAAATAATCATGTGACTTTGGATTTCACTATTTTTAAGCAAAATAATTCTTCAAGAAAAGTAGTCCTTTCAAAATTTTTCCATGCCTCTTCAAAGCAGTGGGAAAGTAGATCTGAAAGGGAGAGAGACTGTCTTTCATACACAAATATAAACAAATCCTGAATTAAAAGATGGATAGCAGCCTCGTTATTTTTGTTTCTTTGTTGTTAAAATAAGAAGTAACATAATGCTGAGATTTGTGGGCTTCCTAAAGAGTTACCCATACACTTGCATGCTTCAAAAACATTCTTCCCTGTCTATGGAAGCTTGTTAGATTTTTTTCAGTTGCTATGAGCTGTTTCACTAATTTTGCAGTGTCGCAATACAACAATCCCTTATTGATGGAATTTTGTAATTCACATTATAGTTTCCAGGCTGTTCAGAATTTGTCATGATTTAGTGCTTTAGGTTGCTCGAAGAATCACCAGCAGAGGAATCAGCAAAAGCAGGTTTAATATTACAGAGAAAATGCAGCAAAGTTCATTGGCAAGGTTCACTCCACTCTTTACTAGATGGTTAAAACACATAGAAAAATTGGACTAAAATCTAAAATCAGTCAAAACCGATCTACATGCAGGCTGGGGATGGAAAAAGTGTAAGGAAAAACAAGGATAAAAAGGAACAAGAGAGACCTTTTGCTGAGCCATAAGGGCTCACAAGGAGTGGATCGCCCTGCTAAACTTAGCCCCGGACTTGACGAACAGTTTAGGTCTAAAGATTTTAACGTCACTTAAACTTAACGGCACTTAATTGATAGCCTGATTGAAACAATTTAACAACAGATTCTTACAGAATTTACTGTAGCACAATGGTAGCTCATGTATAAGCTTATCTTACTTATGAATCCAATGTACTTAAGAATCAGGGAGCAAAATTCATGGTGCATTTGCTATAGTCTATTCAAACTCTCACACATATGGACCTAAAGGAGTGTGTAAAAGGTATATACCTGTTAAAAATTCCTCTTAAGTTCAGTGAGATACATTGGATACCTTTATATCATCTCAATGATCAAAGGATTGAACCTTGAGAAGTGGGATTATCAGGCCTGCTGTTAGCATATTTCAAAAGATGGGTGAGATCCTCACAGAAGAGCTGAGAAAATCCACTGTGCCGCAGTCTTACTGTCTTCCTGTGTGCTCTCCTTAAAAATTCAGTGGCAGGAAGGAGAATAAAGATAAAAACTCACCAGCCATAGAGGACAGCATTTTAGACATCAGGTAAATTGAAAAGAGCCCTCACATGCTCATATTTCAGAGTAATTCTGCTATATAATTCTACTAATATAAATCTCATTTTTAAACCAGCTTGACTTTAAAAAGGAAGACCATATCTGAGACATGTTTTTGCTCATTTTGAAATATATTCTTCTCTAATTTATGAAATTAATGTAAAACCCTTTGTATGTAGAGCCCAACTCAATTAGCCCTCTCAAATGGCTATTTTCCACTTGATCTAAGCTACACTCTGAGGTTAGAGCCACAGAGCTCTCTAGCACCATAATAATAGGCCTATTTTAGCATAATTCCTTTTAGATTTTATTACTTTTTCTTTCAGTCATTAGCACATGCTTTTTCTAAGCTAAATCCTGTTTCATGTTCTCCAGCCTCTTCAAGCACTTTTATTCTGGTCCTCTTTGGTATTTCTGGCACCTACTACTGAAGTGTCAAATTGCAAGTTTAATTAACACATCCTCTACTTTCTTATTTCACATGAGTAATAAAAATACTGAATAAACCCAGAGCCAATACCTGTACTTTGGTACCCCAGGTCCTTCCACTGACCAGGCTTGGCTTCATAGGCTATTATACATGTGGTGTTTTGCTTCAACACCTTAGACAGTCTTTTGACATGGTAACAAAAGATGCATTTATGTTAATATTTTTCTCCCAGGTAAAACCACTGTAGGATTAGACTTTGGTTTTCAGCCCAGATCTGCCACTTGAATATGCCGACTGGAATGAACTCCATCCACAAACACAGAGCAGAGGATCCCTTGGGTATGAGGAAATGCCCAACCAACATAAAACTGGCAGGAGCAGACAGTACTTCAGTCACCCCTACTGTGTGTGGGTCCAAGGAGGGAGAGTGGAGAGGAGGGGATCTCTCACATGTATTTCCTCAGCTGGCACAAAGTAAGGATAAATACATCAACCATATGTTGCACTTAGCTCTACCTGACCAAAACAGTGAGTCTTTTTTGTGCTCCTTCAAACTCCTCTTGAAAATGTCTTTTCCCTACTGCCTCAGATTAATTTAAATCTTTTGTACTAGTGTGCTAAGAATAAAGTAAATCACAAAATATTTTAATACAGACCAATTACCTACTTACTCAGTTACCTGCTTGAGCATACAACTACTGTTAGCAAAACGTGCTTGGTTTAATAGTCAAGGGCTTCATCATTTTGCAGGTAGTATCTGGTTTTGGAACTTGTTCAGTTATTCTGTAAGATGAACTGACAGATGGAATTTAATAGCAGTGGAGACTGAGAGAGCAATGAATCTTCTTTACACTCTGTTGAGTACACATACCTGTGAAATACATGTGCCAAGGGACTAACAATTGGAGCCTTCACTTTGGGAGGGACTTGCCTCACCTAGGTTGATCTGCCCCAAGAGGATGATGAATCCGATCTGCCTCAATAAACCACACTGAGATGGGAGGAAATGCCTCCTATGGCACCGATCTCCTTCCATTGACCAGAAGTCTCATTTTGAGCCAGCTGATGCTGAGAGAGAGGAATTCCCCAGTTGAGGTGAAGTTTCTAGCTGTTCCTAGACTAGCAATTCCATAAGAAACTTCTAGATGACTTATTTCCCAGCTTACAAATGCCTAATCTTGTCTCTTTCCTAAACCTATGTTTATCAAGGAAAATTTGAGACACCTCTAACAACAGACTAGAGCTTTAAATTAAAGTCCAAGGTTCAGAGACTTTCCTTACAAGTATGAATGCCTCAAAAACAAGCAACAGAAAGGTCAGAGGTATTGCTTTACAGAAGCCCCTCAAAGTGACTATAAATAAATTATTTTGCCAGATTCACTCATAAACAAACATATGCACAGCAGTGGTTCAAACACAAATCCAGGTAATCACATGAATTTTATCTTCTCCATGAAAAAGGGATATTATAATCCTGCTTGACGTCGCATTTTCTTCCCAAGATCCTCAGCACACAAAGCTCTTTGCCTCAGAGGCTTGGCTAGGAAGAGATGAAGCCCTGAATGCCTTGTGGTACTTATTTTGCACACTGCTGTACAGCTTCCACATTTCTCTGATTTGCATTCCCCCGTGAAGCAGCCAAATGAATAAACATTAAAGAGGGATACTGAGCACACTGAAAGGACAATATTCTTGCTAAAGGAGCTCTCTCTTTCATAAATCAATGTGATAATATCCTTTTAAAGCTATTTCCAACTGTCTTCTCTCCTGATTTGGCTCTCTGGGAGTGGGAACTATTGGGGAGATTAATGACAGATTTAACAGCAGAAAGGTCCACCTTATTTCGATCCAGTACAGGCATTGTCCTCTAATGCTTTGTCCATGCTGTGAAACCAGACAAGAGGCCAACTCAGTGCTTTTATTTGTTCAGGTGAAGCGCTGGGTAACTGTGAATTTCTGGATTATTATGGGGGATGGGGGGAGAGGTGACAGAAAGTCAATGGCATCACGGAAAAGCAGATCATCTCTAGCAGGCTCTCCACCACGTTCTCCTAGGCAGCGGGGAGCAGTCTGGGCTCACCTCTCCAGTGCAGCATTGAGAGCCAGAGCCCTCCTCCCGTTCAGACCTTCTGGACGAGCTAGCCAGGATGTGCTCATATCGTCTCAGCTGCACAGAGGCACCTTGCTGGTTTCTTAGGACTCCAGCTTCACAAGCCATTATAGCAATAATGGTCCTTATAGGATCATTTCTAAATGAGTTGTGAAAATAGATTAGGTATATTCAGTTCAGGCAAAAAGCATTTTTTGATAGGCTTTAGGCAAACAATCTGTTCCTTTGATACATCTTACTACTGAGTTTCAAAGAAACCAAATTGATGAAACTGTGAAGAAAGTGATTTGTTAAAAATTAAGTCTTTTTCTTTGGAGATTCAAGTTGAAAGAACATCTCTGTGGACTGTGCCTAATCAGAACCTTTGAACACTATCAGGCATGCCCCATTAGGGTTGCCAGCCTTCCAAAACAAATTAGTTACAGTAATCCCTTGCCTGATGTATGCAGTAAAAGACAATAGTGTAGTTCGACAGCACTGTCATTGCATGAGATTCATAGTGTGCAGCTGAGCAAACTTCAGTTTATACTTTATATCACAAAGTGGCCATGAACCTCACTTCAAGGCAAACAATTTTAAAACTGTCAGACTTACTTGACATAACTGGCCAGGTTCTCAGCTGGTGCAGCTCTGTCAACTTTAGCAGAGCTGTGCTGATTTACCCCTGATGAGAATTTAACATCCCTCTTCTCTCCAAAGTTTGGAAATTTCTAAATTAATCCTTATCACAAGAGACTGTGAATGGACTAAGCAGCAGTGAAAAGAGCGAGTTGTCCCTCCCCCCATTCATATTCGCATTCACATTCCATTGATTACATTTATTGTTCTGGTGAAACGGATGTAAAAAAGCATAGTCCTACTGAAAATAACATGGTAACTCCATCCATTCACTTCAATTTCCAGTGTGCATCACTGTGTGTTTTAACTCATTCCTTAAACAATTATTTTCTTTGCACACCGTGTATGGCCTTGTTTAATCTGTTCTGTGACCAGCCATTTGGATCGTCACAAAGACTTCATAATATCATTAAAACATTGAATTGGATCATAAAATAATTCTGAAGTAAATGAAGCACAGTAACTTAAATTATTCAGTAACTTGCAACTCTGGAAATGTAGTGAGGGGGCTATGTATTTGATGATAATTGGAGTATAGTAAGCAAACATCTAACAAAAATAAAAGAAGTTTGGAGATTCACATTTCATAATAAAGTGTCAGCAATGTCATATGCCTTACAGAATGGAAAGGGAATGGTGCCTGCTGCATGACTTATGATAGACACAAATCTAGCTAGATAACTAGGTCTTGCATGAAGCTCAGCCCAAGTGTCTGAAGGGACCAGCAGAACATTTGCAGGAACCCAGAATTCATCCACATAGAAGTGTTGTGGAGCCCTTGAAAAAGTGGCTTGGCAGCTCTGGTAAGGCTAAGGAGAGTGGAGGTCTCAAGATGCTACTCAGCCTCTTGGGCTTCAGTGTTAAAGCTTTCCTTCCCCAGGAGGTTTGGAAGAGGCCTAATTTTAAACAAGAGAGTTATTCCAGGTACTTGGGTGAGATTCCTCCCATGTTTCAAGCATGGCTTCTGCTTGTGGATCAGAGCTTGGACCCTGAATTTCAACTGAATACAACTCACTTCTGAGACAGTCTTTTTTCAGACAGGAGAAAAACTTTTCTTGCTCTTTGAAGAGAGATTAAAGTGTATTTCAACCACATACTTCCCAATCTCTGTAGCCTTCAGTAGTGCATCTATTGAACCCACAGTGACCTGATCAGCTCTTATATCTTGTATGTAGGTACCTTTACTGAAAACTGCCTACCTTTGTAGGTATTGCTCAACATCACTGGCAAACGAGTGTTTCATCTGCCTTGAAGAAGTGAGCTGCCTTCAGCAACATTTCCACACATCAGAAAGTTAACAAACAAAACAATGCTTCAGGTGACATTTTGCAAAACCCTTGTCTTTGGCCTATTTTGACTACTGTCAAAATCTAAGAAGGCTTGCCACCAGTGTCACTGAGATAAAAGCTAGCCAAAATCTAACCCTTTCAGTCCCTGAAACCTATCTTTTGCAAAACATCTTTCCAAGTAGGCATTCTTATTTTTCTTTAGGAGAGAACAATCTTATTTTTCTCTCCCTCCTTTGAAGGAATAACAGCGTATTTATAATAAAGTTTGCTGTCATAACTTAATTGAGGCAATAAGTCTTTGCAGTCTTTTTTTTCTTTCTACTGGCCTCTAAAGCAGTGCCATTTTTCTCTTCTCTGAAAAACTGAAAAAATATGGCTAGGCTGGATATTGAAACGACAATTCTGTTCCCTGCATGTGTACATTTGTATTATTCCTCTATGATGCTTGCACTGAGGGGAAAAGAAGTGGATAGATTGTAAATATGATAAATAATGCTAACATTTTTCCAATCATATTCCTGTTACAGGAAAGTAATTTTTCCCTTTTGATGAGAAGGTTTTGAAATTCAGAGGAGAGCTGTTGCAATTAGGCAGATGCCAATGTGGATGATAAGATAATTTAGGGCAAAGTCCAAGTGAAACGATGGTGCCCTGTGCTCCTGCTGAACTAAGGTGGGAGCTGAGTTTATATAGTGTATTGAAGGATGAATTCAGGACTTTATAGGTTTGAGCATATGTGCTGAAGGTAACCATGGTCATATCCTTCTGACCCTTCTCATTACTCATGACCTCTTCTGTAAATGTCTTCATTACTTTTAGTGCTACTGCCTAAATTAAAGTAGACACTGATGTCTCAGTTCCTACTACTCTTGAAGAATAAGCCTAAATTAAAAGAGTTTCATGCAAAATATTAAGGATAAGATGCAAATCTTGATAAAACCATGTTAATGTACAGAACACATTATAGAAATTTAGGCTAAATTTCCATCTAAATCTCTTTGACATTCAGCTGAACTATAGCTATAAGTTCTAGGATGTAATTCCTGACTGCAGCAGGACAAATAGGAGCAGGAAACCTTTCAACACAAGTGACTACAGGTAAAACTCTGATGCTCTTAACAGATAAATATATTTGACAAACTCTATTCACTTCTTTAATTCATGGGATAATAAAACTCAGTGATAAATTCTTCCTCCAAACAACAGAACAATGGGATGGCTATCAATGTTTATCCACACCCTGTAAACATACAAAACTCTTGCATATTGGAAAAGCCAGTTGTGCCTGAATTGATGGTTGCCTATTCAAGACATCTCATTTATTACAGTAGATGTGATGCAGGCAAATAAAAGAATGACCAAAGGAGGCTGCTAGGTAGAGAATAGGAGGATAATGAGGTCAGATAAAATGTCTGGATCTCATTAATCCCAGAGAGCTAAGTGCTTTCCGAGTCAGTTCAGCAAAGATGGTGAAAGGCGATGGACAACGAATCCATACTGACAAGAGTGTTTCCTGGTAACCAGAACCTACAGAAATCTCTACCTCAAGTTTGTGAGTTGTTGAGCAAAGCACGAGGGCACTTGGTTGTACATCTGCAGTCAGAGATGGTCAGTTCCTTGCACAAGCATGGGCCCACACATCACCCTGTGCTCCACCAACACAAACACTAGAAATGGAAGGAGATGCTGCTCTCAAACTGACAGAGCCAAAGCCAACAGTGAAATCATAATAGTAACATTTATATTAGTATGAAAGATAGAAAAAAAAATAGTTACAGTCCAAATAACTTTCCTTTAACAATTACCACTTTTGAGGATTTCTTCTCTTGACTGTTCTATCCTTATCTTACCTTTTAGATCCTTAGCTACCTTTTAGAAATCACTTGCCTGATATCTCACCAAAGTCTCCATTCATGCAAATGTAGCCTCTTTCTCTTTGTCCAGTCTCTTGTCAACATGAAAAAAACCTGATTTCTACCCCTTTCAGAATAACTTTTTCTGTTATGATAAGCTGTTACATACCTTCTGATTCCATTACCTCCCTATAGGCCTCATATTTTTCTTTTCTTGGTTAAAAATCCCCCAAGGTCTGACTATTTTCCTATAGGGATAATGCTTTTTTATCTGCTTGTCATTTTAGTTATTAGTCTGTGGTAGTGTTTACATGCAGCACCCAGACTGGGCTGGGGAGATACCACCGGTGCTCAGGAAAAATGAACATCTACTATTCTTTCAGAATCTCCAGTTTGCTGCTAATTTTTGATTTTGTGATCCCCTAAAATCTTCAGATTCTTTACTGTTATACCATGCCCTAGAGAGACATTCTCAGTCTCCTAATTTTCCTCCCTAAATACAGCATGTGTATTGAATTTAATCTTATTGATTTCAGGTCATTTATCCAATTTATTGCTATCATTTTGAAGTCTAATCCTGTCTTCAAGAATTCTCATGAGATTTTCAGTCAGGTGTCATCCACAAATCGTTTTATGCGTACTCTCTATCCCATGATCCAAGCAATTAATAAAAATATTGAATAACAATGGACAGAGGACAGGCTTCTATGGGGCTTACGTGAAGTGGCCTTCCAGTTTGACAGCAGACTATTGATAACTATTCTTTGCATAAGGTTTGGCAAGCATTTGTGTATCAGCTCGGTAGTGATTTTTGTCCAGATTGTAATATGTCATGCATCTGATACCCTTCTCCCTCCCCAAAAGTCCACTGTGCAATATCCATTTCACTGTAACAATTCTGTATTTAATCACTTGGGCTATTGAGGCTGCCCTCTGTTGTCAATGCCTCTTCCTAAGCATGTAAATACAGCTTTTCTTTGTTAGCACTTCTTTTGAGCTCTGATGTTTTCAGACATGATCACTGTTGCTCTTCATATTTCTTCTTCTTTAGCATCAGCGGATGAAAAAGATCCTGGCTTTCTGGTCTGATGCTGGTTGTTGAATAGGAGATCTGCACATGTTTTTTTCTTTCAAACAGTAATATTCCCTTTGTTTCCTATCTTCTCGTCCCAATAGCAGATATTCATCTCTCATGAAGTGATGTAGTTTCCAGGTTTGACTAATAAATTGGCAGAACTCTAAAGCTTTTTCACTGGTGACAAGCCAGTGTATGGCAAAACTGAAAAAAACCACCAACACTAAACATCTGTCAAAGAAGATTAAAAAAAAAATAATGGTGCCACTGATTTTCTTGATCTCCATATTATCAATGACCTCCTGAACATGTTCAGTAAGCCGTTGGTCTCATCCAAAGTTTGGAGCACGATTTACAGCAGAAGATTTCTTGGAATCAAATCATGAATGCCATGCATTGCTGCTTTCATCCCACAGCCTCAGAAGTTTCCCCACAAGTCTTCAAGAAAGCAGGAGATTTTCTTCTCTGTCAAAGGGCCACACCAAAGCCCAAACTCCTCTCACGAACCACTCAGAAGACTACCGGAGCTGGCATCAGTTCGTGACTGTCCATCTACATTTCTTTCAATTTAGGTTCTGTTAGAACATACTTGCCAAAAGCATGATTCACAGATTTTGTAAAATCCCAGGTGCCATCAGCTGGGCGTGGCTGCTGAGTGCTCCACAGAGCAGAGCAGAAATTGGCAGGACCCCATTGCCCAGGAGGAGACTGCTGAAGTGGAAGTTGCAGAGTCATAGGAAACAGGAGAACCCCACTGATTTGCAGCAGCTGGAGATCCAGCCTTGAATCCTAAACCAACTCTTTAGTGTTCACTCGAGGTCTGGCTCACATTCAGTGGCAGCAATGGGCAACATATGTGTATGACACAGAGATAGGTATTGCCATGGAGTTATTGCTCCATCCACACCGACTGGTCACAGGCGAGAAGCTGTGCATTCCTTGCATGTCTTTCTGTGCTGCTCTCTCGTTGCTGATGTCAGGGATGTGCAGCAACAGACAGAGGTGCTATAGTTAAAACAAATTCCTCAACATATTCATGCTCACAAAACATAAACACTTGTAAAATGCAAGCACCATCAATGTGTAGGCTTCTGCTTCTCTGTGCTTTGAGAGAGGCTGGAAATGTTAATTGGTTCTGGTCTGAATTGGCTTCCTGGTTCAGGGCACACTTATAAAAGGGTTTTCAGCAACACATTCAGTGCCAAATGTAGCAGATGGTGGTAGGATAGTAAATTACATTCAGGAATACTTGTACAGTTTCTTTACCACTTTTATAGTTGAAAAACAAACAATCAAGTTGCTTAGGGTAAAGGCAGATGCAGTGTTGTGAATGTCTATCACCCTAATAGTTTTATGGAATTATCCACAGAATAAAGAAGCAGGTTTAATAACCATGAAAATTATCTGGATAATCCTGGAGCGATCATAATTTCTAGTTTAGAAGTTTATGTTCCTCTGTTTCTAAGATTTGTGTTTTCAGTTCCAAGTATTTATATAGTCATATACTGTACTTTTTCCAAAATTTTTCCTCTTATTTACAAAAACATGTCTGCCAACAACTTCCTAGCCCACTCTAAGCAGTAAGTAGCACCTCTTGATATTAGTGCCACCTGGTCGCCATGATGTATTGAATTGCTCCCTGATTAAAATAGTATTTAAACACCTTCTACATAGTTTATCAGCTCTGCTTCCTTTGTTATCCAGTCTCTACACCTTCTTTAAAACACTTTACAGCTATCTGGTATTATAGGATTGTAGAATAATCCAGGTTGGAAAGGCCTCTAATCCCACTTTATGCTGAAAGCAGAGCCAGCTCTGAGATCAGACCAGGTGGTTCAATCTTTTGTCCAAATGGGTCTTAAAAGACTCCATGTACTGAGGTGGCTCGGTTTGTGTGGGAAAAAAAACTCCATCATTTCACTTTTGCAATTTTGATTATAATATCAAGTGGAAATCTCTGATTTGAATTCATCTCTGTATGCAACATCATTCTATATTCACATGCTGCAAATAAAAATGCTTAAATACATTCCAGTTATAACTTGACAGAAAAAAAATCTACCTGAGTAACAGAATTTTTTTTCCAGTTATTTGTAATGTGCATAATAAAGTGCATGAGTGAACAGATGTGCATATACATGAATATCCCTCAAGTGTTTCTTTGTTTGGGATAGAGGAAGAGACTCAGAAGACTGCCTATAGGTTTGGGATTTATTTTCTGTTCTGTCGGGACAAGATCTAAATCATTCTCCACTTTTGAGGGGCCAAATATCTCATTCTATTAACCATCTATTGATGGCTCTGCAGTCAACTTGGAGAAAGAAACCTGCCAGAAAAAGTCCCTTTGATATGAAAATGATAGTTAGCAACATCATGGTAAAAAGCAAAAACAGCTTTGTACAATGAAGTGCATGAGATAACCATGTGAATAAAAAGCTAGAAGTGTAAACCCACTTATTATTCCTACCATGTTCTGGTGAAATAAGTTTATTTTACCTCTTCTTTTGTTTTGCTTTGATCTTATTATTAACAGGCAAACTGGCTGAACATTTCAATTCAACCCCCTAAAAGAATGCTATCCATTGTTTTAAATTTGAATTAGAAAAAAGCAAGATGGTATATGACAGAAGCACCATCTTGCTTTGTATTCACCAGGATTTTGAGTGTAAGGGTTAGGTATCTAACTTCTGACCTGTGAGTGTGTTATTCAGTTACAGGGAGAGGGATTGGTCTTTCCTGAAGCCATGAATTACAGATGTCTGTCAGAACGATCATGTGTGCGATCAAGGTGTTGCACTGTAGGTGTCCTTGATACAAATGGATCAGCTCAGAGCTGGCAGTAATTTATATCAAATGCCTTCAGGTTTTCAATAAATGAAAAGCCCGAGTTCAGGATCAGATCATCTCTACTGGGAAGTCTTATCCTGCTTCAGGACGCTGTCTTTGGAAAAAGAAGGAAAGATTTTTAAAGAGCAGATTTTTGCATGTTAAAAAAATTCTAATGAGTTTCAAATGGGATGCCATAGATATATATCAGGAACAGGACCATCAAACCAGGCTGAGGAGGAAGGTCACTATACTGGCATGTAGGAAACTCTTAAAGCTGCCCAAAAATGATACTGCTCCAGACTGGTGAATTATTTAAATAGCAATAGTGATGGTCTTCTAAAGAATGGAGGGTGAGATTGAGGAGAGATTTTCCTCTCAGGCTCTGGTGATGACAGCTTGAGTTGATATCTAATTGAAAAAGGGTAACGAAGACACATCAAGGGGGATTAAGTGTTGTAAAATACCGGGAACAGTTTTTTTACTGGGCAACATACATGGTTTCAACTCCTTGACCCAACACAGCCTGCAAGAGTAACTGGCTGAGCAGGGACCTATGAGAATGAAGTATGAAATAAGATGCAGATACCTTCCTAATTTTAAGATTTCTTGTGGCTAAGACAAACTAAGAGATATCTAAAAATTTCTGCTGACAACCAGCTCCTGCCTCCAGAACAAAAAAAGGAAGGAACAAAGCACAGAAAAGTCACACTTGTTTTAAAACAAGCTGAGGGGCAAAGGGAGGATATTTCTCTGACAGACTTCCAACTGTCTTCTTACTCAGTCTCAAGTTTGAGTCCTGTTTGGAGATGAAATTGCTGGTCATGGCCAGGGATGGGGATGTCCAACACCTCCCTTCCTCTGGCTCCTGCAGGTAATCTTAGGAACAAACCATTCTATTCGAAGATGCTTAATGTGTCCTTGCCACGTCCAGAGATACTCTGAACAAACTGCACCATTTGTTTTCTAAATATGGTACTCTAAGTGCAGTATTCAGTTTTGGAGCCAAATGCCCTGAGAGCAGTCTGGTTTGGGAAGATGGAACAGCTGGCTGGAGGGTGTAAGTAGAGTTCACCTCAGCTGGGGTAGTGCTTTGCTGCTGCTGCACTGGTGTTTTGTGGTCCCTTTCCTGTGGTCCCCTGGCCAAGCTTGTGGTTCTACCATGAAACAGAATGTTTCTGAGTAGAAATAAAAATGCTTTCCTTTTATTTTCTCTTATGGAAATTGTTAATCATTACCCCTATGCCCACAGGAGAACATGCCTTTTCCTAGGACTGGTTTACTGACATAACACAGAAGGGCTTGAAACAAAGGTGACAAAAAAATTTTGAGGGAGTTGGTCACGTATTCAGGAAGCCTCAGGGGCACTGTAAATGCTGCCAGGCTCCCAGCTGGATTCCAGGAATTATGTTTCCAGCCCAAATTTGGTGCTTTGGCATCCCCTCATTTCCTCTTCCCACAGAGGGACAGGAGTGGAGAGAGTGGGTCTGGTTTCATCCTTCTACTACCTGAGGAGTGCCTGATGTAAGAAAAATTTTCTGGTGGGTCTTGCTTGGTTTGCCAAAGCAAAGAGCATGGGACAATGTTGGAGACTGGCCTACTCAGTCATACAGTCTTTCCAGGAACAGTCCTCTTCCATGTAAGTGTTACTTTTATAACATTTTTTTTATGTTTTCTATGATAAGCTACTTCTTTCCTATAAGTTCCTTTCCTTTAAATGAATGTTAAATATTTATCTTTGGAGAAGAAGATTCCCATTTATTGCCACAAATAACAAACTTTCCTAGTTATACTTAACTAAGTAACTAACAACTAACCTGCTTTATGTGCTTTCTCCTTCTCCATATCCCCACCTACTTCAAAAGCAGAGCAGAGCTCCTCCCCTACAAGATTTTTTTTTTTTTAGAATTAGGGCTCCCAGCAAGTAAGAAACCCAAAGCACCTAACCATTAAAATGGGGTATTTTTATGTTTAAGGGTTTTTTTAAAATTTATTTTAAGATTTCCTATACTGGCCAGTGTTTGCAATAAATAAAGTTCATGGCCAATGCTCAGTCTGCAAAGGACTTGTTGTTGATTCTGACCTTACAGTAGATCTGGGAATATTAAGATGCCATTTTCTGGTAAAACAGTCATTTAGTTGCTCGGGAAGAGGCAGGATGCTGCTTGATGAACAACTGTCCCTGCACTTAAGGCACCCAGTGAAAAGACATCAAGACTTCATTGTATGTGAATAACTGTTAAAGTTTTCAGTTACTTAAATGTACAGAGAAAGAAAAGCCTGGGAAGATCTCACAGGCTGTTAATGAAGCACAGGAAAGACGTGACTGAGTTCAGAACTGAATCAGTGCTTTGTCTTGATTGAGTTTCCTTTGAAAAAAAACCCACAAACAACAAACAAAAAAACTACAGACAAAAAAAACCTTGTGCAGCACAATTTTCTTCCTTCAGATGAAAAGGTAACTATGGTGACTGGGGAGAAAGATCAGATGTTACCATTTTGCAGCAGAGTAGCATATATATCCTCCAAGATTATTTGTAGTGGGGGTGAAGGGGTGTCAGGAGACCTTTCACAGCAAGTCACCAATGCAGTGCAGACCGTCAATGGCCAAGGCTGCTGTTTAAGGAAAGCCCTGGAGCAGTGCCTGAGGGCTGGCAGCTCCTGGCAGACGCCATCTGAGAGCCCCAGTCCTGCTCACCCGCAGCTCCAACTCACCCTTTGATTTGGCATCCCCTGTCCTATGACAGCAACGATGCCAGATTTTGGGGCAATCTATAGGTTTTGTGTTTGCTTGCATTTGCTCAAGGGTGAGGCTTGCTCCCTCTCTGTGCCGTGAGTTAACACTTTGTCTTGTTCTTCTAATACATATTTTATGACCTGGCTACTGTGTTTTAATCGGCTGAGCAGCAGCTCAAGCACTTGAGCAGGTGGCCTGGTAGCTTTATAAATAAAAATATGGTGACTAAAAGCCACATAGCACTTGGCACCGTTCTTCAAATTTTCCCCAGAGGTCTGGGACTGGCTTGCCCTGGTGGCAGAGCCAACCTTTCAGTCTCCCTACCCACTTTCCACGAGTTTGGCAGCCAGAATTCACTCCTCAGACTCTGCATATCTGATATTCCAATATGAGGCAAAACTGATAGCAGATTTTACACTAGAACCAGTAAAATCTATACAAATCATGCCCAAAATGTGTTACAGCTTGGGCTGACAAGAACCTCATAATAAGAACGCAGGTGTGAACTGTAAAAAGACTGGATACTAAGCTCAGGATGCATAATTCTGTGATAAATACCATTTTTGGTTGATACAGAGTGCATTAAACTGTTAGTCACTCAAGCTATTGCTGTCATTGACATGAAAAAGTAAAACATACTGTGTCTGGGGCTATTCAGTAATAACACAAAGGTTTCAGTGGGTCCCAGTGATGCCTTTACACTGTCTTACAGTATGTTGTTGTTACTTTATTTAGAGCTTGCAGATATCCATCAAGTTACTCAGTTTGCCTATTCAGCAAAGCCCCTAGATAGCATACTTAAAATTAGGCACATTTATGTCCCACTGAGGTAACATAATTATCTTCATGATTATTTCAATGTTTATCATCTCTATGTAGAACTGTTTCTCTTTCATACCATGCACAACTATATATAGATGAGGTCTTTAGTACTTATTGAGCTAGAATTCTGTCAGGGGCCAGATGTAATCTTGGTGTTTTCTTCACTTGCAAGTGCTTAAGGTTCTCTTCTTTTAGAAAAAAAAATCTATAGACCAAGACAGAAAACAGAAAACACTTTGAAATTAATTTTATTATGAAGACCCGAAACTTTCTAAAATATGTCTAAACGAAAAAGTTAAAATTAATCCAAATTTTTTTATTATTTTCCCAGAATGAAATGGCAGAATATTTCTAAAGGAAGACTCAGTTTCAGTGACATGACACTTACTGTCAAATATCCATGACCAGCTCCAGACACTGTCATGTGGGAGGCGAGGCTGTTTTGATATCTAGTCTGTAAGCACAGAGCATCAGATTCAGATTTGAAAAATTTGTCATTGTACTGATTCCAAGAAAACCACAAGAGTTTATACAGCAAAAGAGTCCAAATCTTCCTTCAGTTCTTTTGGGCAATGATAGTGGTAACTGAACAACCCCCACCCCAAATCCATTGCTGTCATAACATTTTATGTCGTTGTAGACTTAAACATTCAGCTCAGGTGTGTTTAACCAGAACTCTGCAGGAAGTATTCTGCAAGCCATACCTCCTAGAAAGCTGATGGTTTAAAGCAACTGGATGTAGGAAGAATTAAAAAAAAACCAAAAAAAACCTAAAAGGAAAAATCCAAACCCCTGAGGAATCCCAGTGGATCCTATCAGGATGGAAAAGGCACAAGGCATCAGTGTTTGAAAGATACAGTGCAACACCCTTCAGTCAGAGTCTGAGCATGCCATTTGCATCAGAATGCAAACCACATTTTTCCCTCCTCCTGGCCTGGTGCATACTGTTGCACAGACATGATTGAATTATTGGCCACATGCTGATATGGCAGAGGCAACTCATTGCAAAGACCCTCTGGCCACCCACCTCATTTACATGCCCTGTTTCAGGAGGCTCAGGTTTGAGCACAGCAGCCTGGGCTGCTGGCAGTGGAATAGGATGCCCCTGGCACAGCAGAGACGTCTGACTCCAGGCAATGTATATTCAAAACATGCCTAGTCGTGCAGTTTAATCCAGTCTAGCACAAGTGGACCACACTTGTGAGATCTTTCAGTCTTGAAGTATTAAGAAAAAGCTTACATAGACACAGATGTAATCCAAAGATGCCTTTCTGCAAAAGATGATGCTGCCCCTGCCCTGATCAGTGATGTTTAACTGGAGAAGCCAACCTCACTGAAATACACAGCCTTCATAAACCCAGACAGTCCAAGGAGCAACACAACTGCAGACAAAACTGTTCAATAAAGTCTGAGGGTTTGCCACCTGTGAGAACTGAGAGAAAAGAACCCTGTACAGCAAATAATTACTGCACAAAGAAATGATATAATATATAGATTTGTTACCCAAACCCCTTCTCAGGCAGACTGATTCACCTCAAGCTTTCATGTAGGGATTTGCTTAATCTTTTGTTCATGACACAACAACAAACAAATCTATCATTAGCATAATAACATCGTGATTACACAGCTAATCAGTCTTTAGACTTATCATCCTCTAAGTAACCTCTCCTACTAGGCAAGTGAGAATTTGGAAACCTTAACTTATACTAAGCTTGCTTGCTTTTTGCTAATGTTTCATTCCAAATTAGCACAGCAATTTCCCCTGCAGAAACCTATTAAATAAAACATTGAATTTTTAATGGTTTTGACTGGGGGAAGTACAGTCATGTGCATTCCTAAAGATTAAAACTCCTTTTACTCTTTATTTTGGCATTGCTGAAGTACATTATTGGTGTTATGATCACCCTTTCCTCTTGGGTCATGCAGAACTCAATGAAACACTGCTATCGCTTTCTGAGACCTTGATTTTACACACAGCACTTCTATTTTAGAGCCAAGATGTATAAGCTTAATAAAGATTTTATCCTCAGTGATTAATTTCTGATAGCAGAGGTGCCAACTTCTGTAATCTCTCTGAGAGCTTTTGGAACGATGACTAAGCTGGAGAGGTTTCATACACGGGCATAAGTGAAGTTAAAAAGTTCCTTTTTTGTACTCTGAAAAATTTCAAAGCCTTAATGAGTGTGATTTGTGGGCTGAGCTCATAGTTTGGAAGGTCTGTTTGTGACTTGGCTGGTGACATGGCAATACAAATTATACAACTTTGACAAGTTAAGGCTGAAGTAGTTTCAATGTGGGAGAGGGGTTGCTTCACTACTTGTAACCTTCATTGCTCATTCCTGAATTTAAGTCTTGACCAGACTGGCAGCAACAGAAGGTGAAAATAGGACATTTGTACCTCAAAGGCTCCTGCATTCCTTCTGCCTGCAAATTCTTGCACTTACATGCGTAGACAAAGCTGAATTCACATATCAGTAGGCACATATACAGACGTACTCTGCGCATTGTCTTGTGGGTTTTTCTACATCAGATATTTTTGCCGCCTTAGAAATACCAGCCTAGGTGGTCATTGATCAGCAGCTTGAACAAGTTGAGGGCTTCAGGTCAGCTGCAGAGGGAGCAAGCATAAACACCTTGATCGAACAGAAAGTCTGGTTTTCCACACATGAAGATATCATGTTGAAAAAAAAAAAAAAAGAGGAAGAAACCTCAAACCAGGGCAAAGATTAGGCAGGAAGAAGTTGTGTCCTTAGGAATAACACTCCTGGAACAAATGGCTCCTCCGTGACATATGGATTAGAGAGAATTTCCTAATAAAGAACATGGAACTGGAAGGGACTACTCGGGTCAACTCATTCAATCCCTCTCTCTCAGAAGCAGCAAGGCATAAACATTTAAAGCAGATGGGACTGTAACCCATACCCTCGAGAAACAGTGACTGTATTACTATCAACGTCTCATAACACATTTGAGACAAACACTGAGGAACAGACCATGCCAGAGAAGGTTGATTTGTTGCTGCTGTATTTTTTACGTCCCAAAGAAGGGATACTCTTTCTATAGCTGGGATCGTAGAAGCTTTCAGGATACTGTTTCTGAGGCCATGTTAATATTTGGTAGTTATATTCATGTACATTAAGGGTGTTGTGGGTAGACCCTGTCAGGACAGCAAGTGCCCACCAAATCCTCTCTGTCACTCCCCTCCTCAGCTGGATGGGGGAGAGAAAATACAATGAAAGAATCATAGGTTAGGATAAGGTCAAGGGCAAAACAGACTCAACTTGTGGAAAAATAAATTTATAACCAATCAAATCAGAGTAGGATAGTAAGAAATAAAAACTAAATCTTAAAACACCTTCCCCCCACGCCTCCCATCTTCCTAGATATAAGTTCACTCATTTCTCTACCTCCTCTCTCCCAGCATCACAAGGGGATTGAGGCTGCCATCAGTTCATCACATGTTGTCTCTGTTGCTATTTCCTCCCCAGGGGAGGGCTCCTCACACTCTTCCCCTGCTCCAGTATGGGGTCCCTCCCACGGGACACAGTCCTCCAGTGCGAGTCCTTCCCATGGGCTGCAGTTTTTTATGAACTGCTCTAGCATGGGTCCCTTTCCACAGGGTACAGCTCTTGAGGAACAGACTGTTCCACTGGTATCCCCTGTGGGGTCAAAAGTCCTGACAGAAAACCTGCTCCAGAGTGGGCTCCTCTCTCCATGGGACTACAGGTCCTGACAGGAACCTGCTCCAGTGCAGTGTTCCCACAGGCTTGCACCCTCCTTTGGCATGCACCTGCTCCAGAATGGGGTCCTCCATGGGTGGCAGGTGGATCTCTGCTCCACCATGGACCTCCACAGGCTGCCGGGGCACAGCTGCCTCACCATGGGCAGCACCATGGGCTGTAGGGGATTCTCTGCTCTGGCAGCTGAAGCACCTTCTCCCTCCCCTTCTGCACTGACCTTGGGGTCTTCAGGGCTGTTTTCCTCACTCCTCTCTCTGACCTCAGTTGCTCTTACACAGTTTTTTTCCTCTTCTTAAATATGTTATCTCGGAGGCACTACCACCATCACTGATGGGCTCTGCCTTGGCCAGCAGCGGGTCCCGTCTTACAGCTGTCTGGCACTGCCTCTGTTGCACACAGGAAAAGCTTCCAGCATCTTCATACAGAAGCCATCCTTGTAGCCCCTTCATGACCAAAACTTCACCATACAAGCCCAATACAATGTGGAATAGCACGAAAAAAAAATCACTACTGGAGCTAATTAAATAATAAGATGCTCAGTTACAAAATATCATTGCAGTGATAGTCCAGAGCAAGTATGTCCAGCTGGCTCCTTTTTGGCAGGATTTATCCAATATCATGAACCCAGATGGTCTCTGGCTCTCAAATGATTTGAAGGACTCCTAATAACCTTAACAATACCCATTAGGTTTCTCAGACTGCGCCTCATATATGATTCATTTGACTCACAGTCTTGGCACACTAGTCAAGATCTGGATTTGAAACATGCCAAAGCTTAAGGGTTAAGAGGATCTGTGGTTCTGCTTTGAGCTATTTGAGACATAAGAGATTATTCGTATAATGCAGAGCTGAGCTGGATTCCAAGTCTCACAAACATGCTGGATCCAGGTCTTTGTGTCAGACGTCACTGTGCTGGGAAGTGTGAGAGACGGGAGAGAGCATATCACGTTAAGCTGGTTTATGGTATAACATGATGCAAAGCACTGACAAACTACAATGATTAAATACCCTCTTGAACTTAAAGTATAAAGAGATACTGGTCTTCCTAGAGACCAGGCAATTCACTAAATCATGGTGCATCTCTCTGAACTGAAATACAAGCTCGCATAGAGAGAGCAAGCACATGTAGCTGTGGTTTTCCATTCTCAGAACAGGTTTCTTGGTGTATAAATTTCTTTGTTGATGACTTGGGATTTGCACAGTAGTTTTCTAAAAGAAAATGCTCTTTCTTCTATGTAGACACAGGAATGCAGGAAGTGTGTCCTGGTGTTTCATTACCAAGTGCCACTAAGAGTAATGGCTGGATCTTAACTGGCACAGCCCGGCATGTGTTGGAGCTCCTGATAAAATAAAGCAAAGCTCTGATGAATCTCACTAGTCCACATTTGCAAGTGCAACTTGATTTTCTCAACTTTCTTCAGTAATGAAGAAACAGTGAAGAGAAATACAGGTTAGTGGGTCTGGGAAGTTAACATCAGGCAAGGGAGAGAAAGTAGGGAAATCAGGGACTTTCACAATTTGTTTTTTCTTCGTACGGATCTGGGAAATTCCTGAACTTCAAACCTTGACATCTCTTTCTGACACTCTCATCCTCCATAGAAACCAATGGTAAAGCATCTATTGATTCAAGATGAGATTTCCAGCACCATGTTTGACCCCTTCCTCCTTCTTTCACTGGTCCCCATCCCTCCCCAGTACTCTGGCACCTGAGAGAACTCAACGAGTCTGTTCAGATCACTCAGACAACAAAATAATCAATACAGCAGAAAGATGCAGATTAGAGGACAAAGAACAGCCTTGGATTTTTCTGCCCCGGGAAACAGTTTGAATGTTTGATATATTTGTGGGTGTGGAGAGTCTTTCCTCTTCTTAAAATGACTTGGAGCTGAATCTGCATATAACATTGCTGAGGGATGTTTTGGGACTCAGGCTGCTGACCTTCTGAAAGACTATTTAAAAAATACCCTCAATAATTTTACAGAAGAGTAGATATCTCTTATTATATTGTCTAGTGCAGTAAACCCCCTCTGCAGTATCTGAAGAGATAATTTTCTATTATCTGCCAGAAGCCTTTTAATAAAGGAGAGAAACAGTGCTGCACAGTTGTTTTATTAGCTGAGGTTCATCCTGCAAACAGAGAAGTACCACCTAAGGCACTGACAAACAAGCATCTTTGAAGCACTGTTGTGCTGAAACAGCCCCTGTGGTAGCTCAGTACCCTCTTCTGATAACTTTTATTTCACATCATGCTTCAGAAGGTGGTACAACAAGTTTCTCCCCTTCTTTATTTCTGTTGGGAATAAGGATGGGATCAGATCACTTGAGTATGCTGCTGTAATAAAACATTAAAAATGTTATCTGCATTCAGTTCTGCCTGCCTCCTTCCTTTCTTTCTAGAAAGAAATTAAGTAATAACTTTACAGTGGGTGCCTCCCAGTATCACAGATCACACTTCCAGATGTAAATCAGCAGGGTGGGAGAGTGTAAAGGTCAGCAAGAAGGAAAAAAGGGGAGATAGTACTCTGACAGCAGAGCTCAAAGTATTCAGTGGTATAAATACTTGAAAATTTCTTCTATTTGAAAATTTAGTGTACCTCTCAGAGCAAAGCTTGAGGGACATGTCCTTGCTGAAACTCCCACTGACTTCAGGAGGGCTGACCTTACATCCATACTGTTCTGGTGTATCTGGCCCTATCCGTGGCCTGGTAAAGCCTTTACAGTCCTGTCCCATACAGGCTCTGGAAGCAGGCAAGCTGCACTTTGGAAGCCTCCTTGCAAGACTTATTTCTCTAAAAGAGAATTTTTTACCTTTGCATGCTCAATCTATGGACCCCCGCTGTAAGGGGAGACAGTATTCAGAATATATGTAAGTCTGCTATCAATAGCCTTGCTTTTCTTAATTATCTTTCTCATATGCTTAGAAATAGCCCATGGACCACATGCTAAAACTGCTAGAATATGGTATTAGGCAGAAATAGTTTCTGTATCTGCATCCCAGTCCTTCCTGTGCCCTGTCTGCACTTCTCTGAGGATGTCAGATGACTCCTGATGGAGACTTCCCAGGCAGAAAGAATATTTGATGGTTTCTGGTGCATGCCCACCCATCCCACCCCCATATAAGACACTTTATAGTACTAATGCTTGGGCTGGGTTTTGGCCAGAGCTCCCAGTTCCCCAGGAGGTTTCACCACTGTAAGTGCAGCAGTCTGGATGGGAGCAGGTTCCTGCCCTCATTCCATCCTGGAGATACTCATTGTGATGGCAGAAGGTGGCAGAAAGCTTCACCTTGCATTCTCTCTGCTTGTAAATCCCACACTGTCTCAAAGCTCTGATTTCAAGTTCTGTCCCCTCTGGAGGAGAGATGCACGATTGAGTTCATGGCTAAGGTTTGCTCAATGAAGTTCCTTTTTGTACATTTTTTCCTCTCTTTCTCTTCCTCTTTCCATGATTCTTTTGTTTGGGAAGCAACTAGAGATTTCCCTGCTGTTTTTTTCAACATTACTACAATAATTGCCTATACTGCTAACTATACCAAAAGCAATATTAAGGAGGTCATTTATTAATTTTTTATGCATGTTAACTGTATAAATAATGATTTGTAAAATTAAGCAGAAGTTATATTAAATTGAGCGGCGGTTAAATCTTGACACTGTTTATATTTCTCCTCTAAAATAATTAAACCTCCCTTTCATTTAGAAGGCCATGTCCAGACAGTTGTAATATGTTTAATATTTTTATAGCAAGTAATTTAACTCAGAATTTCACTAAATTAATTACAAAATGTAAACTTTATTTAAGGTTCTCCAAGTGAACATACAGTTACGTGGTAGTAAAAAATTAATACTGTATATCTTTGGAAGGGCATTACCTTGAAATTGTCAGCCAATTTCTCATAATATTCAATGGTGAATCATTATTTAAATGTTAGGTCATACTCGAACACATTCGTCCACATGCCAGGAGCTGATAGACTGTGAATCGCCTTCATGTCAAACAAGCTGTGATGGATGGCTGTCTTTGGCTTCCAGAGCCAGCAAAGCTCAGGGATGAGAATGAAGCGGACAAAAGGAGGCAGAAAGGTGTGAAAGTGAATCTCACAATGGGAGATTTTCAGACACACATAGAACCGGTACTGAAATTCATCCTGAAGCAGGACATAGTATAAAACAAAGTGTTGAAACGCTTCTAGGGAAATATTGAAGATGTGTATTAACCTGTGAATCTGAGGGGGCTGTAAAGGGATTCAGGGCTGTGGATAGTTTGGTTTCCTGACTTTGATGCACTGGAAAAGACAACCATCATCTCTCTACCTTGGGGTGACCCAGATGTGAACCCTGGGCAGATATCAGACTGGGAAACTGAGTCTCACCAAGCTGTACCGATTCACTCCCCTCAACCCTTGCCAATGTGGCTTCTGGATCACAGAAAAACACCTATGTGAAAAGCTGCTCCTGACCATGAAACACAACCTCAGGTTTCCCCAAAAATAAATTTGGGGCTCTGAAATGGAAGGGGACACAGAAACAGAGAGAAGGGCAAGTAATAGGCTCAATATCCAGAATTCACATGAGGTCCCTGAGACGTCTCATGTGCTATGCTCTGCTCACAGAAATTTGGCTGGAAAATGCAAGATGCTGAGTGTGGTAGTGCTGGTGACAGTGAGGTAACTTTCTTCCTCGTAACCTGTGCCCTCAGGTTGGCTGTTCACAGTGTTACACTTTAGTTGCCAGATCAAAACCCAGGAACAAATACATACAATTCAGCCTAAACTCCTATCACTTCACTTTAACATCCTGCTTTCCTTAAAATGACTTAGATACAACATTCCTGAATTTCCCTTTCACAGTGTTATTTGACTTGGATAAATATGAGGCATAATTTTTGCCCAAGGAGTGCCTGCATTGTCTGGTGACTTGAAATCATCTTCACTTCTAAATCTCAGTGCCTAAAAGTTCTCTGGATAGAGAAGTGCTCTCTGATATCAGATATTATTCCGTAGAAGACCTTTGTGCCTTTCAAGTTTCCTTTACACTCTTGTATTTCCTCAGTCTCTCACACACAGCTGAGAGGCTCTACTGCTTTTCCATAGAAGCCTGGACATGCTAAAAACAGGGAGGGCTTTTATGCTCATATATCTTTAAAGACAGAAAACAATAAAAATGTCAAGTTACCAAAGAAAGCCAAGTCCATTTATCAACATATTTCATGCAGCAAAACGCTGATGACTCTGAATGACCTGGAGCTGAGGCACAGGAACTCCATGCACAGAAATGTATCCACTGATTAAAAGCCTATATGAAAATTTAATGACAACACACCCAAAAACTTTGATGACCAATAATGTTTATGATCTCATTTAAAATTCAAGGTGACATTAAACATTTTTAGATTCATTAGACACTTCCTGTCAAATCAGATGTTACTTGAAAGACAAATGACTGCCCACCATACAAGAGATATATTTATTTGTGAGGAGACATAATTTCAACCTAAAAATCATTTGATCACAGAGTTTAGCACTTTTTTACTCACCTTCAATTCTGTAACAAAATGCTTGTGGCTACGCAGAGAGATCTACTTAGTACTTAAAATATACTGAAATTCCCTCTTCCCAAGGATCAGCTGCTGCAGTTGGTTAATGAGAAACTGCAAATGGAGAATGAACACGTCTCCCTCCCCGTGTTCTGGCACTGCACATAAGACTCTTTCCTTCTTTCCCCCGAGGTTAGCGTGGAGGAAACAACATCATAATTCAAAACAGGTGCAAGCAGTGGTTTAGCAAATTCCTTCCATTTTCAGCTCTCAACTATTGGCCCAGTTTCACATGTGCTTAAACTCTCAAATTGTGGGCTTATCAGATACTGACACTGGCTGTTTTTATATACCTGAATACTCCAGAACATCTGCTGTACTGAAATTCATCATTCAAAAGACTTAATTAAAATAATGCTGAATTGGAGACTCAGCATGCATTACCAAAGTGCGTATTTGTTTTGCTACAATCAATTAAGACTGTATTCATGAAAACAACTCCTGCAACAAAATCTGTATGTTTAATCCTTATGCTAATCTCCTCAGAATTTGTTGTACTGTTACAGAGGCAGTCAATTGAAGACTTCATTTTCTTTAATAAAACTGCATAACATGTTTTCATTAGCTCAATGAGAGGTAAATCAGGATTGATGTCTAGCACAAACAGAGAGAGAAATCTAAATTTTGGCATCTTGGTAATAAATAGTAACCATACTTCAAGCTGGCTAAGTGTCTTTCCAGTTGGGATATTACTGAGTATTAAAAAATGCTCATTAAAACCTAAGTATTAAAAGATGCTTTGCCCTCCAAGCACACATTGTCTCTGTTATCTACTATTCTTTCATTGATTTAAGAGATTAAGAAATCTAAGCAGAATCAATAACCTACTCACACATAATCTGATTTGTCTCCATCACCAATGGGGTGTCATTTATAATGTTATAGCCTCCCACAGCCGCTTGTATTACATGCTGTGCTTGAATTGGAACAGCAACTGTGCATGGCATTTAGGAGTTGATCGTTACCTTTTTAGTTCTCTAATGAGAAAATGTGTGCACACATTTGCTTTCTTGAAATAATCCAACATTTGGAAACCATCATTTGGAGCTACCATTTGGAAACAAAAATTTTCTGTTTTCTTAAAAAGAAATGCTGAGAGGTAGATTGTGATGCAACTGAGGGGTTTAGGGTAAGGTGGGAAAGATCAGTGCTGCGGATGGTGGAAGTAGAAAGTGATTGGGATTGTTATAGGGAAAGGATTAAATGAGGGAGAGGGGCTGATCTCACTTTCTGTTTGGAGATAGGATCGTGATAGGATCCCACCCATCCTATGCCAAATGTACAACCACCTTCATTCCTCGTGTTCAAAGCGCTGCTGCCAGTAACTGCTGACCCACAGACAGCCCATCCTTTGGGACCAACAGTAGCAGCAAAAACTTCAGCTGGCAGCAAGATTGCTTGTTTTGGGTACCTTGGATGACACTTTCTTCCCAAAGCACAGGGAAAGCCTGTTGCTCAGTCTCTGCCTTCTTTTCTATGCTGGAAGTGTTTTGCAGATTAAAACCTCACTCAGGACAGGCAGCAAAGCTTGTGTCTAATAATGATCAATGATGCAGGCAGTGTCTTCCTGCCTATGAGACATCACTGAATGAGAATCAAAAGTAACAAGCTCTATAGAATTAAGCCTCAAACAAGGTAAAAATCCTATCGTCCTTTATATGATCTCTGTGGATTTGGGTTCTGGTAAGGCCCTTTCTGCCAGGAAGGTGTCCAGCAGCATGTGCTAAAGCTGGGCTCATTGACACTCAGCTCTCTGGGAAGGCACCTGTGGCCATGTGTGCCCACACCCAGACGTGAGAATGAGAAGGAGGAAGGGGGGTAAGAGCTTTGGTTTAACTGAGAAATACATGGGACAACCCGTGGGAGCAAGAATGAGCGGCAGGAGGAGGTGCAGCTTGCCCATATGGAAGGCATCTCTCATTTTAACATTTTTTTTCCCCAGATCTGCCTTGCATAGGGGTCATGTCTGAGGTTTGCATTCACAGCAGCAGAGATCTGCTTCCCAGAACAGAGAGAAGAATTGCCCTCTGTAGGAAGTGGCTGGGAACCACTGGGAAGATGAAAATAGGAATGACAAAGTTTAATTGCTAACGTTGCAGGAAAGAAGAAGTAATGGCTGTCTCTCAGCAGTGGAAATTGATGAACATCTCATAAACTTGCCAGCAAGTCCAAGGAACTATTGCCTGCATGGCTTCCATGGGATGCTTATGCCTGTCAGCAAATTCACCAAATGAAGAACGTAGAAGGCCAGTAAATGACCCTCACCTTTGGGACCCTAGGGACTGACAGGATTTGGTTCAAGGACTATATCACTTCATTCCTGCCCTCCATAAATTATCGGTTCAGGGCCAGTGACTTGAAGGCAAAATTTTGCCCCTTGACAAATAAAATTTGATTTATCTTCCTTCCTTTCCACAGTTTTGCACCCCAGCTGAAGAACTCTTTGCCTGCTGTGACTGTTGGAAGACTGATATATTGCAGGATGCTTTGTGAGGATTTACTGTGTGTAGGAAGGTGAGTAGTGGCATCCCTGTGTGCAGAGGATGGCAGTCTCCCTGCAAGGGGAGGAGGAAAGAACATGAGGGGGTAGATCAAGGAAGATGAAAGTGCTAAACGAAAAGAGGTCTGAGCTGTGAGTTTCTGGCTGCATTTCATGTTTGGAGAGTAAGTCAGGAGACTTATGAGTAATCCCAGGTTTTCTTGCTTTATTTAAGTTGAGAAGAATTTGTCCAATTCCGAGTATCCTATGAAAACTGAAAAGCTTTATTTTCTAAGGGGAGGGTCTAAATAGCATCTTCTAATTCTGAGCCAGACACGGCTTCTCTGAATGTTACAGAGCATACTGCTTAATCTCCACTCATTAAAAGTCTCCAAATACCACTGAGCTTGTGATTCCTACAGGGAAAAAGCCAGCAGAGCCACCTCTGAGAAAGCTTTTCCTGGACAATTTTGTCCAGGGAAAATGCACAGAAGAGTATTCAGGCTTTCCTAGGAGGTCTGGTAGGTCTCTGGGATTGGGTGTAGAAATGTACCTGTTTTTGGTAAAACCACTTTTGGCTGTCCTGGTGGGATTAAAAAGCTGACAGACAAAGTCAAGTAGTAGGTCCTGGGTTCAGTCTAAACGGAGGGGAAGGAAGATCATTCAGGATGTAGGGAAATTTGTCATGTTAAATGAAGGGTTCTATTTAGGGAGAGCTTTCCTAGTTGATTAGAATAACACTTGCAGACTCCACTTTAATACATGGGAAATCAGTAGGCATTTAAAAATGAAGTTTTTTTTTTCACCTTTGACAGTGGTCGTACAAAGTCTCTCCATAACTTCTCAGTGGCTATGGTTGGACCTTGGTACTTTCTATAGTCTTAACAACATACAATTCTAACAAATAAATTTTTTTTCTAACAAAGCATTTTTTTCGAGTTGTCTCAAATTCTTTTTACTGTTTTACTGTAATTCCATCTTAATGAGTGTAGATAGGTAGTATTTTCCAAGTTACATCAGACCAGGAATTTATTAACTATTTCCAGCAGCTACCAATGGCCTTGAGGAGAAGAAGATCCTAAATTCTGAAAAAAGGAGAACATGACAATTATTACTGGATCTGCATCACAGACACCAGTCCTATTCTGAAGCAATACATCGAGTTACTGGTATTATCATGCATGTTAGTAGTTATTTACAGCCTAGTTAAGTCAGTATTTCACCTGAAGTTCCTTCACATTGAATTTCACAGGCAGAGCTGTCCACATGAAATGCTATTTGTGTACTTCGCAGATTTATGTACCTTTCACTCCCTTGCTCTTTTACTAACCAGAAGGTACAAAGACTTGAAAAAAATGAACTTAAGAATAAAATCAATGGAAACAGATCTTATTTCAAACTGGCCATTTTATAATTGCTCTGGCAAGAAAATGGCTGGATAAATGAGAACGTGTTCCAAGTTACTAAAATGACAAGACATATTATTCCTGGGGACAAATGTTTATTCTAGATGATCTGTTACTTTCAACCTCAGTGCTTGATTGGAGCCCCTGATAACTCATGTTGGGATAAAACAAGTAGCCTGAAGTTAATAATTTTTCTTTCTGCTAATCTTTCTATTTAAAAGAATACCAGACACTTGGCATTTTCCATCACAACTTGCAGTATCAGATTGGAAAGGGATTAAGTCTGTACAGGGATACTATGAAAACACAGTAAAGACAACCTGGAACAGAAATTAAATATAAATGTCTTGGGAAATATAAAAATAGATTTCAACAAGATAAACAATAATAGTATTTTGGAGGATGAGTGGTTTCCTGAGTAAAGCATTAACCTTTCACCTTCAGGATATCAATAAACAGTGGAATCCTATGACATGATTGATTTAAACAACTTGGCTTCCTCCCTTTCTAGCCCAAATGGTTGCTATGTTGCAGATCTCTGAAACAAGAGAGCTCCTCTAAAGTTTTGCCCTGGAGATACAAAATCTCCTTCTGGCAAAAAAACATCGGGCACTTTAGAGCAGGGTTGAAGGTGAATCATGTTATTATTGGCTTTAATTAGCACTTCCACAAGCTGCAGTGTTCTTTACCTGCAGCTGGATTGCACTTGGAAAGGTGTGAAAGCCCTATTGCCTTTGTAAACATCAAAGAGATTAATTTCTAATCTGATCTTTTTAACCAAGCCCTCCTGCTGATCACAGAAAGTGAGGGCAAATATCTCTGAAGAAAAAAAATGAAGGGACTCTGGAATATGAGATTTATTATTTATTATTCTAGATTGATATGTATTTATTATTTAGTTTGTTGGTTCTCTGGGATTTATGCCTATCCTCTTGCACCTAGCTCACAGTTGGTGCTATATAAATAAGTCATTATTGTTAATATTTGATAAGGGTAGCTGAAAGATCACTGTGAGCAATGATCAATAAGACTTTTTGATTCTTGATTCTGCTTTGGCTTCCACCACTTTTACACCATTGGAATTCCACCTGCTTCTTTGGGATTGCTCCTGCCTTGCAGCAGAGAAACAAGGTGAAGATCAAGACATTCCTATCTAAATGGTCTGGGGAGCAATTAATAAACACAGACTTTGTAAACTCCTGTGCATGTGGTATGATATGAAAATATAACCAATTAAGGGATCGATCCACAGCAAACCAAATGGAAGTAATTGCTTTGGTGTCATCAGGACAAATGCTGGTTTACACCAGCTGAAGATCTTTCTAGAGCTTGTTGATGGATTCACCTCTATAAAAATTACCTCCTGGGATGCTCCTTTACTAAGATGCTTTTGTGCAGTCTGTTGTGTAACCAGAACAGAACAGGCTGGCTGGTCAGTGAAATGAGCACCAGAAGTCTTTATTGTCCTAGACCGGAGTAGGATGAGCAGTTTTAGGGTCTGAGCCATCTAGCAGTTCCCTTAGCATTTGCAGAGCCCTGGTGATGCTGGCTGGCTGACACATGCAGTCATTTGGGAAAGCAACGCCTTCTCAGTTCAAACTGTCTGACTTACAGCAGCATGCCAGAGCCACATACAGATGAAGATTAGCCAGAGCCAACACCGTTTTACCCATTTTCCCTACCATGTCCTCCCATCTATCCTTAACCCTCTAGCACCCTATCCAAGTAGTGAATCCTTTTGCCTAGACAGAAGATGTACATGGCCCAATTTATTCTTTCTCTGGTGACAGTCAGCCTGTAGAAAGGGATTAATTATCTGGAACAAAAAGCCACACGTCTCCAGACATGGCTCTCTGTCAACATCATTTTATGTATGAATCCGAGGGAGTCTCTGGGATTTCCTCTAAGACGAAGAGCAGGAGGCATCTAAGGTGTAGTTTGGGTCCCAGCTGAGCAGCCCATGACAAATGAAAGGCTGTGCTGTGTCCTAATCCTTTTGTGCCTTGGTGCCTTTGAGCCTCATCTGCTTTTTATTCTGAACAAAGCCCATATTTCTCATTTGTCTCCTCCATTTCAGGAGACATGTTCAGGGCCTTTCCGATTTGTAACTTGGCCAGAGAGTTTCCCTGAAGAGAGGATCCTCTCTGCTTTCTTTCACTGCCCTCAGTTTGGTATGTATTTAATTAGAGATGGAGAAATTGTAAAAGCATCTAACACAATATGGGCAAAGGCCAAAACCATGGATAGCAACAGAAGCTTTTCTGAATTATTCGTCTCAAGATGAATTGTGAAAAGCAAATATTCCTGGCCTTTGTGGTCCAACAGGACCCTTCTTGGCCAATTTTTGGAGGCTTTTCACCAAGACTATTTTGAACGAGTGTGAGGTGACCAGCAATGCAGAAGTAAAGAGAAAGACAGAAGATCTGGTTCCTGGCAGGTCTGCTCCCTCTGGCTGAAGGCATTTTATTCAGACTTTCATTATGTCTCTCACTTTGAGGAGTATTAGCTTTGTTATCAAATAAAGAAGCCTGAAAATGGAGCAGTGGTACCTTCCTGATGCACTAAAACCTGCACAGTGCAGAAAAAACAACTAGTCCCCCTGTCCTTGGAGTTACTCAGGTTTCCTGTCATGTAAACTCCACCTTGTAATCTACTTTCACTCTCTCATTTAGGAAGTTATCTCTCTAGCACCGATCCATATTGCTTACACTAGCTCTTCTGGACTTTTCTGAGCACTGTGCAGATAAGGGAGAGATGAAGTTGCCGGTTGTTTGGTAAAGTCCTTTGCACTCAGAGGAGAAAATATGCTTTTGGGAACTTAATTCTCTGAGCTGTTCACCCAGTTTTTCTGCAGCAATTCCCCAGAGCTAGCAAAAAATTTGTTTTCCCTCTCCTACCCAATTTACCTCTTTTGTAGATACACTGAGCCTGGGAATCTTCTGGGATTTGTTTTTCTATGCACACACAAAATACACCAGTCACCAAATATCACCCTCAACTAAGTTAACAAGGATTTAAAATGGCAAAAATCTTTATGCCTATAAAAAATAATTTTTTTCCCTCTGTACTCTTCCCTCTTTTTTTTTTTTCCTACTTACCCCCTTGCAAGTTTCCAATAATCCTTGCACTTGATTGAAATTCCCAGTACTGAAATCCAGACTCTAAGGAATTCACCAAGAGGAATTTCAACATTCTTTGACATAGAAGATTTCATACATATGACTAATTGGTCAAAAAGAGAATACAGTGTATATGTTTTAGTGCCTGTCTGTGCTTCGGACGTACCCTGTCATCTTTTCTTTCAGTGGAATTTCACTGAAAGCAATAAGAGTTTTGCACAGATGCAAGTCTCTGTTGAGAGGGTAAGTACCAGCTATTTGCTCATGAGCTATTGGATGTGAGAGAGGAAAGGCTCATTTTAGGGGAAAATGACACGTCCTGCTTTTGCCAGCCAAGCCATCATATGCATTTTACATGATACAGAAAGACCTTGCAAACCAGTAGGTCACGGAAAGATGCCCTCTGCTTCCTCAATCTATAATAACACCATTCAAAGCGAACAATCAGTGATGGGTGGTTTTGCATTTAAAACTCACTTTCAGAGGGATGCATTATGCCGTACAAACCACATCACATTAAACAGCGCGCGCGGGCATTAAGCAGGTGCTTGCAGAACGCCTCAGCAAGTGATGTGCTCCACCAACCTTCATCTCCTTTGTCAGAGCTGACAGCTATGGCTGAAGGATGGGGCATGTCGAGCTGCCCATTGCTGTGCTCCTTCGAGTTTCAGAGGCTGACAGCATTAGAATGTGAACCCAAGTTGCAGCAGCAGTAGGATGCGGTGACTGATAACTCCAAAGAGGGTCCATATGGCAGGATGGCTGTACTTATAAATATTTCAAATGTCAATTCACAAGGCTACAATCATCCCAAGCTGTTTGTGTTATTCTGAATAATTGCTAGCAAACTATAACAAAATATTTGTCATACTAGAATAACACATATAAATTTAACTGCTATATACACCGAGCTTTTCTCCAGATAATATATTTTATTAGGTTAATAAAAACAACAGAGGCAGCATGGTTGCAGAGAATTTGTATATAATTACCGTTGAAAAACCCTTCATGCATACCTGTCCTGCTGAAGAAATTCTAGAATTCATGTATTTTCCCCAGTGAGGACAGGCTAGCGTGACAGCAAGCCAAGATCAAGGTAATCAGGGCCTGCTAAGGCATTATTTAGTTTTATTTTCCTCCATTACCACTTGCACGTGTGCTTATTTGATTTTATTGGCTGTCATCAGTAATTACTAATGCACAGCCATGCGGATGCAGTGACAGAATGCTGGGAATATGGTGCTTTCCACATTGATGTCTTGGAAGGATACTGCATGTTTTGTGCAGCCCTGGACCCAGGATGAGAAGAGCTGCTCGGAGAGAGGCACAGTTCACAAACAGCAATTTCCACAGGAGCACTGGAGGGGGGAGGCAGAATCAACCACGGCTCCCCAAAAGGGTTTGCTGCTCTGTTGCTGATAATGGGCTTATTTCGTCCTCCCCAGTTACAGTGCACTCCTGGAAAGGTTAAGCAATTTGTGATTGATTTACATAATTTAATACCCCCTCCCCTCAGCTGGGAAATGAAAATAGAAGAGGATTTTTGGAGTCATACGGCATCCATGGCATTTTGAAACAGGCTTTAAACAATTCTTACCTTTCAGTTGCTTATTATGACCTCTAAACTGCTGACACTTTTATAAGAATTTCAGTACTATTCCAGGAAGAGAAATGACAGAATTGCACATGCAGCCAGCAAAATTCAGACCCATTCATGTGATAATCCTTCCTGCGCAACCCTGCATATAATCCTAGTAATTCTGGACAAAGAGGAAGGTATTTATGTCTTGTCAAGCTTCCAAGGCTATTTTCCTGTCTTCTGACAACTGAAGGGTCAAACAGTCATTGACTTACAAATGTGGAACAATGTCTTAACAGCAAGAAAAACTGGTGTTTCTCACCGTGCTGAAGATAAAGAGTCAAAATTGTCCACTACTTTGAATACGGTTTAATATTTGTGCATGGCTTGCAATGTTTTGCATACTGAGCATGGGACCTGCTTGTATCATCTCATCCTCTCAATTCTCCTCAGTGGTCCTCACATGTCCCAGCATGGTTTACTCCTGGATTTGTGAATGGGCCTGAACCCTAGTTCAAGAGAGAAATAGAAGCACCATAGCTGTCCTCCATCCAAAACCGTACAGCACAGCCAGCAGACCTGTCAGGTAGCCCAGTGCTTCACATGGGAGAACTGCAGGACCGTTTGAGGTCAAAGACATGCTCTTGGCAGGAAAGGTTCGTGCAGAGCAAGAAGAAAGCAGAGCAACTGCAGCCTCATGGCAAAGTGGAACTACCATTCTGAGGAAAAGGAATCTGGTACTAGACATAGGGAAGTGCAGAGGAACAGTGTAGAAGCAATCCAAGCCTGACTAGTTTTTCTGGTTATTCAAGGCTCCTTTGTGCAACGTTTGGAAGAGACCAGAGGCTCTGCTAACAGAGTGTGCCGTTACTCTTCCTGTGATGTACACTCAAGTTCACAGAACAAACAGCATATGTTCAGCTTCACCAAGGTGCAGCAGAACAGCATGTAGAACACACAGAATATTTGGGAATGAAGGTTTTTGGGATGAACTTCTCAACTCTGACCCATGTCTTGAATGAAAGATGAAGACTGGAAGAAACTGTGCCCTGAGAAATGTCTAGTAGATAATATCACGTTTTCAGTAGCAAGGACTGTGAAGCACACAACAGATTGTCTGACAAGATTGTGTAGTCTCCAGCACTGGATGTCTCTAAGGATAGATAGACAAACAGCTATCAGAAATTACTGAGGTGCAATTATCCCTGCCTTGAGGCAGAGGGATGCACTGGGTAAGTTTTACTAGCCTATTTTCTGCCTTTCTGACAAGAATTAGCAGAACTGGGGTCCAAGCCCAGAGCTGTTATTTCCACCTCTCAGAGGGTATATCAACCAGGATTTCAATGTTATACAAAATACTTCCAGACTGCTTTCGCCACACCAATACCATGACTAGCTTGTAACTGCTCACCTCATCACCACCCTCCTACACCCTGGTGTGACACTGCGACAACAGGATAGAATATTAAACAGAAAATATGTATGGGGTATAGCCAGTATGTAAATGCCACAAATACATCAAAGTGACAATAAAATGTAAAGATTACACTGATGTAGCAAGAAAAGATGGCTTCACAAGGCTGATTTGGCTCTAGCAATGAAAGCTGAATGATTGCCCACACAAGCACTGTTAACAGTCTTGAATCTTCTCACTCTATTTCCTTTCTCTTTTATTGGGATTAGGTTTTGCAACTCCTGGGTGGTTAAAAACTCACATATCCATTTGGGAAGAACATCATTTAATCACTTAAGATTCTGACAGTTAACTTTTTCTCTCTGAGTGTAAGAAGACCTTTCAGATGTATTCAACACACTGCACCATAGTGCCCACCCTTTTCTTGTCCAGAGATGGTGCAGGAAAAGAATTATGGTGCTGAATAACTCACTTAAAAGCAAACATCACTTCTTCATGAGGGATCTTTTTCTAGTCAAAAGTGTTTGAAAACATTCCCAGCTGTAATGTAAGTTTCTTTACCAGTCTACCAGCCACAATAAATGTCTATACACTAAGGCTGGGACTGAGAAGCCAGGCAAGACTCAGGCAGAGTTAGAAGCACAAGGGCCAGTAAAATGCAGAGATTCTAGAAAAGCCACAGTGGGACAGTGGGACAGGAGCACAGAGGTGTATATGTCCTCCTTATGAGATCTGGAAAAGCCTTTGTGCTCCAGGAAATGTCAATTTGCCACAGGGGTACAGTCTCTGCTGCTCGTGTTTGGAGTCGCAGGTTTGCTGAAGTGCTGAACTTGAATCACCCAGAGAGAGGAAAGCTAGAACTGATCCACTATCTCCTTCTTGCAGTAGACACTGCATCATCTATTGTTGCACTTGGAGGCACTGATGTTCCCAGCACAACAGGCATTCTGTCCCTCACATTAAGGTCTGTTCACGAAGGCCATCAATGTCACCTTTTCATTAACTTCAACGGCTTCTCTGACTGGGGTATTTACTTGAGTCTGAGATTGTGGGGACTGTAGAATGTTTTGACTATATTAGAGGAAATAATGGGTGTACTAAAGCAGTCCAAGGATAGGAGCAAGCTTTTCTTGCTGGTGGACCTTTGATTGACATTGTGTGTGCAGATGCCAGATAATAAGTCAAACATCAGTTTCTCTTTAAATAGGTTGAGAAATTCAAAGCAGCTCCTCTAGCATACAATTTAAAGGGGTTGCAATGTTCCTCCCAATAACGACAAACAGTAATATGCCTTACTGCAATAAACCCTATATTGTTTCCACAAGGAGTCAATAATTCCTGCTCTCAAATTGAAAAACTTAAAATCTGCAGCCACTTACCTACTAAAGTAAATGTTCATTCCCAGAATCTAATGTATTATTAATAGCAGGAGAAAGATATCTTAATATATTTATAGAGATATTCTGTATATTTTTGCTAGAACATACGGGAAAGAATACAGATACCGTGCAGATCACTAATCAATATCAATGATTAGTATGGTCTTATACAACAGTATAGCACTCACTGCCAATGAATTCCAGCTTTTAATCTGCACTGCTGAAGTATTCATAAATCTGTTTCAGCCTCTAAATGCAGTGAAAAACTGAATTCACAACCTGCAAGACATCTGTGATTTATTCTTTTGGGCTTCCAACGATGAGATCAGAGTCATTAGGTTCTAAGACAAGGTGGGTGGCTAATAAATCTGTTACTGATTTACACATAGATCATGGTGTTGCATTGCTAATTTGCAAAGAAAACAACCTGTAACTGTGTGCTTAATGGCATATTGTTGTTGTAGATGGAATATGATCCTTGATAGGATTTAATTCTTGATAGTATGTGTTTCGGTAAGGTTAGACCCTGTGCCACACTGGCAGAAGGCAGGTAAACACAGACTAGCCAGTTAGGATGTCCAGACCACTTGTAGGAAAGGAATACATGGGAAGCAGTAAACAAGAGACACACTTATCTGTGGGGTTGTAGGCCCCAGTCCGTCTAGGAGAACAAGGTATGTGAATAGAGATAAGGAGGTTATTATCAGTGAAAAAGACAGGCAGGCAGCTCCTAGTTCAGAGAGAGGGAGATGAAGAGCAAAAGAGACCCTATGCCAGATAAAGAAGGAATCTGGCAGGTAACCTCATGAGATAATAGTTATTTTAAGGAACTAAACAACAAGGAATGGAAAGTTTTCAGGAGTGACAGAAGTCATCGCACCTCTGAGGAAACTACAGGCTATTTTGAGTTAACCAAGATGGGATCTTATACCTCCTTAGGGCTGGAGAAGTTGTAGATAGGTCATTCATGGTCATAGCTGTAAAGGTGTGTATGTCTAGCTTGCACAGGGAGGCTCATCACTGAGAATGGTTTTATGGAATTCACCTGAAATAACTGTGCCTTTCCTTACAACTGCCAGACAACCTCATTCCACCTGCACCACAGCAGTGTGAATCTGGGCTGACAGAAGGACTGTTACCTCTGTCTTTCAGCTAGTCCTTCCTCGGAGAGGAGAGATTAAGACAGCAACAGTGGAATAAAGGTAAATTTCCAAGGGTTGAAAAGCCCAGAATCATGGCCCATCAGAGTCTGGTCTTTGGGAAAGCACAGTCAACTGCAAAAAAAAAAAAAATATATGTTTATTGGCAAAATGATCCAAAATTATGTTAGTTCCAGATTGTCAGACTTATCAGCAACAGTGTCATTCATGTCTGCTTGCAATGCCTTGCTTCATGCACACCAGATTTGTGCCAGCAATCTGTGTAGGAGAGAAAGGACTGCCTAGATGTGTCATAGGAACACGACTGTTGTGACATCTAGAGTCACTGGTGACCATCTTTGTGCTGTCCCAGCATTTTTGTTCCAAGATGGTTAAGAAACAGCCTTTTAGAAGATATGTACACCCAATGGAGTTACATGTTCAAAAACATATTTCCTCATCTGTATACTCTCATGCTAGATGTTGAATCCTATTTTAGACCCACTTTGCATCCCAGATTTCCTGAAACTGCAACCAAAGCAGTTTTAGCTGTGCATTTCTACGGGATTTAATTTCTAATAGCATATGCCTTTCTGGCCCTGAATATACCTAGGGAACATTTTTAGACTGAAATGTTTCTGGGGGGGTCTGCAGAATGAGAAGTAGGGTCTCAGTGCCTTCCCCTGGGGCTCTGCCACAGCCTTGTGTAATGTATTATTTTTGTTATACTTGCCTTGAGTCACAATAACCACAACAATCAAAGCATCCCATTTGGGAGAGGTGAAAAACGTTATGGTTAAAATAAGAATAGGTGAACCCAAACCTGCATTGAAACTATTTATAAGACTGTCCAATTCAAAACAAAATCAGGACTTTCATAACTGCTCCCAACTGGATGATCATCTGTAGCACAAACTGCACAGTGTTGGCTGACACTGTTCAGTGATGTCCCTTCAAGAGAACTTTGACCCTCAAATTCAGTCAGGATTTGAGTGTGTAATATTCACAGACTCCACAGGCACAAGCATCAGAAAGGCACAAACTCTCAACCCACAGTGTGCAAGTCTGTTCAGCACAGAGGTCATCTGCTACTGCAGGTCTTGTAAAGTACAGCTTCCCAGCAATGTGCATGGAGCTGCTCTGGGAGGACGGGAGCTTCTTCAGGCAACTGCGTTCCACACTTCTTGAACTTTGGAAGTCCCTCTTCTCCTCAGGCAAGGTCAGGCAGTCTACAGGGTTTCTGCGTGTCAGAGCTGGGGAAGCTTGCAACCTGGACATACCACCGTGAAAAAGCAATGGAGGGAAGACGACCTTGGAATTAATTTCTTAGACAAACAAAAAGTCTTTGTGTTGCCAGCCTCAAGCATTTACTTGCCATTACTCATCTTCCTGCCTTCCTTCAAAGTATGAAAGGGGCTTAAACATGACATTGAAATATACACACTTGTGGATATTCTTTCATTTGCTCATTTCTACTTTTTATTTGGGTGGTTACTGAGCTTTTATGGTTTGTGCACTGAAGCCTTGCCTTGTCTGAACCTCCCCCACTGGCCACACACAAGTAAAACCAGAGTGGCTTTGGGCTGCAACATAAAAGGAGGGAGAATTTCCAGTGCTGCTTGAGAGGCAAGGATGTGGTTGGCCACTGAACTTTACCAGGTCACGTTTCCCCCTTGTTCCCGTCACTGCCAAACTCTCCAGCTCCTACCACCTTGCCCAGAAATGCCCTTCCTTTTACCTCACTTATTCTTTGCAGGAAAGGGCCCTTGTCATGCAGAAACTCCTTTCTATCCTCTACTAGAAAGTGTAGGGACCTGAGGGAGGATTGATGGTTTATTGCCAGGCATGTCATGGAGGTGACAATTTTCAGGGATTACAGGAGACTGTTTGGAGACACAGAAGAAATCCATGGCAGAACTGAGAGCAAAGTGTGATGGCTCTCCTGAGCCCTATTTCCCACCCACTCGGTCACACTGCCATTACCTTGCAGGGCCTGCAAATGCCCAGTTGCTGTAAGTAACTAGAAATGAAGGCTTATTTTGATTCCAGCACAGCCTGAGCAGATCTCAGTGATATGGGACTTCCTACAGTGTGCTTATCACACTCAAATGAATCCAGCAGACATAACATCATATTTTGCCCAGTATTTAAAGTTCATGAGGCAATTTTCTTGAACTGCTCCCTGTATTACATAGCGAGGAGAAAGCCGATCAGCTAAACATTCAATCAACAAGCAGTTTCTAATCATCTCTTCTGGAAGATAAAACAAATGAAGACAAATAGACAAATGCCATCTCCAGCAAACAGCCACAATAGCTGATTTATATGCTGGAACACTTCTTAGGAGCATGGAAATACTGAGTATTCTCCCTTCTTTAAGGCACAGAAGCACCAAGAACTGCACAAGCACAGAAACAGACAAAACATTTGAAATGTCTGAACCTCTCCTCAGTCCCACATTCTCAGTTATAAATTTTGAGACCAGGGTATACCACTCCAGGCTGTGTTGCATTTTGCAATATTCACTCCAGACTACATGTTGAAGAATCATTCTATGACCCTGACACACAATTCTCTACACATCAAATCCCACAGAGTCATAGAATAATACAACTCTTTAGATTGGAAAGACCTTTAAAATCACCAAGTCCTTTACAATCACCAGAGGACTGCCACCACTAAACCACACCCCTTAAGCACCACACCTACATGTTTTTAAATACCTCTAGGGGTGGTGACTCCATCATTTTCCTGGACAATCTGTTCCAATGCCTGACCACCCTTTCAGTGAAGATATTTCTTGTAATGTCTAATCTAAACTTCCCCTGATGCAACTTGAGGCCACTTCCTCTTGTCCTATCACTTGTAACTTGGGAGAAGAGACAGATGCCTCCTTTCGGGTGCTTGTAGAGAGCAACAAGGTCTCCCCCAAGCCTCTTTTTTTCCAGGCCAAACAACCCCAGCTCCCTCAGCTGCTCCTCATAAGACTTGTGCTCCAGGCTCTTCTCCAGCTCTGTTGCCCTTCTCTTGACACACCCCAGCTCCTCAATGTCTTTCTTGCAGTGAGGGGCCCAAAACTGGACACAGCACTCGAGATGTGGCCTCACCAGTGCCAAGGGAAAATAATTTCCCTAGTGCTGCTGGCCACACTGTTTTTCATACAAGTCAGGATGACATTGGCCTTCTTGGCCACCTGAGCACACTGCTGGCTCATGTTCAGCCGCTGTCGACCAGCACCCCCAGGTCCCTTTTTATTGGGCAGCTTTACAGCCACTCTGCCCCCAGCCTGGAGTGTTGCAGGGGGCTGTTGTGACCAAAGTGCAGGATCCAACACTCAGCATTGTTGAATCTCATATTGTTGGCCTCGGTCCATTGATCCAGCCTTTCCAGATCCCTCTACTGATCTTTCCTACCCTCCAGCAGATCAACACTCCCACCCAGCTTGGTGTTGCCTGCAAAGTGACTGAGGGTGCCCTCAATTCCCTCATCAAGATAATTGATGAAGCTATTAAGCAGATTTGGGCCCAGTACTGAGTCCTGGGGAACACCACTAGTCTTATGATGAGAGATTGAGGTAAAGAAGTCATTAAGTACCTCAGCCTTTCCTTCATCCTTTTTTATGTTTTTTTTTTTACTATGTTCCCCCTCACATCCAGTAAAGGATGGAGATTCTCCTTGGCCTTTCTCTTTCTGTGAATATATTTGTAGAAACATTTTTATTGTCTTTTACGGCAATAGCCAGATTAAGTTCTGGTTCGTCTTTGGCCCTTCTAATTTTCTTCCTGCATAGCCTGACAACATGCTTGTAGTCCTCCTCCTGTGCTGCTTGCCCCTTCCTCCAAAGGTCATAAACTCTCATTTTTTTCCTGAGTTCCAGTCAAAACTCTCTGCTCAGCCAGGCTGTTTCTGCTGACCTCCATCCTTACTTCTCAAAGAATCAAAAACTATAATTTCATGATCTCTGTGTCCAGAGATGGCCTCCAACCATCATATCACCCACAATTCCTTCTCTGCTTACAAACAACAAGTCTAGAGGGGCACCTTCCCTAGTTGACCCCATCACCAGCTGTGTCCACACACTGAAGAGTCTTCCAGACTGTGTCCTCTCTGATGTATTTTCAGCAGACACCTGGTAAGTAGAAACCCCACCATGAGGACAAGTGCTAATGATTTAGATCTCCCTTTGGCGTACACAGGGGCTTTTTTCCCTGGGAAGAGCTGAAATGGGAGCAGGCTGCCACATGACAGTGGGTGAGAAGTGCTGATGCTGTGCACTGTTTTTTCCTCTCAAAGCTACATGCACGAGTTGTACTGAGGGTGTCTGCCACTTAAAACTGTGCCAACATACCAAGAGCATTTCCAAGAATTGGAAAAAAAACCACCAAGACTCAGAAATCAGAACAAAACCCACTTATGCAAATGCCTATACAGATTAGGGACAGCCCTTGGGCTCTTGGCAAATTGCCCTCAGCAATCTCAAGTTTGAGTCCCCCAGTTCAAAAGCAATGGAAAACACCCAGTCCTTCCCTCAGGCAGACCTTCCAGGGAGCAGGGGCTTTCTCTTAGTCCTGAGTCTCATCCCAGTCTGGCAGTTCAGAGCATCTCCTGCCTACCTTCTGGACTAAGCACGACTAGAGCCACAGTCCCCTGCTCCATGAGTGAATACCCAAGATTTTTAGAAGTCTTCTGTATGTTTCTTCATCAGCTTTTCTTTTTCATTTAGAAATTCATCGTCCTGTGCTTTGAGTAGCAAGGGCTGACAGTGGAGGGAAGCGCAATCTTAGGAAGGAGGGTCTGGCTTGAGGTGTAGCCCTGTGTGCAGTTCCTGCACTGCTGACTCCAAGTCTTCTCCTGCCCTGGGCCAGGTCCTTTCCAATGACCCTTAGCTTCAAGTCAGCAAAGCACTTAAAGGTGGGTTTAGCAAAGGCTAAACACCTGTGGGATCAATCATGTTGTGTCACTCAACTGGTCTGAGGTCAATGTTGCTTGTCTGGGTTGCACCCCCTGTAGCTGCCTACCTACCTGTGGCAAAAAGGGCTCCTGGAGCAGAAAGCATCCGATCTCAAAGGAAGTTACAGACTTTGATCTTGCCCATAGGATTGATATAAAAAAAGGTACATAATTAGAACTTGATCATATGTCATTTAACAGCGACATGTTCTCACTCCTATTTTGTTAGCAGACTGCCTTGCTTGAAAAATTGAGGGGGTTTCTATCACTGCCTTTTATTTCTTCTCTTTGTGGTAAATGTAACTGTAAACAATTAATAGTTCCAATTAGCGGGGTTTTTGATAACTCTGGCAGCTGCCTTTTCACAGGTTTTCCTAGGCTTCAGGGGCCAATCAGATCATATAAATGTGCATATTAACAAAGGTTCATTAAGTGATTCTGTCTTTCTAAGCCTCTGGAAAAAAAGCGAGTCAGAGACAAGCCTTAGAAGTAAACACACTGTATTCTCCGCTAAATTTGACATCATACTGAAATCAGCAGCTTTTTAATAATCTACATTTAAGATGCAAATGTATCTATTTAATAGGAAAATCTAATGTATGAATAAAGATTGGAAAATTTTTATTACTTCTTGATCGCTGTTGGTGAGGGGGGAATTATCATGCTAACAGTCTCATTGAGGAAAAGCCATATGCCTGAAATGGAGGCAACACTGAAGTTACAATGTTTAGAAGGATAAAGTTACACGGAGAAAGGTTCATTTAAAGTAGTGACTAATTAATGACCTCAGAGGTAACCCTACCAGCTACCACATTGGTTAGGGAGGTGAATCCTGTTAACAACCTCCTAAGTGCAGTTTCCGATTACTAATCTTTTCAGCAGCTTTATAGTGTAAGAGAAATGACTTCAGGCTCCAGTTCCCATCACAGGGTCATCTCGTTTCACTCTGTGCTACAAAAGAATAGTCCTATGGGCAGCCTCTGACAGCCAAGAGGCTATTTTAATATTGCCAGAGCTCAGCAAGACATTTACATTTGAAATGCAATGAATGTGGAGTGGCAGTTCGGCGCTCTTCCTCCTGTCATAGCAGTTGCTAAAATTGTAGAATAATTGCTCTTACCCCATGGATTAAGCAAGGAGTGAACGGCCTCAGACTGTCCTGTCTTTGATGTTAAGGTTGTGGGGACAGACCAAATCTTTTATTAAAGTAACAGACATAGCTGGGAAAAAGGACAAGATGTTAGGCAAGCCTATGGGAAAGATTAAAGATTGAGCCTGAAGTTTGCTCAGTTTTCCCAGCTATATAAAGATATATAAAGATACTACTTCTCCCTACGAAATTTGCCTCTTTACACCACTGTGGCTGCTGTTGCACCTTTATGTGACTTTCCTGAAGCACAGTAAAGCTGCAAGGGGGCAGATAGGAGAGAGAAATGGGCTACAGCCGTGTGGCCACTTGGTTGCTTGATAATCCGAGACTGTGTCTTGTCTCACTAATTACTGTGTAATAGCTGTGTACACTGGCTCACTTTGGGATGTCTTATCACAGGGGGAGAAAGAACTGGGTTTAATTTAGCTATACAGAGGGACTGCATCTGTTTTCTCAGCCACTGAAGGATTATAATTGTTTCTAGATGACAGCAGGTCACATGCGTGTAGGTTTTTTAATTATAACTGAAATTTCTTTTCAACCTGGGGAAATATTTTAATTTCAACATTACTATTATTATTTTTTTTGCTTCAATCTAGCATCCCCAACTCTTTTTGCTCTCTTATTTGCAACGTAAATACTTCCCCTTTCCACATGATTGACAGATTTTCTTTGATCATTGTTTTTTCTTTTGATTCATACAACAATTACATAGTTCAGGTTTAAAGGTTATGAAAACTCTATTTTGGCATTCCACCAGTCTCACCTCTAGAAACATGAGTCAAATGCTCTTGTTTAAAATTCGCTTTATAGAAGGAAACATTGCCACCTAGGTCTCTGCCTGTATTTCTTTTCCTTTTTTTGTCACTGTGTTTGTCTGACCCTATCTTGTTTTGTGCAGTTCCAGATGCTCAAATCTATGTTAGTGTGGGGCTTGCAGTGTTATGCCATGACTTGAGATGTTCTGCTCTCTTCTGGATGTCAGTCATAATTCATCTACTCAGTATAAAATTGTTTGCATGTTTTTGCATAGTAAAAGATGTAAAAATAAAAGCGACCCATTATAAAGAGGATGACATTAAGAGGGCCAGATAAACACAAAGAAGAAAGCTCAGGAAAATTAATGTTCTCTATGCCTAGGCACCAGGATACCCAAACATAAGACTGACTGTTTTCCATACAATTTTTGACATATTAGTCATCCTATGGAAAGTCTTTTCCTCCACTAGCAACAAAGAGTGGACCAGCCAGCATAAAGTGAAACCTGGACTGCCCTTGGGTGAAGAAATGGCCAGCAAAGGGCATATTCCTATGAATCCAATAGCTTTTTGAAACAAGCAGGTGAAAGGCAATAATCCTGCAAAATACAGAAGATATGTACATGTATGCAAAATCCCATATATCCATAAGGTCTATTAAACCTTTTTAGGCAGCTGGAAAACCACTATTATCCTTTTTCTGGCCAAGTTAGGCTTACAAGAAAGACTAGTGGAGATAACTAACTTGAGACTCTAATATTGACCAAGAAGGTTATGAAGAATGCGCAAGAAATGAAAAGGGATCCTGTTATCTTCTTATTGGATCCCCAGTGTTCAAGACTGATTTTCCCATAGCTGGTCAAAAGATTCCAGAGAGCACTGAGGAAAGCTGTCCTAGCCTGATTCCCAGCCCACAGGTCCTGAACAAGTGGGAGATGTTGGCAAGCAGATGTCAGTCATGTCTAGAGGAGGGTCTTGTGACTTTCCTTATGGTGATTCCCTGTCATATACACTTTCTCAGCCTGTCAGGGTAAAGTTATTGACTTTCTTCTGCTTTTCTCAGCTGGGCAGCTATCTGCAAGCTGGGGACTGAATGGGATGGTTCATACGGCAGGAACAACATTTCACCACTGCCTTTGAAAACCAGCTCTACCCCTTTTAAGTAAATCCTGAGTTGCAATGAGCAACAACCTCCATGCAAAAGGGTCTGGTTGCAGACTCCGTGGTCTGGAAATGCAAGCCAAGAAGTGATGTGGATTTCACATCAAGAACTTTTTAACACTTTTAACAACTGTGAAAGCTGAAAACTAGGCACAAAAGACTAAACACTCCTCAGATGAGACAGAGAATTAGTTAGGCATGTGGATGAATCAGTAGATGAGACTTTGAAATCAGACCTTTCTTTTGAGCTAAGCTCTTAGCCAAAGGGATTTGGGTGAGCCTTTAAACCTGCAAATACAGAATTCATTCTGTGCACCAGAGGTCACATATGTACCAGACCACCCTCACCTCCTTGAATGACAGCAACTGAAAGGCAGCTATGGAAAAATTTATCATCCACTGTATACAACAGCTTTTTGTCTTCAAGAAGAAGGATCCCAGGCCTGGGACTGATTGTCCCCCTGTTGTCTACAAGAAGGAAAAACCAGCAAGAATGCTGAGGTGGGGATTTACAGTGAGTAGCAACTGACAACATTTTCTGAATCTGTAGTTGGTTGGCTACATAAAGCAAGCTAAGGGAAAGCTGGGTGAGGGCTTTGAAATTTAAAACAGTGCCTTTTGGATGTACATCCAGCCTGGAGCAACTGGCTAAAACACAGCCATGTAATCCAGGGAACTGCCTATTTGGATTTTGCCAGACAGTTTTGTGGAAATTTCAGAGAGTCACGTGCATATGTCTACAGTGAATGGTTAAAATGGGTGTTTGGAAGTATAGACATGAACCTTAAAACAGTGGTCAAAGCAAAAAAGGGAAAAAAAATCCAGTTATTCCCCTGGGTGTTGTGCTCTATGGGAAGTGCTCATGTGGCTTTTGGATATGAGAGTGGGACAAACTGGGATGTGCCCTCCTAATCTCACTGCTGACAGTACATAGCATAAGCTGCTGTTTCAAACACGTGAAAAATAACAAGAAGGAACTGAAATCTAGTTAATAAAATGCTTCCTCTGGGGTCATCCACATTGTTGCCCTCAGTAAAGGAAAAAAAAATAGTTTTTGGAAGCCTCAACAGGTAGAGTGGATCAAGTGATGTGAACAGTGTTTGTGAGCACATATCTCTCTGGCTGACATACCCATGTCATGTGGAGAAGTCCATGCCCAAAATAACAAAAATCTGCCATCTATTTTATCTTAGCAGTTCTGGGTGGGAGGCCTATTAATCAGATTGCAGTCAGTGTACATGAGCTCCAATATGGTGTTACCTCAAAACAACAGACTTGCACTTTTCCATCATCAGCCTGCTCTACTCTCTAACATGAATGATCTGCCTCTCATCATGTAAAATCACCTTTTACAATGCATTCTGTACTGATTGTGTAATGAATTGTTTGATTATGAATATGGAACTGGAAGGGGAAATGTCAGTGTCCATAATGAATTTTACTCCACCATCTGCAAAGCAAGTCAAATAATAGGAAAAAACAATAATTTCCATCCTCCTGCAAGGCAAAACAGAGAGCTTGCAGTGAGTATTATTTTCAAGGACTGATGTTATGGTGGCTCAAGCAGGAGAAAATGCAGTATTACATTATCTCTTTAGGAGAAGGGCAAACTGGGAGTACAATCAGGGGTTTTAAAAAAAAGTAAAAGGCAAGAAAAATGGTCAAGTTTTGGGTACAGAAAAGTCCACCAGCACCAGTAAGACCCCCATGGCCTAATAAAAAAACTACTGAAGATGTTTAGGTAGTCTGGATTTTCCTTTGTTGTTTATTAATCTCTAATGAATGACAATTTGCAATTGTATCCCTTTTCTCTTACTGCTTTGGGATGTTATTTAAGAGAGCTGTTTTAAATTAGTTAGTACCTATTTTGTAACTGAAAAACTCCTACAAAGGAACTACTGAGCATCTCAGAAGAGCCATACATTCAACTGGTCCAGCAAGAACAAGAAGTGTGTTGGCTAAGAGGAAAGTTAAATTCTGCTTAAAATGACACCCCAGATATTTCTGTGAATAGTTGCTTTTGAGAAGCTATTTGTTTATATTCAGTACTCAGAACTAAATATATAAGAAGATTTTCTTAGACATTGTCAGCATCTGATTTTCTGTTTGAAGATACTTTATTTATTTAATTTTGTGTTGAAGATGGATAAACCACTGGAGCAGACACAGAGCAACATTCCAAGCAATCAACTGAAGAAATGTTATCATTGCAATCAAGTATTTAGATGGAACATGCCTTTTGGACCCTCCTCTGTCCTGTTGTGTGTAATTTATGAACACATGAGGAAAAGCCATGTCAGTTTTACACAGGAGTGAAGTCCTGTCCTAGTCACATATCGGCTTTTCTTTTTTCTTTTTTTTTCTTTTATTTTTGTTTTTATCCCTTCCTGTTCTTTCCCATGAATTTCCTGCAGAATGTCTTACTTCCCTATTTGCCCTCAAATTTTCTTTCTTTTCCTATGCTGCATGGGCATCACCAGTAGTAAAGAATACAGATCTCTTTTCTAAGCTTTCTCACACCATAGTCTCCCGCTGTGAGCTGAAACAAATTATAGGGAAATTCTGCTCAGCCATTACAGGCATGATAACAGTGCTCAGTTACTCTGTGGACCTGCCTGTGCATTTATCTGGCAGATAAAAGAATGGACTATGCTCAGGGCAGATGGGCTCTTCAAATACTTTAGCTTCCAAACTCTCACAAGTCTTTCATGAGCACATATTGACTGAATTAAAAAAATCAATAATCACCAGGTAAATAAAAGGTGTGCTCTTGACACTGGAGGATCCAACCTAATTTTCAATTCTCTCTTCCCACCTGTAGTGGTATAGCAGTTTGTCAGATATACATTTTTTTTTTTAACTCACAAGCAAAATGAAAGTATATTTGTTCTCTTCCCCTTTGTTCTCAGAAATGTAAGAATTATTTTTAGCAAAGCTTTCAAAAAAAAAAAAATCAGCCTAAGGGCACTTCTGGCAAGAGAAATTGCATCCTGAACTTGTTTCCTCTGAAAGCTAAAAAAAAAAGATTGTTTAATGAATTTTTTCAGGCAGCCTTAACTATAGGCAGTGATGACACAAGTGCATAACAAACACCTAAAGTTCATATTTATCAGTTATCATCTAATACACACTTAATATGCACTGTTGGTATTCTGTGCTACAGTAAGATCATTGCTTAAGTGTTCAAGAATAATTGATATCGGAATTAAGGTACAAAGTTCAATCTGGGTTCAATTTAACTTATAAAAGTGGCCTCCTAACCTCCCTTTATTCATTTGGTAAAGTCACTTAATGCAAAGATCAGTGTCCCCTTAGGGATTTCTGGAAAATCATCGTTTCATTTCTTCTTCTTACCTGTTTAGAGCATAAAGTCCCTGGGAAACCAATTGCCATATGCTGTTTCCTTATAATACAAAGAATAGTGGCACCAACAGCTCTTAAAGGAATATAAGTAAACAGAAGCACCCCAACTGAGCTCAAAAACCAAGAATTTGCTAACTTTGTGAGCAGTACCATTTATCCAGGTTGGCTCCTAACTTTGAACTGTAAATAGATTTTGAACTGTTACCTCTAAATGTTATTAAACCCCTGTTATAACAGAACACAAAAATTAGATATATTGTATCACTATGTCTTTTTGATTGGAGAATAGTCACTTATTTTCTGACTGCAGTGGCACACTTACTGATGTCGATGAGATAGATGTATTCAGCATGGCACCACGTATCCACAAACCCAGGACTATCCCAGGGGAACTGTGCAGTACACGCAATTCTGCGAGGTTTTATTGAACTGCCATTGATTGCAATGCTGTTTTCTGTTACCTGGATGAGCTGTGATGCAACTGGAAGCATTGGAAATATCTCCACCATAGCTGCCAAGTCATCCCAATGAAACAGCAGGGCTGGGAGAAGAGAGGGCTTTCTATCTTACCTGCTGCTTATTTCCAAGGTACCTTTTGGGTCAGAGACAGGATGTAGAGAACCTTAGCAGTTACAAGCTAACAGTCACTTACAGAGGTGAGTAGAAAAGACAGCTTGTTTGCTGTATGATAGTAATCCACACATCTAGAAGCAATTCTAGAGAAGAGAGAGGTTTAAAGCTGCTCTTTGAGAAAGATGTAAACTTGAAACTGTTCCCTGGGCAGAATTTTATTTAATATACAGTCCTGCACTTAAGTTTACTTAAAAATGACATCCTTGGAGGCAAACTTATATAAGACAATCATCACACAGGGATAAACCCCTTCTTTCTTACTGTTATAAATCAAGGCTGTTGTAAATCAAGGTTTTGCTATGCAGTGGGAAATGCTTTCACTCCAATATTTGTTCATGCTGTGATCAAAACAAAACCTAAACCAAAAGACAAAATCTGCAAAGCTGAAATGAAGGATTTCTGCACTTAATCTATTTTATTATCTTCCTACTTTCTCTTTGCATGATGTCATCATCAGTGCTGCACAACACAATTTGAATTGAAACAAAGAGCTTTGTGCTGATAAATGGAGTGCTTCAGTCTAGCAAAATGCCTTTACTACTTGATAAAGAAGTGTTTTTTGATTCTTCCACAGAAAGCTTTGTTTTCTAAAGCCTCACATACTCTGCTGCTGGAGTAGACCCTTAGAGTATTTTTTACTGGCCCTTATATATATATTTTTTTTAATCCCCATATATCTTTTTATCTAAAGACATAAATAGATAATTAATCTGAAGGAAATATTTCTAAGTCAGACAGCTATAGTTTGAACATTAAAAAATATCTTTTTGCAAAACGGAATACATCCCTTGAGGACTGAATGCTGTTTCTTACTTCCAGATGGCTTTTGCACATGTCTTTCCTATACATCTTACTTCTTTGTAGTTATTTTCTTCATGATCAAGTTTTAGCTAGTGAAGGCAGTCCTGTCTAAAAAATCAGTGTTGATTTATGTAGAAGAGAAGGTCATATGTAACTGAACCCTGTAGGAGGAATTCTTTGTATATTGAAGGTTTGTTGTAGATGATGTGCCAAGCTGAAATGGAAAACCACTGGTATCATTGCCAGTTAGGACTGAACTCCCCTCTCTCTGGGGAGGGAGTGTTGTGGGGTTCCCCGGAGAAGCCCACTCTGGAGGCTGAAAGTGGCACATTGGGGTTCATTTTCTCTATCTGCAACAATGCACGAATTAAAAGAGATTGTAGAGAGGTTTTATTTTTCTTCTAAACTATTAATAGATGCTTATGTGCTGTAAAACCCCAGCTTTCCTATATTTCTTTCCTGTCTCACTTCTCCTGTAAAATGGGCAAAGCTCTCCCTCACCTCCCAGGGTTGTTATGAGGGGAACTACACTAAAGATTACAAACTACAGTATGAATGGAGCTATATTAGTACATTAAGAGACAGACAGAAGGATGAATACCATCCCTGAGGAGCAAAATCACCTGCCATTCCTGTGTCAGCTACAGAAACTAGTGCAATATATTTAGTAGCTTACACAATAGCAATACAAACCTATTAAAGTAGGGAAAGCTGGCCAACAGTTAAGCCTGAAGAATTTCTGTTCAAAGGCAGGTTTTTTTTGGACTTGTTCCTAGCTTGACATCTTTGAATTATTGCTTTTTTAACTTTATGAAACACAATCATTCTCTTTCTTAAATAAATTCTAGACTTAGAGCTGTCTGGCTTTCAAACGTAGCATCCACTCAGAGAAACGGGGACTTAGACCCACGTGTTGCACAGCAGCAGCAGAAAGCCCAGCTCAGAGGCATCAGTGGCATATTGGTCTTATGGCCACCACTCTGGGTTATCCTGTCAGATGATCTGAGACAGGTGGTAAGGGCAGTGGGGAAGCAGGCAGGTCAGCAGATGGGTGCCACACAGCTGCCAGTTACACAGCGACCATCACAAACCCCGTGTCAGCTACCAGGAACCCTGACAGCTAAACCCCAGGTACTTCTGTTGACTTGTAGGTAGAAGGCTGACCTCTGTGGATAGGATTTACAGTGTATTCGATATACCCCATAAATCAACTGGAAGTGTCCTGAAACTCAATATATGCACTGACCGGTGGTGACATTTGAAGAGGGAAATGTTTTGGAGTTGAGGATGCACAAAGGCAAGTATCTGACCCACGAGCTACACAAAGCAGCTGAAACAGCCAAACACAGTGAACTCCTCCTGACTGAACAAGGATTATTCACAGACATTATTTGGTGTCTAGTGGAATGAAAACATTTGAGAGAATCGCAAACTGCTCGTGGTGAATGTATTAATCCGTTTCTGGAAAGGAAATAAGAGCAATTTTTTCCCTGGCTCGGTAGTTCCTTAGTGATAACTGCAGTTCCCTGACATCTGTCCTCACTGGTTTTTTTCTCCCCGTCCCTGAGGAGAAGTGAGTTGATGTCAGAGATATTTACAAGTGTGTACAGGTGTATCTTAGCATCCAGATGAGAGACTGGAAGCAGTGCAGAGCTCAGTGATTCACTGTCTCTGGAGTCTGTCGCATCTATTCTGAACAGATATTCTATATAACAGGTACAGTATCTGATCATAAAAAGCGTGTCCTTTATATCACAGCTCTGATGCATTGCCTTATGGTTTTATTACAGTGTTTCGCAGAGAGGAAACCAGAGTGAAACTCAATAAATTCCAACAACATGAGCATGATTCGTCCTCCTAGCAATATTTAGAGATCATAATTTTAATGAATAGTAGGTAATTTAGACAAATCATAGAATTATAGAATGGTGACATTTTGTTCTTGCAAAAACCACTTTGTGAAGAGTGGTGATGTTTAATATGTACTGTGTCATGTCTATCAGGATCATATACAGCCCCAGCTGTTGACCCCAGTTGCAAGTAAAATTGGCAAGGCACATTTTACACTTGATCCCAAAGGCAGAGAGATTTTTACAATGGAAGGAATAGATTTGGACATCTTTTACATCATCTTGCTTACTGCAAAACATAATTAAATTGCACACTAAAAGCAGATTAGAAAAATTTGCTGAGGCCCCAAGGCACACTTTCTTCCTTTTCATGATGAAAATATAACTCATGATGAAAATATGACTCATAACTGCTGTCAAATAAATATGTTCCCAACAGAACGGGAATACCCATCTACTCTTGTTTCCTATCCTTGGACTGGAGGTGAAATGGAGATAGACTTCAGACATAAGCACTTCAGCTCAGATCAGAAGAGTGCTTTGGAAGTGAATAGTCCTCTCTTCTCCGCTTATATGTACTCTTCTATGTAGTTCACACTACAGAGAGGTGTTGGAGCATGCAAACCAAACTCCTTTCAGAGAAAACTAAACCAGAAAAACTCCAGGAGTCTACCTAATCTATCCCAATGCTAATGGGTCTTCCGGTCTTGCTACTGAGTCTTTCATTATTCAGCTGATTTATCTATCTGTTGAAAATTGGTCTGTAAATTTTCCTTGAGAATGCCTATTCCCAAGGAGCTCTGTGGGCTGCTGAGGGCATGTTTGGAATCTCTGTGCTCTAGAGGAGAATGGGGACTAAAGCTCACTGTGGCACTTTGCTCTTCTGGAGGCCTTCTCCCACCCAAGTCCTGGGATCCCAGCACAGCTGTGTTTGTGTAACTGCATTTGTGTAACTGCATTTTGTGTGCTGCCTTTTAAATATGACTTTTGCATGAAGGTGACCCTAGCTTTTGGAGTCAGCTTTGCTTGTATCTGTCTACACTGATTGTGGGAACAAGGAAAGCATTATAATTTATAATAACATGCAGTAGGTTTACAAAAACTAAAAGAATTGTAAATAGTCAGCAGTGAAAAGAGAAACCAATAATCACTGTGAGCTGGTACTTACCTGATCCTTTCCTTCAGTGCTCAAATGTAGAGTAACTCTGATTTCTACAATCTGATTTGCATTCTTAAGCCCACACTGTGCTAAGACCTTTGGTTTCATGAAAGAAAAAACAGAAAAGCTGTACCTGTTTCTAACATGAATTCTTTTTCACCTCCCAGTTACTAAAGCCTCTCATTTTGTACCTACGGTTCTGAGTTCCAGCTTCACTCTGGACTCTGGCCAGAACCTACTTTGACAGAAAACATTGAGAGCTCAAGCTTGCCAATGTAATGCTAACCAAATGCATCCCCACTGATTACACTGCTGGTGTGCTGCGTTCAGTTTGGGGATACCTGGTACAAGGGTTGACAGGTTTGGTTAAGCCCAGAAGGCGGCCATTAAAATAACAAGGCACATGTTAGGTTAGGAGAAGTTCTATGAACCAGGTTTGTTCAGCCTTAAGAAGGGAAGGCTAAGGGGGTTTCTTATTTCTGCTTTTAACTCCCTAATAGGAGGTTATAGAAAAGATACAGCTGACCTTTCTCAGAAGAGCACAGGTGAGGGACAACATGCAACACTCATATTTTGTTCCAAGGACAACAATGATTAGATACTAGGATTATATATCTATATCTATAACTATATCTATATCTATCTTTTTTTCCTAATGTAATTAAAGTGGTTAACCACTGGAATAGGAACCCAGAGAGGATGTGAAATCTCCCCAGTTAAAGATCCTAAAAAAAAACTGATGGAGGAAAGCCCTAAGTAATCTGATCTCACACGACAGTTAAATCTATCTTCAAACTTGGACCTACTTTGAGCAGGAGATTGGATCAGAAGACCACCAAGCTAAATTATTTTATGATTTTTTGATTCTACTTTTATTTACAATGCTAAACCAAGGAACGCCTGGCCTGAGGTCAAATTAGCAATCTGGTGCCTTTCATAACCAGAAACAGGCCCTCTGAAGCCAAGACAAAACAAACATTAACACAAAAAATGTGAAAGAAAGTCAAATAGAGATGAATAATAAATGGAAGCACTACTGTTCCAGTGCGCACTATGAAATACAGCTGCTCCAGTTAGTTCAAAGTCTCCAAGATAAGAGTTAAAGCAATTGCTGAAAGAGTAGCACACTGCCTAAAATCATTAATATGGTTGCTCTGTCTCCCTAGTGCACTAACGCATCACAAGGAACGAGTTTTCAAAGAAGAGATTTGGTGATGCCACTTTTGTTTGTTTAATGCCATTGTTTGCAAAGTATCTGTGGCTTCTAGGTAACCTCAAATTGTTGTTTTGCAGCTTACAAGTAGACCCAGTGAGAACAGAACTCGAGGTTTGTTTCATGACTCTGCACTACTGTCACTGCAGGGAGTGCCTTGTCACCTCCCTACAGCACCTGTGTCCCCGAGGGGTAGTTGTCATTCACAAACCTTACATGAGGCCATGTCCACCCCAGCTGGAGCAAAAGGTCCGAGTCACAGCAGAGACACCCGTGAGTCATCACTGAGCAGAGGGGTGCTTACTTGTGTCTCGTGTCCTCATTTGTACCAAACCCAAGCCACAGTCGCTATGCCTGGGAAAAAAAACAGTCAAAGGGCACTTTGTGATCAGTCTTCAAGGGTAATTCCCCCTTCTGGACCTACATTTTTCCACAATTCGAGCTGCGGTGACCGAGAGTGTCGTTTTCAAGGGGAAAGACTGTCAGTTGTGATTTTGAGTATCTTTGTGGCATAGGCTGTATGAGACAGCAAGGGCAACTGAATACAACGTTTTCCTCACGCATTGTAAACACTAGGACGCAGCTACGAGATTCTCTGCACTCGTGTTCTTTGAAATTACTCTTAATGAAAATATACTAGCAAATCTCGGTTGTTCATGAGTTGATTTATTGCAAGAGAGAATCAGGAAATGATTTCTGGTTTCCTTCCCTTTTATTCTGACTTCAAATCATGGTTGCAGTGCTCTGTAGCACACACTTTAATTTAGCTTTACGCAGACTGATTCCAAATGATTCATTAAACTTGTTCTTTTTTCCTAATTTTAAAATATGCAGGATTTAAGTATAGCAAATCATTAAGAAATTTATTCAATTCATTAATGAATTATTAATCCATGCTAATAGTGAAAATGTAATAATTATTATAGATGTCAGTACATGCTGTGGGACCATCGCAAATGCACATTTTATCAGCTCATTAAAAAAAATAATTCCAGAAAGAAAGACATCCCTGCATCGTTTGTAGTCCCAAACCCACGTCCTAGTACTAAAGTGACATCGTGATATAAATATATCCTAAATAACTTCCATTTGTAATTCCAACACTACTGAAAGGGTTTCTTGGCCGACAGTGAGCAGTGTAGGCTCCTTAACGCCCAACTGTCTTTTCTCCTTGGTATAAGAATGATTTCTAGTTAAGACAGAGTTTAGCAGTACTATCAATTCAGGAAAAAGAAACATTTTGGTTTGTCTGGCCTGGACTGATGCTACTGTTGAAACATCTAGAACCAACAAGTCTGGCCCTGTCATGAGGAGACAAAGACTCTGCCTACTTCTCAAGCTCACAGTAGTTTGATGGAAAACACAGTAATGCAGTGTCAGTTCATGGGGGTTTTTTGTTGTTGTTGTTGTTTGGTTTTAGTTTGTTTTGAGGGTTTTTTTTTGTTTGGTTTGGTTTTATTTATTTACTTATTTACTTATTTATTTATTTTTTATCTGCCTTACAGTACAAAAGACTCTAAGACACACAAATCCAGTCTTCGACCTGAATTTCTGCCCATTTTTCTGTGAATTCTTTGACGCAGGATCATACTGCTTCACATTCGCCAGCATATCATTTTCCTTGTCTCCTCGTGATACATTAAAATGTTATATCCATTTGGGGAAAACTGAGGCACACATGGGATCTTGTGGAAAAGAGGGACTGATCAGTTCCTTCCACTTCACTGACACAGCTGACATGTCAGCTTATCCTTCCACCTGGAAAGATACTTTAATTTTATTCCTAAAGAGTAAAGAATTTTTGTGAGTTAAGTTCTTTTAAAACCTCTTTTTCCATTCACCAGCTGGCTTATCTCCAACATATTTCACATTTGACCTGTTGGTTTCCATTCTACAGCTATAGATTAAAAGGAAAAAAATACCACTGCATATTTTTAAGCACAGATTGCAGAGAGTTTCAACATACTGATTGTTCAGAGTGATGAATCATACTAAGTCTGGTTTTTTCTAGGCTGCATTGCACTTACTTGTTATGACATCTAGTACCTAAGATGTGGCAATCTGATGCAACACATCACTGCTCACTGACACACCACCAGAAACACAGAGACACCTGAGATAATGCGGTTATATTTGGATCTCTTTTGGGACCCAGCTTTAATTTCTTTTCTGTTAGTACTTGTCATGGATTCCAGGAGACTGAACTACTCAGTGACTGTGTCCACCTGCCTCATTTCCTCTACAAAGCAGTCCTGAATTTAACCATAGCCTTGTTAGACTCCTTATGCAACCTTACTTTTGTGCTTTAAAACTTACTAGACAAAAAAGTCAGTAACCAGACCTGACTATTTAGGCACCAGAGAGAAAATGAAGCTACATCCTGCCATTAGGCAACCCAAAGAAAAAAAATGGCTTGAAAATAGCAGCTAAAGAAGATCTGGGGTTTCAACACACCAGTAAAAGCAATCGACTTAACAGATGTGTGATGAGTTGCTGCCCATCATCTGAGCAGTTTCTCATGCAGTTCCTTCACATATTATTGAAAAAGATTCATGCTGTATTTTCCCTTGTGTTTGGGGCAGGTTAGAAGGTTGTACATCATAATTTACAGAAGATTTGTGGCAATCTCTTAAATTTTGTGACCAGATCACATTGGTGTGGATACTTGCAGTCCCAGTACACTGTGATTCTGATTCAACTCAGTCTTTGTAGTGGCTTCATGGGGATCTGGCTGTGCTCTGAACTGTTGACTTTGAGTTTCAATATCTCTCAAACAAGGACATTAGGACTCCAGTTGTTTGGTTAAATCAAACACATAAAAATACTCACAAACTTTTAGGCTTCCATTTCCACATAAAAATAATAGCAATAGAATTTTTTCTTCATTAACTTCCCTAAAACTGTAAAATTACCTTTGCTACAAGGTAACGTGCAAAGTTTGGAACTTATGCAGTTGGCTTCATAGAAAACACCTCTGTGAATGGAAACAGATCACCCACAGGAGAAACTATGGAAAAATATTGTCAGTTTAAGTGTTGCCATCAAACTTCCTCAGCCCATTGAGTTGTGCAATTTTGCATATAATCTCCAGTATACTTAACAGAGGAGGAAAGCACCTGGACAAGGAGTGGTAAATATAAATCAACAGATAATGATATTCCTCTTTCAGTCACACTTATTACCAAGAGCATCAGAGTCTTTATGCTTATCCATTTAGAATAATATCCCCTTGAACAGATATGGCTGGCAGTAATTACAGGATACAAATTGACAGATTTGGAGTTGAAGAATTTTCCCAGTTTAAAAATGCTAAAAGCTGAGAGGTAGAGGATTACCTGAGTCTCTTTCTTACTTCTCATTTTCACTAATTTGGAGAGATGACAGCGCTGCACTTCTGCTGCTGTCTGGCCTAATGATGCTGTTTGCTTTTTCCCATCTTCTCTTTGATAAGCAGAGATCTGATCAATGCAATAGAAGGGAATCAGAGCTAATATGACAAAATATAGAAGCTCTCCAAATTTCTGCTTGCTGTTTTTAGTACTGGCCTTGCTTGTGGAGGGCAAAAGTCTCTAAAGGATCATGTTTATTACTAAAGGAGTTAATGTACCTGATTATAAACACAACAGGCTGTTCTTTTCTATAAAGGTTCCTAGTCGTTACTACCGTTTTCTTTTTATTTTTTTTTTAAATATAAAATTCTCATTGGTCCTGCCTGTAGGAGACATGAACTAATGATGCTTTGCAAAGAAGTTCAGTCTCACTGACAAGGGAGTGATCCAAACTTAACAATATGTCAGATTCAAAGTTATCTTTACTGACATTTCTGAGAGTTGCTACTGGCAATGTAATTCCGGATGTGGATTTACTTACAGTTCTTCAAAATACTGTTTAAAATCAAGAAACAGGGTTAAAAAGGCAACCCAAAGAGAGGATTTTTTCTACTTTTAAATACATCCTTAAATTACACTAATGGAGTTGCAACTCTCAAAAGATGATCTGAATATGGCCCTAAGCATTTTTAACAGTTACATACCAAGTCAAGGCTTAATCCTCTATGCTCTTTGCATCCAAACCTCCCACACAGCTGCTTCTCTCATGAAAGCATAATCATAAGAGCAGAGGAACAGCCCAAGTGTTCAGTGTTACAGCAGTGGCAGGCAATAGCAAACCCTAAACAAGAATTAAGTTTGGATAGTTACCCAATACACTATTTCTATAAATCACCTGCATTCTGGACTCTCCTCATTGTGTGCTATCATACATCTATGTTGCAATGATGTCTTATGATACAGGCAATTTACCAAAGGAATTGGTATGAAGTAGAATTTATTCGGATTTGAATCCAAGACTACGACAGTTACAGACATTAACCACAAAATGCCCTCTAGCTCAACTGAATATACACTTTCAAAAATTACCTCAAGTTCATTCCTATTTACTGGAAACAGATTCATATAGTGCAATAGCGATGCTGGATATTATATATGTCACACAGCAGGTTACTATCAATAGTTAAAACCGGAATTGAGAGATATTACTAAGGGCTTCATTGAAATTCCGAATGAGATAAATGAGTAGAAATTACACTTTTTCAGAGAATAATGAAGGCTTCAGGGCTCATTTTGAGCTCACTGTAGTCTTATACTACTGCAATGTCATTGAAGTTGGAGAAGCCATACTGGATATACACTGCTGTAACTGATATCCAAATGGGTTCTTTAATAATAATTAAATTGTAAGACAATCTGAAAGAACGTAATTATGACAATTTGTGGCTTTATCGTGCCTGTTTCTTAAAGGAAGAGAAGACAAGAGAGCTAATGAAGGAACTAGATTTTCTGATTCAGGTGCAATTCTGTTGCTTTAATTACCTTCCCACCTTCCCCTACCCAGCCCTACTCCCAGATAAAAGGAGTCCAAGCCACAAGATTTCTCCACAAAACCCCACAGAAAAAATGAAACTTTGCAAGAAAACATCATAAATAATTAAAAAAAAATTTACTTCAACTTCCCACACACACACCTCCCCAGAAATATTCATAACATGATGATTTTGGTGCTTTCCCAGAGTAGAAGATACTTTGTGCACACCTTTTCCCATGGCATTAAGCTGCATACATTGAAGCAGCTGCTGAAACTTGTTTTACCATGGCACAGCTTCACAGTGCCAGCAAAGGGCATAAACAAGATAGGAAGACACACAGAAAGCTGATCTGAGGCACATGTGGGGATTGCAAACATGACCTTGGAACCACTGGTATTTGTTTTTTTTTATTTTATGCAATTTATCTTGCTGAAATTTTGGTCACTGCAATGAAGGTGTCTGACTCGATCATCATCCTGAGCTCTCATTGCAGCCAAATAAGTCTTGGTCAATATCATTGAATCACTGAATGGTTTGGGTTGGAAGGGATCTTGAAGATCAACAGGAACAACTTTCACTAGACCAAATTGCTCAAAGTGCCATCCAGCCTAGCTTTGAACACTTCCGGGCATGGGACATCCACAGCTTCTTTGGGCAACCTTTTCCAGGTTCTCACCAACCTCACACTGAAGAACTTTTTCCTAAAATATATTCAGGAGGGTTTAAGTATGATTCCTGTGGTGAAATGCAGTACCTTCTTTGGAATGAGCTGAATCATCTGCTGTCTTCTTTGGCTGAACTGACTAGATGGGACCTCAGAAAACCAGCTGTGATGCAGCCATCTGTATTATAGGCACCCAAAAAGAGATGAGCTGAATTTTGTTCTCTTTATAACCACGACTGGTAGAAAGTGCAGTAGAGCAAGCTCCTCATGGCAGTCCAAAGCACAGCAGTGCCCTCTATTTTGTTTTCATTCAGAAATCACAGCTTTTGGCTCATGAGTTTTCAACTTTTAAGCTGGTAAGAAAAAAGTGACTCATTCAGAGCCACTTACATTATCTTATGGTAAAAATCAACAATGAAAAACCTCATTAAATACAAACCTTCCTCCTTCAGGGCATAATTCAGTGCAAACTCTCATCCCTTTTCTCATTGCTAAACCTCTCTATTCAATTACCCATAGAGAGGAGAGACCATCTAGATGTCACCCTATGAATTCTTCTCCATAGGACTCTCTTCCTTGTCAATGCATGGAATTGCATATATCCTCCTACAAAAAGGAATATTTTGCCCATATAGAGACACTGTGGAGTCTCTTACTTTCTCAGTGTTTCCCTTGCAGACAACATAAGCAATAGTGCAATTTTATTTTGTCATTAGAGCACTAAAAAAATTCTTTCATTCAACTATAGCAATTTTCTCAACCTCTGCAAAATCCTGGCACTGATAACAATGTTTTCTATTGGGTTTAGGAATAAATTAGTTGCTTCTGAATGAAGGATGTCTCTGACTAATCTCGACTATAGCAAGATTTACCTGGAGATTTATTGCAGCTTTGCCTTTTTGTTTCCCCATGGGAAAGTTCACAAATGATGCAGCAATCTTGTTCCAGTAATACTGTGCTTAAACACACTTCACGGATTATTTGGTATTCAGGATGCTCTTCTTGTGTGAATAGAAAAAATAGCCAGTTGGTAAAACCAGACCAAGATTTTGAAATAGTATGACAGTGAATGTTAAACAAAACAGATCTTGCTTCCATCTCATTCAGACAATAGCCACCCGGAAAGCACCTGCATGGAAATAAATGCCTTAATGTGAGGATTTGCAAAGCAATAGAAAAGGGTGAGTGGAATCTCATTACACTCCCATGAGGAACAGTTATTTGCATTTTATTGCAAATATTATTATTAGTTCAGCAAGTTAACCCAAGCCATGGTGAAACCATAAATAAGTGCAAGAATCCTAATTCTTGGTTCTCAGCCTCAGTCAGTTGCTTTTTGTTTTTCTGGCCCCTGTGGGAAGATGAAATAGAGGCCATACCTATAGCACCTGGCAGTCAGTAGGAGAGGGTAAACCCGTGGTTTGTCCACACACTACTGTGGCCGTGGCATCAGGAGCAGCCAAGCTGTACCAGTGGGGGGCTGTGGACCAGGGAGGGAATTCAGCCTCCCAGTAAGGCTTGTGGCCTCGGCACCAGCCTGGAAACTGCACTCCCAACTTGACACTAACACTGTCTCTGCCAATGCCCCATCTACCTTGGAGACATTTATTTTGCACTGTGGGCTTCACTTCAGAGGAGTTTTCAAGTTCCAGAACTGCTACCCACACTGTGTCTGTCTCCACATCAAGGTTAAAAGCTATATGAAAACTTGCCATTTTTTGTGCTCCTCAGCAGAACACAGTCCCAAATAGGACCCACCTGTTCCAGTCTTTGATGATAATATTTGCTATAATGTGATTAGGCAAGGGTGTGATTTTAAAATCTGACTACAACTGGAGCCAATGGAGATCCTTTTGAGGGCTAAGTCTTCAACAGCTGGAATATCTGGCTTGAAACCCTTTCAGTTTCAAGTGCCAAAACTCCTGAGGGGTGAGCAACAAACCCAATGCCCTCTTCCTCTCTGCTCCATCTTCAGACTCAGTGAGACAAAACAAATCAAATCTGCTGGCTTTGGTTTGCTGAAACCTTTCAGATAAAATTTATGGTTTGTGCATCATTTAATCCCGGTACTTTCCGGCTCCCAGTTTCTGTTTCATTTATTAGTCACCTTTATATTGTAAGTAGCTTTAAGCTGTAATGTTGCTTGTGGAGAACAAAAATAAAAGGCTTAGTCTGCAGAGAATGGTCCTCACGCACAGCTTTTGTTGGAATTACATAGGGGCATTAGGCTTTTTAACACTAAAATGCCTATGCCTTTGGAAAGAGTAGAACTGTGGCTCTCCATGAAATATGAAGGGCTGATCCCAATCTGATTTAAAATGAAGTAAATCAGTAGTGACTGACACGAACTCAGGCATTGCTGGACCATTTCAAGGCAGGAATCCAGCTCTTGCAATGCTGTCTAGGACCCTGACCAGCAGTAGTTAACAATAGAGGACGTGACAAGAAAGGCTTTAGAAACAACCACAGCATGACCTGCCTATAGAGAAGACTCCTTCCTAATCTTTAGTTCAAAGGTTGGTCTGTGCCTTCAAATACTGCGTCCATCTCCATAAGCACAGATAGGTTTCTTTAAGTCATTGTCATTTAAACCTAATTTTCTTACAGCTTCTTCAATTTCAGTGAAATCAAGGTATTACATCATCATAGCAGCCATAAAGTCCTGTATTAATCTCCTGAGCCTGACAGAAACTGTGACTTGACACACGAGATCTGAATGGAAAAGCAAACAAAAGACTTCCAGGAAAGCAAGCGTGGCCTTATTCACTCCCTAGGTTACTCAGACTTTGTTTTACATGTGCATGGGGACACACTTCTTGTGTACATAGCAAGATTGATCATATACTGAACATCTGGAATTCATGTAAATCCCTCCTCAATCAAACACTAAAAATCCTGTTTTATAGGATTCTGCCAGCTGTGTTAAAACACATCTGACATCATATCTGCACTCCAGCTGCCCTTGTGCCCACAGGTCTCTCCTTCCCCAGAGAGACACACTGTCTCTCTGCTGAGGCAAACTGGAGTAAGAAAAGGGGAGAGAAACCTCCTCCTGCACAAAGGAAAACCAAGCTGATCATAAAACTTGTTCCCTTACAAGCAGCTGGGAAAAGTCTCATACAAATCATGGTGGCAAACATTTTTGTTAACCTTTCCTTAATCTTCAAGTTGCATGAACTTAAGCTATGTTTAGCTCTATGACTGGCTTTGAATTATTCCTGTTATTGGGAAAGTACCTTGGGAGAACCTTTTTTCTTTTGTATGGCATCATAACCAGCATGCCAAATCAAAGTGATTCTGTCTGAGGGCATTTGATAGAAATTTGCTACAGGGAGCAGAGTAGGGGTATGACCAGAAGGAATTGACTGGAGTAGGACCACATAACGGAGAAAGTAATGCAGTCTTGTGGCTTAGACACATTAGCAGATCAGCTCATCACAGCCCTGGTCTCCCACTTCTGCTGTCCTGCTTCCCAGTTCAAGAGCTGCCTTCACATCTCCTTCAGCCTCTCCCCACTCTGTTCTCAGTGATCATCTACCTCTGCTCTCTGGTGACGCTGCACAGGGTGCATGCCCTGCTGGGAGAACTGCTCACCCAGTACTGGAGGATGGAGGGAAGACAGTGGGCACTGAAAATATCCTGGGCAGAGGACCTGAAAAAAAGTCCGAGAGCCCCACTACTTTAAGTGGCAACTGTTTTCCAATATGTTTGTGTAATTCACAGCACAGTGTAAGTCCTTTACTGAAAAAATCAAAACAGTCTATGGGTTCTGAAACAAATATATATATTAAGAGGTCTATTTTTACAATTGATGGAAATGTTGAGAATATACTAGAAATAATAGAAATTAGAAATTGGGGATTGTAGAAAACTGATAAAAAGAGGAAAAGAACAAATCATAGCCTGCAGAATTCAGGCTAATAAGAAAAAAAGAGTGAAGGAAATACTAATGACGGTGCTGCTACTTTACTAGATAGACAGGAAAGAAAGTATAATCTTACCCAATGAGAAGGAAAGATTTTCTGTCAATTAAAAAAAAAGGCATTAGATTAAAATAAAGTTGAATATTGTATCTGGATTACTTACAACCAAAAACCTTAAAAGAGCTGTCTGAAGAGCTTGTTGTATTGTTGATTGAGAAGATCCAGAAGGCTGAAGGGAAACAAATGTTAGTCTAATATTTGGAATAGAGTAGGTCATATGACCCTGACATTCTTCCTAAGCAAAATAATGTCTGGCTAGTATTGGTTTCAATTAACTTAGAAAGAAAGGAGGCTAAAATAACACGGCTGAGTTAGTGGGAAAGGAGCCTTGTCAAACTGACCAAAAGCTTATGACTTTATAAACTTGGTTGACAAAGGTCTCATTGTGGATATAACATACCATGTCTAGATGTTCAAAGGACCATAGTTTTGCTGTAGATCCTCCAGTAACACAGCCAAACATGTTACGTGGTAGTTACAACATGACTGAAGTTGCCTCTTTCCTAGCGTGGCATTTGGATTGGGATGAATGTTATCTGATAAGTGAAAAGAATGATTAAAATCCACCTGACACACCTAAAATGGATATAAATGGCTGTCTCACCGTATGGCTGGGGATTAGAAATCATTAGAAAGTATATGGATTTCTGGTAAGAGGCTTCTGAGACCTGTTCATCTTCCTAAATTCTTGAACATTGTTGATGATCTGAAAGAAAACTTAAAATCTTTGCTGATAGAATTTGGAGATGACGCATAGAATTGGAACATGATGAATAACGAAGAAGACAAATTACTGACAGGGAGTGATCTGGATAGCATGATAAGTGGATTGCAGCAGAAAACTATATGTTTTGATGCAGACAACAAGAAAACCAGACATTCATCTGTGTAAAGGTTCTGTTTCAGCACTGGGAAAAGGTCCCTAAACTGGTTCCGTGATTATTACAAATTACCATCTGACAGAAGGAGGGTCTATGGCAAAAGGGACAGAGTATGTACCCTGCCTGTAGAGGTACATAGAGCATACACAGAGCAACTAGAGATTACTGAAATATTAGGTATACTTTTGGAAATCAGGTAGATTCTAGATAAAGTTGAAGTAAGGGATATGATGAAATAGGGAATTATTCACTGTAACAACTTGCCTGATTTGTTCTTGACTCTTAGACACTCAAAAAAAGTAATCATATTTTTCTAAGGGACTGGGTCAAAAAAGAAGACCCGTGGCCAACATTCTGCTTAAGGGCGGACTGCAAGATACCTTTTGATTCATAATCTATGAAGGCTGCTTGGAGTTGTTAGATGGGTTTTTTTCCTTTAAATATTAAATAAGATCAACTCCTGCATGTCCAACTTGCTACAGGAGTGAACACCATTCCTGAAATTCAATTAAATTGCTTCAGCTGTCATATAATATTAAAGACACTGTTAAAAGCTGATGGAAATTAGACAGAGCTTTTCCATCCTCTTCACCCATCTATGGGCCAGCCTTTTAAAGGAGGATCCCAAGGACAGTGATTTTACCAGCCATTCTGTAAAATACCAACATGTTGATATGGGCCTGTCCAAATGCTACCTTTTGCTACTGAGTTCATGATAGCTTAACATGTAAACAAAATATGTTGAATTACAGGCCACTACTTACTTCAATATTTTCTGTATTCTTGCATTTATGATTTTGTAATATCTTCTTACACCACCGAAGTGTAAATTTCATTAATAAATTCTATTATCTCTAGAACTTCACTGACTAAAAAAGGAGCACGTATGCGGTTTCAAAATAGTTAAATTCATTCTTGTCATATATTACAAGAAGAATTGAATGAACAATCCATACTGAATAATTTACTCAGTAAATTTACAATTTTAAGGTGATTTTTTTAAAAGATCCACCTAAGTTATTTGCCACTGTCAGGTGAATCTTTGCATATTTGCATATTTAGCCCATACAAACCCCATTTCCTCTGAGTCTTTATGCAAGCATTCAATATTGGCACTGTGGGTCTTAAACTGATGGCTTTAATAATTGTCTTCGTTCTCCCATTAGATTCCTACCCACAACCTACCCATCCCCTGCAAACATGAGCAGTCTTAATAAGTTTTGCTGTTTGTGTGGTGCTCAATAATTTGAGAACATAACTGTATAGAATATTTGGATCACTGAATCCACCTTCTGAACTCTCAGACACTGTATCATTTAGTCTCGTTCTGAAGTTCAGGTAGAACACTGAGGTTTCAGGGTTGCCCACACATCTCACGTCTGCTTTCTTGGATAGATAAGGAATTGTAAGTTTTGAGCCTGCTACATTTAGGTGGCTTTTTTCAATCTCCTGATTATACTTCTTATGCAAAGACTATCCTTAGCCCTAAATCACTTCCTTCCTCTCCTAGCATTTACTTCTTACATATTTTTGCGGCGAACAATTGTACCTAGTTCTCAGCCTTTCTTTTGATACACTAAGCATGCTTTTCTCTAAGATAGACTTCTCCATAACATTTTAGTAACTCCTCTAACCACCTAGGTCAGATTAAATTTCTTTCTTGACTACCAGTCATAACTTTTATTCCAGATGAAATCGTAACATTTCTTTGTAAGGTAACAGAAATCTCCAGTATTAAGTACTCTGCTTGAGACACAGTAAATACATTGTATTTATTTCTCCACAGCTGCACTACACTGAAGGCTTGTGTGGTTATTAATGACTGATGTGTCTAAGAGACATAATAGGTGGGTGTAGTTCCATGTTTTAATTGATCTGATAACAGAGCTGGTTCAAGACATTCTTGCCATCTCAGACATTTGGGTTTCTGCTTCTTTTTAGTAATGCTGATATTAACTTCTTGCTTCATGTTTACTGCTTCTGTTTCAGATAAGAAATAGTATTTGGTGTCCAGCAGTTGCCATTTCAAGCAACTCTCCAATATTGCTTCTTCCTATGAATCCATCCTTCTGTTATATCCTTGATTTATCCAAGTCTTTTCTCCATTTCTGCAGTTTCTAGGTAAGGAATTCCCAGCTTGCTCTAAAAATTCTCCTAATTGTGTTTCAGCACAGACATTTGCACTTTGTATTTTTGCATTTTGTCATAGTCCCTGATGAATTTGAGTATGTACTGAAGACCAAACAAATCTCCCATCTCGTATTAAGAGTTAACCCAATACCAGCAAATACTGGATTCAGTTGTAATTCTATGACAACATTTAAAAAAAAAAATCAACTCAAATCTGCCCCAAAATCTTTCCTTCGTGAGTGTCACTGACAACTTCACTACGGTAGTTTCTGTCTCAATAAAAATGGTTCTCTCTGGCCTCTTCCTTATCCACATTATAATTCCACTATTCATCACTCACGTTTTCGATTTTAGTTCATGTGTCATTACAGAAATGCTCTTAGAAATGTAACCCACTTACACAATTTTTTTTGCCAGGAAATGAGCAACTGAAGAGAAAAATGATCAGAAATAGGACTGACCAATATGTACTGGAATAACACTATCTTTAGGTGGTCCAGGAAAATTATCATATTTATTGAAACTCTTAGGTCTTTATTACTTGAGATGACCAATTAAGTATGTTTGATAAATAACCTCTTCCCACACGTAGGATGTTTTCAAGCATTTCTTGATATTTGTGCCTGGAACAACACCCAGTGAATCCTTCTTGGTCTTAACTTCATTTCCCTTTAGACATGCACTCAGCTGTGAGGCCAAATGTTTTCTTCTAAGCTCTTAAATTGACTCTCAGAGTTTACAACTATTCATTAACCTATGTTTTAAACCTCTCATCTTTAATATATTTTGCAGATGATAGAATGTTACATCGGCACAGCAGTGTGTCCTGCTTAACAAACATGCCTGGAGATGGAGTGAGCATAAAGACATTTAAGCAAACTGATATGTGGACAAGTAGGTAAACATGGGAATGCATGATTGTCAAAGCTCGTGGCGTGTTTTATCAGATGCCCCAGCAGCTGACAGGAAACATCCAAAACATGCTGTATTTTGCATAGATTAGCTTAATAATGATCACAGACTGGCTGAAGCTCTCTAAATTCAGGCCAATGAGACATATAGCTTGTAAATGAAACATCTCAGGAATGAGAGCTCACTGAAAACAGCAATCTTGTACCTTCTCTCTCTCTTTTTTTTTTTTAAAGAAATCTGCTTTGTGAATGGTATTATTCACTATGATTTCTTTTTTTCTTTTTTTTTTTTTTTTTTGGTAAATAACCAGGATCAAAAGGCCTTTTCCAATTATTGGATAAATTACAGTTCCAAGCTGCACCACCATGGGCTGACACTCCACAGGTTCAGTGAACTGTTCTCCCACCTCAAGAATATTACCTGGATGTGGTCAGCTGTCTCCCTCCCAGTTTGGAAAGCATCACTGGAGACCTTCTCACAGTGGCAGAGGTGATATTCCCTGCTGAGGTGGAAACCCCCACATGTGCAGCAGTCAGACCTTGGGTCCTCGCACTCAGGGAGTGCAGTGAACACTCACAGCATTTGCCCCATGTAATGTGTTGGATAATAAAATTCAGATGTGTAAAATTCACATTTGAGGGAGTGAATTAATGTGTTAAGGTGTGAAAGTCTTTTTAGGAGACCCGAGTTCTTGAAAATCAAGATTTCATGTCCACCTTGGAACAGAAACTTGCTGGTGGTTTAAGGCAGAAACCAGCTTTATTTCGCTTTTATTGCAGTTACTCTTTTGCAAAGATTGAATATTTGAAATAGATGAATGCAGCTATATGTAGATGAGTGGCCTTTTATAAATACTCACTCTTCTTTTTTTCCTCAAGTAAATTTTCACAGATGATTTGAAGCACAGCCATCATGCTTTGCCTTCATAGTAACCAGGTTTCCGTATTTTGTGTGCTTTTTTGCTCATTCCTTCTTTAGGGTAGGTATTTTCTGTGCAATATATCCATTGATCATACTGAATTTTAAAAATATGCCTCAGAACTGTTGTTTGATTACTTGACTTTTGACTGGCTTTTGGTCATGTTTAGCTAAATTATGGACTGGAAGGACCTGCTGCCTGACCCTTCTCTAAGGTTATTTGGCTACCTCTTCAATAACCCTTTCTTTTTATGAGTTTTCAAATTAAAACAAAAAATGAACTCCTTAAGTGCTAATCCAGATTTTATTTTTCCTGAGAAGAGCATAAGCATAAAGAACACTTAATCAGGCATAACAGTCAAAAAAGTTATTTATTTTTCTGAATGATTTATAGTCCAGTTTCTTCTTTTGTTGTTGCAGAAAAGAAGGAGGAATCAAAGTAGAGGTTCATTACTCAAAATGGCAACAGTCCCATTAGGGAGGGATGGAAGAAGGAAAACATAGCCATAATTTTACCTATTTTATGAGAGATGAGCTCTTCCATACTTCTCTGAGCAGACAATGTTAAATTCAATATAAAGAAATACAACACCAGTAAAATAAATAAGAAAGAGAAGGATTACTGTCTCAGGAGCATCACACAGAAATAAATTCACTCTGTTACATTCTGGTGTGCTACTCACACATGCTGAAGTAGCACACCTGGGAGGGCACAAGGTGAAGGAACTGGAGTTGGAAAGGAGGTTTCAGCAGCTCTCACTTCTGTAACAGGATGTTTTTTGGGTCTACCCACACTGAGAGGGAAAGGGCAGGCTCGGACGTGCTGAGCCCAAGATTTCCATCCATGCTGTTGGTTTCAGCTACACAGTAATATTCCTGCAATATATGTTATCCATTCTATAAGTCAAAGAACTGTGCTCTCAGTGCAACTGGTTTCCCTTGGCTGCTTTCTGGCTTTCTGTGGAATTTTAACCCCAAGACAAACAATAAGGGAACGAATATTTACACACATCTACATCTTTGCAAAATGGCTCTCCTGGCCATGTAGTTCAGAACAGCTCAAGTCACACTGAAACTAAGTAATTGGTTTTATATTCAGGAAAGTATATTCAAAGGACACTGATAAAGTCTGCTCAGATGGTGCATAAAGGGACCTATTAAGCGCTTATACATCCTCCCTGCAGGTACTGAATACTTGCAACACGTACCCTGAGTGCCTTTTGAGAACTGGTCCCAGTGCAGAGGTACCTAATATAGAACTGCAGCTTTGCATGGGCTCCCTTTGTTCGTGGCTACTCCCCACTTCCTTGTGAGCTACAGTAGCCACAGACTGCCAGCTCTTTACCAGATTTCCATAATTTCATTAAGAGCAACAATAATTATGTGAAGTACTAAAAAATACTTTGTCTTGTCTAAAATCTGCTGTAATGGAGGAAAGAAAGGCATAAATAATATGCTTTTTTTCCATTTTCAGTCTGTTCACTAATTGAAAAGAAGCAAAAGGGTCTAAACCCCCCTTATTTCATCCAGTCATTGTCTGACAGCAAGGGAAATGTCCTTGGAAGGAACAAACAGTCAATCTGTGCATAAAGACAAAGCAGAAAAAATCGCAACCCTGATAAATCATTGAAAATAACTATGAAAACTGAAAAACGAGAAAAAAGCCCAGCATAATTATGGTCTAACCAGAGAGCAAATGTTTTCAGGTTTTATCAGCAAGGTAGGGAGAACAACAGGATGCGGTCGGCTCTCAAACTGGCAACTCTGCATGATTCCTTGATGTAATTTGGAAGAAGCTGGATAACTTGTGATTTACTAAACTCTCTCTGGTTAGCAAATCTGTTCAGGGGTTACCAGCATATCAGCGTGGTTTTACCAGTGTGTGTCAGCTGCAGATTATCCTCCCACCCTGCTCTGAGCTGTGAGCATATGTGTGTGCACAGCTGTGGATGAAAATCAACCTCTGGCCTGTCAGATAATGCACAGATGAAACTAGCCCCAAACTGTCTGAACTTAATATCTATCTATCTATCTATCTATCTATCTATCTATCTATCTATCTATCTATCTATCTGTCTGTCTGTCTGTCTGTCTGTCTGTCTGTCTATCTATCTATCTATCAAAAAATATTAGTAATACTTCTTCTCTAGAAACAGGCAGTATTATCAGTACAGGGAAAGCAACAGTTTTAGTGCTGGATGCTGTAATACCACTAGGGTTGTTAGACGTAAGTCAAGATGTTTTGTTTCTTTTTAACTAATTGGTTGGTTGATTGAGGGGAAAAAACCCAAAAACAAAACAAAAAGTGCTCATATAGGCTACAAGACTGGAATAAGGGGAGAGAGCCAAGAATCAAACCTGTCTCTCTCTTTCCTAAGATAGACTCTTCAATACCAGATCATTTTCCCTGGAAATAGTGGATTAGGAAATTATAGTGCATGAAAATGAATTAAGTGTTTATTACATTCGTGTGGTTCTTAATCACTGCTCTTGACGCAGCTGATATCACTCTAGGAAAGATGAGGTTAAGGAAATGTCAGTTGCTTTTCAGCCTGCAAGGAAGAATTTGTGAGGTCATGTATTCATTTCCATCACGAAAAACTGTGATGTTGCTATTGAGAATTATAATTTTACTATATGATAAAGCAACTAAGAACATTCCTAAAGCAGAAACAAATGGACTAGATTGTCTTTAAAAGTTCCAAAACATTCTATGATTCTATGAAAAGTCTGGGGTTATGTAATTTGCTTTGGTGTCTGTAAATTCTTCTAACAAAAAGTCTTAGGTAGAAATATGTGCCTCTAAATTAACAACAGTCTGAATCCTTTTTATCGAGGGTCTTGTGAAACAGGTAACTGATATCTGGTAAGCTTCTATGCATGAATTACTTTGCTAAGCAAATTCATTACAAATCCATCATGTTACTTGAAGGAGGCTTAATTGTTTGGTGACACCTTATAAGCTGAGGTAAACAGTCACCCCCTCCTCTTATAATACAGTAATAGGATGCTAGGGAGGGAAGGAAATGTTCCCTGGAGTTGTTCTTAAAAGATAAACGGTCGCGTCTGACCCAAAGGATAATAAATATATTTACCCTTCAGGTATCAGTGCCTGTCATCCCAAATGGATTGCTATAGGATAGTTATGTGAAATGATGGGATCTCTTCTGCTCCTCCATTTATTTCTCCCATTCATTTATATTAAAAATTATTAATACCTCCCAGAACTTTTGCCATTCCCCCAGCAAAAAGATGATAATGTTACAGCTAGATAAAGTTTCTTTGGAGCAAACAAACACAGAGGGGGAAGATGCAGGATATGAAACAGCAACAGGGAGACCAAGAGAGCCTTTCTCACACTTGCAGCCTCCTCCTGCTCTTGCTTGTGGAACCTGGCCGCTGGATTCTGGAGAAGCCTGAAAGCCCCACGGGCATACACAAATCTTCACAGTACTCTTCCATGGGTTCCATGTGAATTCCTGCAAGATAAACTGATTTTCATTTTGATGGCTTGTTTTCATTGCGCCCTTAAAAACCTGGCAACCAAGTTTATCTTTAAAAGCAATATCTATGCACATTTCATTTATTTCCCAGTGACTGGTTATTTTCAGTGGAAGTGTCATCTTCAATACTTATCTGAGCTTAAAGCTCCTTCCCTGCACGCACAATAAAAATAAGCTGAGATGACATGGTGAATTTGTGATGATTTATCTTCCACAATAGTTGTACTTAATCTGTTCAAACGCTGGCCAAATAGTATCCAATAAAATGCATAGGGGTAGGACTGAGTCATCTTCTTTATGGCATGGGAGCACTTTATTACCCAAGCATCAAGTGGCCTTTTGACTTCAGTGGAACTTCTTGTTGGGTAAAATGCTGTTATTCAATACGAGCAAATCATTCCCATCATTATTAAACACACTATTATATCCTATAACCGCACAGATTCTTATCTTGCCAAGCCAATTTTAAAGGGGCGAAAAGTTCAGTTTTAAGGAGGATAGAAGAAAACAAATGCTGAAAGGACCAAATATGCATTCAAACCCAGTCCATGAACACCAGTGGGCCTGTAGGGTACTGTGAGACTCTGAGCTTGGACCGCTGTACATTTTGACACTTTCAGATGAAAGATACGTTTTAATACTTATTTGGCATTTATTTTCTGTTGCATCTGCCTTGTCAAGTGTCTGGCAACACTAAATAGTATTTTTTTTCCTTTGGAAAATGCTGGTAATATTTAAAGTTTTCACATGCATAGAGCAATTTTCATGGACACAGTTGCCACACTTGTTTAAATTCCCTTTTTTCCCCTGTTGATACTGCTAGCTGACATGTTATGCAACAGCCAAATTGGAGACATTTTTAAACTTTGACCTCAGTTTAGGAGGGTGTCTAATTTCAAAATATTGTAAATTATGCACATTTTATCTTTTTGGCCACATCTAACACAGAAAAATCATATTTGTATTGAATTCATTAACTTTAGTCAGTTCTTAACTTGGTATTTACTGGGGTAATTCCATAAGGAAGGATAGCACTTTGGATGTGGTCTTTAGGCCATGCATTAACTGTCTTACGAAGGAAAAATAAGGCATACAGGGTGATATATAAACCAGCATGTGATCTCTCTTACCAACAAAACGTCAAGTCTCCTCAAATATGCAATGCAATTTCCAGTGCTGGGCGACGCACACTTCCAAATATTCCTGACTAATGACTAATGGTAGTTTATGATACCATGCACGGAACAATTGCCGCCATTCGTTTTTTGCTGAGAGGATTATCAGCTTTTGGATTTAGAATAACAAAAACTAATTTCATGGAAACTGGGGAGGTGTAGAAATGTTATCTCCTTGTCTGTGTTTATTCAGTGATAGCATTGTTTAAAGCCCACTATCCTGTCTGCATCTGCCACTGCAGCTGGCCCAGTCAGCTCACCAGTCTTTATTTAGCTGGATATTACAGCAGTAACGTTTCATTGCAGTTGTGCTTGGAAGAAGTCATACTCCATTGGTTTTATTGAAGCTCACTTCTAGTTTACTTCCATTTCAGGGAAAAGGACAGCTGTTTTAATATGTACTTGGAGGAACACCTAAAGGGTTTTAGTGTTAATTAAGTTGGGAGGAACTGTTTTTAACAAGCACCTTTTTGTAAATGTCAAGCGGCTCAATCACGTTTCACTGTTATTATTCGAGTCAGACATTAGGCAGTGCAAGCATTGGCAGGCTTGGAGCGCCACGTGGTACTTTGCTGTGTGGCTTCTTTGGACTCCAAAGAGTTGGTTAAAGCTGCGGGGCTCCATGGAGGGGAGGGCACGTTTGGCTGAGAGTGCATTTCCATCTCCCTGCTCTCTCTAATGGGGGAACTGAGCTTATAAAAAGGGGTTTGATACGAATAAATTATTTCACATTTCAAATCATTTTAATAAATAGAGTAATTTCAGCTTAATTTCGGCATGAAACAGAACACAATGGGCTAATGTCGTTCATGTGGGACCTACGGCAGAGTTGATGAGCACATAACACCAGAGCACGTGTCCTTGTCTTTTAGCATGATCATCTAAAGGTTAGCGCTTCACACTGTGCTGAACTACTTGCTGTTTTGAGCCACAAATGGGTCAAAAGGATAAACAGACCCGAAATTCCATTGAATGCTATCAAGTCCGAGCAGTGTGGTTTGTCTCAGCAGAGATCCTCCTGCAAGACTCCAGCTCATGGGGCTGACTGTCCTAATGCCCTCTAGGCTCCTGTGCTGAATCCTCATGGGTTTGGGGGTGCAAAAAGGAGCAGCCACGGTTTTTAGGCATTCAAATGATTACATGAATCATTGCCTTTTTTCCTCCCCCACTTAGCCACCTGATGGTGCTATTTAAGAACATGTGAGGAGAGGCTAAGAGCACAGAAGAAGGCTCGCTGCCCACATTCAATAAAAACTACAGATGTCAATAGGAGTTTTGCCTGAATAGTAACTGCAGTTTTGATCCTAGGATTTGGTGCATGACCACACATTTTTATTGTTTCTGCATAAATGCAGAAAAATGGCTATCTTGTCTATTTAATCACGTGAAGCACTTAAATCTGTCATCTCCTCTTGCATGTTCAGGGAAAAAAAATCACATTCACCCACGACTGCATGAAATTACTCTGCAAAGCAGCTGTATAGACCTGCTTTGGTGCTGCTCACGTTGGAATATTTTTATCACTTGAATTCCTGTTTTACAACTAAAACCGTCAAATCCGTTCTCATTTTACTGGAAGAGATGAAATACGCTGTGTGTGTTGCATCTAATCACCTGAACACATCTTTATTTGTCTCTAATTGCAGATTCCCACTGCACTGCATTAAGTGGTCAATCTTTGCTGTTGCAAAGTGCTGTAGTCACACAGCTTCACCTTTTCCAGCTGCTTAGAGGCTTGATCCAGTGACAATGTTGAAAGAGACAGGACACTTCTTGTTCACTGTGCTTCTGATATGTGATACTGTATCATCTATTTGATAATTAAATTGTTTAGTGGGTGAAATAATGGTTATTTTTAGTGTAGTCTCAATTTTGCATTACCAAAAGGAGATAACTCTAGACCTTGAACATTGTAAAGAACAGGTTGCCTTTTGGCAGCCTTGAAGATAATTGATTTCCTACTGTAATTTCATAATTTCATCCTTTATGTATTTATAAGTTACACATCCAAACCCAACTAGCTACTTTGAGTGAATCACACACATGTGCAAACATCTATCTATGTTTGTGGCCCAATGGCTTCTACTCACTGGGCCAAGAAAACTCAGGTCTCAGCTGTGTGCCAGTCATAGTCATTTGCCAGGTTTGCAGGGCAGAATTAAGTAGATGGGTGACTATGTGGAGTGTCAGTGACTCTTTGTGCTTGAGCACTCCATGAGCAAGCAGGAATAGAGGCACTACTAAACAATTCTCTTTCCCTGCCTCAGAGCCACAGCTGGACACACTCCTCCTCGTTCCAGACAAGCCTGTATTACAGCCTTTCATGCACCAATAGATACTAGCTGGAAATATTTTGTTTAACACTTATTTTCCTGATCTTAAAAAAAAAAAAAAAAAAGAAAGAGTGATATATTCTTTTCCAATACTGAGCAGAACAGCTTCTCAATATAATATGATTACTCTTTCCCATTGACAGAGGATTTTGGAACATAACAAACCATGCCATTCTCTTTTGCCTGCAGAGTCTACTTTATTTTGGGAGCTTTCAAGGGATTTCAAAGCACTGAGCAAGACAGATAAATAAGAATATAAATGATAATATATACAAGAAACTGCATCATCACTTTAGTTGAACATAGATCCAGGATGTTCATATAGGGGTGTAAGTCAGGCTTCTCTTGAATTAACTGGAACTAAATATAGCCATTTATTCCCCAAAAAATTGGCTATTTTCTGGTAGTAGCTGAACTGCAAATGTATTAGGAGTGCACATGAAGTAGAGAAAGGTTACAGTATGAGCTATAAAGCTGAACAAGCGTCCTTTGTCAGCGCATCATGAGCACACGGTGCTATTGTTCACGTGTTATGATATGACCTTGGTCTTATACCGTAATTTTTTATTATCATATAGAGTGATATAAAGCTTACCCAGCTTTTTGAACACAGTCCATCAAATAACAGCCTCTGTCTTCTCTTTGCATTAAATTCTACAGTGATTAATTTCACTTGTAATGAAGTTTTATAAGAAACTTAAAAGCAGAACAGATTTATCACTTGGGTTATCAAATCTTTGTTAGTGCCACTGGAGGAGTTTAAGAATATAAATCTTTGAGAAACAGATAAAACAAACAAATCATAATCTAAGATCAAGTAGGGATCCACAACCTAGGACAAATAAAGTCATCTTGCAGATAAATACACAAGACTATCATAAATATCACTTAGTTTGTTTGAAAAGCTAATACCAGGGATTGACAATTCAATTTTAGTTTGAAATAAGCAGTGATCTAAAACTTCAAGGAGAGCAATAATAGTCCTCATTGACAATCTAATGAACAAACCAAAACCAAGTTAATAAGTGTCCTGTCCTGCCAGTCTCTGAGAAAAAGTGTAAGATAAGACTCTAATGAAAGACTTAACCATCAAGTGAAGACTTCTTGAGGATCTCAGTGGAAATGTCTTTTCTGTCCTTTGGAATCTGTTAATTTAACTTCTTGATCTAAAAAATCCTATCAGCCCAGTTTATATTTGGACAACCTGTTGCCTTGAAGCCAAAGGACTGCATGATTTTGACAGAGACCCAGGCCTCAGAATAGCTCAGGGTTAAATCTGAAATATTCACTCTGATTTCTTACAGAGTAATTTTGTATTGGACTGCATGAAAATATGAGCATCCTTGCACTCTGCTGTCCTCTGTGCTGCCTCATGTCCTCCCTTCCCCTGTGCTGGGTTGGTGTCATGCAAACCAAGTAATCTTCAGACTGATGAGTGAAGAAGTCTTACACTTACTTTCTTCTTATTACCTCTTCCTAAAAGATTGTCATCATCCCAATACATAGACTGATCTAGATATAACATTTGATATGGCCCATAGGTGCTGGTCCACATTCAGTTTTCTCTTTGTAATTAGATGAGAGTCAGCATGTCAACAGTGAAACCACAAGTTGTTTACTGACAATTCTTTTCCAGCTTTACATTTGGATCTCGCTTGTGGTCCTTAAGCTTCAACACTGTGAAACGAGGTGAAAATTCACAGAATCACTGAATGGTTGAGGTTGAAAGGGATCTCTGGAGGTCATCTGATCCAATTGCCCTGCTTAAGCCAGGCTACCTAGAGCAGGCTGCCAAGAACTGTGTTCAGATGGCTTTTGAATATCTTCAAGGATGGGTACTCCACAACATCCCTGGGCAATCTGTGTTTCTCACTTGGGGATAAATAGGTTCTCTGCGACAAGTCTTTAAAAAACAGTTTTAAGGCCCAAACTGAATATCCTAAACAGAAGTTGTATTCATACCAAAGGTAAAAAGGCTTAACTGCAAGTACTTGAGCAGCAATATTTATTTAAAAAAAACCCTGGTTTTAATAAGTACATTGAGTTTTCAACTAGGTGTACATGAGAAAAAAAAACCCTGTTATCTAGGACCATGGAGAATGTGAATATAGACCCAGAAACCAACAAAATTACACCTAAATTTTAAGACTTAATTATGGCTTTGTGACAGATTACGCTCTCAGATTTATAGCTAGTGATTTATAAGAGCAGCTGTGTACTGAAAAAAAAAATGAAGAAGAAACTTGTTAATTTATTACTAGAGTCTAGTCAGTGGGAAGTAAATAAACTCTTTCCTTTCCATATTTGTATTTGAGTTTATCTTTGACTATACCTTTAACTGTTACATTATCCAAAAAGGGAGCTTTCCCCCATCCCAGCTCAGCTTCCAGCCCAGCTCATTCTGTGTGCACAGCACAGCAAAGGACAGGGAGAATCTGAAAACCTCAGCCACCTCCAGCTGCCAGGGGAATCTGAGGTAAGCTGAATGCAATTTGCACACTGGAAGTTGTCCAGCACACCAGGACTATTATCTTCAGTTTTTCAAAAAGGTCTAGGGGAATGTTAATTAACACAGGAGCCCAAGACCTTGTTTTTATGTGTCTTCTGGAGAAAGGACACCAGGCTGGAGAGAGGCGTGGAATTTCTAATGAACACAGAGGGTAGTTAAGTTGTTGGCTTTCAGCTGGGATGGTCGTGTTGTGCTCAGAGGCATATGGCAGGTTTCAATGATGGGAAGAGAAGGGAAATACTACTCAGAGTCATGACTGACTCACTTTATAGCTGATTAGCTAGATGATGACTTACCTGCAAGCCTGAAAACATGTAGCTTGAGTGGGAGTGATTTAGACAAGTGATCTAGACACATATCTGAGCATAAGCCACCACTCCAAATGATGGCACCTATATATATGGTGTATGCAACAGAGAGGCAGTTTTGGCTGTAACTCTGTAAAGCTTCCCAGAACACGTCTGGTGCACAGAACCCTTTTTGTTCTCTGTGCTGTTTCTACTCTTTTAAATAAAAATGAAAACATACACTATGAAGCTGTCTGACAGACTTGAATTTTGGACTCTGTCTCATTGTTTCTGCTAGTTTATCATCAAAGTAATTTTAGACTGGAATTCCACATTTTGCTCCTTATGTATATCATGATTTTCTGAATGCAAAAGCCAGAGTTTTTTGTGCAGTACGGAATTCAGGCAGACTTCAAGCAGGAACAAAGAGAGAGAATATACCTCAAAATAAAGATGTACTCATAAATGAGCTCATCTCTGTATGAGTGAACTACGTTCTCGTCCATGACAAGTGGAATTAGTACCATACACAGACTTATTGTTGGAGGAGGGACACACGGATTAAGCCACTAGAGGGAGATGCAATATGCATTTGGCTGGAGTTAGGAGAAAGCTTTATGCCATAAATTCCTTTGCAGCAGTTGTGGGTAGCACAGTATCGGCAAGTCAAGTGAGCAGGGCTTTTAAATTTTTTTTCCCTACTATGTAAACGATACACATATATAAAAAATGGAACTGTATAATATGTAACATGTAGAGGCATAATTGATTTTTAGCAATGTGTTTGAGTCCATGCTCATGCCAGAATACATTCAAATATATGCACGGCAGTTGCTGTGTGGTTCTTGTGCTACAAATGGCTCATTAACACAGCTCACAGCTTCCACTCTGTCTCTTTGTGGGGTGTCCAGCACCAGATTGTGATGATATGATTGTGATGATATGATGGTTTCTGGGTAGCAAAAATTCTTTAATTCTAGATAAAATATTGACAGCCCTGGGCTAGGGCCATACTGCTCTTCTCTCTATGTCCAAAGCCATCTTGATAATGAGATACTGGGCTTCTTGAGAACCTTGTGAGGCATGATTGAAGCTGACCTTCACCCAGCTTTCCAGGGTGTGTGACAGGTGTCTTTTAGCTCTTGGACATATACTTTGTTAAATGGTTTACCGGTTAGGAAGATTACCCCCTAATTTGAGGCATGATGGCAGGTCTTTAATGGGAAAATATCAAGCACAGATAGAGCAACTGAAATAATTTTGAGGGACTGGATTAGAATTTAAAATCTGTTTGACAAATGGGTGAAATGAGCTGAGAAAAACTGGATGTAGTTCAATGAAAACAGAGAAAAGTGGGCTCTTCTAAGTGGAGATAATGAACTGTACAAACACCGGATGCAAAACGTCTGCTGGGCATCAGCCCTGCGAAACAGGATCTGAAGGTCACCAAGGTTCACAGGCTGAGCTTGAGTCAACACTGTCACACGACTGCAAAAAATAAATATTATAGTGGGCTGTGTAAACATAAAAGTCACATGAATTAATCCTTCCATGCGGCTACACAAAGACAGTGCTCCTCACCTGATATCCTCGGCTCTGTGCTAGAAAGAGAGGTGGGCCAATGACAGAGTATCAGAGAGCACAAAAACATTCAACAGCCTAAAAAATGGATCCCTTTTGGAAGAGTTGGGTATCTTCAGCTAGAAAAAAAGAAGATAACAGATACCAAGGGTGTGAAAAGTTGCTGCTATGAGAGAAGGAATTGTTCTCTTTGTCCTCTATGGGTTGGACAAAGATTAATGAGTTATTGTCTAACTTGCAGGAAAGGAGATGTAGGGTAAACATCAGGAAAAAGCTGTAGGTGATAAATAGCTGGGCAATAGAAGAGATTTCCATGAAATGTGGTGCAATTTCCATCATCTGAGATTTTTATGAACAAGGTAAACAAAAGAAGTGAGTGGGTCCTGCATTGGGGGTAAAGAAACAGACTAGACAATCTCAAATAGGATCGTCCAGTGCTACTTCTTGACAGTATGACACATCTTTTTGATAAGAAAATGGGCTTCAGCAAATATATGTTTGCTATAAAGCTAATTATAAAAGCAGTAACATAAAATCAGAATTGTTCTTGCTGTATAGAATCAAATCTTCCTAATTATCTGATACACATAGCAAAAAATATTCCACAAAAACTTGTTCTGGCAGGCAGATGAACCACAGAAATTAAGAAATTCTTTCTTATCTAAATTCTACAATAAGGTGATCCTGGCACATTTCTTTCTCAAGTGAAAGTAGTGGCTTTTTGTTTGGCTTTTTTTTTTTTTGTGTATCCGATTTGAATTTAAAACACAAACATCCTGGCAGTGCTGCACCCTGGGTCTGCCACACATTCTCTGAGAAGAAAAGTTCCACGCCCCCCTTGTTTACACCCCTTCCTGGCAAACTCCCAAATGCCTTGAGTCCAATCCAAAAGCACTTCAAATAGAAACCATACAGCTATGGAGGGAATATTTTTCTTTAACGAAACATTTCTATGGTACTTTTGAATAAACATTTTTTAAGGTTTGCTATTAAATTTTATTAGCTTCCTACTGAGTAATACAGCCATTTGGATTGCTCTATGTGGCAAACAAACAAACCGTATATTGAAACAAACAGAAAATCCAACAGGACATCTTCTGGGAAAGATTGTTCTGAGCGGGGCAGACATCACTGGTAGGGTTGCAATGCTCCCAGCTGCTACATCCCACCATGTAAGCTCCGTGTCCTGGGGCCTTTTGTACTTCCTCCTTTAAAAATAATTATTCATTGTGTTTGTGATTAATGAATCTCTTCATTTTGGGATGTCAGTTTTTGTGGTTCCTTTATATTCTGCACAGAGAGATTTGTTTAATGGCTGACAATTACAATGGGATCATTGTCTCAAGGAATGAAAAGCAGAAAAAACATTGTTTGGATTTTTATTTTTTTTTCTCTTTAAGATTAGTAATGGAATCCAGAAACAGAGATCCAGACAACTTTCTGATGGAAACCAGTTTAAGGTTGTTATTGGTTCTATTCAGCCCCCTGGAAGGATTAAAAGATTGTTTGTTTTATGTTACAAGCCTCTCCCCAGTTTATGTACAACTGACACATCAGCTCCCCTGCAAGGAGCCAGCTGGGGGATGAGGACGGATGTGAGCTCCATGCAATGGCCCCTGCTCAGCTGGTGCTTGGATCCCCCCTGCCCAAGCAGGGTCCCACTCCCACTTGTGTCCCACAACTCTTTCCCCTGGTGGAGTCCAGGGGCCAAGTCCAATGGCACAGCTTTGGGTGAGCCTGAACCCAAAATCCCACCACTGCAGGGGATGGACAACTATCCCTAAACTTCAGCTCAGCATTATGAAGGGGTTGTTCCCTGGGAGGCTGGGCTGTCCTCCCCTGGCAGCCACAGTTGGGAATTTGACTCCAGAAATTGACTGCCCCTGGATGGGAGCGTGACCTCGTGCGAGCACTTCTGTGGGCACTAGGGCTGATGTTGCTTTCACTTCAGCAGGACTGGATGTTTGCCCATGTCTGTGGGGTTTTGGATGCCTCAGAGAGATGCCAACCATTCCAAAAGAAAGGGTAATTAAAGAAGAGGAAAACAAACATGCTTTTTTTCCTATAAACATCTTTATTTTCTTCAGTGAGAATACTGGCTCACTGGTAACAGAAATTAAAACAAAACAAGAAAAACCCCAAGAACTCAAATTGTAATAAAATTGTTCTTTTATTTTAGAGAGAGAAGTTTCCTCCCCTGCCCTCTCCATCCCCTTTTCTTTTTTTTTTTTTGTCAGAACACTGCCAGACAGCTGCCAGCCGTAGGACTACACTTAGACAAGCCAACCGCTTTTCACATCTTTGGAAATGAATGTTGGAGGTACTTTGTTATGCTTAGCTGATTTATCTGGACACAAAAGGAATGTAGGCACTCTGATGTAGATTAAACGGTCATTTTGGTGGTTGAGATAATTTCAATAGTGCGTTCATGGGATTCATTACTTAGAGTTATCCATCAATTTGATGAGCCCAGAACTATGAAAAACAAACAATCCCCAATATGAAAGAATTTCTTAAAAGAAATAAAATAGCAGCAAAATAAAATGAAACAAAGCAACAAAGAAAAGGAAGGGAAAAGGAAGGACACAAGCACCTGCATCACATCATGCTTTAAATTCAGCCTAAGGATTTTAGTTCAGGTAATGGTTTGAAGCCCAGCATTTCACAAAGTAATTTTCTCAGGCACTGTACTGACTGCGTTGTAGCAGAACAATCTCATCAGGGTATGAGAACAGTGAAAATATTCTGCACTGGGCTTTCCTGAATTACAATGAGGTGCAGAGCCAGAGCCCTGCTGGAAATCACTCTGCTGTCTGAGAGAAGAGAACGGGTCACCCTCTCGACCAGGGGACGAGTGTGGCATTGCACGCAGAACCAGGCTTTTGTATCTCTAACAGTTATCTACTTCCCAGGGGCCGCCTAATTGCCATTGCCATCAATCCCCTTGTCACCTGCAATTTCAATCAGTCTCCTAAAGGTTTTCCTACCTGGGTTTTCCCTTCGGTGCTACTTTCCCCTCACCAAACGAGCCTTGGATATCTGTCAAGCCAAATGCTTAAGTGATCATTCCAGGAAGGCCAGGGAGCAGCAAAGTCTTTGATTATAGATGGCCTGTTGTATGTGAGATTAGGTATCTGCTCCACTGTGAAGCTAAATGATACAATGCAGGGGCTGAATAACTCCTTTCGGTCATGGTCTGAGGTTGCTGTAATCCTTTTTTTTTTTCTTAAACTGTGGCTAGCCATGTGTTTTCAGTTACAAGTAAATGCAAATCAATCTGTGTGATTTGAGAGTTGGGGAATCACGCAATTTTCTTTAATTCATATTATATTAGCTTTTACCCACAGGATAACATATGCACATGGAACTTGGGCAGAGGAGAAAGGCAGAGGGGAAAGGGAGGCAGCAATTATGTATGCTGTAATTGCTCCCACCCAATATTATGGCATGCAATGCATTTGATATGACTGTAACTCCACAGTAGTATGACATTTTAAGCAACATCAGCATGAGCTTTGCCACTTCAAGCCCCCATATGCCTCTCCATTCTCCATTTCCACTCACAGACCCCATTCCCTTTGCAGATGGCATTGCTTACCAACAGCTGCAAGAGCTATGCAAGGAACACACCATCCCAGGAAACTGTCCCAGGGATGAGGTGATGAGCTCTGAGTCTAAATTTTGGTTGACAGCTCCAACACAAGAAGATTGAGAACTAGCTACCAAACCCACATCCAGCAAGGGTTGCTCTGGCTCCAGGAACACTTCCCATGGAGGCAGAACTGCAGGCCTCAGCAGTTCTGAGAGAGGCAACACTCAAACACTCCTGTAAAGGAATGAATTTTGAATAATTTAATGGAATGGCTGTTATTTTGTCATTTAGACCACCATTTCAATTGTTCTGAACATGTCATGAAAGAACAAAAATACAAGCTCGACACTGATAGGGGTGAGGTGCTGTAGCTTCTGTGATCTGGATGGAGCTGGGCACATTTGTTCCGTCCAAGGACATGATGTTAGAATTGTTGCATCTTATGCTTCCCCTTGGCAAAGCCTGGCACTGGGACCGACATGCAACGCAGCATTTTCAGGCAGAGCTTTTAATTCCTTTCTTGGAAATGTGTTGTTTATTTGAGAGCCTAAATCAAGTAATTGAAAAGGGGTAGAAAAAAGCATTTTGGACTAGTATAAAAGTATGGGGTAACATCTGTGCCTGGACTCACTTTGCTTTGCAAGGGGCAGTACTCACACAAGTTGCTGCAATTAGGTCAGTATCATGCTGAGGTTTGATAAGCTGCAGTGGTGTGAATGGCACTCAGAGCCCCAGGAGGTCTTCCTCTCAACCAGTAGTTCCTCTGCTTATCCTGTTAACTTCAAAGAAAATAAAAATTTTGTCCCACTAGTATCCTCAATTAAGTGGATAGTGAATTAAGGCATTAAGTTATCAACCCACCATCAAAAACTATCTAATTTTCTGTTTTAAAATGTCTGCGATTGAGAGGTTGCCTCTCTAATTCTTTCCTCTAATTCTACCAGTCTTGGTAGGCCCCTACACGTGGGAATAAGGATGATTAGTGCAACTTACAGAGACTTAGCAGAACTTTGTTCAGCTTTCAGTAACCACTGAATTTGGTCCAAGGATACTAGAGTTCTGCATTGTAAGCAAAAGAAACCACCAAATAAAAGTAATCAAAAAATACTAAGCTCATAGTTATTTAATATAGTGATAGGTCTCAAGAGAGGATTTTATTTCCAAGAGCTGAGTTACAGGAAGATGTGAGCAGTTTTAGTGTAGTGATTGCCTGAATCTGGAGTGTCTTCATGCTGGGAGGGGGATAAAAAGAAGGTCAAGACTTAAAGATCTAAAGATAAAGGGAGAAGAACTAGAGCATAACGAGATGGAAAGATGATCTATTAAACAGAGCAGTGGACTTGTATAAAACTGTCACTTCTGTAGGAGAAGGATAGTGCACATGGGTGAACAAAACCTGCAACCCTCTGAACAGTGCTATACCCAATAAGGTCAACATTAATGAACAAATAGTGTTCCAGTGATGCAGGAAATAAATATCTCATGCTTTTATCCGAGGTGGAGGGTCTCAGCTCCTCACTATTAACCATCTCTGTGGTAGGCTGTGCTCCTTTGTTTACTTAGCTCTCTCCCATGAATCCCAAGCATCAAGTGATTCAATATTGCCCTATCCAGTGAGCAATCCAGCATAAAGTACATACAAGCAGGCTGATTTTTCAGATGAAGCCACACAATAGTTCCTTTTTAATTGCATTTGACATTATTGGTAATGTTCTGTGCAGTTCCCATGCATAACACACATTTAATTGTACCTGTGTGGTAGTGATAACACTACAGCATGGTAATTTTCTGTATTTGTAGCATGTGGGAGCCAATTCATTCTGGGTATTTCAATGCAGTTTATTAACTGGGAAGATTGGGTAACTGGAACCTCCTTTATTAAAGTTATTGGCTGCCCTGTAGCAATGGAAATAAATTGTGATAATAGCCAGAACAAATTAGCTTGCGTATGAATTAGCCCTTAAATGAAAAGAGGAGGGGGAACCAGCCTTCTCTTGGTACATAAAATGCCTTTATTAAGGAAGTACGAGCATATTAACAAATAAAAGTAAACTTGTCTAAGGAAAGAAATTTTCTCTTTCCAGACACCTGGAAACAACAACTTCAGGGTTGAGGTCTGATTTAAGCCTCATGGACAGGCACCGTGGGGGACTTGGGGAACTTCCACTTCAGACAACCTGTACCCCCAAGAGCAGTGCCAGGTCAGGGCTCTGCCTTGGGGAAAGCTGACCTTCAGACTGGAAGAACTGAGGAAAATCTTGCAAAGGCAATTCTAGAAACAGTATAACTGTGTCAGCCAGTGACTAGAGCGCTGAGCAAAATCACCAACGCTGCTCTCAACCCTGAGCTGGTCATACCTCTGAGTGATGTAAGCAGAAGTACCATTCAGTGGTAGGCAGAGGATCTCTGTGTTTTACTATTTATTGTAAAAAGTGTCAATGCATGGAAAATCCATAGTGGCTTAGGTCAGCCAGAACTAACTTCATCCATCACCGATTTTTGCTCAGTTGTTTGTGAGAGGTGCTGCTGTACCTCTTCAGAGATTTGGGCCTCTTGTAAGGTCACTTTAGCATTATGGAAAGATCCATAGGAATGATTCATGGAGCTCAGCACAGACATCTGCTGCTATAGGCTATCCATCTTGGCCCTTGTTGCAAATCTAAGGGGGTTTGGGTAATATACACATGGCACATGCTGAACTTGAGGCACGTCTCAGACACTATACGGTCTCTAAAATGACACTAGATCAAACCATCAGATTGCTACCCTCCTGACTGCAAGAGGCTGTGAATACACACAAATACTTACTTGGTGCTCTGAACTCCCTTTCACGTTGCACAAGAAAATGTCAAAGGATTGATCTAAGAAAACCCATAATCTTTGCAAAACAGATTACTCTTTTGTCTTATACATAGTTGAGGTTCAGAATCAATTCTAACACTGCTGAGTTAGTCCATATTTTCACTAATACATGAATGCAATGAGTACCAGGCTGATATAGAGTAAGTGCTTGAAATCTCATAGAGTTGTAGAACCATAGAATCATTTAGGTTGGAAAAGACCTTTAAGATCATTGAGTCCAACCATTAACCTAGAACTGCCAAGCCCATCACTAAACCATGCCCCTAAATGCCACATCTACATGTCTTTTAAATAACTGCAGGGATGGTGACTCCACCACTTCCGAGGACAGCCTGTTCCAATGCTTGACAATCCTTTCATAAGAAAAATGGATGATCAAGAGGAAGGCCAACAATACAAATATCCTGGTGCGAATCTGTTGATTCCAGGATGAAGAGGCAGCCGAAATATTCTGAAGGAAGCTGGGGGTAGTCTAACAATCACTAGCCATTGTTCTTGTGGAGGACTTGAGCTTGCTAGATCCACCCAAGAGCACTGAGGGAGCTGGGGGAAGAGCTGCCTCCCTCCCACTGTTGCCCATGTTTTCCCCCTTCTGGAAGTAAAATCAACACAGAAAAAAAGCTCATCCTTCCTTTTCATGGCTTAGTTTCTCTCACCCTCAGAGATGAGACACTGAGTGTCAGTGCTGACATGAGGTTGGGAGTGGGAAGGAAGGGGAACTCATTTCTGCTGCAGTGACACCAACCTCAGTTAACTTGACCCCACAAACCATACCCTGGGGTTCTCTGAACTTGCTTTTGAGAAGTCTCTCTTTCAACTGACTATATAGGGGAATTTAGGGTGTCCTCCTATTTCAGACCCGAGCTTACTCTGTGAATACCTTCCCTTCCGCTCCCCCAATATGGTTATTCTGACAATAGCAGACTAAGGAGCAATGCTAAGAAATAGCATGGGTGTTTGTTCTTGCTTGTTTCAGAGAAATTGGCTGGGATTTGCTCCAGCACAGAGTCTATCATCACTGCCACAAATATCTTTTTTTTTTTTGTTAGTTGGTTTTTTAATTACATCACAAAAAAAATGTCATTGACGGGCCCAAAACTAATTTTCTATGAACAAAGACAGTGAAATGAATTTTTATAAAGCACATACAAGAGAAATGAAATGTCAAATTAAACCTAAAGGGGTGTTGCCTCTTTTTCCATTGGTAATCTGCATCAGTGTTCATTTTCTTCGATCACTTTCTAGATGTGTTCAACAGGGCTCCCTTTTACCTATAAGGCCTTCTAGCAGTGCTTATATGGCAGAGTTGCAATCCTGTAATAAACAACATTGCATGGCCTTTAGATGTTCAATAACTCTTATTCCATTGCCTCAAGTAGGCCAGACTCTTACCTTCCCACAAAATGCATTTTAGGCTTGCCATCAGGCATTTGTTTTAGCTTGGCTTTTATAGCAAAGATCCGCATGGCCACCATGACTTGACATTGCCCCCCCCCCCCCCCCCCAGTAACATTTGGACACATTGATGTAAATTTTTCAGACAGAAAGAGCATCATAAAAGGGTTGTGGAAGTTGGCTCTCAAATAGAGGCCAGCAACAGGGGTGTGTCAGACAACCAATCAGCAAAAATGCAGTCGTTTGCCTGCTCAACAAATAAAGGAGTGTGGATGGGGATTTGGAGAGAGGGAAGAAAAATTAGCACCATGGTCTGCCCTTGAAGGAAGCAGTGTGAATTGTATGCATGCAACTTAAAAATCTTGATAGCAAATAAAAGCACAAAGGCTTTATAAGTAAAGAGTATTTACTTGAGCATCCCAAGCATTCTAACAAGAATTTCTGCATGAAGTTGGTCTTGAATGGTAGTCTGGAACACTGACTTTTTTGGTTAAGTGGAATTTGCTAACTTTGTATTATTCTTACTGTATTGTCAGGGAAAAAACAAAACAACAAAAACTATTTAAGTCAATGGTTTCTTTTAATTCAGAATGTGGGAATTAGCAGAGTGAGATTGAAGAGCTGTGGATGCTGTCCCTGGCTCTGACACTGATATGCTTTATGGTCTCACAAACATTGCTTCTGCTTCTGCTCCATACTTCACCTGTTTGGTCCACCTTGCCTTATTAGTCTGTAAAATATTCAGCTTAAGGACTGAATCTTACCATGACTTGAACAGTACCTAAGTACAAAGGGCCCTTTGATTTCAGCCAGAACCACTAGCACAGGTAAATAGCACATTTTAACTGTAAATCGTGTCAGAGGACAAGTTGAATTTAAAAAGGGAAGAGGTGGAGTGTGAGCAACATGGGTTATATGTGTGGGAACACAACAGTAGGGGGGACTTTTAGTGATGGTGGTCTCAGCTGATGTCTACCTTTGTTGTTGTTGTTGAAATCAATTATTTTGGACTTAAAATTCAGAAAGTGCCTATCAATTTGTGAGGTGCTTTTACTTTTCAAGGTAACATGGGACCATATTGAAAGTCCATACCTGGATTTTGCAAGGACACTCCTGCCAAGCTTATTGAGACTCTTTTTTCTGGAGATTCTTAAAATGTCCTTTGCAGGAAATCAAAATATCTCTGATTTTCCTTGGGCTGTTTTGAGAAATTCTGCCAATGACAACACAAAACAAGCTTCAAAGAATGACACTTAAAAGGATTTAGCTGCGTTGTCTATGGAGGAATCTCCAGAGCTGCCTCTAATGCACCATCATTATGCAACACAGGATAATCCAGTCAAAAGATATTAACACCTAAGGATAGAGGTGGAGGCTGATGTAAGTTTTTATTGGTATTTTCAACATTGTAAAAGTCAAGAGACCCCACCTAAAATCTGTTCAATACCTCCTAGCATCAGGCATGGTATCACCCTGCAGCAAGTGACATTGCCTCAGTCAAAGACCAAAAAAACCCAAAAGGCTGCTATAACACAAAAATGACCAGAAGAGGTGACAACCAGAACAGGGATTGAACCCCAGGCTGAAAACCTCTTCATTTGTACAGTCAATCAAATAAGATTTTGCTGCTCACCAGTGACCTAGGGTGGACTGCAAATGTGGTATCAGACAGAGAAGTCTCTATGCAGAAAAAAAATTATTGGCAGGGCACCCTTGCTAGCAGTCTCAGGAGGCCAAAGGGTCAGTCTTACTGATCTGCTTGCTGCTCCCCTCAGAAAACAAAGGAATGCTTCATCTTTACTCATCACCTCATCCAGCAAAGCTAGCTTTAATTTCATGCATCACCCATTTTTCTTAAAGCTAAGATAAAAATCTTTTTCTTTTTTTTTTTTCCCTCATTCTTTTTCCTTCCAGAAGATTTAGGAATAATGCTTAACTAGTGCCTCTTTAATTTCAGAAATTGGTTACTTGGAGTGAATTTCAGTTTGCTCAGTCTAGGGGAAAATCCATGAGCAGGAGAAATTAGTCTTCTGAATGGCAAGAACAAGAAGGAACTGTTTTATAAAATAATATAAATGCTCAGATTTTAATCAGAAGAATGAAACAGAGAAGAAAACTGGTATCAGAGTGCCTTTGTCCCACTCAGGTGGGTCAGAGGGACCCTGAAGATGTTCTGAGTCATTGCTTACAATTCCTTTTCAGGGCACATCTGATACAACAGAGGTTATTTTCTTTCATCTGTCCACTTTTTCTTCCCTTTAAAATGGAGGTATTGGGGTATTTTATGGCAGGAGGGGGACTTGTGCCATTTGTCTGACATAAAAGTGGTGGAGGAAAGGCATTTGTTGGGGAGAAATTTACAAAGGGGCTTGAATCACAGCTCTGAGTTCAAAATAGTTTCATTTCCTCTGAACACTTTTTGAGGAAGCTGAAATACTGGGCCTCCGCCTTGACACAAATATCAACACATTTTGTGCTTCCTTTCGCCAAATAGGTGCAAAATAGTGTAAAATGAAGAGAAAACAGAATATCAGAATGCCAGTAATCCTGTTCAGCAGAAATTATACAGTGGCTGAAATTATTAACTGTAAAAATAAATGTGTTCATTACCAACTGAGGGGAGTTAAAGGAAGTCACCCCAAAACAAGTGTAAACTCAAGGAAGAGTAAGTCAAACAGCATTGTTACCATAAGAATATGTAAAGCATTCTGGCTTAGGCCTAAAATAGTCAATCAAACATCACAATGTCACCATCATATATATTTCTACTATAATTCATATCAAGATCAATAAGTGAGAATTCAGTTGACAAAGGAAACATTATCTTAAAACAGAAATTGCTGCTCAGTAGTATACGCTGGAGGATGTTTGAAAGTTACAGTTTGCACCAGCATATACTGTACATCTTAAGCAATAATTTTCTTTGCATGATCAACTGGGACATTTTATTAAAAATACATTAGGTTTTAAAATGAGCTATTAAAAAAGTTAATAACATGTCATAGACAACAGCATTTATTGGTAATAAGATGAAAGGAAGGACAGACATGCAGAGAAAATGGCTACAGGAGACAGAAGTTCAGAGGAATTAATGCACTGTTTTAGTTGGGTTCAGCATCGTTTCTCATTAGAAGTGTTTCTTTCTCTTTGCCATACTAGTTCTCACCCTTTTTTTCTACCACATCGGCCTCTTCTGGCTGGAATATGATGGCAGCTACATGGCAGACTTCAAAAAAACCCCTGCAGACTTCAGAAACAGATCCAAGATGAGATAATGGAGATTGCCTACTTTGCTGGGCTCTGTAGTACTTTTCTATGTTGCAACAGAGCAAACATCCCCCTTAAGTTTAAAAGTTCCAACAAATTACCCAAACAACAGCATGAACCAAATTGATTTTGAGAAATCAAAAGGCTCTGTCTCAGGATTTTTGACTGTTAACTGTTACACTCTAGTCTGCTGGAAAGTGGGAGATCCATTTCAGGTTGTTCCTTTACGAAGTCTCAGTGTTTTCTGAGTATAAGGAATTGGTCTGAAGGAGAAATTGCTCTTGCTAACTGGAGGAGATTACTAAGATGTCTTGTGACATAGAGCCAGCCAGGAGGGAGCCAAAGCCCAAACCTGTCTTCAGTGACATGAACTCTTTAGTTTTCAAGGACTGAACGTTTTGAAGTGGTTGTGTTTTCCCTCCCACTGCCCCTTTCTCCTTCGTCCCACGCCATTCCCTCACCTCTTTCTTCTTTCTGATGGAAAAACTTCCCCACCCACACACCACAGGGTCCCGTCCTCTTTATTACCTTCCCAAAACTCCATCTGTTCAGAGATCAACCCCAAAAGTAACAGTGGGGTTGCTTTAGAGAAAGAAGTTGTAAAAGTAGCACTGCCTGATAACGCCATGTGTACGAGGAGGTGGCCTAAGACACAACCAGCTACAAATGGTAGGGGCGTGTTGAGCACCTCACAGCAGCTTTCCACACCTCTGATGGGCACACAGGCAGATGACCACTGCACTGGAGCTGTGTAGGTCCCTACAATTGTCATAGAGGGACTTGGACTATGCTCATCCTGCTTTTCACTGGCTAAACTGGTGACTGTGCTGCAGTCAGTGTATGGGACCTGGCTCCTTGACTGCTGTTTTTATTTAATGCCATGCAGCTCCTGCTGCTACTGGTCTGGTTGTGGGGAACTAGTGAGTATTAGGAGGTGCAGCAGAGGAAGAGTAATTTCCACAGGGTATGGATCTGACAACCCATCCTGCTCATCTCCCATGAGAGGGCGAAGGGAGGATTAAAACCCAAATCTCCTAGCAGTTTTTAAAACAAGGAAGGAATAATCTCAATAGTGGGTGACATTAACTCCTTCAAAAGCCCCAGGTTTTCTTGGCTGAAGGTGTCAGGGGAGACCGATGACATCCCGGTCATCTGCCAGAGCCCAGCTGGGGTCAGTAAATCATTCTTATCTAACAGCTATCAGGCAGCCTATATGAAGCAAGTAGGTCTGTTTCAGGGTCCCAGTGGGTAAGTATTCCCCCTACAAAACTGTCAGTGTAATTGGTGCTAATTGTCACAGTCAGCAGAGGCCATGAGGTGCTCTCTGCATGTCAGGGCTGAAGCAGGTGGGCAGAGAATCATGCTGAATGCTCAGCGCCCTGCAGAAGATACTGACTGGGCAAACCTGACCTATCAGGCCTCAGGCTGCCAGCTACTTATCTCCAATAAGTAAATAAATAAAAAAAAACTAAAAAGGGAAGAGTCCCAGGCTGCATGTGAGCTGTATACAGGCCTATAAGGGCTGAAGTGTTTCACCAAAGGTGTTGCCTCATGAGTGCGCTGGAGATGTTACTGAGTTAAACCATGGAAAATCCAAGTCTTTCTGACCAAAGTGTATGCTTCTTCCAAGATCTTGGAAAAAATATTTATTTAAAAAGTAAAATTAGAATGGTTTCCTTTGGACAAAACCATTTTTTCCTGTTACTTCATCCCATCAGTTTTGGGAAGCACTGTAAGAAGCTCTGACTTGCTGAGGCTGGAAGGATACTTATTATGAATGACAGGAAATAATTGGATGATAAATGGAAAATTCACCTGGGGCATAACATTAAGCAAGGACAACTGAACACAGGGTGAGCTAGCCTGCCAGACATAAAACTCCCTCCTTCTCTCCTGCTGAATGGAGGAAGGGGACAATATTTATGGCAATCCTGTATGGTTATGGTGTTGGTGTTCATGCCCCTTTTGCCCCTGACCTAGTATCAGCTACTGTGCCAGTACAGACCCAAATCCAACACAAGCAGCATCCACAGTCAGTTTGTGTCCCTTTGCTGACAGAGTCAAGCCTTCCTAACTGAGGGGGATACACATGTGGTTTGCCAGGCTCTGGTCCCATTCAATTCCTACATGATCCCCATGGTCTGTCAGGGATGCCAGTAAGTCTAGAAGAGGTGTCTTTCATAGAGGTGTTAAATTATCATAATTTTTGAAAGATATCAAGGTCATTATCAGATTGCATATGACTATTATCAGCATGCAATAGAGGTGCATAATGACGCCCTAGGGCAAGATAGAACTTAGATCTCTCCAATAAATAATGCAATTTAATTTTATAAGTTCCCCCACTTGCCTTTGGCCATGTGTCTTGCTATCCAGGGCACTTTGGGAATGGTGTATATGACTGTGTGGAAACGATTCTCAGATGGCAGAGGCAGCAGCATGGCTTGTCCACAGTGGGCACTACACGGCCACATTGTATGGCTGGGTCAGGAAAAGAGCATCACAGATTTGCCTGGCTGTGCTCTAACCTAGGCTTGCTGTATTGCTGCAATGTTTCAAATTCCTGAGAGCAGCAGTCAAGTTAGACCTAAAAGGTGATGGGATGCCAGCTGGCATCATAAAACTGCTCCTTACCAGCCCAACATCAAAATCATCTGGCTGTCATTCACATTGATTGGGACTCTTTTTTACTAATAAAAGCAAGATTCCATATCAAGTATGATCCTAATGGTGCACAAATTCCTTCTGTTTGCCACTTTCACAGCTCACATGCTCCATGCTCTGATCAGAAAGCAAAGCAAGAGCAGACACCGGCTTATCCCTCCCCCCCCCTGCTCTCAGCTCCATGCCCTTCACACATAAGGGTTTGTCTTTGTAGACTGAGCCATGAGAAGCAGAACTGATAAAATATTCAGGAGGATTTTCAGTGACCTCTGCTGTAAGGCTCCCCACCTAAGGGTACCACAGGTTCAGAAGGGAAGAGTGAAAGAAAAATCAGTCTTAAGAATCGGCTTTCCTGATCAGCCAAATAAACCTAATTAGTTAATGCCCCTTCATATGGAGAAATGTTCCTCTCTGTACAAAAACACAGCCTGTAGGTGTTCTGTCCTCTCTGTTCACAGTCCTGAAGGAATGAGAAAGTGCATAAGGCTTTATCACTCCTTCTTTTGCAACTGCTGAGGAGCAATAGGAAATCACTTCAGGACCCAGCCCAGTGTGCCGAGATTTAAGAATAATCAGGATGCTGAAGAAAAAAAAATGCTGCAAAAACCAGCAGGGCTTTCAGTATGCTGGAATAAACCATGACATCAACTGAAAAGATGCTTATTTTGTTTGGTTGTTTATTTTGATGGGCTTAAAAATTATTTTCTTCCTCTTCCTTCAGGGAGAGAAGCTCCGTCTCACAACGTTCAGCTGGAGAACATACAAAACTTTATGGCTGCAGTTTGTTACCTTCTAGGAAGGCTTTGCTGGGAAAGTAGCTTTTGGGCCTTTTTTTCTGCCATTGACTGCTACAAGACACAAAACAGTTTGTACCTGTCAGCAAAACCAGTCCTTTTTCTTAACTGCCCTGCTGCTCAACACTCTTATTTCACAGTGTCAGGCACTGTGAGCACTTTAATCTGTTAAAAGGGCTCTTTTTTCCTTTTAACACTGAACCCATGTTTTATTTATCAGTCTTTGATTTAGAAACGCTTAAAAGGCATCACACGTTTTCTAAGATGGATGACTTCTCTGTGGCTGTTGTGTGTGTCTGTGTGTGTGCACACAGGTGTTGTCATTGCTGCAAGTCCAAGGGAAAGTATCTTTATAAAGGAACACTCTCTGACATGTGGTCCAGGAGAAAGCCTTCTCTCTGACAACACCTCTCTGAGCACGGAGAACTGTAAAGCTGTCCTGTAAAGGACCAGATTCAGGTCTCATTGAACTCAGTGGGAGTCTTTGCCTTGGCTTTAGCGTTTCTTATTTTCCAGGTCCTGCCGAAAGACAGAGAAACAGTGGTGAATGAAGGGAAACCTAAAAATTGCATTTTGTTTATGGGATTTTTTCAGGCCATATGAAACTAGTTAGATTTATTATCTACAGCTGATAGTATAAATTTTGGTCAGGGGTTACAGAAACCTAATTTGTTAGCTAGGGAAATATAACCCCCTCGTTCCCCTGCTGTGTTCGGTGTTTCTTTGGGGCAAGTATTTTCCAGCCCCACAAGCTGCTCCTGCCCTCCAGCCTACCTGACAAAGGTATGAGCTTTCCCCAGCCCTCCCACCACCCCACATGAGCTGTGTAGCTGTGTCAAGAGAATCACAGTGACCCCCATCTCCCCATATGCAGGCCAGAGAGCTCCATGCTGTGCATTACAGCAAAAGACTCCACTGGCTACAGAAATTGCTCAGTGTGTGATCCGGGGGCAGCCAAAAGCAGCTGTTTGACTCGCCAAGAGACAGAGTGTGCTGTTTGCAACTTGTACAAATTGCTGTTACAAAGAGTGTCTTTCACACTGCTCAGGCATGCACACAGGCCCAGAGCAGATCCAAGACCCATCCATCACCTGCAGCACCTCTGCCTGACATGCAGGCCACATCTGTGCAACATTTCACAAGGAACACGAACCCGTGTGCACTCACGAATGAGGTCTCTGTACTGAAAATACCTGTACCCTTCAGTGGGGTCTTCCCTGGCTTTGCAACATCTTGAATGTTGATCTAGTATACAATTAGTGTTTAATTATGGTCTGGGAAAGGAAATGTACGTGCTTCCTCATGGGGGGAGAGTCTATACCAGCAGAGGCTGCTGCTCTGCCACAAGGAAATCCAGTATGGAGCCTGTCCCTGCAGCCACAGAGGACAATGGCTTCCACAGGGAACAACTGGGAACAGGAGGTGAGTTTTGCTGCTGTCTCACAGCAGCTGAGGAGGTCACTGGGGTAGTGGCAATCAGGCAACATGACCATCCTCTAACACCTTCTCCTCTCAGTGTAGCCAACCAGGGTCCTACATCTGCAGACAGAAGGGCTGGCATCACTCTCTGGCCACCCTTTATATAGCCTGATTTACAGTCAGTTCAGGAGCTGTGATCTGTTCTCCCTGGAAGGAAAGGGCGCGTAGGGAGCACCTCCTAGAAGATAGAACACCGTCAGGAGCATTCCAGCCATGTTATCTGGGACTCAGTCCCTGAAGGAGTTCATTCCCTTTCTTCCAGTCTAACAAAACTCCCTCACTGTGCACAGGAATCCCACTGATGTGTGAGAAAAACCCAGGATGATATGATCAGGGACAACAAGCCCCACACTCTCAAAAATCAAGTAAGTGCCAGGTAAGAAAAGGTGATAAATATCCTGCATGAAAACTGGCAAACAACTTTTCTTCCCTTCAGAAGCAAACAAGAATGGCTCACGCTCACCACTGTTCTGCTATCCACTGATTCTTTGCAGTGTATTTTATTACCACTATCCTTGTCTACAACTTTTTCTACCAAGCCATTTCTGAAAGCATTGTTTTTAGGTCTGCATTTAAACAGGAGATCCCTGAGGCAGGGCTGCCCCCTCTCTAGCTCAATAGGCACTCTTTTCTGCCAGCCTGGCTGCTGCCGCAGGGTCTGTCAGATGCTCACGAGGATGATGAGATGTCTAGACACCCTTGAAGTCCTGATGGCTATTTGTCTTTCACTCACATTTCATTGTGAAGGAGTTGTTAATATTTAGTTGCTTAAAGAGAAAATTCTGTTCAAAACCCTCCCTTGATCTGAGCAGACTGTGTGTTGGTCCCATCTCCAGTAGCTAAGTGATATTTTCCCCTTGAAAATATGGCTCTTGCTCTAAAGAGACAGCTCCATTACGTAATCCTGTCAATCAGCTGCCAATCACATCACTATGGTAACTGGGTGCCAAATACAATACTAAGATAAGCATTAAATCTCTGCCAAATGAGGCCCTCTGTTCTCCCCGTCTCAAAACCCTCATCTTCCTTTTCTGTCTTCTCTTCTTCTCTCTCTGCTATTGATGTGCAGTTTTCACTTTCCTAACAAGGTCTCTGCAGTGACTCTCTGCTATGTGTCCTGAAGTTATTGAGATAAAATTGAGTTTTGAAAACAAGTTTGGCTGAAATTACTTTTCAAAGAAATGTAAACCAAAGAAATGCAAACCAAAGAAATGCTTTTTTTTTTTCTTGTTTTGTTGTTTCATTTAGAGTCTCTTATTACACCCTCCATTTACATTAGCATGCCATGGCTGCTGTCCATGTTCTCTGACCAGCCAATGACACAAGGACAAGGTCAGACCAAGGATCCTCTAACCTGTTATCCTTCCTCCAACAACAGCAGACAATTAAGGAAAAGCTGTAGGAAGCAGAAAAAATATAGGAATTCTTCCAGCAGTCTGTAGCTCAGAGACTTCCTGAGCTGGAAGTAACATCTGGAGCATCATAATAGGTCTAATACATCGAGTTTGTTGATCTCAAATTGAACCCATTCGTAATTTTGGCTTCGACAATATCCTCTGTCAAAAGGTTCCTCAATGTAATTAGTGCAGGGTGTGTAAAATTCTTCTTTATGTTTGTGTTAACTCTTCTTTTAGGGCAATTCCATCAACTGCTTCCTTGAGTGTTATATGATAAAAAGCACTTTAATTCCCCATTCCCATTTCATTATTCATGGGCTTAACACCTGTTGTTTCAGTTATAAAAAAAATGGAAATGTTTTACTTCCCTGCTTATTTCCACATGCTGCAGTTTGAAAACACTGACATGTTTCCATATTCAAAATGTTATAAATAACCTTCTTGGAAAATTCTCTCTGTGGTGTTTTGAACCCAGCCAAAGTGGAAGAGGAATGAGACCTATTGCTCCATGGGAAATTTTGCCATTTTGAGTTCTTTTCCAGTTTGAAACAGAACAGGTATAATTTTTGCAAAACTTAAACACGAAGTGTCTTTGGAGAGCTCTGCATTTTTGTGTTCAACGTAAGCAAATGTGTCCAATTGCCTAAAGCTGAAAAACAAAACCTGCCTGTCAAGCAGTTGTCTCACAGTGAAAATCAGAAAAAAAAGAAAAACAAAACTAAAAAAAAAGAGAAAAAGAAGTTTTTATGCCAAATACTATACTGTGAAATTTGGTGTTTTGACAACATCAGACACTTTGGGATTTTTGCCTCTGAACTGAAATTTCATCCCCTCCAAAAAAAAATCAAGCAACTCTCACAAAATATAGCTATCTTGAAGGAAGCCCCATGTTGGCAAAAGCTTTCTCATGCAGTGCCACATTTTGCATCGGTTGATCTCAGGAAGGAGAAAAGTGGCCAGGATTTTATCCGTGACTCTGCCCAGTTGAAAAGGGTTGAATTTACAGGCTGGATGTCAGCTTTGCCCCAGTTTCCTCCTGCAAAGGAACCAGTGCTCGCTGTTGTTGGCATTTGCAAAGACCCTGTAGCCAGAGGGGCTGCCGTGCCAGGACATCTCTCCCACTCGGTGCTAACTTGGATCTGCCATCATGTCCCATCAGACACCCCAACCAGCTGTCTGGGGCTGGCAGGCTCTGGAAATCAGGTATCTGGTTGCTCCCCAAAGCTGGGAGCCCTGTGCACCACGTGGCTGGGAGAAGAGGGAGAGGTTCTGCAATGAAATGGTATTTACAGGGCCACAGAGGCTGCTTTCCTCTGTGCCCTGCCCTGCCCTAGCAGTTGGACCACACTCACGAGCAGGAACGATGCCATCTTGACAGGTGGACATAAGTGTAGGTAGCCTGAAGGTCACATACGTGTGTAAAAGACATTTGTTGAAACTGATGCTCTGAACCAGGAATAAGAAATAGTCTGGAGCTCCCTCACATCATTAATACGGCATGATCCCCACCACTGGATTAACAACAAAAAACAAACATGGAGTTGTGCTAGGTAAGATATGTCTTTCTTGATTATAGACCAGTGTTTTATTTTAAATTCTTTTATTCCCTTTTTGTCTTTCTTCTATAGAATGGACAAACAAGGGTTTTGCAGATTTGGTAGCCTATTTTGAGAGCTGTGTGTGTTTGTAGGGTAGGAGAAAAAACCAACACAGCCCAAATGTGCTTCACAGCTTTGTATGTGGATATGAATACAGATTAATATGATATTAATGTAATGCAATTAAGAGAAAGCTGATGTTATTGTTTGAGACAGACATTATTTCCCCATAGAAGAATAAATCAATTGCAATTATTGCACTTTCTGTAAGAATTTGCACATTTCACTCTAGGTCAGGTCTATTACTGAAATGAGGTACTACTATATTTTAGCTGAACTGAACAAAGGGCAGAGGCAGTGACAGGTACAACATGTAACTAATCACACTGCATGCATAACAACTCAAAAGCTAATGAGGGACAAACTAAACCTAAACACTCTCCTGAGTCTTTGCATTCTTTAAAAATAAAATAAAACCCAGACAATAAATAGACAAATAAATAAATAAGGAAGAAAAGAGGCCAGCCTATGTCTGCTTTTCCACCAGAGCAGCAGTAACACAAGTCCTCTTCTGGAGCTATTTATTGCCATCAGTCTTTGACATAGTCACTTAATGACCCCTGCACCTGTAATGTGATATACAGGAGAAACAAAGGCATGAAGGGAAAGGGCTCAGCTTCCTCTCCTTAATTGCTCCATACAAAACAAAAGCCACCCAACGAGTTGTTTGGAGAGGAAAACAATACCAAGTACCCTTGAAGTTGCTGTGGACAAACTGCGTGTAAGTAAAATTCTCCACCTGGAACAGATCCGGGAGACATGAATGTCACCAGCACCCTCCTCCTATCCCCCAAGCAGAAACAGGAATGCTCTTATCTCATTTGGGCACCAAAATCTTCACTATGTAGATAGCTGTTTTGGTGTGAGGAGAGAGCTGGAGAGTCAGAGGAGCTGATGCAAAAAGACTACAAGCTGTGTCTCTGAGCCAGATAGAATCAAAATGTGCTTGGAACAGTCTGGAAGCCAGGCTGGCCAAGAGAGGGTATGTCTCAGCTGTGCTTTCCTAACAGCTTTCTCAAAAATAAAGAGATTTTAGGGAGTTCTGGTGCATTTGCTTTCCTGTAAATTATTTGTAACCAAAACCTGGTTACTAACTGACTTTTGATTGCACAGCCCCTGTGTGCCCACAAGCTTATTTCAGGATAAATGTGAAGAACAACATCATTAAGCTTAAAACAATGGGATTCCCTATGCTATGTCATTTCTGTGTGTTTGCAAACCTGAAGCCCAGATGGTGGGCCGGGTCACCTGTAGCATCCTACCAGGCACGGGTGGACTCCTGCCTGTGCTGTAGGCAGGCACCACAGGTCTCAGCTGGGAGGCAGCAGGTTTCCAACACATGGGGACAGCAGTGCCAGCTGCTGCCTCCGGGCTCAGACCAGTCCCAGGACGGTCCTTTTCCAGTCCAGTGCTAGACATGGGAGGATTGATGCTGGACTTGTTGACTTGGTGCTGGACAAGGGTGGAGGGCAGCTCCTCACAGAGCACCAGTCTCTGTTAAGGAGCAGTTTCATTGCTACCTCCCAGCTTTGCACTGCAGCTTTTCTACGGCAGCCCATGGGAAAGCCTCCTTCTCCCATACAGCTACCAAACACAGCCCAGAGGAGACACTGAAGGTTTCATGGCTAGAGATTACACCCTAGACTGAAAGTAGTTCTAATACTGTTCATCTGCACTATTAAAAGGAATATATGTGTGTGTGTGGGTAAGCTTAATATAAATAGCTAATATTAGGGAGTTAGTTGGCAAAGAACTGCAAAAGACACTATTTTTTTGTATCTTATACTTGAAGTCTTTCTTTGCATTTTGTTTGAATACTTGCTGGTGTACCACTATACTGTTATAGTATCTTCAGCACTAATATATTTTTTTCTTTCTTTTTTTTTTTTAAACAAGCGTCAAGAAGTTCAAAGATCATGTTTTAAAACCCTTACATCTGCATTCAGTCAGAGAAGAGAAAGTCCTAAATCATGCCTGTGGTGTTTTTTGACATTAAAGAGCAATAACTAAGAACAACAGGACCTAATCTGTTCCATGTTTTCATGTCCCTCTAGCGACATGTTACAGGAATGGCTTTGATTGACATTTTGTCCTACAGAAAAAGCAAGCTTTCAAAGGGCACAAAACAATGCAGACACCTCACTCCACAGAATATTTTCTCCAAGACTTCATTTTTTGCAAGGATTTCCCAGAAATCACCACAAATATATTAGTGACAAGAAACCCCTTATGTGGTTGAACAGGGAAAGCCTTCCAAGATAATGTCCTTTTGACTCTAATGTATAAAAACAAGCAGCTAAAGGGATATCCTTCTAGTATCCTTCATCACGTTCCATTGCCTTCACAGCACATCTTTAAACTCCATCAGGATTCCAATCCTGTCTCCAGCTAATTAAAAGAATACACAGGTACTGTGTTTTGCCCTTTTCTACACAAGGTGAGTGTGAAGTGTCAGTCAGATTCAGTAAGGTCAATCCCTGCCTGGTTCCAGCTCTGTGTTGTGTGCAGGGTTTAGTCCCACCACTCCCAGCTGCTGAATACAGAAAGCACCACAGGAGACCTATAGCCTGCCCAAATAATTTCCCACCTCTCAGGGCTACCCAGGAGGATCTGTCTGTGACACAGACACCCCCATAAGGACATGGCTAATGGTTTAGATTGGGTTTTTAAAGGATACAGTCTGATGGAGGAGCTGGACTGAAGACATCTGTTTTCTGACATTGTATAAACAAGTCGATTCCCCTGGTCCCTGGCTGGAGAGGGAGATGCCTTTGTCCCTGTGAAGAGATGAGGTTCATGCTGTTCCCAAGAGCCTTAGTGGGAGCATATGTGCTATAGAAACTCCCCTGGCCAAAGCAGGGTAGCCTATGACACAGTCATGCTGCATCCGTGTCCTTGCCCAGCTCTCACTACATTTTCAAGTCCCTACACACACACACACACACATACACACTCTCACATGTTAATGTCTTTGTTAAGAGGCTTATTTGTGACTGCCACATGCCATACACCTCTATCCATATCCATAGTGTCTACAATATCCATGGTCAAACCCAAATGACATTACAGAGAGTTACAGGTCCCCACAGTAAATACCCCACAGCCAGCTCCCACCAGAGCACCGTGGATGATATGAACAGATGTGCACAGATGCACGGGATCACACGCTGGCTTTGAGTTACGTTGTCCCTATCCACATTTTTTGTGCACCTCTTCCAAATGTTTTTTTTAGCGTCCAAAGCCAGCGTGCAGGATCTCCAGAAAGGACTGGCTCCTCCTGACCATTACAGACAGACAATAGATAAAAAGGGAGAAATTTTCCCTCCTGCTGGCTCTGGCTGTGTCAGACCAGGGAAAGTGGAAAAGGAAAGTGTGATCTACACAGAGCTATTTCAGACTGTCCAAGCAGAGAATCCAGGCTGGAATGCTTTGCAAAACAAGCTTTTAGCTTAACAAGCTCTATCTATTGACTCTATCATATTGGCCTTTATGAATATTTCATGCATTCTCCCTTCTGCCCACTCCTTACTGCATTTATTTGTTAAAGAGAACTTATTAAAACTGCAAAAAAATGCATTTGAGGACCATTTATTTTAAATACTTACAGGAGAATGTAGTCAAAAACATATTTTAAAGATTTAGCAGAATCAAACATTCAAGATTAAAGGAAGGAGAGAGCCAATTAAGTATGTTACATAGTAACAGGGCAGTCAATAAGTCATAAATCCACCAAGTTGTCTTGGTGGTGAAATGTTTTTAATCATAACTAGATAAAAGGTATTTGGAAGACACGCACTATGCATTGAAAGTATCTTTAATGTACACATGTTAAACTCCACTCTTCAAGGTACAGAGCGCAATGTCAGTTTGCAACAGCAGAAAGCCCTCCTTGTAAGAAATTCATACATAAAAATTTTTCAATTATGTCTTAACAAAATGGAGAAAGGGCTCAACAGTCCAGAAAAGGTAAATACAGGACAGACAGAGCTCACTATAAACAGCCTTTCCCCTTATTTGAGCTGCACAAGCCGATCTGATTCTAAAATTTATACTGTAGGCCTCTTTATTAAATTTACATTTGAACACAGCCCCTTCTTTCCTAGAATATGATCTTATAGTGACGACACTCTAGGCCAGTAACAACGTTGTTAATAAGATTAGACTAAAAGTTTCTGCAGTTCAACTAGTGGGTGACAGAACCTCCTGGTGATGAGTGTAGGTTTTGTGCTTATAGCAACCTGTGAGTCCCACTGTTCTTTTATTTGCTCCATAGATGCAGCACAGATTATGAAGTGGGTCCCTAGCCCAAGTTCCTCTTGCAGAAGGCATTTCAGTAATGGAGTGGAAGGGAGGTAAAATAAGGTATTCCGTTTATCTCATTGCCAGAGGAGCTTTTGAACAATGAACTTCATTTTCCCTTCCACTGCATTAAAACAAAACTCTGTTTCTTCAAAAAACATCTATGAAATTAGACCAGCACAACATTGATGGCATGAACTAGAGAATTAGATTTGCTGTACTTAAAAGAAACAATTGAGGAAGATTACAAAAGGAAGGGCAAACTCAAAGTCTTCAGCTATCATTAAAACTATTCATATCCTTAGCAAGGCAGAAAATTGGATAGCTCTCCTTCTGTTCATAATTTAATGGCTTCTGTTCAGTCACAGCCCTACCTACCTGCTTAAAAGCAAATCATATGTAGCACTGATGCACATTCATTACCATCTTCTCTCCAGATAATTTGACAGTTCCATGGCATGGTGCCACAGTTGGTCGTTATCTCAATCCCCAAGTATCACACTCTCCTGCAAGATGTTACAGTGACAAAGAAATCATTGGTAGCTCCATTTGCCTTTCTTCATCTGGTCAGCATCCAGTCCAAGGGGAAGTGCTCCAGGGATTTTACAGAGGGAAGCAGGCATAAAACAGTCTCACTGCTTTTGTGTTGGTTTTGTTTGTGTGTTTGTTTTATTGGGGTTTTTAAATATTTAAATATTTACAGAATGAACAGTTAACTGGAAATAATGAAGTGTAAAAAAGTACCTCTCACCCTTAAATACTGGAAACTGCCCCCATTTCCTCCCACCAACTGGCTGCTTCTTATTCACTTGGGACTTTCTCTGAGGACTCAGGGAAGTCAGTAAAGACCTAAAGGGACCATTACTCAATCCTCCCTCAAGTCTGCTGTTATCCCAGTATTCTCCACTACCACAGCCTTTTGTGCCCTAAGAGGTTAATAGCTGATCAACAAGATGTTTATTATAAAATTGATATTAAAAAAAAACAAAAACAAACCTCCAATTCAATAATTTTCTACCTTATTTTCAAATGCTCCACCGTTTAGACTTGATTTGCATGATTTACTGTGCATATGTTTTTTCTCTGTCTCCAAGCCCAGAATTATCTCCTACTGGGGCTGTATCAGCTGCTGAAGCTTGCAGATTGTCTTTGTCCTTTCCAACCTGCAAAATATCATTTGCAGAATCCAAATCACTGTCTGCCTATTCTCTTATCTTCTACTTCTTTTACCCATCAATAGCCAAGCTGTGCTGTTCGGTAACTACAGCATATTGTAGGAAGAAACTGATAAGTACATCAAACAGCATTCACAGACTACACACAAACATGTACCACTGACATTTTTTTATTGCCTGTGACAAGTCACCCATCCCCATCCAGTATTTCCAGATGTATAATGCACATTTCAAATCTGTGACACTGTAGGCACTCTTTATTATAAAGAACTTATACATATATAATCACAGCTAGAATTTGTAAAGCATACACAAAGTACTTTTTTTTCTAGTATTAACCAAAAAAAAAGAAAAAAGACAACCATGAAGGTATAAGAATGGGAGAGCTAAATTCAGTACTTAAATAAGGAGTGATCAGATAATGCCTCATGATTTAATGGAAGCAATTTAAGATTTCCCCTTAGCTAAGGTGTGGTAACTGGTCTTGTGTAACTCCCACATCTGTTGCTCTGCAAAGTAATATCCACTTTGTGTAAAATTTGCACCACTGATCTGGCTTGTGCTCCAGGTGTCAAGGAGTTCATACATAGTTGGTTACTGAAGATTAGCCAAAAAGGGGCAACACTTTAAATTACGTTATTTTGTGAGACCTGCCCGTTACCATCTGAAACAACCTCTGTATTTTCTGAACACCTACAAATTTCCCAGTGACCATAATTCATTTAAATAGAAATTCATAAAGCTTAAAGCAAATTTTCATCTGTTGGATGAAAGTTACTGCAGAAGCTGGTGAAGGGTTTGTAGCACAGATCTTAGGAGGAGCAGCTGAAGGAGCTAGGGTTGTTTAGTCAGGAGAAAAGTAGGCTCAGGGGGGACCTTATCACTCTCTACAACTGAAAGAAGGTTGTAGTGAGGTGAGGGTTGGTCTCTTCTCCCAGGCAACCAGCAATAGAAAAAGGTCTAGAGTTGTGCCAGGGGGTATTGAGAAAAATTTCTTCCCTGAAAGGGTTGTCAAGCATTGGAACAGGCTGTCAGAAAAGTGGTGGAGGCACTATCTTGCAAGTGCTCAAAAGAGGTATCGATGTGGCACTTGGGGGTATGGTTTTATGGTGAACACAGCAGTGCTGGGTTAATGGTTGGACTTGATGATTTTAGAGGTCTTTTACAACCTTAATGATTCTAGGATTCTGTGGTTCTTTAGACTGAGGCTGGATTTGTAATAAAAACCTTAAGTGTCATTCACTGCTAGAGATGAACAAAATTATTGGCCTAACCTGAAATGTTCAGGATTGAAAACAGAAAAAAATAAAAAAAAAAGGTTAATTTCTTAATTCTCTCACAGGATGCCCATGAAATTTTGGTAAATCACCTAAACTCTGGTTATGAGTTTTCCTCTGTCAAATTGCATTTGTTCTTACCCGGGTGTTGTTCTTCAGGTTTTTTGTAAATGGCTAGGGAATCCAAGCCAAGACTATACTAAAGGTCACAACTCTAATGAGTCATGTACCTAAATCTGATCCAGTCAGATTTAGGTTTTACTGCAATATATCACCTAGATTATCAATTCTATACAATGCATATTACATGTGTGCATTCAGTATTCCCACAGTGGCAAAACTGGAAAAATGTGATACAGGCTTTAATATTAAGTCAAGATTGTTGCAGATTAAGTTTCACGTATGTTTTGACTATGATTATACTTTTCACTATTATTTTAGTTTGTCATATTCCACACACATTTAAAATGTTAACTAATCTTTTGCAACTGTTAATCCGTAATCATTTCCCTACTACTGAACCCTAAAAAGGAGACTGCAAAATGTGGAAGGAATTATGAAAAAAAAGTAGAAGCGTCTGGTTTTTAGGTTTGAGCCGTGACTGACAAGCAGTTCTGTTATTCATAAAGGGAAAACATCTGTAAAGATGTAAGCCATCAGGAATGATAACCTCTGAACTCTTACCCCAAGCTGAGCTCTAGTAAATGAGTACACCTATCTCTCTTGCCAAGTGTAACGCGATACATATGTGAAGTTTGCACTCTACGCTGTTTGTCTGGCTTTGAATCTTGAAGTTAGATTGGGAGGATTCTTAAAACAGCAAATATGGGATCAAACTGAATTAAAATTAATAAAGTGAGAGGAGTAACTATGTATTTTATACCAGTTTTGAAAGATTAAAGATTTTTGGATAATGAAACAAAATGCACGCCAGTTTCTACTAGGACTTTCAGAAAAGATTCAAGCTGGGTCTTGCAGAGTGGTATAAAGTCACCAGCTTCTACTGAAGTTTAAAAAAATTAAAACAAAAAAAGCATAAACAAATTTTGTCTGGATGGGCAATCAATACCTGCTGTAGCTGTACTGAATGCAACAGTAATGCAGCTATTAACAGCGTGCCATTTTACAGGGTAACGAGATAAGTCAGTCCTTAGTCTCACAGGTCATAGAAAGTCCTGCAGTTATGTTCAGATGGCCACATCATCGAACTGCAGCCACAAATGCTTCTCCAGTACTTTTCCCCCCCCAGGCCCGAGGTTTGACAGGAAACACATTCCACAAACCTTTTAATTTAGCTTGGCTCTTTCTAATGAGAAAGGATGTTTTTAAACAGACATGTGCCCTGGTTTTCCTTCCCCTCCTAGTGCATGCATCCGCCAAATAAATATTATCAAAGCATTAAATATCTTGTGATATTTCATCTGAGTATATCCAAAGTGCTTTACAAACTTTAATTAATCTTCCAGTGAGAGCAGCACTGATAGACTCATTTGGCAGGGTAGAAGGGGGGGTAGAAGCACCAGATCTGAGTGCTTCTCACAGCCGTAAAAGGAACGAGAAGCAGGGTGGGCACTAGACACCAGGAGTTCCCTTTACTGCTGGATTTTTGCAGGCATTTGCAATTTATGCAAGGCAGCAAAGTCAATGATTTTAAGGTCATGTGGGCAATGGATACTTTAACTCTCTCTCTCCACTTAGTGAGACCCACAGCCTCTTTCTGCTGCCATGACCAAGGCAAGACCTATGCATGGTTCAGCTGTGCAAGTTCTTGCAGGCTCCAATCTCTCCATTCACCTTCCCAGGGTTTGGATCTTGGTCCCAAGTAGGACAGAGCTGGGCAGAGGGCTTCAACTTGCAGCATACCAGCATGGCACAGCATGGGGCATCTGAAGCCTTCCTTCTGATGACTCATTTAAGACTCTTGAATTACCTTATTTCTCTGGATGTCAAAAATCATCACCAGAATGAATGTGATCTCTCTGTACCTGAGACTACAAGGGTTTGGGAAGGTTTTTCTTCTTTCCTTTCCTTCTTTACACAAATATGTCAAAGACATAATTTATTACAATGAAACCGTGAACATACAAACCAAAACTGACATGTCCTCACTTCAAATTCCTTTGTGCCTGGAAGACAGAAGATAAAAAGGCAATTGATATGGGCACACAAAACCATATTTTATGTCTTTCTCCAGTCTTCCAGGCTGTAATGGGCTGTGGTCTGAAGCTCAGAGGACTTCAGCCTGATTTATATGCATTTTTTAAGTAAGTCTCACTGTTTCAAATTTGTAGCAGGACCAGCAGCAAGAGGACCTGTGTTAGGAGGGGGTCAGGTCATTAAAGAACACAAATGTGTGCTCTTCCTCCCTGGGAGCTGCTGAGTGCACTGTGTCCGGGGTGGGAGTTTTGAAGCATCTCACTTCAGTGTGGAGCTGCTCACTGGGAGTTTTTTGTGATTCATCGACAAGCTGATCACCACAGAAAACAGCGTTGCTCCCAGCACATTTGTTTGGTTTGATTTATTATTAGACTTGCTCCTTTTCTTGTATACTGTTTTGTGTTGCTTTGATTTGTTTTAATGGCTGTGTGTTTCTGCAGAGCCAGCACTGATGGCCTCTGAAGCACCATATAATGCTGTACATGTAGCACCAGCGTTCAGGCCCATGCTCTGCTCTATATGGGTTGTGGTTCTCTCGATGTCATGAATAAAGAGGTGCCAGGCAGGAGCAGCCAAGCATCATTTCAGATTTACCAACAGAGGACTGTGCAATTTATTCCCACACCGAAGCAAGCTCCTGGGATTTCTGGAGAAGCACAGGCTGGTAGAACATGATGACAGAATTATGCACAGCACCATTTTCCCAGCTAAATCCCAAATAATAAAGGCAATGAAGGGGGTATGCAGTCATCAGTTTTCAAGAGTCCTTGATACAGAATTTTAATCTGACCTATGGGCATTGCATAGACTGGAGTTTTAAAAATTGGTAGATTAGGCTGTCAGGACTCTTGTTTTTTCGTTCTGAAATGCAGAATGTGACTCCCCAGAGACAGCTGATGCTTGGAAATGGTTGTATAAATACATGTATATGTGACTGATTTGTCCTGCCAGACTGGTAGAGGATGACTGTACACACCTCAGCATAGCCTGCTGGCACTCTTCAGGAGTAAAGAGTCCCTGAGAAGTGAGGCTATGGCATCATCCTTGACTGGAGCATTTTGATAAATCTGGCATTGAATTTGAACCATTAATCATGGCACGGAGTAGGCTGCAACTGTATTCTGAAAACTATTTCTGGGTGTTGGCAATAAGTAATATATTAGTGTTGGGAGGACATCATAGCTCTTAGTGCATTTCACATCCAATGATGCTGGGGTGGTATCATAGATTCATATCAACATAAAAGGCTTGGGGTGGAAAGGACTGTAAAGATCCCCTCATTCCAACCCCCACACCATGGGCAGGGATATCACCCACTGGATCAGGCTGCCCAAGGTTTCATCCAGCTTGGCTCTGGATAAGAGTCTTGTACCTAGGTCTAGAGAGCCAAGGTCAGCTTTGCTGGGGTCTGAATCCATTGCCCTCATTTTGAGACAGTTTGATGGCAAATAGGAGGTCTCACGTTCTTTCTCAGTCATGCTGTGCCAAACCTGTGCATCTTTTTTTGGATGTGAACAATAGCATCACAGTAGTGAATACATGGGGCAGGAAGGAAACATTCTCTGATATTTCTATTTTGACACATGTAAAGAAAAGCAGGCAGTTTTTTTTCTTCTTTGCAACTGTAATAGGATTGTCCTTGTTGACAACATGAGTGACGTTTCTGCCTGTGTAATTCTTGGCAAACGTAGCAGGAAAAAGAAAGGCTTGAACCAGAATCCACACGCAAGGCTGTTCCACACCTTCTCAAGTTCAGCTGGCCGTACCTCTTCTCAGGAAATAAAAGCCATAGTCTAGGAAGCAGCAGTATTCACAGTAACAATAATATCATATGCAGGCAAAGTGAGACAAACAAAGCAGGATATATAAATATAAGGGGCAATTATTAATCTTTTGTGTATGTTTAGAAAAAGCTTTTCTGAATACAGTTTCATGTAACAAGGTATATAAGTGTTTGGGGATTTTTTTCCTTACATTTCAAAATTCAGGCCAAATTCCCTGTGAACTTCATGAATTCTCAAAGACTACGACTATTTTTGAGTCTTAAATAGAAAACTATAAAACCTTCTGTCCAGACTAAATTCTGAGAACTGCAGAATTTCAGCCAAGATGTGGTTATGGTGATATCAAGTTTCAAAGGATGTTTTCCAGTTCACTGAAATCTGGACAAGTAAAAAAGAAAAAATAAACTATCCACAATGACTGTCACCTAAGAGTAAGCCTGAAGAACATTTAACATTGAAGCTGCAGAATCAATCAGTCTAGAAGTTCTTACTTGACTCTATTTTCTTGAGCATTACTAAGTCTCAAACCAAGAGACTTTCCTACAGTCAGATCTGACAAAGGATAGGAAGAATCACCTAAGTAATCCTGAAATGGAGAGAGGGAAATGGAGGAGCCATCCCATGCTGTTATTCTCCCAGAGAAGCTTCTCTTTGGCCTGTACATAACTGCAGGGAGGTCTGAATCCCTCTGACTACAACTGGGTCAATAGAAAGGAAACTGTGTGTCTCTGGCTTCATACTGACTCATATCTGGGAGTTTTGGACATAGACAGTGCCCTTCATTTGAGACACAGCACTCTCCAAACTCTCGGAAACTGGAGTCGAGGACAGCTGCTGTTCCAGTAGTTGCCTGCAGGTATGTGATCTGGTTGTTTGCTGTCTCAAAAGAATGGCATGGGGTATATTTTCACTAATATCTGCAGCAGGAACATAAACACATTCTGGACAGCAGCACCATAATTCAGCTGCATGTCCTCCTTCCTCAGAAGGAAAGTGTTGCTCATCATTTCTCAGACTTTTCTAATCCAAGGATTACTTAACCTTTTGATACAATCTCTAAACTATCTTGATTAATGTTTCCACAATGGAATTCCTCTTTGTCTAAACATAGATCGAGCTAAATTTTGGAGATAAGCTTACTAATTCTGTTTCCCCTTCCACTTTGTTTGCTCCCTGACAGGTGGAGCTTTCGGTTTCCAGTAACTGTTTCGCTGCTTTCTGATGCCTTATAATTTGCTAACTGAACAGTGCCTGTGCTAAGAAACATGCAACATACCTGGCTGCTGAAGCTCTCAGTGTCCTTGTATTCTAACCAAGGGTGTCCATGGATGCCGAAAAGGATGAAGAGGAATAACTGATTTTTCACAGACAAACAAGAACAGTGATGGGACCTGGCAAGATTTTAGTCAGACCTGGTTTTTTTGTGTTGATGGTTGACACTCAGCAGTGGAAGGCTCATAGATTTATTGCTATTCTTATTTATTGCTCCTGGCACAAAGCTAGAGGCCAGAAAAATAATATTTCTGGTTTTAAAGAAATTAATAAACAAAATAGTGGGCAATGGTTTTTGCTGTAGCCAGATCAATTATGTAACCATGTAAGTAAGGCAAAAAATATGTAAAGAATTGATTTGCTTTTAGCCAATGATGAACAAATAGATTTCATTTTGAGTTAAGAAAACCTTATTTAGGTGAAAATGACAGCAAAATTGTGGGAATTTCACTTTGGTTTTGCCCTGCTTCTCAGCTGAAATAAGGTTATCTTTAAATACCTAATGCTTTTGAATATAGAATTGATCAAAATGTCTTCCTCAAACACTTAGGTGAACCTACAGTTTATTTGAGAGTTTTACAGCATTTTCAAGTGGTTCTATTTACAGTATTTGATGGCCATAGTTTAGACTGACGTATAAATCAATAACTTGTTCACAAATAAAATAAATTATAGTGGTTTATCTGGTCTTACTGGGTAATATATGCAAATTTCTTAAGCAGGTTCCTGGAGTAGTTTTTTTAGAATTCAGGATTTTATGGTCTTTACAGAATGACATGCCAAAGAATAACTGGAAAGGAAATAAATGGCCATTTCTCCATAAAGTAAAGATAGGTGTAAACAGTGCTTATATCTTACTGAGAAGATCAGTACTTCACTACAGTAAGCACAATAAATTCTTTTTCCTAAAAAAAATAAAAATAAATTGTTTGTTTAAATTGCAATAGACAAACCATGAAAAGATTGAAAGGGAAAATGAGGCAAAATTCCCTCCTAACAGAGCAGTTCAATTGCACAACCTGGAATCCAGATCAAGTGGTTGGATTTTCAGCACCTTACAACCAGGATGACTTGCCTCACACTTTTGAGATTCATAGTCTGTCTCTGCTGAGGATGATTGCTGTGAAGAGCTGGAGTGTAAAAGATGCTTACACAACTGTAACAACTGTACTCAACTGTACCCAGTGTTTAAACTCATAATGGCCATGTTCACTCTTGCTGGATACCTGGAGTTTGTTTACTCTTGAATCATTGTCAAAGTGGGTTGCAGAATGCAGCCATTTCCCTTATTTCATCTTGTTTCCATCCTTTTTTCCTAGTATTTAAACAATAGTAATCTTTCTTATTTCCATAGTTCACATTTGCAGAGAAAACAGATCAGCTGTGAAACCTGTTTCTAAGTAAGATCCTGAGTTTTCTTCCTATTTTTCCCTAGAGTTGGTGGAGTCAGGAGGAAATCAGATGACTTGTACAAGGTCACAAAGAAAGTTCTTCAGGTAGAACTAGAATGAAGGATTCTCTTGTCTTAAAAGCAGTTTAACTACTCACCTCCTGCTAATAGCTTTTTTTTCTGTCTTTTCAACCAAACAAAATACACTTCGAATTTTCTTACCATTTTTTTCTTTTAATAAAAAATAATTGCTCTCCAAAACACATCAAAATGCAAATAGGAAAAATATTTCCATAAATTGCTGCATAGCTTTATTTGTCATTGTTATTTATTACAGTATTTGTGTTAGTTATTCATGGAAGTTCTGGATAAGCCTGAATCCTGTTGCTGAACAAGGCACTGAAAGGAGCTCTTCTGCCAAGTCCTACCTATCTGAAGCTCCTCTATTAACCCCTTTGTGACATCTGCAAATCACTTACTCTCTCTGTACCTCAGCATATCCCTGTTTTAGCCTTGGGGACCCATTTCCTCCCTGTTTTGTCCGTCCAGACTACAAGACAACGTGTTTCTTCCCTGTTTCTTTTACAGAACACGGTATCTCAGCAGAGTCTTTACATGCTGCCATAACACAGCAATAATGAGACTTTAAAAAATGGAAGCTAATGAAAGGGTAAAGGGAACATAGGCTATACATTACAGTAGAAAAGGCCTAGAGGACTGGTCATTATCCCTTGTACTATTTGTAGTTAATGCTGGGAAAGAGATGATTCTTCTCCATCATTAGATCCTCTATGACAGCATGCTTAATTGCATCAATTCAATCTTCTGCTTTTACCATAACTGTCATTCTTCCAAATAGCTCTCAAACAGAGGCAGTATCAAGAAATGCTGGCAGTGCCTTCCCCTGCTCTCCCAGGGGAACAAAACACTCTTTCCTCTGTCTCAGTGCCTCCCCAGGAATCTTAGGATGCTACACACTTTGAGACATAGAAACTGTGCAAGTATCTAAAAATATGGTTATTCAAAGTCATCTGAGATTCATTCCACTTTTAGATTAAGGTATTTGAGGAGTGGGAGAATGAACACAGCACAGAAACTATGGACAACAATGGCAAGAAGAGGACAGGGATTTGCCTTATTTCTTTGGTAAAGACCGTTTCTGAATTGGAGGCTGTACTTTGGGAGTACCATCCTTCTGCTGTCACATCCATTCAGTGACAGACTGTGCTGAGACTGAGTGAATGTGTAGGACAGGAAAACTTAAGCTATTCTTTGGCTTGATCCGTCTTCACTGCTTTCCCAGCCACTATGCTTTCCTCTGTCTTTTGACAGCCATTCCTAGGTCTTTCCATTACAGGCCCAAGATCACCAGATGTTTGGCTGCCTTCATCCCTGAACAGCACTTCCCACACCTTCTGCTCAAGCCAAACACAGACCTGGCTTGCTTCTTTCTTTCTCACAGTTAATTTTTAATCAGTATTGTTGCATTTAACCTACCATCTGCCTTTTACTGTTTTCCCTACTCTCTGCTTTTGTCTTTGGTGACCTATCAAAACTCAGCAACAAAAGGTTTTTGTTATCTCCATTGCCACTTCTTGTTGAATTCTGCATTCTAAAATATAATTCATAAGGACCTGCTGTCTGTAACTTTTAATACTTCTAATTGCCTACCTTTTCTGGTATAATGATAGAGCATTTTAACATTTCACTCCCCCCCAGGAAAATGTATCCTAGTCACATAAATGCGACCTTCAGCTCCTTTTGTGAATGCTGAAGGGAAGAAATTATTCAGACTGTCAGGAACTTTATCAACCTAACTGTCACTAACTTCCCAGTCATGCTCTTTTATAGCTGGATAACCTCATTACCTTGCTGTTTTCTCCAGTTTTGTTGGGACTGAGAAATAAGGTAGCTTATCTTTAATTCCCTTGGCATTTTTGTTTCATGTGAGCAATCCCAGTAACCCTTCTGCAGGTTTCTGTCTTTTGAGCAGACCTTGGGCCTTAGGGCTGGGCTAACCATTTGTACTTCCCTCAGTTTCTGCCTCTTCTCAAAGCCAAACTCTGGTAAGAGGCAAAATTTAATATCTGAGTATCACAAACAGCTTCCCTCTATACAGGTTAAAAAAAAAACAAACCAATCCCTGCAACGTGTACTTCAACAACTATACTAATCCAGAGCCAGATCTATGTTTCAGTTTTACTCTGAACAATCTCAAAATTCAGATGCCCCTTGGAAGTTGATCAAGAGCTTCTGAAGAAACAGCTGTGGAGTCAAAGATCCCTCTTGACCTCCCCATAAAGCAACAGGAGGAGAAGCCAGTCACTTTCCAGACTTTTAATGGCACAGACATTCAACATGCAGGCACATCAAACAGTTGAAATATCAAGGAAATTTGAAGTTGGAGGTGGTGATTTTTACAGAACTGCAGTCATATGAAGCATAGCATGAGAACCAGGTCCTTCTCATGAGGTTCATTTTCAGGGGATGGAACTGTTTGGGGTCGTTTGGGAATATTATCTATTCAGTGACATCACAATCTCTGGGATCTCTTTCTACCTCCTTTCAAAGGAATACTAGAGTTTATGCGACTTTCAGGCTCTTTTCATGAATTTTCCACTTCTCTTGCTATAGGGTGCTGGAGAGAGTTTGGTGGCTTAGGGAATAGGACACTGTTTACAGATGTTCCAGAAAACCTTTGAGTGTATAAGCATCTATCACATGCTTACATTTGACTTTAGAAATTTAGACTTGGCATCCTACATGATCCCTTCCAGGTCTGGCTCCTGTATCCACAAATAGTTCATGAATTTTAAAATATTAAAGGTTTTTAGCACCTGCACTGCTGAAATGTGCAGAGAACACAAAAAAAGGGGAAATGGGTCAGGCACAGGAAATTAAATAAATTTGAACCAAACACTGCAGGAGAATCTGAAGAACTCCTCCAAATATGAGTCTAACTCAAACACAAAGGGGTAGAGGAAGGTCCGTCTTTATAGATTGTCACAAAAATTTGTGGACTACCCTTCTGCCTTCAATGACCAGTAGATCTATGGGTTTTAAACAGCACACGAGAGTTTCATCTTACATTTGAAGAAGGGGTTAATTGCCCAGCCTCTGACAAATGAGAATACAACGAGGTGTAAGGCAAGCCATTTATCAAGTCTGTATATCACAGAATTTCCAGTGTTAATTTTAGGCTTCTTAGTTTGTATCATCTTTCTCTTTAATGCTTTATTTAATTTGCTTTACATGGTATTCCAGTTTGCTATTTTGAAGCTGATTGTTGGGGTCCTCTCTTTTGCCCCCCTCCATAGCTTTGATTATCATTTTAATTCCCTCTGTAGTGTATTTGTGACCCCAGCTAACATAACAAAGCCCAAATTGTCCTCTAACATTATTTTATCAACCTCCTTTCCAAGTTATAGTCAAACCCAGCCTTGTTTCTTTGCCTGTCAGCTGATGTCCAGATTGAATTAGAAACCACTCTCATTCCAGATTTAGAAATATATTTCCTCTACTTAATGCAATCTTGTCTGTGTCTGGGTAATTAAAATCATCTATTACTACCACTCAGGTTCATTTACATGTTTTATCTTTTAAAATTTATGCAATAATTACATAAAATACTATGCTCCAGTGGGCCAGCTGGATGGAGTACAAATAGTATGGCATATCTTATTATGGAAACATACCTTCAGCTATGAGCACTGACTCGACCATTTCCAGGCTTTGCTATGATCACAACTGAATAATCTTTCACAAATAAATCAACATACATTTCTTTGCATATCTGTTTCTTTCATGAAGAAATTCTGATGGGGCATTCCTGAAGATAAGGACCTGAGAAAGTTCAAGAGGTCTGAATGTAGAGTCAGCAGAAAGCAGGCATTTCACCCTCTCTTCCCCCCATTCTAAGTGAGATGAAAATAGAAGCATTGAAAAAAGCCACCTGACACTCACACATCTGGAAGATATATAAGTTTGGTAGCAAAGTACTCAAAGATGGCAAAAGCAAACCTCAGAAAAAAATATCATTTTCCCACAATTGCTGTTTGCCCACGTTCCAAAGGTGATCCTTTTCATAATAGGAATACATTTTATTCCATTCAAAGTAATTAACTGCTATTATCAACTTCAGTGAATGCTTGCTTCTGAGATCTTCCTATTAAAACAGCTTGTGGTAAAGTTCTTTGTAGGCTCCTAATAGTAATTTGAGGGCTGACTTTCTTTTGTGAGGAGACTTTTGTGAAGCTAGACTATTTCAGCAATCAACATGAAAAGATACTAGAATAATAAATTTCTTAAAGGCACGATTTCCTGGGCATCACGGTTTTATTGTGAAATATAATAAATTATTTCAATTTTTAATGAAACTTCCTTGCTTTCCAGCTCTAAAATTTAAAAAATATTTTTCTATGCATGCAGATAAACTGTAAGTAATTTGATTTGACAAGGCACAAAAGGTAAAACCATCTAAACAACCTTAATTACTGAGTTACTTGTGTGACAATGCACCACAACTAAAGCAATTGAAAATTTTAGACTTCCTTTGAAAATAAGTCAGCTTAGAGAAGCTTATGGCAGGTACACTCAGCCTCCTTTCATAGTCCACCCCACTCCATTCATTCAGCTGCACAGTCTAATGAAAGAACAGGAAAAGATCTCTTCTGCTGAACCATTCAGCTTCTTTGTCAGAACATTAAAAGATCCCAGTGCACTGCAGCTATGACTGCAGCTATTCACTGCATGAATGACTTTCCAAAGCAGGAGAAATATCTGTCCTATGGACTAGAGCCTCTTCAACCAGCAAAACACACTACATGGGAAGGGGAGCCTGTGAGATAAAGAAAGTATATTGTATATATTTGTATATTGCAGCTGAGGTTAATTTTGTTTCTGAAGCCTGATCCAAGTCACTGCAGATCCATCTGCTGAGTGCAGCAGAGGTGGAACATGGCAGCTGGAATGGCTGTACCTGTTCCATTAACTCGTGGTTGTGTTTTACCAAAGGGCTGCTAGTTAAAATATGCGTCTTTTTCTTCTTCAGCTCCTCTCCTTCAAAGGCACAGCTATTCATCCTCCATTCCTTTTACAAACATGTGATGAATACAGATCCAAATCCTACCGCTTTTCTCGCGATCTGACATTCCCAACATCAAATCTCAAGGATCAAAGTAAAACATTCATTAAGTCTGTCCAGCATTGCCATAATGATCTCCTTAAATAGAATATGGTGCTTTACACATCAAAAAACCCACCTTTCTCATGAAGTAAGGGACCATTCTTTTCTCTTATATACCTGATGGCTTGAGATGTTTGTCAGAAGTTCTACCAGACTAGGAAATGCAAATATTGTTTAGATATCTTAAAATATAAAAAGACAGTATGCTTATTAAGTAGATGGTCTTTTATTTCCTTACCACAGTATGCCATCATGCTGTTGGTCCTCAGGGACACATCTCCAGGAACCATGAAAAATGCAGTTCCTAGAACTAAGGACTTCAATCTTTCATCTCTAGCATTCAAGAAAACAACCTTTACAATAAATATAACCCTGGATGTTAAGCAGCAATTGACACATGAATACAGCTGAATTTTTGTATCATTTTTATTAAATCTATCCAGATCATAAATATATACTTATATAATGTGGTAGTGTAGAACTGAGATGAAGTTCAGAAAACTACAACTAATTTTCGAATGTACAAATTATTATATTATGATACTAATAAATCTTTTTTATGGCATAAAAGATGGGAGGGGAAAAATATTGACTACTGTATTTTTTTTTTCAATAAACATTTCTGAAGAGAATGAGGACAAGGCTTTGTATATACAGACTGCTACTTATGCAGATAGAGGCCAGTTATAAATATGAGCAGTGACATCTTACAGCAGGGTGTGTGGGGAACATCCTGGATAATCAATTTAAGTTGACAGTCAGTATCACAAGACACATGATATCAACTACAGTGACAGTGTTATCTGGGTGAGAGAGGGGTCAGTTTCCATTAGGAAACCCTATTTTCCGGAGATTTTGGAACCTGGCACAATAGTTGTTAAAACTTGGCATTAGAAAAGGTTTTCCACTCACTAACGTAATTTCCCCCTGAAGAACTGATGACCAAAACTGAAATGGCTATTTTAGGATAGTTGAAGACGGAAAGGAGAGGGGGAAACCCCACCCATTAATAGCAATATCAGGGGTCTGTTTGCTTTCCATTAGCAAGGGAAGCTGCAGATGTCTGAAAACAACACATGCTTGGAAACTGTATCAGTCAGAGCCAGCTCACGGTATAGGCAATATAGGTTGTGCCCAGGGTAAGGGGACTGTATACTTTCTACATGAAGAGGTAAAAACTGGAGCCAAAGAGAAGAGAGGAAAGAAGGGCTGCACCCTCCCACTTACCCACAGTCTCACCTCGTCCCCCTGACTTTTGTTCCCTCTCAAGACCTACTCTGCTGGGGCCACGAAATTGCTGTGATGTGCCAGCACATCACTGAACATGTTGTCCAGGTGCCCAACTTCCTGAGGCAGAACTTCATCTTCAGTGCTCAGAACCAACACTCTTATCTATTCTTTTAAAGCAGCCTGGATCAGGGCTTGGAGGGTTGTAAAAGGGGATTATAAAAGGGCACTACCAAAGAGAAAGTTTATCACCCAAAGAGTAAAACAAACATGACAGATGTGATGAGAGAGCAAGAGAGAGGAGGACTGCTATCCCCAGTGACGGGCCTATTAATTGTATGTGGTAAGATTAAGTGAGCAGCTAAAAGGTCAGGCAGGAAGACCTGGTCTTGTGACACCCCATCCAGTGCTGTATCCACCAGACCTTCCTTCCTTCTGAGACACAGCAGAAGTTTCTTTTTTTTCTTCCAAGAAACGGTAGCAGAAATCTTCCAGGCTTTGCCATGCAGCCCTGCTGCTCACAAAGCCTTCCAAGCTGTCACCAAATCAAATGTACATAATGCTTATTAATTTAGTTCCAAGATGCATCTTTTTTTTATTCCTTATGCTTATAAGGATTTTTAACTCAGAAATGCTCACTTTAAGAAGTAAATAGAATATTTTCTACTGCTGAAGCCTTTAGGCAGTTAAATTTTACTCAGACTGCTATTGAATATTATCAGTTGAAATATTTAAGGTGGCCTTGATTAATGTGAAAATCTTTAAAAATAGGGACTTGGTTGTCAAAAGCATCTACAAGTTCAGAGGGTGAGGTGTATCCAAGGCTCTGCAGCCACTGCAATTAGGCTGTAAAACTGACAAAAGCAGGGTCTGTTCGTGAGATTTCTGGCAAATCTTCTGCTAATCCCAAGCAAAATTTAGAGCAACTTCTGATCAAAACATCAGCGTTTCTGGTCCTAGTCCTAAGTACATCTTGTAAAGGTAAAAGGCAGTAAATAAAGAAGTAGGTTTTCCCAGATTTTCCAACAGCTCCTTAAAGTGTTGAAGTTGCTTTGGCTTCTAAAAATGAACAGAAGGATGCAGGATATGTTGTTCCAAGTGGTTTGTTCAGCCCTGTCCTTATACTGCTGGGCTACTACCCTCAGATGCTGAGCTGAATCCTCCTCCATACTGGTGCCACTATGGTCCAATTGCATACTTTAGATGAAACTCATCCAGCTGGAATTTGGAAATATAGTAGGAAAAAAAGTGTTGCGGGTTTTTTTGTTTTTTGGGTTTTTTCTTTCTCTCTAACTTCTGCACAAAATAGACTTCTTTTCCTTTGAAGAGATAAAATGGAGTTATAGTCTGACCTTGGAGGGAGTGTGAAAAACAACGCTATTCATATCCTCTTCAACATATAAACAGGACCGAGTGTGATTAGATAGCAATTAAAAAAAAAGGCAACAAGTCATAAAGACACAGACACATGTTGGAAGGTCAATGCTTAATTTGCCACTTGCCCCCGAAATTCTGGCCAAAGTATCAAAATTGGTCACCACCTTAGCAATTAGAGTCTTGTTCCGCCTCTTAAGTAGACAGGGAAAGAAGCAGGAAAAAACTGCAGCAAGACCTTACATTTTTGACATGCCACCAGATTGTTGAGCTGCCTCACCCAAGTTTCCTTAGAATTTGCAAAGAGCAGGAAAGTTCAAGTGGTAGACTGTTTCTTTTCCCTGTGTTCAGCCTCCAATTCGCTCTTCTCTGTCTCCGCTCAGGACAGAGCTGTGCAAGAGTGCGAGCATGGCCTGTAATATTCTTTGAGTGTCTGAATTTTAAACAAGCAGTAGTGAGTAAGATTGCCAGATATTATGATGAATTGAAATTAAGCACATATGTATCAAAAGGAAGGAGAGAAGCTGTTGGAGATAACAAAGTTCATGAATATGTTCAGCCATTTTTCACTCTGGATGTTTCATATGGAGCTAAGCTTCAGCTGGGAGGTGTATATACTGCAAATAACACTGCTTGGGAGTGGCTAGAAGAATTCTGTGACAGGGAAAAAAACCCCAGATGATAATCCCACAGAAACTAATTATGCTGTTCGATTAATGGTTCTGGATCAGTTCTCATTTAAAATCAGCATCACCCTCTAGAATTACATCAGATGCAGACGCAGCCCTAAATCCCTTTGCCTTCACTTGATGAATCAGTTATGTTCTTATTCTTCACAATTACAGCAGTTAATTTATTTTGCTAAATCTATTTTAATTTACCCCTGAAACTAGGGCTTTCTCAATCTCCGTTACCGTAATGGTGTCAGATTAACACAGTTTTTAAAATGTAAATTGATTTGTTTTGATTGATTTTGTTTGACCTTTAAAAAAGAATAAAGGTATTTCAATGGTGTAATAAACCACATTCACGGAGTCTAAACATTTTAAAACACAACAAATGTGCATGGATTAGCTTAATAAAGCAGAGAGTTTAGAAAGTACTCCTGCTAGCAGGTCCTCTGGGCTGACAACCAGCAGCTTTGCAAGCTCTTAGAGTTCAGAAAACTGCAATATCTTCAACAGGGAAAAAGGAAAAAAAACAACCCTGTTGTTTTGCAGTGTCTTTTTAGGGGCATATGAGTAGTACCAGCACAGCACATTCTCTGCTCCGTAGATAAGCAGATCATTCCCAAGTATAGTGGATGACTCCAACAAAGGAAAACTGCTATGTTGGAGAACCTGGCCTCTGTTGTACATTTCCTGTTGCCCTCCATTTCCCTTATAAAACCATAGTTAGTAAAACCTCACAGAACAGAAAGAAGGAAAATACAGAAGTCATTAAAAATATTAAAATATTTTCCATGACACAGAGAAAATACAAGAAGGAGCTTTGCAACAAATAAATGTGCTGCCTTATCTTTTCGACTGAGTGATAAAGCAAAAGAGAAAGTAGGCAATAAAAGGTACACTGAATGCACAAAACAGTAGCAGCAAAGAATGAGTGTGTAAAAAGAAGTGGAGTCAGGGGATTCCAGGTTATTAAGGAAGAAAAAAACAGAATTCCTGTGAAGGGGTTAGGTCACCAATCTTCATTTTGGTTTCTAGAAAATGTCTGGAACAAACTGTCCCTGGAAGATAAAAGTGGATACACAACAGATGCTTTAGGTTTGTCATGAGCAAGATGTGTCAAAGTTATCTAACTTCCTTCTTCGACCAGAGCAAGGGCTGTGTGAATGAGGGAGAAGCAATAGGCATATATGACCTTAATAAGGCTTTTGACACTATGTCACATGACATTCTCATTAACAAGCTAGGCAAATACTGTCTTGAGGAAATTGGTATGGGAGGGGTGAAAAAGTGATTGGAAATCTATACTTACCAAGTACTTATCAATGGTTCATTATCCAAATGGAAGGGTGTATTGAGTGACATTCTGCAGGAGTCTGTCCTAAGTCTGCATTTATTCAATATTTTCATTAGCGGGGATGATGGAATAGGAAGTATGTTTATTAAATTTGCAGAGGATATGGAGAAAGGAGAGACTACAGGCTCATTGAAAATTCAAAATGAACTTGTCTATTGAAGGAACATTCTGAAAATTAGCAGTAAGATAAATGGAATGACATTTGCTAGGAATAAAAAGCAAAGTAAACAATATTTTGGCAGGAATAACCTACTGCACCTACCTGAGTTGCTTGGCAATAGGCTAGGCAACAATTCATGGACAAAGACCTCTGGGTTGTACCTGATCAATAGTGGCCATGAGCCAGTGGCATCGTTTCTAGTTCAGGAAGGAGCACTGTGAGAAAGCACATCAAGTAATTCATATATGTGAATCAGCACTAAGAAATATTCTCTGATATTTTTGCTCTGTTGGAGCACAGTGCTCTGAGAAAGGTGCTGTCCAAAAGGCAGCAGTAAAGGTGGTCACAATCTAAACTAACACATCTAGTTATGTGTGAGTGAAGAACTGGGGGTCTTTGTGTTACTGAAAAGGCCTCAGAGAGGTACGTAGGAGCACTTAAGAAGACTAGAGGCTGTTAGAGATGAGATATGGTCTGCTTCCCATGCCCATAATGGCTGGAAGAGCAACTAATGAGTCTAAACTGTAGATGAGGAAAATTCATATTAGACACAAGGGAAATGTTAATGGTAAGAATAGAAAAACTCTTGAATAAATTGTCTGTCAATGTTAATGAATCTTCAAAATAATGTTTATAGGTAAGGTTGGACAACCAAAAGTTAAGAATAATGCAGCTATAGATGATTTGCTTGGGGCATTAGGTGAGGAACCTTCCCTTCCAGCTCTGTGATTTTATCAAGTGAAGTTATGGACTTTCTAAAGAGGTAGGACTGAGCTACTGGAAATGGCAACGTCTGGAGATCTAATTCAAGTGAGCTGAATGCTTTCCCATGCTGGAACTCAAAGAACTGGAATATGAAATTTTGAGAACAAACATTGTAACTTATAATTAATGTACCTTTACGATTGTGAGTCCCTGTACATAAAGAAAGAGAGAGACTGAGGAAGGAAAGAAGCAATCTAGTAACTATAGGCCAGATATTCTGATCTAGTACAATGGTTAAGAGTAAATTCTGAAAGGAAGAAAAGCAAAATGAAACACAGAAGAAGTTTTTTTAAGGTAAGTTGTATAAAACTCAGGCTTCTCTCTCAGTAAGACAGTTATTTTTTTCTTTAGGAAGAAATGTCCCCTCAACATAGTACCTGGTAAATTAATAGTTAAAATGAGCAAGCTGGAGATGAAAGCAAATCATTTAATTAGTGAGGAACTGACTGAAGGGGATATGGCAATAGATTAGAGGAAGTTTTTAGAGAAGCTGCAGAAGGATAAGTCTTGGGACCGCTTTTTACTAGGTGGTCTAGCTCTAAAAGTGCAAGCCTTTTACTGATGACATAGGGTTGAGAGGCATCACTGAGACATTGGAAAACAAAGAAATAACTGTAGTAGTATGAAAAATGCTAGAAATGGAATGCAGTTTCGTAGCCAAAAAGCATGTCATGCATATGGAGACTGATGAGAGAGCAGATTAGAAAGTTCATGAGCTGGACACAGCAAAGAGAAAAATGTTCAGGGATTTCAGAAGACAAAAACATTCTTTAATTAGTCATTAGAGTGTTGTGGACTGAGTAAGAAGAGCAGCTGAAATAATAGATGGTATCTATGAAGATATTCCTGACATTAAGGAGGAAGTAAGAGTGTCATTATGCAAGGCACCAAAAAGAACTCAGTCTGAAGAATGGATTTAAGGAGTGGATATACCGATTGGATCAGATAACGCAGAATATATTTTATGAGAGGAGGTTGAAAGAGATAAACTTTATTTTGTAGATCTATATAAACCAAACCAGAATAGTAAAAGGAGTAAATTCACTCTCCCAAGAGATACTCAGGGCAGTAGCATGACGATAAAAATTCCAGGAAAAAAAAAGGTTATTTTAGCTAAAGGACAATGGTAACGAAAGACCAATGAACTGTGAACAATTTTATTTTAGCTACTATTAGGAAGCTTTTAGCCTCTGGAACAATATGCTGATATTAACAGCTGTGTGGACCTGCTGTTGAATTTACTTAGAGTATGATCTGTTTCTGAACAAGAATTCCAAATGATGTTATATTATGGGATGGCAAACTGTACTCTCCCTTTGCATTTCCCATTGTGTTTTCCCACAAACTTTTCCTTACATGGCTAGAATAAGTAAATGGGAAGAAATTTTGGGATCTTCAATTTTGAAAGAATGATGTGGTGATACCATGGTTAAGGGCAACACAAGTTGTTTCATTGCTTTCAATCAGTGTGAAATTCCTTCCTGCCCTGACAGTCTCTCGAATTTGAATTCCCTAAATGCTGAATGGAGGTGGTCTAGTCCATATAACAGTGAACTTTGGGCCTGGAGGTCTCAAGGCAGTTGTACTCACCAAGGGAGAGTGAACATCAAAAATCACACCCTTACTTCCCTTCGTGCTCCAGTGTAAGACATTTGTCGTGAGTAGACTAGTGCAAAAATAGCTATTCTCAAATTAGGGAGAATGGGATAATGTGTTACTTAAAAGCCAGATGGCAGTCAAAATGCCAATCAGAGCAAGTCCTGATTTCGGGTAATGTGCTGTTATACATTGCCATATGCACAAGTACCAGTTTAGATTTCCTCTACAAACTGATCGTGATCTATTTCCTGTAAATTATTTGGAGTATGTAGCTGATTACCTAAGAACAGCCCTCACGGCTCACAATTAGACAATTCAGACTTTTAGATCCAAGAAGAATAAACAGCACAAGGTAAGCACCTAATATAATAACCAGCTTATGTTTTAGTTCACTTATTAATATGTTTCCACATGTGAAAGCAAACATTATTATTGCTTAGAGAATAAGTATTCCAGAGCAATAACGCCAAGCAAACAGACTTGTGGCACACACAATCAGCAACATCAAATAAGAAGGGATTTGATCATGGTCAAACTGAGCAGTTGGCCAGAAATCCAGGCGACATTTATTTTGGAAGCTTTCTAACAGCTGTCCCGCTGGGTCCACTTTATGATAAGTGTCTCTAATATGTGGCAGTGCTGGTCAAACACCAGAAATAATCTGCATGCTCTTTCCAAAAATTCCAGCCAGCTGGTCAGAGAATAAAGGAATTTCATAATGAGAATATTCATAATTTCCCCCTGTCTTCTGCATGGAAATATTTTGGCTCGATTTAATTCTTTCTAATCTAGTACTATAGCATCAATACATATTTAGATTCTGAATATAAATTATGAACTTTTTTTATAACAATTACAGAGAAAATATTTTGCCTATTGTGCTTAACATACAGATGTTAAAGTCTTCAGGGTAACAGGCATCCGCAGTTAAGAAATGTGGGAATACTCAGAGTCTTCCGGATTTTGGAAACATCATACTGCATATGCCAACAATATGATAGCATAGGAACTTCCATAACAAGTCAAAATAAAAATCCACCCAGCTCAACAGTGCCTTCAGGAATGGCCAGGATTATATGCTAAGGCAAGAAACAGGACAGTTATAAATTGGCATAAACTCTACATCAGCATCCATGAAAATGAACAGGTTGGGAACAGCAAATGAAATAAGTGGAAGAAGTCTACTTCTAACTAAAAGAAGTCAAAAAAGAAAATAAAAGATAAGAAATTTTAAAAAGCCAGGATTGGCCTACAGTCCTTAAATTACCTCATGCTGAAAAACCCAATCAAATGTATGTTGTGTCCAAAATACTTTTTTTAATTCTATAAAAATCCCCAACTCCTTATGTTATTCTAGCAAGTATCCCAGAGGCCTATTAGCAACCTATCCAAATTCACTTCAAGGCAGTACTCTTGTAACTGAAATCAGCTGTCTCATTGCTTCTGTGCAAGCCAGCACACTTGGATTCAATCAGAATACTATTTGCTCAGAAACCTGGGAAAATAGGTTTATTGCTCCTGAAACCTGTAACAAGGCTGTCACACCTCTCAGATTCACAGAGTTTGAAGCCATGAGCACAAATCTGGCTCACCCTCTATATAGATTCAGGATACCCCTTACATACCTCTGCTAATTCCTATGCTCAGCAAAGGCATCTGGGTTTGTCCTGATGCAGTGAAGACACTGTGTTTGCCATAGTAGTTCATCATTGTTGTATTCTTCCTTAAGTAATTGCCCTGATTCTGCCTGTGCCCTCTCTGATTTTCCAGGGTTATCTTTAAATTACAAATATCAGAACTGTACCTTGTCTTTACTATTAGTCTGACCAGTGCCAGAGGCAGAGGTAAAACCACCCCCTTGCTCCTACTTCTCTCCTCCTGTGCATAGAGCCATGGCTCTTGTTAGTCCTTTTTTTCCACTGCAGCAGAATCATCCAGTTTTCCCCTGTCAAGGGATTCTTAAACCCTGTCGATCATGAGATTGGGATTTATGACAGTGTTCAATGCCAGTTGGCTTCAATGGTCATTGGATTGCACTCTGGAGGATTCTGAGACACAAACAACAGAATGAATTGGAGTACTGCATCCCTGGAGACTGGCCCTAAGACAGTCTTATGTCTTCCCTTGGCTGCAAAGCTGCACAGTGGACAACTAATTTGCACTACTGGGGGAGAACTGTATTCTAGTAATCAGGTTTTCAGCTTAAAAAAGAAAACATCTCTTGGATTCAGAAGAGAAAAAAAATTAAATGGTGAAATGCTTCCATTCAAATCAATATAGCCTAAGTACAACAGGCAGAACTCTGATTTACAAAAAAGGCAAAAACTGTATTTTGCTCTCAGGAAAGGGAAAAGGAAAAAGTCTGATCTGGAACCTGCTGAGTTTTCCCAGCCAACAGAGCAGAAATATATGTAGGTACAGAGACTTTGCAACTCTGCAAGCGTCTTGTGAGGACGTGTTCCATCCTTGAAGGAAAGGGTTTTGTAAGAAAACTATAATCTGCTTATTACAATCTAAGTAAAAGCTTCTTCAGCTGCAGCCAACTGCAGTTTAATTTGAACTGCGTTCACACTGACAAAAAGCATGGTGGCTAAATTGCTTGCTCTAATCATACCCTGCCTGTTTGCTTTTCTTACAGATGGTCATTAATATCATAATGATGACCTGTGAGAGACAGGCTGTGTGCAACTATCCTCTTTAGTTTAGCCAGGATGAATTGTCCAGCTGTAATTCAGCACTGAATAAGTGGGGCGTTTAAAAAGAACAGTAATGTGAGCTGCAGCGTATGTGAGAAGACAACAGGCACCTTGAGAGGACTCTGCTAAACATGGTGTTTTCTACATGTATGTCTTCAGTGGGGCATATCTTGAAGCATGGGGTCATATATCCAAATATGAGACAAAGAAATACAGAACTAGTCAATTTTTTCATCAAGATTACATTTTCCCAAGTTAATTGACACACTGGATTAGCTTTCTGGGATAGCTATGGGTTCAGAATTGCCATGCCTGGAGACAAATCCTGTCACACTTTCTTTCAGATGGGAATAGAGCCCCCTTACAAAACTGAAATCTTCAGAAGCTTCTCTGTCCCTTTTAGAAGAGAGATGTTGCTATTGTCCTGTCCTTATATTTCACTGGAAAATTGCTCTTTGGCTGCAATGCTGTCATGTAGTTTCCTTGTACTCTTGAATATTGGTTGAATTTTTACTTGATGGAGTGAAACCTCCATTCTAAATCCAAAACTTCAAACCAAAATAAACTACTCACAAAGCCAACACAATTGTGCTTTCATAAATCCTGTTCCTACATCCTAAATTTTCTGACTTGTTTTATGTGCACAGTAGAAAACTAAGTGAATGATTTGGATTAATGAGATAATGATTCCAAAGCAAGCAGGCTGAATTAAAGGTAGCTCAGAAATATTGTGGCTCTCTTTAACCTCTTTGTGTGCTCTGCCTCCCTGAAGACTAAAAAGTTTAAAGTGATTATTAATGTGACACTACATGATAAATTGAGTAAAGGTGGTTCTTCTAAGCCAGACTGATAGTCCACAAACACCAGTAGGCCCAGAGAAGAGAATATTAATGTTTCTGCTAGTAATCCCTCCTAACCTACAGCCCCTGCAGCTCAGAGTCCTTGCAAGTCAGAGGTAGTTTCTATGCATCTAATGACCTGCAAGGGTTATGTTTTCTGTCCAGTCTCCCTTGAAACTTTAGTTTCCATGATGTCCTGTGACAAGAGGTTCTTCTTTTAAACTACATGTTTTATGAACAACTGCTTCCTTTAGTTTCTATTCTGAACTTCCCACCTACTGGCTTTATATCAGACCTACTTGTTCTTATAGGGAAACTTGTATCATCCCTGCTTTACAGACCTTGTTTGGATGTGCAGGTAGGCAGGACATGCAATTTTTTTATTTCCTTAACATGGAGAGAAATCTATTCTTTATTTTGGATTTGTGGGCATGCAATCAAATTGCTGGCATTATACAAAAGTTCACCTTTCAGCAGTTGCTACCTGTCTTATTTATGCTTAATTGTTGTATCATATATATAATGATAACATATATATATGATTACATATTTAGTAATTTATATAATCATAGCAGTATTCTCCTTTTTTGTCCAGTCAGACAAGCCAGAGACAGATACATAAATGAATCTTTCTCTCCACAAGGAGAAGAAGAAAGTTTTTCTAGATTTTTGGGGTGGCGTTTCAATGACCAGCAAAATTTGTGACCAAAAACCACACAAAAATATTTAATACAGAAATTAAAAATATTGCATCCAATTCCTCATTTCTCAGGGTATTTTGCAAATCCCCAGAAAATTTCAAAGCACAAACCTCCTTTCTACCCTTTCTGCCCCTTCTCCTGACTGCAGAATGTTGTGAGGAGGAGCTATGCCTGGCATGCGTTTGTGGAAAAGGTGTCTGAGAAAAGGAAACTCTGGTGGTTTATCTCATCAGAATATGACAGCCCAGCCACTTTCTGTGTTCCCTCCCTCTAATACTATGTCAGTTTTACTTACACTTTCCTTATCAGCTGACATCTGCAATGTCCTTTGTATTGTGAGACATCATTGAGAAGATAGAAAGTCTTGAGTGGATGTCATTGCCTCTCTCATTAGCCATTACACTTTCCTCTGAAGCAGTAAGCATGTTTTCTGTCTGTTCACGGGTGTTACTAGCCCTTTATTTAACAGCAATTCTTGCTGTCTCAAAAGTAATCCCCATGAAGGATGATAAGGAATCTCGAGTCGCATAACATGTTGCTGTTTGCAGCCTGTGAATGTGCTGATTGGATCAGCTGGGCTCACCAAAATTTCAAGACACAGATAACCTGTTAAAATACTCACATACCACGATAGGGAGGCTGGTTTCTAACTGTAGATTAGGCATCAGCTGTGTCTTTCAATAAGCAAGTTAAATCCCGTGCAGAATTCCTGGAGGTGCCATGTTTCATGTATTAAAGTGGGTTGAGCCCCAGTCTTGGTTCCCAGCTATCAGTTCCCAGCAGCAATGAACAAACTGCTGGACGATGTGGCAAAAGCACTGCCTTTGGTTTGAAGTAGCTCTGTGCACTGGATAAGGATCACAACTGGTCAAATACTGAAATGCTGGCTTGTAAAAATTTTTCACTGAGTTTGGTTTGCTTTAAATCCCTGCTTGCTGGTCATATCATTTATACACACCCAGATAGCTCTAGGATATCTCTGGAACTATTTTTTAATCCCAAAAGTTTTGTGCATTTTAGCATGAATTATTGCTTATTCAAAAAATATCTACTGAAGGATGTTATTCCTTATTAACCACAGGAAGCAAAACTGATAACAGATTGCATAGCACACTATGTATGTGCAGGGGCAACTAACCAATGCCTGTCACCTCTGAAGCAGCAGCACACACCCCAAAAATTCTCCACTGTAACTGTGCACCTATTTCTGTGTTCAAAAGTTATTTCCCACCAGTCTGGACTATTCTGCAGAATAATTAATTAATACAAAAGAAAAAACCGTGTTATTAAATAAGGTTATCTGTAAACAGCAAACCAATTCATCAGAAATGGAGATACAGTACTTGATCCCTAGTGTTTCAACTGGTATTTAACCTGAACCTGCAGGTGCAATCCTTTCCATCTAACTGAGGTTATTTAAGAGTGAAAAATCAGCTTTAGACTGTTCTCAGATTTTGTGGACACAGAAAGGCAAACAAATCTCTTTGGATTATTTAATGCCACTGCAAAATGAGACAGTCAAATCTCAGTGTTTCACGAGGAAACTTGCAATTCACCAAATCAAGCTGGACCAAATCTCCTGCAACTACAACCCACGGGGGCTCTGCTAGAATGAATGTAAATACATCCATTCCAATGCAGATTTGAACTATCAGCCGTAACTTTAGTTTGAGAATTCAAATGTTTCATGGCATGGAATGTTTTTAGGTTTTTAATCCATAGTCTTTTCACTGCCACAGTACCTGTATTGGTTGTCCATTGCACTGAAAAGCTACTGAAAAAAACCCAGAAAGTAGTTGAATAACTTATTGAGCCCTAGGTATGGCAGCTACAGGGCAATACACAGAAACTGCTCTTCTGCAACCCACAGTAAAGCTGCTGTTAAGAAAATGGAAATTATTCTTGCTACTGCAATCTTAGACATCACTTGCCATAGCAGGATGAGAAAAATTTTCAGAGACAAGCCTGGTCTTTGAAGCGATAGGATCTTTTTCAGCTTTCCTTTGGAACACAGGGGGACATTAGAAGCCCAGATAACATCATTTCCACTGGAAGTGTCTGAAAAAGATTGGTGTGTTTGCAACAGGGCAGAACATTGCTTTCAGACACAGCTTCTCATTTCAAGTCAATCTCAATCTTGCATTTTCTTTCTTGTGCGCTCAGAAATCTGTTTATAGCTCTTCTGTGATGTCCAGTGCAAAGCAACAACTCTGGGTCAGTTCCTCAGGTAGCATAAATCAATGTGGCTGTACTGACTTCAGTATTGCCATCAAATGTAGCTGAAGGTCTGGCTCTGCTGACATTTAATTTGTGCATTTGAAACACAAATGCATGCACAAACACCGAGAGCCCTTAAATGTTTCTATATATATGGGGAAAAGTACTCACTTTACCAGAAACTAACAGTCCTCCAGCTTTCAGCTCTTCCTAAATAACTCAGACAAGCAAATCAATCAACACACTTTTTTCCAAGCTTACAACAAAGTGCAGTACATTTACTCAAAGTACTAGATTTTTTTTCCTCATGGTATATGTGTGTATCTGAGGCAAAACGTAAATAACATAAAAGTTCCAGTTAATATAGCTCTGAGCAGGAACATATTTTTTTCCTTTTATGTATGATTTTCATGGCTACATTCAGGCAGTGATTATTAATTTCTTTATTCTCAGTTCAGCAGGGCTGTCTGCAGGTGACACACAGAGCAAGTGTATAATCTGGAGTTCCTGATAGGGAAGCCACGTGAATAAAACAACACTTGTTTACAAGACAGTAGAAGATTTTAATCCTGAATTTCTCACATGTTATTCCTCCAGTTCCCTGTCTGCAGCTTTCGTGGTGTCTGGTCTGGGGGATCATTACAGACCCATCACATAGTAAGCTCATCCAGTTTTGATAAAGCCAGAGCAAAGGCTTGTCAGGGCATGCAGCTGGGAGGCATTAGGGCAGTGATAGCTGGGGCCTTGCCACTGATCCCAGTAATGGGCACATGAGAAGAGCCAAGGGAGCCATTTGCCATCTAAAATAAGACAGGCTACAGCAAAGACAATAATCCAGAGTGTCAGGGCTGAAGTGGCTGTGCTGTTCCCTGTCACCCCAACCCACTTTGTGCCTATGCTTCAGAGGACATAATGAGGCACCCGAATCTAAGCTTTCTGCAAAAGGGTCTGGGATTGGGAAACGAGGCACCTTTTTGTCCTGATCCCCAATGCCAGCCATCCACACAAGGCTGACAGGTGCTTCAGTTTGCTATAATGTCAAATCCTCCTGAGATGGTCAGGTTTCCTCTCTTCTCAGCCTTTCTATGAAAAACAAGCAAATGAACCAAAAATGGTTCATTTTTCCTAACTGAAAGCCATCCTTAGACTGGAGTCCTGACCCAAAAATCTCACTGGCTTTTTAGCCTTGAAATCTCAGGTTTCCTGACTACAAAAAAGAAGAATAGGACACCAAGCAGCAGGACACTACTGTATCTGAAGAGCATGGATGATGAAGCCTTTGCTGCCTGAGAAGCAAATTTATTAGGAAGATAAAGAGGGGCCATGATAGATTAAATGTTGCTGAGAGATGAAGTAGATATCCTTAAGGGTGTGAACAATTTCTTCATCCCAGGAAATGGAGGACCTGTAATATTCCAGAGTCCATGCTTTCCTTGAGGGGAATGGAAATGCTAAAGAAAAAGCCCTCACTGTAGTAGAGAAGATAATAAGGCAATTAAAGCTCTCAGTACTATTAAAAAGTTGACAAAGCACCAGGATTAGATGAAATACATCACTGAAATCAGTGTGGAAAGAGCAAATAAAATCGAAGAGCCTTTGGAGAAGAATTTTGATTGCTTACTAATGGCAATGTTAGTACCAGAGGATAAGGTAATTTCAGTACAGAAGGAAGGACCAAGGTTAAAAATGGGCACATTTCACCTGAATTTCAGGAAATTAGTCAATAATGTATCTCAAGATGAATTGATTTGAAAGGTCAGGCAGGATGGTGACATTGCTGCAAGTGGGAAAATTAGCAAAACTGGTCAGAAATTGCCCTTTGGCTGGCAGCCAAAGGTTCTAATAAGGTGCTGTGAAGCCTTAAGAGAATGCAATCTCTATTATCAAAATTCATAAATAAGCCGTCCTCTCTGGCCACATTCTTTACACTCCAAACACTCTATAAAAAAAAAAGAAAGGTTATCTGCATTCATCACTGTACCCTCACCAAGTCTGCAAAGCTGGCTGATGCACCAGAAGGTCTCGCTGCCACGCAGTGGAACTTTAGCAGGCTGGAGAAATGGACTGACAGGAACCTCATTAAGCCCAGAAAGGAGAATTGCAAAGTCCCGCTCCTGAGAAGGAACAAACCTGTGCACTAATAAATACATACTGGGAGCAATACAGCTGGAAAACAGCTTGACAGAAAGAGTCCTGGATGTCCCAGTGGACACCAAGTTAATATGGAGCAATGACATGCATTTGACATAAAGAAGGTTAATGGTATCATGGGTTGCAATAGGCAGAGCTTTGTCAGCAGGTAAAGGAAGGGGGTTCTTCCCCTTATTTCATCACTGGTGAGGTCACACGAGGAGCCCTGTGTTTATTCTGGGCTCCTCAGTACAAGAGAGACATGGACATACTGGAAAGAGTCCTAAGAAGGACTCCAGAGCATCTGGGGCATCTCTCCTATGAGAAGAGCCTGAGGGAGCTGAGACTTTTCAACTGGAGAAGAGAATGTTCAGGGAGATCTTTTAAATGGCCACAAAATAAAAAGCAAAAACAAAAGAAATACCTGATGGGAGAGTACAAAGAGGTTTGATCCAGGCTTTTTTCAGTGCTATCCAGTGACAGGACCAGAGGAAAAGGGCACAAGCTGAAATACAAGGAGATGCTGTCTGAACATCAGGAAACACTTTTGTACTGTGATGGTGAGCAGTGGAACAGCCCAGAAAGGCTGTGGAGTTGTGGAGCCTCCCACCTCAGACTTATTCAAAGCCATCTGGACACAATCCTGGACTACCTGCTCTAGGGGACCCTGCCTGAGCAGGGTGGTGGTTGGACCAGATGACTCCAGAGGTTCCTTATAGCTGTAACCTGTCTGTGATCCTGTGATCTGTGTTTTCTGGCTGGTTTACATTATCTCAGTATCCAACTACATCAGGAAATAGCCTGCCTGAGAGCAGAAAAAAGGAGATAAGGTTTATCAGATATGGTTCTATCTCCTGTCTCTATCCTTGGTGTTCCTCAGAAAAAATATGGGATCCTTCTCCCATCCAGTGATTCAGCATTGTCCCATTTTAGTGTATGCTGATTAAAATATAAGTAAAAACTAGATTGTCATCCACTTTAATAGACTCTGGCATTAAGTTTCTCTTTAGGCTTTGAGCTCAGTGGGAGAAGAAAAACCACAAAGGATCTCACAGGTAAGACTTCTGTCTCTTTTACCCTCAAAAGCAGCAGTGTCTAATGAAGTGTCTCCCACTGTTGAAGCTGTTTCATTTTCTGATCTGATGTGAAATCATCAGGTCAGCCATAGGACAGCTAAAAGAATTGATTTCTAATGCATGAAAGAGTCCCAAACATGTATTTGTCTAAATAACTGAAAATTGTTCCTGTTGCAATCTTAGCTAAAAAAAAAAAGGCAGAAGGTTTTATAAGAAAATACAGTCTTAGACTTTTCATGATAATAAGTACTGAAAAGTAATTATCAATTCCATTAACCAAAAGTTGGTTTCCAAATTAAAAGTGATCATTTCAATTTCCCAAACTCTGAAGAAAAAAATTTATGACTGGAAAAAAACCACAGGGTATTTAGAGATCTTGGCGTATGGATATTACAGGACTGTTTCCATATTTAAACTCATCTTTTCATATTTTGAACAGTGCTGGAAAGAAGATGTATGATTATTACCTGCAAATGTTATTTTCTAGAGATAGGAAGAGCAATGTAGAGATAAAATTAAAAGTTGTGGAATTCAGATAATCATAAAAATCCCAAATAGCAAAGACCAAATGGGTTCTGTGGAATACCCACTAAAAAAGAAACATTTGAGGAATGAACATATATTATGTCAAAAATTAAATTCTATTCTACATGGGAACCTTTTTCCACTGACAAAGGAATGAATTTGATGGCTTAATGAGATTTTCCATCTCTAATGTTTATGATTCAGTATATTAAATATGACCTAATTTCTATGATATATGGTGCATACAGGAGGCATATGAGATCCTGGAAGAAAAAAAAAAATCAATTGATTGGTGGCAATGTACCACTTAAGGGACAGTGAAATTTAATCTGAGGATCATCAAGGTGTCACAGAGAGAAATGCGACTTCCTGAATTTTGACAGCCACCTTTGCCATATTACAACACCACCTTTTCCTGTTCATTGGTGTAATGATGAATAACTTCTCTGTGCACATTATCAAGCTGAAGTTTTCCACTTCCAGAAAGTCTAGCTAAATTATGTGCATGGTTACACAGGTGCAGGCAGGTCCCTAGACTGGAAGGCAGGCACCCGTGGCCCTCCTTTTCTCATTTATTCCTCTAGTTAGACAGCAACTCTGAATATTCTTATGAAAAGCACTGGAGGCAGCAATCAGAGACACCTGAGAAAGGCACTCATCTCAAAATGGTCCGTCACAGGAACCACGGAGGCAGGGAGCACAGAAACAAGGAGGAAACTGGACTGAAGAGTCTGTGCCCTCACTTTCCCAAATGAAACAGAGTTGATGTTCACTTCTGGAGCAGGGAGTCCTCTGAGGGGATGTGAGATACTGAAGACCTTGCAAGACAAGCAGTTTGCCCCCACAGCCTGCTCCATCCTCCTGTTAACCTGTGGAGCACACCAGAATGGGTTGGAGGAGATGCAATTCCATTGCCGAAGGCTACTTGGGATAATTGCACTCTTGATGTCTGGCTGATGAAGCTTGCACAGGATGGTACGACAACAGTGAACTGGCCCCCTTGCTCTAGGACACAATCAATACTAAATTAGCCTTTAATTACAAGTCTTTTAATTATTCAGTGTTGACTTATGGTATGAAGCAGCAGCTGTAAATCTTTCTAAAGCAAGAGCTTTGATTCCTGGTATTCTTTCATTATCTCCTGTACTATCCTTGTGCAGGAAAATATAAGAACTCTATTGACATAATTTCATAATTTTTACAAGACTGATCTTAGGATCCAAGCTGCTGCTCAGCAAAGGCAATAATAAATTTTAAAGCCTCTGGCTGTTCTTAGGTGGCATTACCAAGCAGAAAGAGATTTGCCTGAAGTTTGATAGATCTTAATCGATTTCACTGTAGCAGGGAATAATTTTCATCTCCAGTTCATGAAAAAAATCTGCATCAAATTACTCTGAAAGTGGGTATAGGGAACTACAGCATAGTTCCAACATAACAGAGTCCCGAGCCTAAATCTACGTCTACCTAGACTAGATATGAAAATCCTTGCTTTCTAAAAAAAAGCGTGGTTTGGTCTTCGTTGCAAATGTACACAAAGAGATATGTTTATGTGACAGAAATATCTATAATACATTTAATATCTAAATCTACTCATATATCTGCAGAGAGAGAGATGTCTGTTTCATCCTGGCTGTTTACTTTTTATAAAAGTAGTACAGACTTTTCCGCTTTTCTCATGCATTGCGAAAAAAGGTAAAGCAATTGAGAAAGTGAACCTTGTGACATTTGCTACAAATTTAACAATGAATCTGAAAAGAGTTTTCTATAGGTTATAAATGGCATAAATTTCAAAGAGCAGTGGTCTTCTGTGTGCAAATGATTTCTTAAATCAGTATTTCTGCACTGAAACTGCTACAGCTGACTTGGGATGCTGGCTTCCCAAAACAGGGAAGGGGATGCATCCTCTTGCTCTTGCAGAATCACAGCCCTGGCTAGTATGCACATCTCCTTAAAAATGTGAAACATTTTACAGGTTTGGAGACTTGTGGCTCCTCCGTAGCTCACCTACCTACCTGTCAAGTCTGACCATGTATTCTCCGACAATGAACATGGAAAAGACAAAGTTGCTGAGCTGCAAGATTCAGCAGTTGTATCCTCTATGAGGCTGGTCTAGTTTTACAATTCGCTGGCATTCACTAGGATGATTGCTCTTCTCTGCTCATAATAGTAGTCTATTATTTCTCACATGCTATAAATACCATAAAGAAAGAAGTTTCTGGAAAAAACATCAGTAAATAAATCCTTCTGCCAAAAGTTTATAAATCGTGCATATCCCAGCAGCAGCAGTTCAAGCATTAATGACTTAGCCTTTCTTAATCACTTTTTTAATTACAAAAACCAGACAGAGCTTATTATCAACAAATTACTTCGTATAATGTCATTGTTCCTTCTCAAATAAGATCATGTTGAATGTGTTAAAAATGTATAAATAAAGCCAACGCCAAACATTTGCATAACTTAAATTTATTCAACACTCGACTGTTACAGATGTCTTCAAAGCAGTGATTTTTAGGTTATTTTTCCATCTTGTCCTGTATTATCTTTTGTATTCCAACATGGAGTTTCATCCCACTGAAGGCAGGGGCATAAAGTGGTAACCCGTTGGTACGTTCTTTGCTGTGTCTCATTAAAACTGACAAGAAATAATTACTTCATACTTGTTCTCATTAACAGCTAAAATTGTCTCCCACTTTCTTATATTAGTTATAATTTACGTTTAGTACTAAATCCATTAACTAGTGTCAAGTCCTCAGGTCAGAACTCTCATTTTCCAACTTCTTGACTCTTTTCCCCCACCTCAGGAGGGCAGTCCCTACTTCCATACAGCAAGGGGTGCTGGCAGCAACATCACTATGTGATCCTCTCATACAGGCTCAATGGCATCAGCAATAAAGGGAAAATGAATGATCATCTCTACCTCCCAAAGTAATCCATATTTGCTGTCCTGTTAGACTTTGCTTCATTATTACCATAAGGGTGATATACAGACAGTGATTAGAAGCCCAAGGAACTCAGACCAGCTTTTTCCATTTGGTGCCATGCCAGCTCTGTTGAAGCATGTTAATGCCCAATCCACATCCTTAAAAATACAGAGTTGTAGAGAAAGAGATGGGAAACGCAACAGTGTTGGTATAATGTGGCCCTGAAATGAAGTCCTGGAGGAAATTTATATTTGCATGGTATGAGAAGACTGAAAATTCAACCTAGACAGTACATTTTATGCTCCCCCCCCCCCCGATTTTGTTGAATTGCAGTGGTATAGCTAAAGTTAAAACAGACAAACTGCAGACTCCGCAGATGAAAGAAGGACACAGAGCAATAGACCTCTCTGTAACACTCGAGATAAAACTAAACTGATGGCATAGACTTGTAACAGTAACAAGGATTTTTCAAAGGCACACTTCAGTGCATGAGACTGAGAGTTTTACGAAACTGCAATAAATCTCTTTGAAGAGGAGAAGACAGTAATAGTCTTGTATTTAAGGCCACAACAAGGAATTCCTGGCAAACTTTCACTTTATACTGCTATTTTTTTCAATGGGACTTGGCTGTGTTTCAGCCATGATCAGAGAGGGTCCAGAAATCTTTGAGATATTAGAAGGAGTGAAGTGCAAGTTTAAGAGATCTCTAAGCTCACTGTAATTCCTTGTCAGCAGACTCACATCTCTTTATCAAGATTGAGAAAGGAAAAACCATAGTATTTGGTGCTGTTTCTTTTTTTTTTTCTCTCTCTGACAGCCTAAAATTATTCAGAAAGCTGCCATTTAAGAAAAAATAAAGGGCTCAGAAAGGAAAATTTCAGATATTATCTTGATTTAAACTGCACCAAGATAGCTTCAGGTTTAAGTGCTCATGAAGAGCTATAAATTTCATCATCCTTATTTTTCCTTTGCTATGACAAAAGAGAAGGAGCTGAGAGCTGCACAATAGCAACGCTCAGCACTCCTACCCCTTCTGCATTCCCTTGTTTGGGTGTGAACACACTGCTCTGTGCAGATATTGACCAGTTTGAAATGCTTTCCCTTCCTCCGTCCCCCCCAAAACCCTCTCCTGCAACCAGGAGGGATCTCTGTGGACAGCTTTACACAGGCACTTGCGTCCACCCTCGTTTTTGGGGCAGGGAAGCCTCGTGGAAGCCCATCCCAGTGGCACCTAGTAGATGCTGAAGGCTGGATATTGGGCTAAGTTCCTAGACCTTCTTCTCATGCAAGAAAGGGGATTTTGGTTGTTTTCAGTCCGCTGCTCAACTGCTGTTTCAGTGCTGCTGGTGGGCTCTTTTCAGCAGCTCTACTACCTCCTATGGCACACAGGAAGGAATGGGATTGCTTGCCAGCTGGCAGCCCAGGGAATCTGCAGCAATTGCCAGCAGCTCTCCTGCCCCAGTTAGTTGTGGGTGTCTGCAAGATGAGCCTCAGGTTTCTGCTTCTACCTTTTCCTCATGCCCCCAGGTCCCTGAGACAGACTGTGAGAGGATGAAGAATCAGCCTTAAATGTCTCATTGGGACTAATGGGTGAATTTTTAAGCTAGCTCCCCTGTGAGTTTAGCACAAAAAAATACCAGCAGAAAAAAAAAGAGTTGCTATGTACTGGGTATTTATATAAGCAGATTGTATGCAAGGAGTCTGTTTTAAGGAGACTGTTTACTGAGCTGACATCATTGCAGTCTGTTCCCCACACTCTCCTGTCTGTGTCCAGTGCTTCCCCATCTGCCCCAGGAACAGGCATGGCCTCGGGCACAGCGTGATCCCTTGTCCTTGTGCTGGCCCTCTGTGGCAGCTGGAGCACCCGGGGCACTGTGTGTCCAGACATGGCACTGAGCAGCTGCTCACTGTTTTCCAGGGACTTTTCCAAACCTCTGAGCATTTTAATGTCTGCACAGTACACCCCATCTTTTAAACCACTGTGTATCTTCCCAGCCAGAGGCTATTTTGCATCTCTGCCTCTTTGCCTTGTGCTTTAAGGCTGTGAATCTGTTATACCTCTAACCAGCAGACCCTGGCTCCTTTGTGCTTTGATTTTGCTCTGGTTTAATCCCAGTGCAGGGTCCAGTTTTCTACTGCAAAGCCATCTTTTTCACTGCCCCAGCTGCACATGTTGCTCAGGAAGTTGATCCAGCCAGTCCATTTTGGAAATTCTTCACTTCCTCCCGATAAGCTTTCAAACAGCCAGAGGAAAATGAGCATTTACAGAACACCTTTGCACCCAAATTCTTTCCGATGAATGAAATGGCCAGTGGGAGCTGAATGGTGTCATTAGACAGGTAGCCAAGCAAAATTGCAAACAACCAGACTTTTCCCCAAACACTTCATGAAAAATGTAAATACAAGAAGGTAAAAGATAATTAATTACTTTTTAACTTAAAGGATTTTTTTTTCCCTTGCATAGTGTCAGTATTTGTTATCTCCCTTTTTCATTTTGAATCACAGGCTTTGTCAGTTTGCAGATAAGATTTCATTTTAAAGTTTGAAGGTTTTAATGTGATATGTGAAAAAAAAAGAAAGCTTTTGATTGTAATCTCTAGGGTCAAATAAAAAGACAGAAAAAAAAAGATCAAAATGCTGCCATTGTAAAAACTTGTCAGAGATTTAACTGTGACATTCGGGCATATCATTAAAATTTGCTTTACAACTGCTGCTATTGTACTTCCATGCATTAGTGTGAAAGAAGCTGAAAGAAATATCTTTACTTTTTCCTGAGAAAATTAGCTTTCATTCCCCCCATATAAACAAATGTTGAATTTTATTTTTTCTCCTTGCTGCCTGTGATGGTTTGTCAAACAGTTGATGTAAACATACTTAAGCCTCAGGGGTTGCCCCCCTATTAATTGGAGAGATACAGGCCAGATTAGAGGAGCTCATGTGCCCACATGGCATGGGTGGTGGCAAAGCCAATTTGAGGTTCAGTACACAAGGCTCAGGACAGGTCGTTCTGGTCCCATGGCAGTGTGATAAGCTCAAGCTTTGCAGACAAAAATTTGCATCTGAATGCATCTGGCCACATTGAAAGCTTAATTCTCCTTCAGATTCCCCCCCACAGACTCTCTGGGAGATGGTGCAGCAGCAGTGAGTTAACCATGGCTTTTGTGTCTGTGGGAGCTCCCTCTGGGTTTTTGGGTTATGCTGATACGAGGTGGTTGTTTATGCTCATGGGCTCTCCTCCATCACAGGAAGTCTGCTGGGGTGGGGTCTGGCACTTGCAGAGGTTTCTCTACTGTCCTCCTGGAGATATGAGGGGTTTCCCTGCGACTGGGCAGATGGGACATCTCCTGCCTTAGCATGGGAAGGTTTCCACATGGTCCTTGTGAGACACTGAGAAAGCTCCCAGGGCCACCTCCTCAATACCACCAGCAGCCTTGTGCCTCTGCCCTCACTTATTTTGTCTTTTTTTCCACTTCCTCCCTCTGAGACTTATGTACACAGTTTTATGTCCAATCTGCACTTCCCCATCACAAAATTTAGTGGAAAAAAGGTGAATGAGGGAAGACATGAACAAATACACAAGGGAAAAAAAATGCTCCTCTTTTAAGGTGGCACAAAATATTTTAAAGAAACAGGATTTCATTGTGATGCTCAAAAAACAAATGTGATTTCTTAATTCTTGGGGTTTGTGTTGTGGAAGCCCTTTTTTCACTTTTCAACCATAGCAAATTGCAGGTAACACCAGAATACTCCTTGATGTTTCTGAGGTAAAAATTCACAGATAAATTCCGCGTTATACTTATAACTTAAATATCCCTCTACATTAATGATAGAGTCAGTCTCTGTTTATTACACTATAACTGGTGCAGCATAAATAAATAAAATCATACAGAATAGTCAATTCTGCTGGCCCAGCATCATGTATCAATTTGCACTAATAAGTTAATTTCCATAATTGTTATTCAGGACTAACATAATTTGAAAGAAGAGAGGTCGTAATGGTCATGATGCCCTGAGAGGATTTTGCCTTGCTGAAGTCAACACATTGAAGCCTCTGAAGGATTCTGGAGAGAATAATGCCCATAACCCAATCATTCAGTTAATGTTATTACTCATTTATTTGTTTTCCATCAGCGAGATACCCAGTGACCTCCAAAACAAGACTGTGCCTTTGACACACAGACATATCTCTCTGCTCATCCCGAGTCTTTAAAATCCAATGGTAAGTCTTCCAGCAGACCTTCAAAAGCACTGCATGCATTTGTCTCCTCTGTTTTTCTTTTTTTTAAATAAGCTGGAGCACAGCAACAGGGAGTGCTCTTTGTGCCTAGTAAAGCAAATTAAACTCCTTGAACTCCCTTTTGTCCCTCTTGCTGAGATCCTTTCAATTTGGCAACATTTGGTTAATTGAAGGGACTGAGGTGTGACGCTGCTCGAATACCAGGCCCTGTTGAGCTAACTCAAGCAACACTGACATTTTTACAAAAAAAAAGACATATCTCATAGGGAATTTCTGGTGAAACTGCTATACATCAGATTAGGATGTCATATGCTACATTTTATTTTGTCACTTAAAATTAAATGCATTTGTAATATGTAGAGTACTAAAATAAAATCAGGATTTAATCCATTTTAGAAACATGTTCTATTACAGGAAGAAATGTGCATGGCAAACCCAGAATGTTATAGTGCATTTGCAATAAATATCAATGACATTCGTTGGTGGTTTTATTTTTGCCTGTTCGTCATATATGAGACACTGACCTTTCTAAATATTCTCCACAGACAACCTGATCCTTAATACAGTGGTGAAATATTATTGTAATTATCATTTGTGCAACTATGGTAGATGTTACAGAAGATGTTTTGGCTAAAAATGAATAAATAATTAGTAGACTGGACTACTACATTACAGTTTACTGTGAAATTTTCAGTGATGAAAGAGGAATAAAGAACTGCTTTCCTTGTTTTGCTTGCTGTTCAAAAGGTGGAAAGAAGTGAGATGAAAAGTAAATTAAAATTACTTTATTTAAAGGTCATTTCTAGTGGAAAGAAAGCCTAAAAGATCACTCATAATAAAATTTTAAAAAAGCCTATAAAGCCTATAAAGCCTAAAATAATTGCCTAGTTAGGCATTATTCACAGAATTTTCTAATATCCTTTCCCTAAATAGAAAAATTTCCTTAGTGTAAACAAAAAATCACAGAACATTTCAATTCAACTAAACTTGAAATTTCATTGTGAATTAAAGCTTCAATCTACATTTTCCATCCTCTTTCCTTTAATGCCTGATACTCCAAAGTTACTAGAACAGGAAGGTTGAAAGTAAAATAGGTGCAAGCAACAATAATCTTACAATATTTGTCTTGCTGGTGAGTTTGGAAATGCCAACAAGAAATACTGATCCTTGCAGTTAAGACCGTGTGAGAAAGAAATGTAAAGATCTCTTAGGACTAAAGGAAAGCCTCCGAGATGTCCTTCCACAGCGGACATCCTCACTCTTCTTACTGCTTCTCACTCACCAGGCAAGAAATGTCCATGTCTCCACCCAGATCTACAGGAGGACCTTCCTCCATGACATGGCAGCCAGACTAGAGAAGGTGGCCATGCCATCTCTGCGTGGCCCAAGGGGGTAACTGGGAGGTTAACTGATTAATGACATTCAAATCTGCACCCACCCTCAGGGTATGGCTTTGAAGCTCTCTCTAACTACAAGGAAAGCATTGCTTAAGTCGAGCAGAAAAGTCCTGTTGAGAGACCTGCATATATAACTGGAAAAAAGGCACCTTGATCTAATTGTTTTGTTAAGTTTCCATGGCCACTTGATGGTGGAACCACCACAATTGTAACCACCAATAAAATACATTACCTGTGGCATAACTGTTGCCACCATGTGTGTAGGTCTTGGTGGGTACAAGGAAACCCCAGTACCAGTGGCAGCCCTTCGGATATTACAAAGTCATACAAACTAAGTAAGAGCCGTGGTGCATTTTGATTTTCAGAGAAATGTCCAGACACAGAGTGGCCAGTGAAGCATGATTTCTCTGTAACCAGACTCCATCTCATGTCCCCCCAAAAAAGACTTATGGAAGAAAAGAGGACCCATTTGGATGGCACTAGTCCTAAAGTGCATCTTCATCTTTATAAAAAGTCATAAAAAAATTTTCCCATTTTGTTTTAAGAGAAACTAATCCAGCCTTATCCATGATGTCACTTGGACTTCAGTACAAAAACTGAGAGAAGAGCTGGCATGAAAACTTAGTTTCTCAGCAATTAATTCCTCTATTGTTCCAATCAGTAAGTATATTTCATATAAAGAACTGGAGAAAAAAGGACAAGGCAAGGGGTTAACTTTTATACAGGCCTTGACTTCTCCATTTTTGTAGGTACAATTTATAGCTTTCTAATAGTAGCTTAATTTACTAAAAGCATGGGGCAGCTTGGACTCAAGGACACGGTTGTCTGTGTTTCTTGCTTTCCGCTGGTAGTGCATTGTCTTACTCCCAACTCTCCTCAGCCTAGGTTTGGAAAGGCAGACCATAGAAAAAAGGGAACTACTGATGTTAAAACCATCCAGCTTGCTATTCAGAGCCTTTTGTTGTTCACATTCATGCCTGGTTCCTGCTTGTGGCTCTGGGAGTCACGCTTCTCTAAATTGATGGCAAAATGGACTCATTTGAAAAAAACATAATATGGATTTTTTTTCTTTTAGCAGTCTCTTCTCATTAAATATTTCTTTGCTTTCATCTACAACAAGCATAACGAGATAATTCTATTTACCATCTCTCACCAAGAAAAGTAATTAGAATGCAAGGTAATTTCCATAAAATGCATTATGACTTTAATATCAGTAAAAGCCACTTAAATATTAAATGCACAGAAAAAATATTAGCTAAATTATCATAGAATAATATGATCAGGTTACTTTAGAAGAAAAAAAGTGATAAATGTGTTTTAATAAACTGTGCAAAATTATATGCATCATATTCTTACTTCCTGTCAATTTTATTTAGAGTTAAATGCCATTGTGATAATTAGTTGGGTTTTACTGTGTTCATTAAAAGCTTTTCTAATGATCACATAAAGAAATAAGTGAAATTAATTCCTTTCTTCAAACTCAAAGAAATTTATCAAGTGAATAAACAAAAAGCTTTTGCTGAGGCACAGACTCAATATCGTAGAATCGCAGAATCATAGAATCACAGAATGGTTTGGGTTCGAAGGGGACATTCAAAGAAGATAAAAATGGAGTACAAACACCACACTCAATCAATGAAGGGTTGGATTTTGGATCAGTGTTAGTGTTCTTGATTTACAGACAGGAGCTGTGTGTGTGAAGGGAATAGTAGGGGATAGATTGGATCAAATTTGATAGTCCTGATCCAAGCAAAAGTTTGAAATTTTTCCTAGGAATCCAGGGAAGATTCCCCAGTGAAAATGAGAAGAGATCTAACTAACATTTGTATTTGTTTTTCAGGATGGGCATACCACATCTTTCAGAAATTTTCTAAGCCCTGTTTTCAATTACAGCAACCCCCCCCCCCTTTCACTGTGCTAGTGAAGTCTGCTTTCATGAGTACCTAGGACTAAAAGCACATTCTCAAGGAACTTTCACATCTTACTGGCATTAGAAAATTTATAAATACCAAAGACAACTTTTGGCTGTGAGAAATTACACCAGAAAAAGGAATATGTGAAGAATGATGAAGCTTCAAGATGAAAAACCCACACAAATAAATTACTTCAAAATCAGAGCCATTAATTATGATTTCCATATGCACAAAGATGGTGTTATAAGAAAATAATGTTTTTGAGATAACTTGCTGCATTAAGTCAGTGAATTAGTCCAACGACTGCAGATGATAACATGAATGAGATCTCCTTCACTGGGGTGAGTGAGCCTGATTCAGAGTCATTTTAGAAGTAGCTTCTGCATTTCAAAATGGGTCAGATCTTTGGGGAATATTAAGGAAGAGAAAGTGTAAAAATGAAGTGTTAATTTCAAAAATAAGATTAACACGGACAAGAACCAAACAACTGAGTCCTTGAACCTCGGTGCTCATACTCTTCAAAATGTTGCCAAAGCTGATGGAAAGCACCACTTCTCTAGTATGCCTGTTAAACTACAGTGCTGTTTTGTTATTCACAAAACACCTCTCTTGGTAGAACTCCAGAGAACAGACTTGTTTACAACAGCTCTGTGAACAAATTCTCCCCAAGAAGATACCAAAGTTGAGAGGCAGTTAGGATCAGAACTGAGACTAATAGGAATGGAGTTAATCATGTCACCTTAATTGAAAAGTAGTAATAAAAATAATTGAGTTTAATACATAATTTAGATCATTGCGTGTTAAGTTAATGCATTCTGCTTAGGCTTTGAAAAAATATTTATTTCATGTAGAGTTAAGATTTCATTTGTTTTTATAATGGAATTCTCTCAAATTGACTTTAATAACAACAGTTTGTTAAATCAGATTTTGAATTGATGCACAAATTTGAAGTTCATATGTTAATTTTTGATGCAATATACTTAGCATTTATAGCCTGCTCTTAAGGTGGTTGAATTTATTTTCATGAGATTTAATAATCATTGTTTGTTTATATTACAGAAATTAAATTAGTTTTCTATGCTGTCCTGATGAGGGGCAATTTGCCTTATGACTACTTTATTTTACTTTTAAAACAATGTATTACTTCTTGCTTTTAAGAGTGGATTTATTCTTCAGCTGTTGGTCACACTTCTATAACAAAATTTATGTTTATATTTAAGGTTATTCCCAGGAAAGCAGAGAAACTCCGTTCAGTTGCATTTTCTCTGAGTGCCTTCTCTGACCCCTGTTCTTGTGGAAAAGTGATTCTGTGCAGCATTAAAGGTTTCAACTGAATTTCCAGGAAAACAAAATGGTCAGATTAATAAAAGTACCTCCTCTCAGAAACCATCCACCTCCAGGTCATTCTAATTTAGTGCTGAGGGATTCCACTTGAAAAGGATTTTTTTTTTTAATTTAAAACAATTATTGAGCTATCTTGGTGAAATATGCCATTCTGCAGTTAGATGCTCTGTTCAAGGAACCTTTCAGAGCCCGTGACAACTTTAAGCAGTTTAAGTGCATACACAACTGCAGAGCTCACGTGTAAACAGGGATTTAAAACCAGATACAGGCTTTGAGCAACAGCCTGGAAGCTCAAGAACGACATTTGTAATTCCAGATCTGATGCTTCTTGACTTTGCTCAAAAGATATGTCCCCTTTCATCTTGCATTCCCAGCACTTGGAAAAGGTGAGTCTCCTCTATGGCACCAGGGTAAAGTGGGGCTTAGCCAAAAAATGCTCCAAGGTATATTTGAGACCCTTAATGGGTAATTAAGATATAGATGAAAAATTAACATTATCACCATTACGAAGCACACATGGACCTTCCTGCAATGTTTCAAAGGACGCTGTTATAAACTCTTATTCTTAACTGCAGTTGAGCTCCACCCTGTCATTTCCACAATGCCATTCCAGACCTTTTCCTACACTGATCTAGTTTTCAAGATCCATTTTTCTCTTTCAGTCTTCCAGTTGGCTTTTTCAAGCAGCTGGATTCTGCAGCAGCAGCAGTTCCTTCAGGGTTTCAGCTGCCAGGTGATGGGAGATGTGGAACACCTGACCTGATAAGGTGTGAGTGCCACCTTCTGTAACTGATGCTTGATTGAAAGTGGGGCGTTCAGATTTCCACCCTGTTAAAGGGAATCAGACCTCAGCAGACTGATCTCAGGGAAAACTCTGACCACATTCTGCAAGAACCACGTGCTTTATTAATTACTAGGAACACATTTCCTTATGACAGAAGTACAAGTGTCCAAAAGCAGTCCCTTGCAGAAAAAATCTTGCAAGGGCACAAGCACCTTTATGCAGCTCTGGTAGTACCTGCCTGAGGGCACCACCTGCCTCTGGTAAGCCCATTCACCTGTCCCCTTCTCAGTCCTCATGCAATTCAGCTGTTCTGTGTATCTCCCTCCCCAGTGTGCTAGCAGCCATCATCAGTATTCTTGATCTGTTTGGACATGTCTTTGTGCTTCCTGCTGCTGCTGTAGCAGTACCACTCATGGATAAACAGGAACCGTATTCCACCGCTGGTGTCTTTTATTTTCTTATTTTCATTAATGTTGTAGTTTCCCAAGCAAGGGGGCTGGGAGAAATGAGCCACTAGGTCAGTAATTCCGTCCCTGAACCTCACAGTAATATGCCTTAAACCGTACTTTCTTGTGGTTTGTCCCCAGTCATTTGCCAGGACTCAAATGATGGAGCTCCTGCAAATTCCCTTGGGAGATGATGCCACAGGAAAACAGAAAGGATTCTATTGATATTCAACAGACCTTTTCCTTTTGTTAATTTAATACCATTACTCCATATTCCACCATAGCCATTTCCCCCCACTCCATTGCGCTTCCTTCTTCAAAACACTTCCAGACATTTATGATCCCTTTTAATCATCTCTTAGTAAAGATTTTGCTTGTTTTTAGGGCTCTTCCCCCCTTGCATTCTGTCTGAATCCAGCCCCTCAGGGTCACACTCATCTTTTCATCCATAATTGAAAAGACAACCACTCTATACAGTAATGGGAGATTTTTTTTTTTTTTCCTCCTCAGCTCACGCAAGCTATACAGATACTCACTCATCTCTTCAGGCTCTAAGACATATTGTACCTCTGAATTTTAAGCAAATCTACCAGACAAGATCAATGAGCTATTCTGCTTTAAAATCTAGGGCATATATTGACCACCCCTTTGTACACATTTTTACCTTTCCAACTCTTCAGCAAAATGTAAACCTATCCAACGTCAAAAGTAAAAATGAACAGCTAAATTCTCCTTTTATTTATAGAAGGGCTTTCCCCACTAAAACAAAGGAAGCCAACAGCTTCCTTATTTTCCATTCAGTGAGCAACAGCTCAGAGTATAATTTTAGCCCAGTGACTTTTACAAAGGCATCTTTTCTCTTTTTCACAAAAGGCAGCATTGTTCCAAATCAGAGCACCGGTAGAAGGCATGTGCACCACTTACCCTCCACTTGGACGCCCTGAAATGAAACACCCTGGACTGTAGTGTTGAAGGAGCGCTGTGAGACACCCAGGAAAATTTACCCACGTGGCACTATACCATCAATTCGTCCCCAAGATTTGGGTTCTGTATGGGGTTCCCTCGGTGGATCCTAGTAGATCCACCATTTTGTGGGATAAAAGGCTGATGTGCAAAAGGCAAAGAAAAGTCTCTCCCAAAAAAGCCTTTTCTGAAAGAAGTGGGGTTTTGGAAGGGGAGGTATCTTTTCTTTCAGGTGCACTGTGATGTTGGCCGCATTCAGACCTGGCTGTCTGCTGTCTGAGGGAGTCAGGCTGCACTGAGTATTTCACATTTGCTGTGGGCTGAGGACGTGCATTGGTGCCAGGGGTCAGGTGGAGATTATAACTGCAGGCACAACACCGACTTGCTGTGGAAGGACGATTCTACCTGGATAAAGCCTAGAATCTGGTCAGAGAAATGCAAACAATACAAGCTACCTATAGTGAGTCACTGCTGGTGCCATGGTGCTGTTTTGGTGTTGAATTGGGCTAAAACCAGCCCAGTTCACCAAACTTCAAAAACACATCCTGCTTTTTGAAGCAAGAAATTTGTGATTAGCAGTCAATCACTTTATACTGTAAAAGTCCGGTCCACTCTCATATGTTCAGTTTCTGCTAACATAACCCTTCTTTAGGTTGTAGATTCTTCCCTTGGGTGGGAAGGATACTCCTCAAGGCTGAAAGAAAGAGATGTCCCCACCAGTGTTGGTATGGGTGAGTTACATCAAATCTCTACTTAATTATTTCTTCTTTTTTTTTTTTGCTAGTTTTCATATAATTGCTTCAATAATTGCTTTAATACAGTGCACTATCTTATTTTATACTATACTACTAGTAGTTTTAGCATTTATGTTGTGTAGTAAATAATTCTGATTAAAATCTTTCATCTGTTCACTCATCTGTTCATCTGTTCATTTATTATAATAAATAATTCCTTCTATGTGAATATATCTGATTTGCCCTCATTAAAACCTGCAGAGCAAAGTGATTTAATCACATCTCTATAATTCCTTAAATTTAAACTGTTGATGAAATCTGATGCTAAGTTAGGATACTGCTGCACCCGGGCTCTTCTCCTAGAAGGAGTTTAGAAAGCAAGGGAGTCCTTTCTACACATCATGACTCAAGGGCAAGGCTTTTTTAATAACTTTACTTAAGCCTTCCACTCCACCCATGACACTTGTCAGCCAGGCTGAGCCCTTTGTCTTAGAAACAGTTGGATTTTGAAGTGGTCTTTGGTAACATGAACAGTTGGGTACATGGTTGATTATGACTATCTGTGAGAACACACTTCTAAATAAGCATAAAAGAATTACAGTAATATGGTCATTGGTCAGTTGTAAATATACACACAAAAAAATCCATCTCAAACACAGAAAAAACATATAAGGCAAAGGTATCACGACACCAGTATTAAGCAGTGTCGCTTTAATTGAAAAAAAAATGGTTTATTTGAAAAAAAAAGCTTATTCAATTGTTCTTTTTATACTCCATCATAACTCAATAAATATCAGTCATCTTTCTGGGAAATACTCTGCTTTAAGAGAAGGAATGAGCACCTACTCAATGATAGGGTTTTGTGAGGGGCAGAAAAGGCCTTGACTCTGTGAAAGTGTTGCTCAGCAATAAAAAAAGATGGATGGACGGAAGGAAGGAAGGAAGGAAGGAAGAAAGAAAAAAAAGGAAGGAAGGAAGAAAGGAAGAAAGGAAGGATCTTTATTATTTTGAAAATAGCTTTCCTGTAGAGGTAAGAGGGATGCTCCACTTTCAATTTCCCAGCATGTAACACTGCCATGGGAGCCACATTCTGTGCTTGTCTGTCTCACGTGTGATGCAAAGTGACAGACAAAACTAGCAATAGTCATCACACGTGTGTTAGCTGGGTGCTGCAGCATGTGCCTACATTTTCCCAAGTAAGCATCTGGCTGCTGGCTACCTCTTATGTAGCAATAGAAAAAAGCAGGTATTTTATTTGTGTCTGTGGGCATAGAGAAGGAACTCATTAGAATGTGACAAGTTTCTGGGCTGAGTGATATGGCACATGTAATCTCATTATCTCTGCTGGGGAATGGCAGGAGTATGCGTGTAAAACAAGATTTTATGTGTATAGTTCAGTCAGTGAGTACTAATGGATTGATAATGGGCTGTTTGTTGCTGTTCAGATTTTGGCTTGCATCCACAGCGGGGGTATATTGGAGCAGATCCACTGGAGCACACTGATTGATACTTATGCTAGACATAAGCTGGTGAGCGTTTAGACTTATTTTCCATTCAGTGCGCAACTTATTACTCTGTTGTCTCTAAGTTTACCCATGCACATATTACAAATATAGCCAGATGTCCTCATGATTGTTTGTATTTCTCTGAAAAATGGATGGAAAGGTCTGCAAGTTCAGAGGGGAAAAAATGGGTTTGGGGGTGAACTGTGTGACAGCTAAGGAAAAAGGAAGCTGATTTTATGCAAGAGAGAAATAAAAAGACTCCATGTTTCACAGGAGAAGCCAAGAATTCCTGTAGGGTATCCCAGACTCAGTAGGCCCTGCTTTAAGGAGAAGGAAGATTTAAGAGCACCACAAGAAAGATAAGGCAGGAATATGAGCTATATTGTCTTCTATCCGCATGATTGTATTTCTTGCCATGCCAAAAGAGTGATTTCCTTCTGTAATCACACGTCCCATCAAGGACTTCATAAACACAAAATATCCATGTGGGAAGTCTGAAGAAAAGACAGAGTAAACTATTGGGTCCTCATGGGACCAGTCAGTCCTGACACTGAATTCTTTTCCAGCTGGGCAGCAGACTGAGAACCTTTGCTCAGGGCATATTGCTAATTTTATAGACAGACAGTGCTACAGGTTGCTATGACCACTAAGAACACAAGACCACACAGGTCCATAGTAAAGGGCTGCATCTTCTGCATGCGAGTGAGCATCCAGCTGAGCTACCTTCCCATTTGGTCACTATACCAATATACAGATACCAGTATGCCATAGGCATCAAGATTTGTCTGCTGTTTCCCTGTTGTTTCCAATGAGAGAGAAGTTAGATCTCTGGCACAAACCTACAACTTTGAGCTGGAAACTAATACATGAAAATCAGAGCTCTTAAACACCATGGGTAGTTCTGCTAAATATGACCTGAGCAGCCACAGATGTGCATGTTAGAGAAACACAATCCAAACCATAAGAGGGTGGCTCACAACTGGCCAGATACAGCCTTAAAAGTGTGCAGAAACTTGGCTTTCATGGCCTCCATCTCAGCATGAGACAACTGTCAGTGCAAAACACACTAAAGTCTGATCAGAGAGGTGTTGCTCACCCTTGGAAGAAGAGCTATGCCAGCTGGCAGGGAGAACAGGATCCCAGCGTCCAGAAATCCACTCCCACAAAAGGACATATCTTTCACTGCTTTGTGGGTGCCTCATCTGCATCATGTGTATGTGAGGTCTTTTCCCCAGTAGCCATGGACCCACTGTGAATCCAGGGGAGGAGAAGATTTACACTTGAGAGGCAGAGAAGAGAGATGGAGAGAAATGGGCTCACAGAGCCCTCTCAGCAACTTACAGACACCTTGTGGTGCTCCAGGTAGGTTTGTTTGTCAATTAATGTGTTGCAAAGAGTGATTAGTCAGGCTGATGGTATTGTCATTGCAGACAATCCCATCAAGGCATGGCAGAAAGGAGCTGAATCATCTCCAGGCTCAGACACCCTTAGATATGTCATGTGGTTTTTTGTCCATCTGCGAAAAATGTGCCATTATAGGCTGGAAAATCTGTAGCGCTAATGTTGCTGTCATTCTGTTCTGCTGCTTTTTTTCACTTCTGTACCTTTTATTTTGCTTTATAGTGTTACATGACATAGCATAATGCATTCACATTTTTTTTACAACAACAACAACAACAACAAAATCTTCCTTTGGATCAATAGCAAGTGTAGTATTCAATTGATATTCTTGGCAGCAGAGCAAATAAGCCAGCAACTGCAGTCAGACTGTGTCAACAGGCTCAGTAGTGATACTTCCACCTATAGATGGAAGCTCCTTTCCTGCTCCTTACCAAATGTGAGGGCACTGATTTGACCCTGAGATTAGCTCAGTTGTTTAGAGCACAGTGCTAATAATGCCAAGGTTGTGCCATTCACTTCTGAGCTGGACTCGATGATCCTTGTGGGTCCCTTTCAATTCAAGAATATTCTGTGATTTCTGTGATTTCAGTGGACATTCCCCAAAGTCTGAGATACAGTAAAAAAAGCAGGATGTACTGAGGAATTAAGTCTTTCAACTAAGGACACCACTGTAAAAGGAGCAAATTAATATTGTGCAAGCAGTGTTGCTGAAAAGCAGGTAAAGGAAGATGTGAAATGAGTGCCATGTGCTCAGCAAGTGTTTCCAGCCATCCCTCTGAGTAAGTAGTGGTTAAGTACAGGACCTGTATCTGTGTTTTTCTACAGGATAAAGCATGCTCCTTCTAGCTGCTGTATGTGGCCTCTCTGAAAAAATTAGTGGGGAAAAATCTATGAAGAACCTCAATATTTGGAAATCTGACAGGATCTGGCATGAACCACATGTCAAACTACTCAGCAAGATCAGGACATTCACAGCTGCTCTTATGCCTAGAAAAAATACCAAATGCAAAAAAATTTTGTAGGCATCTAGAAGTATTTATAACTCCCTACAAATGCAGACAATGTTGTGAGAAGGAGAAAATGGTTTTTATTTATGAGTTTCATTTTTGGTTTTTTTTTCATAATAGTTTCAGCTGAGTTTCCTCAAAGTGTGATACAATATTAATAACCTAACTTGCTCAGCTTTCTATTTTAGACTCACTTTTTATTTTCAACCACTTTAAGGTAGATTCTCTGATGTCTGCAGGGTCTTTCTCTGTGTGGAAAGATACACAGAAAAGAATTCTCACAAGTCTTGAAAAAATAGGATCTCTTTTTAGACACCAGGTTTGGTTGAAATTGGTCACCAGCTCCAAAGTAACTGGGCATGAGATGCAAACTGCCTAGCAGACAAAAAAATGTCTGTATAACACCTGTTTTCTTAAGGCATTCTCAATGACTGTGGCGAGAGAATGGAAGAAGAGCTCAGGAAGTGGACAAAATATTAATATCTAATTAGACTGAGGAAGAAGATATTAATCCTAAAGGAAGCCATCTGATAACTTGATATTAAAAGAAATTGAGTACATACTAAATTCAGTCCTCTTCAACCAATTCTGCTCAGTTCCTCAGAAATGTCTTCATGACCCAGGCCTGTCATTCTTAATAAGGAATTCTTCCCCCTCCAGAGGGAGAAGAACAGGGAAACCTTTCTCTGCCTCATTACCTTTCTATACATAAACCAGTCATCCCAGGGAGCCAAGAACTGAGCTTGTGGCTCAAACACGGACCCCACACTGTGAGACCATCATGTTATATTGTATGTGAAGATGACTGAGATTTCTCTTAAACTAAAAAGCAAACCAATTAAAAAAAAAAAAAGAGAGCCATGCTGTATTAATATGAAGGTCTTGCTCAAAATAAATTGAACTTGCAGTTGATAGCCATTAGCTGCTGTTCTTTTAGGTAGTTGCAAAAAATATTGGGCTTTGCCAAGCACCATGGGATTATAATTTTTAGGCTTTAAAAGTAAGCCTAAAACAAGTTGAAAATATTTTCCTTAAATGTTTCATTTTAGTTCTTGTGTCACCAAAACTGTATTTCACTCTCCATTCCTTCCTTTTAAACTTTCTTCTTTGCTGCCCACAGGATAGCAGCAAATGAAGTTAAAAAAAAAAACAGCCATATTTTGGTCTTTCTTTTTGAAAATCAAAACATTCAACTCCTGTGAATTAGCTCAGGTCTTCATAGGGCACAGGGTAACTGAATCCCTGGTAGGAATTTGGGAACAAAAATCTTTATGAAGAAAGAACAGGTTTTCCCTGTGTGATTTTATCTCTGCTGACAAGTCAGAGTCAACAACACTATGCTGGACCTTGAGGAGGACAGTACTCACCCAGAATTTCAAACTGTATTGAATTCAAGCCCTTTATACTCCTTGGTGAAAGTTCAAGGCAGAATGGCAGAAATGCTGTTCAGCTTTCACTCCTCTCATTCTCAATCACCATTCCCACCTTAACCAGTCAGGGCAACATGACTGCATTTGCTGTTTCCCTCCAGTCTCAAAGCTGCCCAGTCTCAGCATGTTGACTACCAGCGTCCATGGTGAAAATTCAGCTGCTGTCTCCTAGGCTACCTCCTAAGCTAGGAGCTTAAAGCTTCAGATATGCTGCTGCAGTAGCCAAGTAGGCATACATTCTTTTAGCAGTCTAGTAAACTTGGGCTATTTCACACAGAGATGATACAAGGGGCAAGATGTAATGCTTCCTGTCCTCAGCTGCCCATCCTGCCTGGCTCCATCTTTTGATTGGAAGGACCCACCTAGTGCTGCAAGGATGGATCTCATGCAGCAGCTGCTGATGAGGTGTAGTTAACAACTTGCAGTGCATTTACTGAATAATTTAAATTTGGTACTAGTTTTCCTTCCTAGGCTGGGTGAAAACTGCCAAGGGTCAGGACTTCCATGCCTAGAGGGTCCCTGCAGTGGTGGGTGGACTCTGCTGTCTCTGCTGTTGATGTCCAAAGCCATCCCTAGGCAGAGCCTTCAGCTTCTCTTTGCCATACAAGCCATATTATTTTAGAAGGCAGTTGCTATGGAATCTCTGAAAAAGACATTTATAAACTAGATTTCCCCAGAGTGAGGTATAGCAAAACCAGCAAACCCCTTAGGAAATGTTACCTGAAGCATCTAAATGTACAAAACATGTTTGAATATCATTGAACTGTAGATGTTCTTGCTGAGCATGAGAGTCAAATATGATCAGGGTGTCAAAAATGAGTTAGGAAAGTACTGCAGTTGCTATTTATGCCAAAGGCTCCTTCAGTTGACAGCTTTAGATATCTTAAAAGCATAAACATTTTAGCAGACAACAAGTTGCATTTCCTACACTAAGAGCTTTTTGAAATTATGGAAAAGAAACCCGTAAAACGCTTTTGTATAATTCTCCTCCTTCACATTCATTTTAAAGCACTTTAGCAAAGTAACTCTCCCCCATTGTGGTTACAAGAAAAGAACTTGTTTACAAATTGTACACTGAAATTTAAGTTACTGGGAGTAGCAACAGGTTTGTAGTGACAGGTCACTTTAGATTGGAGTTTAATTTATGAAGATTGCTTTACCTGGGGCTATGGTAATCTATGCCTTCGGAGTAATTCACCCTCTGCCTCATTTCGAATGCAGTCAAAGACTGTCGTATTTCACTATGACAATGTAATCACAGATCCACATTAAAAAGTCATTATTGTTTAGAATCCAGCTTGGTTTGAAAAACACTTACTATAAAATTCAACAGCCTTTGTAAATTACCCAAAGGTTTACTCAAGAATACAAGGTACAGTGATTTAAATCTGAAACTTACTACTTTATCGATTATATGGGATTTTTAGGTCACTGCATTTACGGGAAATGATTAGTGACTAATCAAAGTAATAAAGTCCTTGATGTACGTTCATAAATAATTATGAATTGAATTTTCTTTATCCAGTATCAGATAAAAACTGAGTTAGCCATAAGATATCTCTTCTTCAACTTTTGTTTCATACAGCATTCTAAAACCCAACAGTGATAAAACCAACCATAAGAATAATTTTCTGATTTCTCTCTCGTCTTTTTTAAACCAGAAGCAATGTGCTCTCACATATATATCTATTGCACTCTTCAGCTTGAAGTTTTGTGTTGAACATAAAACTTAACTTCATATTTTAATTTTACGCTGACCCTTTTGGCATTTTTAAAACATGTCACAGACAGATTCAAACTCCTTTGTGATGTATTAAACCCCAGATTCATATTCTAACTAACATTCAGCTTATCTATCCCTGTACATATGGTGATTATTGAACTCCTACTTATCTTTATATTGTTCTTTATCCTTCTTCATAGTTTTTTTCCCCCTGCAAATTGAGAGAGTTTTAGCCCTGACTATTATGCAAGAGTTTAAAACTGTAATAAAAACGAATGATGCAATGAACCAATTAAAATTGTTGTATATATATTTTTTTAATTAGACATTTATGAGCTGCGAATTGGATCAGATATTCCCAATGCACATGACATGCTGACATATAATAGCTGCTTTTGGGATGTCAGGTTAGCTTTTTATGAATGCAAATAGAGGTAGGTTTTCTTTTTTTAATTACCTTCAGGAATAATTTTATTCTCTGTATTTACAATACAGGTGGGCACTTTAGTGTAGCTTACTCAGAAGGTTTGAAAGCATTACATTTAGTAGCAGTGGCGTTCAGATTTCAATAGAGCCACCATTTGTAAAAGGGTTTTCATAAATATTTTGGACTCTGGGAAAAAGTGGATACCAAAGAGATAGATTCATTATCATGCTAGTGTCTGAACACGCACAAGAACAAATTCTTGCTGGTAAACAAAATCATGGTGGATATTGTTGTGCCTCCTGCCTCAAGTAAATACTTCTGGATTGAAAAGCCCTTATCTCCTCCACTGTTTTTAAATACTGTGATTAAACTGGGCTTTGGACAGTTTTTTTCCCCTCAGACCTTGTTCTCAGAGCTGCTCTGCCCACGTCCAGCGACACTAAGGAATTTCACTTCTGCATTGTGAGTTGGTTCAGCTTTTGGTGCCTTCTGGCTTTGTGCACCTCACACAAACAGGTGACCTCCAGTGCCATCACTGGAATCAAGCATATCAACATGGAAATTAGCAGCAGTACATTCTTCTGAAGGGTCAACTTCTATGCACCATGTTCATGGCACAAATGCAATACTCACATCTTGCAGTCCGTGCTGCCTTAGGAGAGGTTGTGTGTTCAGGTGGACGTGATGTGAGGTCTGGTACTGCTCCTACCCTGTCTCGGTGCTTTAGAAAATCCACTTTCTTTGCCTGTTGTCTATCTGGAAAAAAATCCACATTATTTGAAGTTTTATATACACCTCACAACTTGCTAAATAATTGGGAAGTTATCATACAAATAGGAATTAGACTGCCAAGTATTAATGATGACCTGTGACCATGGCTCTGAAAGAAGTGGTTGTCTCTTTTTATAGAGTATAGTCAAAGCATCATGAAAAAACCCCAAACCTAATAGCAATTTGTGAACTGGAAAAAAATAGGATGTGCTTAAAAGATATCAGAAATTGTAGACACTTAAACTAACAAAACTAGCAACTGCTGTAAGAGCCCTGTGAAGACAGAGTGAGCAGAAACATCTCTTGGTGATACTTAAAGAAGTGTGCAATTCTGAAATGAGTTAATTAAAGAGGAACAGTTACTTTAGCCATAACAAAAATATATTATTGAGTCCGAAAAAAAGAGCAACAACAATAATAAACAAATTTCACACCTCTTTCATGTGAACCCACAAACATATGCCATAGCAGAGAAGGTTGGCAGTGCCCTGCTGAGCTTTGGCCTTTGTGTAGATCCTCTTTTGAAAACTAAGCAGCAGCGAGGGGCTCCAGAGGAGCTGTGCTGCTCTCCCCAGCCAGGGCACGCTGTGGTGCCCTGTGGAAGCTCCGACCCCATAGTGGGCTTGATCTGATCTCTCGTGTTGACATCACCCTAAAATGCTAGCTCTTGTCCTCTGCAGACAGACTTTGAAGTAGAAAAGTGCAATCAAATGAACAAGGGTCTGAAATTATCTTTTCTTGGTGCAACTTGGATGTAGAGATTTTAATAAGGAAAGGCTTTATCAATTTTCCTGATATTCAGTTCATTTTCAGTGTACCAGAGTCCTACTTGATTTGAGCAGAAACCCACTCTAATCACACTTCATATTAATTCTCCACATATAATTCTAAAAGGGTTAATAATGAGGAATTGTTATTTTAATCAATGGTAACAAATTGCTATGGACTCTAACAAGAGAATAGATTCAAAGCACTTTTTGAAGACCACTTCCCAACAAATAAGACATTAAATCCATGAGTTACAGCTTTAAATTACTCTTGTATGAATTACATGAAAATGGGCTCTTTAACATAAGGGGCAGCATCATTTCTTCCCTCTGAACATTCAATCATTCTTTTGGGTAAGTGGTGTACTCACTGGGTTGGAGGCAGTAGAGTTTCCAGTGGCTCTTGTAAGCCAGTCTCAGGAAAGTGTTTTTTCTTCAATTTCCATTTAAGCAGTTCCTATCAAATAATCTCCTTAAATTGTGATAAACCAAGTCCTGAGCCTGAACTTTCCAAAACTCAGCAGGGCTGGCCTCTGAAATAAGATTTTATAAGCAGGTAAGCATGGCATTCCCATGAGAGCCATGGCAAAAAATGTAAATAATTCTCCTCAGTGCAGTTTGTGATAAAATAATATACCACTGAGAGATGTGACAAGCCTGCAGTTTGAAGAGCTGGTGGCTAACATATGATTAGCATAATTAGCCAACGGTGCTTTCTTCATGGGTACCAGTTTCTAATTGAGGTACAGCTGCTCAGTGAAAGTCCTAGCTTTATGAGAACATGCCGTCTGATTGAGAGGGACTAAGGCTTTTATTCCTACAGTAATGCCACCCTCGGTAAATCCCTAATTGGTAGGAGTAATTAACTACAAGGGAGACAATTTCTGCATATATCTATATATATATATCTGTGATATCTAGCCATTGCTGCAATAGCATCTTCTCCCAACAAACCCAACCACAGGCAGCAAGCAAGAGAAGCAGGGAGGAGGCAAATGTAGTTTCAGAGAAATAAAACAGTTGACAATGAGAGTTACACAGTGCTTTGAAGAATAAAAGCATTGGACAAACATTCACTGACTGCTAACACTACTCTTGTTCTTGTTTTTATTTGACTCTAAGCTATGAGGGTTACTGCTGCATTCCCTGTTTTTCCTCACAGACTCCCACCTCCCACCACAGGCTATTCATAGGCACAGATATGGTTCACAACCCCTTTGGCTGTCACTTGCTTGGACAAAATCCCAATCAATTCAAACCAGCAATAATCTGTTGCGGTTTAAGGACATGGATGTTCTGGCTCGGTGTTACTCAGTGAGACATTGCACCTCGCCCATTAGGACATCTTTGCACACCCATCCAGGTATAGATTAAAATGGGATGAAGTGGAGCTGAGTGAGGGTTATGTTAATTTTACGCTGATGTAGCAACTTCCTAGCTGGTAGAACCTGCAGAACTGAGCCCTGACTTCTCATGGGGGACGTGTTGGTCTCAAAGGACCCAATGGATTCCAAGACCAAAGGATCAGGTGCATTTATTTCACATTTTCCATGTAAATGGCTATGTAAAGTGTTTATATTAGAGTGGGGCTAAGAGTTCCCAAGGCATAGCAAAGATTACTATAGCGGGTTATTATGTGCCAATTTTCCCCCTGTCATTTATTACTACTTTATTTTCTGGGGTATTTTTGCACAATTTTTTTTCCCTAGAGTTTTCTACTTCTTGAATAATATAATGCTTACATCAGTTTTAATGACTTTAAAGACATGTCATGTACATAGGATGCAATACTTTCACGTGGCTTATGATTGGATTGATTGATACTCATTTCTGGTTTTTTCCTTTAAAAATAATAATACAAATATACATAAAAGTCCTTTGACGCATGATGTTGATAACATTTCATGAATGCCTGCCTGGGCATAAGGTTACATGCACTAGACAGGATTAGTTCCAGCATTTGTTCATCCAAATCTCAGGAATGATAACTTAAACAGTTAGGTCAACAGTCTGAGTGTGTGCTTTGGCATGAGCTAATGTTCATTTGGTTCTTATCTAAAAGAAGCCAGGTGTTAGTGTAAATTGGCAAAATACTGCTTAATCCCAGTGATTTAGATAGCTCTTTTCTTTTCTTTCCCACAAAAGGAAAAGATGAATGAATTCAAACTACAGAGACGATGGACTCCCATTCAGAGGCTTTTGGCCAGATTTAGCAAGAGCACTCCTTGTACATCTCAATTAGAGCTTCTGTGTTTGCTCTGCACTGGTATCTTACATCATCCCACACCCTCTCATTTATATTTAACATTTATTGGAATGACAAAATAAAGAAAATATCCTAGGATGAATGATTAGAAAAATCTCCCCTTTCCTTCACACATGAGCAATGCAGTGGGAAGTACATATACAAGTAAAAAAATCTATAGGCAGAAACAAAAAAAACACCTCCCAATGCCATGAAAACAGTGAAGAAATATAAAATAACCAGAAGACAAACAGAATGGAGAGATATGCCTTCTCTCACATGTAGCATCATTTATGGCCCTGATATCCCCTCTTGCCTTCCTCCAAGCCTGGCTGTGCACTTACAGGGCAGTGACATGCCAGGGCTGGGTGTCCTACAGCTGCACTGCAGACTGAGGGGAAAGAGGAAAGTCATCTGTAGATCAAAGCGTCTGGTCCCACTGAGACACTAAATCTGATGTTACCTCTCCATAACAGTTCACGAGATTTTCACTTATAAATAATCCAGCTAGATTGGCACGGTCTCCTCTAATTCTCAACCCCAGAAATACTTACAAATTTGTTTAATTTCCAAGCCATTGAAGTCACTCTTGCTTGAAAATTGAACATGTGCAGTAAAAGAAGCGGCAGATTCAGACCTGATCACTGTTGGCTTGTCACAGAAGTTCAAGGAGCTACAGGTGAAATGAGGGGCATCAGAAAGTAAAATATACAGCATTTTTTACTATCTTCAAATGTCTTCTGACAACAGCTATCTGAAAAATAATATTTTTCCCCATTTGATTATTTCTGGGTCAAAATTTATTGGTTTTAATTAGTGATATAAAAATGCAAAAATTAAAAAAAAAAAAAGAAAAACAAGCAACCCACCAACTGGCAACATTCTTCATTGAAAAATAGCCAGGGAAAGTCCCTGAGAGCTATTAATTAAGTTTCTAAATATGTGAACACCCACACATACCTAAGGGGAGTGGAGAAAGCAGTTCCCTGCCAGCTTTAGCTTCAATACATTTTCCAATTTTGCGCCTACAATTTTGCCAGCACAAATATTTCCTGGGGTCATTCTGCCAGCAAAAAGTAAAAATGGCAGCAGTTCGTTGTCAGTCAAATCACACACATGTTTTCTTACTTGTCTTCACAAACATTTGGCATTTCCAGCAATTCAGTGGCACGTGTTTGGGATTGCTTTTACTGATGTATGTTGAAAATTTGCACAACAACTAGAGAGTTCTTTGGGTCAAATCTTCAATATACACCTCCTCTGAAAGACAGTATGCAATAACTATGAAACTATATTGACCACTCTTCCTATTGCTTTTCTCTTAATGAGATTAGTGCTGCTCAGTCCATGGCATGTTAATGATTTATCCAGTCTGATGCTCTTAGCTTTGTCCATCCTGTCCAGACTGGGATGGAAAGGCTGTATCCTGGCTGGATGTTGTCGGTCACGCAGAACCATGTTTTGGACAATAGTTAGTGATAGCACCAAAGCTGGCATTGCACTCTGTCCACCCCCAGGAGGGAGGGGACTGGAGGCACTTATCAGCCTGAATTCTCACTTCTCCTGCCTCAGAACGTGTGGTTGAGGGGCATAATTGCAGGAGGAGTAATCACAGAAACCCACTCAATGCATGTTAGTCAATACAGATTCCTGTGTTGTCTTATTAAGGCAAAGCTTCCTGGTAGGGGCAAACACTCTCCCATGTGAAAATTCTTTACAACTCTCTCTCTACATTTGCTTTTCATTTTCATTCTAACTACTGGTTAAGTAGTAATGATCTGGGCATAGGGCATTTTCTGAGGATTGATGACAGTCTGACAAGCATTTATGGCCAGAGGTGTAGCCAAGGGTGCCATTAGTCCCAGCTGGTCATTAATCCCTGAGAATGCCCTGTGCTGAGGTCACTATTGCTATTATTAGATGAAAATGAGAGCAAACATGGGAATATGGATTTTTTTTTAATGGGTGATGCTGTTATGATTGGAATGTGTAAGGTGTTTCTAGGAATTAATGACTCACACATTAGGTAGTCCAATTGCCTGAATTATCTGCACACTGCATGAAGCAGGTTACCATAATTAAAATGTTTTAAACCTTTTTTACTTAATTAAAAAAAAGCCTGTGTCAAACTAACATAAGTTTTCAGAACTAGAATTCCTAGATATGCCTGCATGTTTCAAATTAGTTTCAGAAGCAGCATTTGGGAGATGTGAATTTACCCACTGGACCTACCACTCATGATGAGGGATGCTCTGGTAAAAGCTTGAGAGCTCCCTGAAGTTAGAACCTTTAATAAGCAGTACTGATTCAGAGGGTTCTGTCCTTGTGCCTACTAGAGATAACTCACTGTTAGTTAGACAGCCCCAGAGTAAAAGAAATTAAAAAAAAAAAAGGTATCTGGATGCCTAGGAAGGAGCCTGGAGTAGCCAAGAGGGAACACAATGCATGGGGAGCTGCTGCCTCTCTCTGGATGCAGGACACTACACACAGCAACCCATGAAGACCCATTGGCACTCTCTGCTAGGAAGGCTCTCCTGAGAACAGCTATTTACACCCTTCCTTGTAATAGTTGGGTGGGGCTTATCCTCTTGAACCAGATGTTGTGATGATGCTTAAAACACAGATGGGCAAACAACAGAGCTAGTTTTTTAAGATAGACCTTCATGGCTTCCTCAAAGGAAGTATATGGCATCATCATCTGCAAAAACAAGGGTCTGGATGCCAGAGCAAGGGACCCTAAGGAGAACTGTTCTCAGTAGCTTCCTTTGGTGTCCACCAGTCCAGTACAGAAAGGGGTAGTGAACAGTCAGTCACTGTCCAGCTTTTTCAGCTTACTCAGGCTTTTCTAGACCTCTATATTCCTCTAACTGCCTCTTTTACAGGCTGAAAAATTCTAGACCAACAGAGCATTTCTTGTAAAAATATCCATGAGTCATCTCGAATGATAATTTTATCTGACTGCTCTGAATCTTGTCCAGAGTCAGCTTGTGCAAAAGAAAAGCAGAAACTTCAGAGTTGCATTCTGCCACTCTTATGTATGAAAGTCGAAAGCGAAATCAATGCAACTGCCTCTAAATTAAGACTGACAGAAGCTTCTGCTTACAAAGCAAGATATGTGCTACCACTCATTTGTTCTGGTAATGTGGCAAGGACTGCTTCTGAGAAGTATCTGAATTGTAAAACTTAGGGTCTAATGTTAAATTTGCTATCTCCAACAGACATACTTCAGATGGACAGCATCACAGATTTTGTTCTTTTCAGTTTTAATAGTCACTTCCACTGGTAATGTAAAATGAAATGCCAATGGAACATTTCCAACATTGTTCCATCCTTTTTCAAAATTTCATTTTGGTACCTTAACCTTTTTTAATTTGCTAGTGAATTCTGAAATGAATTTGTCTGAAATCTGAAGTGTTTTTTCCCCCAGTATTATTTCTACTGTGGTAAAGCAGAGTACAGTAATATTTTAAGTAGAAATAATCTATGTTTGAAAGGATATTTGGCTTCTTTTAGTGCAAATCTCGGTAGTGAGTCAGACTTGAAGCAGTGCATTAATCATCCTAACTTATTTTGCATACATATTAGTACTATATAATAATAATAATAAATCAAGAATCTATCCACACAGTTTTTTGAATTAATCTTGTCTACACACTATTTTACCTTGCAAACAAATCAATTTGCATGTGTATAGGATGATTTGATATAGGAGACTTTTATCCTCTCTCATGCTTGTTGTATTCTTTGGAGAATAGAGCCCTCAACACACAGGTGCAAACAAATATAATTTTCTTAATCTCCCACCTAAAGAAGGAGAAGGACTTAATGAAGGAAAGGAGACTGTGTCTATCACTCAATACAGTGATGCAGAAAATAAGGAAGATATGCACGTTGAAGGCTCTTCCATTGGCATGGGGAACCCTGCTTCCTACTGTCAGTGAAAACAGGCCAGGAAATTCCTTTAGTTGGCTTTACATTGGATTTGATTTTTGACGTGAAGCACTCAAATAGTGAACAGGACAGGCAGATTCATGGTAGGAAAGAAAAAGTCTGCCTTCCAGGGTACCAGTGCACTTTATTGGAAGGGGAGTTGTCACAATACTGGTGATTCAGAACTGGCTCTGTGTGTGTGCAAGTGCGTGTGAGAGAGGATATGGCTGTGAATTTCACTGTGCACTTTGCCTGGGTTGCCTTTTCCATATGGTCCATAACCTTGTTCTGGAATTTGCTACATTTGGTTCTCTGTGAGTCTCACTCTCAGGTCTGATTTGCTAAGCAAGTACTACCTGATGGCAACTCAGGGAACCCCATTAGAGGAGACCAGGCTCATGGCCATTTTTGATTGATGGGATTGCTGGATAATTTAAAATGCTGATCTAATAAAAGATTTGATGCTACTCCTTACAATACCTGATTTTCAGCCAACAAAATGAAAATGATGACCTCATCCTGGAAGGCTCTGTGGCAAATATCTGATCAGGGAGAAGAAGCTGTAGCTGGCTACACCTGTTTATAAAAGGCCTATAAATGGGTTTACACACATCACAGCAACCTTTGGCCAAATATTTGGTGTTACAGTCTCTCATCAATGAAGCAGATCCTCCCCCAAAGCAATTGTATTGATTTATAACCAGCTGGTCACCTGGCCCATCACATTCCCTGTCCTTGAAATCTGCTCCACTGTCTTCTTTCAATTTATTTCTCCTTCATTATATCAGTGTTTAGCAACCATATGTATTCTTACCCTGAATATGATTATTGACCTGACAATGTGTGCCTGCAGGCCAGAAGGCCAACCACATCCTGGGCTGCATCATGAGAAGTGTAGCCAGCATGTTGAGGGAGGTGGTTCTCACCCTCTACTCTGCTCTTGTGATACCCAACCTGAAGTACTGTGTCCAGCTCTGGGTCCCTAAAGACAAGAAACATGTGGTCCTCTTGGAAGGAGTCCAGAAGAGAACCACTGAGTTGATCACAGAGCTGCAACACCTCCCCTGTGAAGACAAGCTGAGAGAGTTGCAGGTGTTTAGCTTGGAGAAGAGAAGGCTCCAGGAAGATCTTATAGCACCTTCCATTACCAAAAGGGGGCTTACATGAAGGCTGTAGAGGGGCTTTTCACAATGGTATGTAGTGATAGCACAAGGGGGAATGGCCTTAAACTGAAGGAGAATAGATTTAGATTAGATATTAGGAAGAAACTCTTTACTGTGAAAGTGGTGAGTCACTCAGAAAAGTTGTGGATGCCCCATCCCTGGCAGTGCTGAAGGTCAGGCTGGATGCGGCTTTGAGCAACCTGGTCTAGGGGAGGTTGTCCCTGCCCTTAACAAAGGGGTTGGAACTAGATAATCTTTTAGGTCCCTTCCAACCCAAACCATTCTATGGTTCTATGATTATATGATTCTATTATTAAACTCAAGTCGAGGATCTTGATGTACAATTCAAAGGCTTAAAATGACACAATAGTCCTAAAAATCTCATAGTCATAACAAAAGATGAAGAAAATAGAGAGAACCAACAGGTGAAGTGAGATATAAAATGGCAGAGCAGGGTTCCTTCCAGGACTTGGAAGCAGCCCTGTCTTCTCACAATACATCAGAGGACCCAGTGGTTTGGTACATGACGAGAGCTGCAGAGTTACTCTATTTTCCCACGTCTCTGTAAAGTGCAAAGTGTAAAGAGGGAACATCCCTGGATAATCTGTCTTTCAAAATAAGGAAAATAAAATTAAAAATTTCCTTTACAAAGGCTGCTTTCTTTAGTTAGGTATGAGCATTTGACATAGGGAGGAGTGTCATCACAACACCACTTTTTCCATTACTGTCCAAACAATCATCTAGAACATAAAACCAATGTCATTTCTTCATGGACCACAGGGAAAAAAAATAAAATTAAGTAAAACAATTGAGATGGCAAGGAAAATTAAGCATCTTGGATAAGGATTTGATCCAAAGGTAATGCCTTAGAGATTATTATAGGGAAAATAGTATAAATTCTACAGGGACGCTCCTGATTTCTGGCCTAATTCACATAGATTACTTGCCATAAGGTACCACTTGAGTAATGTAAAAGAAAAGCACATAGATATGATGGGAAACGTAAGCAGCTGACTTTTTTATGTGGCAGTAAACTGGGGTAATCTATTCCTGTCCACTAATGTTTATAAACATATTGTAAACAAGCATAAATGAACAGCTCATCTCTCTGAGGGTACCAGATGCATCCTTAACACTGATTAAGTGTTTTGTTCTGCCTGAGTGTCTGGTAGAGGTTTATGCTCCAAAGAAGAGGGAGGGAGACAGAGTAATGACAGTCTCATATTCTCCTGGCTCTTTAGCTGCTTTGGGAGATTCAGCATGTATAATTCTACTGATGATAATTTTCCACAGCACACTGTCACACGGGATACATTTTGTATGTCAGGTTTTTAAAGCCACTTCCCAAGTGTCCTTTCTTGCAAAGGAAATCAGAGAGATAAGCAGAAGAAGCAGGAGCAGCAATTCTGCTTGTGAAGGTCCCCTTGCCTGCTTCCATCCCATTTAATATCACCAAAAAGATCTGAATGCTGAGTCAGTGTCACGATAACAGTCACAAATACAGCAGATTCTTCTTCTTCTTCTGTGTTCACTTTTAAGAAGCCTGAGAAAAAACTGGCAAAACTTTCATTTTTGCAGCTTCCTACGGAAATTTGGTTTGGGAATTATTTAATATCACACCTCATTCACATCCTGTGATTCTACAGCCAGCTCCTACTGTTCTGTGGGGTGTAATTTTAAGAGCTGGATTTTATGGGCAATTCTGCACTCCTTCTCTCCCTCCCCAGTAATTACAGCCTCAAATGCAATTCATATGGACTCAGATGAACTCTTTGTTGGGTAGCAGGGTGAGGATTTGCTGCCGACTGCGTGCAAGCAGAACAGAGATCAAAAAATCTGAGTATAGCTATCTGTTGGTGTGAAATCCTCAAAGCCAGCTCTGAAAGCTTTCAAGTCAGAGTGCTTTCTTTCCTGAGAAGACTGGTGCGTTGTTTCTGGGAGCTCAGTTGGGCAACTCGCCTCTGCTTTTCTGACAGAATTCCTGCAAAAATGGAAACTGGTATGAAAGGGTGAAAGACGGGCTTGTTTGGTTTTTTTTTCTAGAAACAGAGAAGTAGTGGGCGTGTTTTATAATAGTACAATGGTTGTTGTTTTATCCTTTTATCTTTTAGCCATATCTGCTTTTTGACTACTACTAATAAACTAAGCAATTTTGTTCTAGCAGATTAATTAAAACAATGCTTGCAGTAGCCTTATTTACTAATATTACTTACGTTGCCCTTGGTAACAGCAGACAGTTGCCACAGCTGACAAAGTAACTTTTGTGTCTCTTCGACTTGCCCTTATACTCTTACACTTTTAACTACATACTTGAAGAATTTCATGGGCCATTGGAAGCTGTGCACAAATTGTAATTGTCGGTGTACAAATGCTGAATGTGTAAATGTGTTTATGTTTTCTATTATATCAACTACCTCTATTTGCTCTGCTATTGTGTACCTAGTGTATCTTTGTTTTAGGGTGACAGTGTCAAGACATGGTCTATCTGTTATTAACTGTGCAAATAAGGCATAGCTCTGCAAAAAAAAAGCCAAACCCAAGCTAAAATAGAAAAGTCATACCTGCAGAGTAGTAAAACTTGTATCTCCAAAAATTAATCAACCTGTGTGAGGGAAGAAAACTGAGCAACCAGCTCTGTGTGGGTCCGCAGGTCCCCTGGCCCCTGCTTCTCTTTTAGGCTGAACGAGCACTGTGATTGACCCCAGGACATCACTTCAGGTTCACTTTAAATAAAGCCTTGGATTGCTGCTACAGTGGCAAAATAGCAAATGCTGAGTATTCCTGTCGGGGCTGTAAAGACCTATATCTGAACTGAGGCGTTTGGAAGCAGAGATTTCTAAGGGAAAGCTTTTTTTTTTTTTTTTTGTAAGTGAAATATCAAGGGGAAACTTCAAAACAACAACAAAAAAAATCTGTTTAAAGATGCAAATGATATAAAAAGGTCAGGAAGATTGATTGGAAATTTAAGAAAGGTTTCTTTCCCCTCAGTGACATGGAAGATGGATTGCAGGACAAACAACATTAGCTCCTTATATTCTCTTTTTCCCTTTCAGGCTAACACATCAATGCTAATGAACCTGGATGCTTATTTATTTGCACGTAAGTTCTACTACACAAAGTAAAGCAAAACATTTTTTTCCATCACTGTGGATATTTTAGGATCTATTAGCATTAATGACTTACCTCTTCACAGGAAGAAAAACTCAGGGAAAAAAACTCCAACACTTGGCTCTCTAACATAAAGAAGTAGATCCTCAGGGCAGCTGAAATGTCAGAAAAGCATTAGCATGCCAAATATACAGTCTCCTCCATTTGCAATTTTATTGCCACGTCCTTTCCTCATCATCAGTCAAGCAAGTTTGGAAATAAAAAGGGCAAACTCCTAGACACAGATCTGTGAAGCATCTTTTCAGGTTATTGCTGGTGAAACTCTAATTGCTTACTCTCTGGGGACACTGGCAGCTCTTGTGCAAGCTGAGCCATATAATCAGGGCTCTGGAGGTGACACTGACTTGTCCCAAATTATCCCTAGGTGGACCAAAATTCACTGCACACTCTAGAATCTGCATCCAACAGTCTCAGTATTTTCAGAAAAAGACTGTACTCCTCTACTAAAACAAGAGGCAAAAAGGGGGGTTTAGAGTGTGGACAGCACTTCTCAACCTGAGTGCACAGAAGAGAGCTGTGTGACTTCCCACAGTCATTCAGAGGGACTCTGTACACAGACAAAAGGGCCTCTGCAAATCAAGAGTTCTTGAGTAACTATCATTTTTTTTCATAAAACGGGTATAGCTGCAAGGAAATTCATACGTCACTGCTTGTTAGGACCGTTAATTACTTCAGTTACAGGGACAATGCAGTTAGGAATCACCTGAAAGCAAAACCTGCGTCTGTGCATGTTTACAACCAGCAAGTGGAGTTCAGCCTCTCCTGGCAGGAAGTCTTTCCAGAGGGTGGGAGAAGTTGCAGACAGCAACTTATTGAGAGTCAGTTCCCTGGATAACATGCTAATTTGGCCATCCTGGCCACAGCTAATTTGGATTTTCAGGCAGAGGCTCTGGTCTATACCTCATGACTGGACTGTAGCTGTAAAAGAAGGCATTTTTCCTTCCTCTGGCATAGCCAAGAACGGACATGTAATTTCATGTGTCTCCTCAGCCTTGACATGTAGGTGAGGTTGTCACTTATAATCTAGGGAGGAGGCATTTCACAGTGAAAGCAGATGAAATGGAGCCTTAAATTTCTTGCAGACTTTAGTGTATCAGAGGTGAGAGCTGCTATGAAGTGCTCAGTGACTGGTCCTGCTCTCACTGAGCGCATTGCCTGTTGCACGGTGCTGAAGGAACACTGTGTGTTATAGTGCTGGAAGGGTCATTTTTCCATTGTGTCTCTAATCAGCAGAGTGTGACAAAGAGGAGGAGAGAGGTAACCAGAAACCACACAAAACCAGCTCAGATTTCTGTGATAGACACTTCTGGAAGCAATTGCTACATTAATTAGTATATTGATTTTCTCCTCTTCTGGCTATTCTCCCACTTAACTGTTTGTTCAGCTTGATTTGGGTTATCTATTGCTACGGAGAGGCTTGGTTTAAAGCTGCTTTTTGGCAGTTTAGAAAATGAGAAATAAATGGAAAAGGTTCTGCCTTCCCTCACCAGGTTCCTACGTGCTCACAATGAACACCTGTCCTTAAAGAATGGGTTTAGCACCCATTCCTATGCAAAAGAAATCTAATCCATCTATTTTTGCCAGATGGACTGTCTGTTCACTTTGTCTGGAGAGGTGTCCATGGGATAAAGGCAAATGTGATGAAGGAGCGTGGATCTCTCATACTGCTCAAGTAATGCTGGTACCTTCCAACAAGACAAACCAAGGCAATGTCTTGCTTTGTACAGACACTGTGGACTTCCATGGCTTTCACGTCAGCTGTAGATCTGAGGAACATCTGAGCCTCTCTTTCTCGGGAGCCTCATCTCTTAGTTTGAGTCTTCCTGGAAAATGCTCCTGGTGACTTTAAACCATGCAGCCTCTGTTTTCTGACCTTGCTTTTCCTTCAAAATGTTGTTGACACCCTCCGCCATTTCTTTTTGTTCCAGTCTCTTTTAGTCCATGTGACAATTTCTATGTGTAAGAGACAATTACTATAAAAGATGTCACCATGCAACTTTCCCCTCAGTGTACAATATACTGTGTATGACAGGTTATAGGGCATTTCACTCAACTTAAGCTGTGGATTGCCCACTACTCTTACTTAATGCATATGTAATGAATTAAAAACCCTAAATGAGTAATGGTTATAGCTGATTTGACCTTACTTTGTACAATGTGAGGCCATTTCTGGCAATCATGATCTCATTGTAGCTTTAATGACCTCATCTAATTATTGCTAACTCAAAGACCTTTAGTGCTTTAATGTGAGTCAGAGAATGCACACCAGAAAACTAATGAACTCATCGCACTGTGCTAGACTTTGACCAGAAACAGGGATTCATTTGGAAAATTAGAAAAAAAATACATTAGGGAGAGGAAGCTTGAGATTATTTCACATTTATTTCCCCAACTTGAAAGAGGAAATGATAAAGACATTGCTGGAGAAAAAAAAAAAGGTAGATGAAAGTAATATTATTGATCACTGCAAACTATTCAGTTGAGTGAAACAGATAGAGGAGCAAGTTGTCGCAATTCTGGAAAGAAGCATGGAAAGGCACATTGAGTTTATTTTTAAAATGTACAGCTCATTCAGATTAGTCTGTGGGCACAGAAAGGTAAACAATTGAAGAATCATACAACTTAGGAACAGAGGAGTTGCTGGGCCACTCACCAAGTATTATAATAAAACAAAAAGAGTATTAATTTCTCCACATGGAAGGTGTAAAATCAGGCCATTTACCAAAAGTTTTTATTTTTGTATTCTCTCTCATTAAGCACAGGGTCTGTAAATGAACTGTTAAAGAATCATAAATCTGTGTTTCTCACCAACAGGTAGAACAGGTTACTATAAACCATTACGCTCTCCAAATCAATGTTTTGTCTCTAAATATGAAAGTAGAACATCAATATCATAACACAGTGAACTTTAACAGCAGGGCACTCACTGTATATTAATCAGTTTTCAAAGAGGGCCTGGAAATGTCATGAGAATGAGGTGCCTTATGAAATTGTAATTCATTTCTTCTTCTGGCCAGACAAGGAATATTAGAGAATAGGCTTTTGTACAACCCAACGGTACTTGAGTGACTTGGAAACAGAGTTTCCCTCACATGGAACATGAGACAATTTCATTGCCTTTTAATTATTTTTTTCTGGCTTTCAGGTTAAAATAACTTTGAAATTTGATTTAAAAAACTCCTGGAGCATTTTTTAAAGTGGGAAATTCAAAATCATTTGCATCTAAATGTTTTGAAGAAGTGTTTGTTTAGAAAATGCAAGCAAATATAAGCAGCCACTCTTCCTGTCAACTGACCAGGTGACTTCTTGGCACCCGCATGCTGATATGGGTGTCCCAGCTCAGTGGTTGCTTTCACAGTATGCCCACAAGATGCTGGAAATTGTGTTTCTCCAGTGCCAGTACCCATTTTAATAATGCTCCTAATTTCTTCACTGTGATGTTTAAGACAAACAGGAAATCCTGGACATGGTGAGAAAGGTGACTACTAAGCTCTAAACACGTGGTTCCCACATTTCCTAGATCCATGACTCAATCCCAACATGCCCAAGGACTGTTGGGGCTCCAGGGACCACAATACTGTCATAGTTCAGGGGCAGAAATGCAGTTCCAGTTCATCTGTGAAGTATTTTTGATGGTACTCAGTCATAACTCTTATTTGGGAAAAAAGCTAACTCCAGAAGATCAAAATCCTTTTCAGAAGGATTGTTATTTTCTTAAATTCATTAATAATTTTCTTAAATACACTCAGTTCTTGCAACTTTGCAGATTTATTGAGAAAAGAATTAATAATCGGTCATTAGCCTTCCACTTCCTGGAGAAGACCAAGAATATAATAAAATAGGACAACTTTAGTTCACCAAGTGCTAAAGACTGTTTCCCAAAGCAGATTTGCAGACTTCCTCACTCTTAACCATGCTCATTTCATCCTGAAGGCAGATGTCCAACTTGCAATGACTTTTGACGAAGCAGAGCTACAGAAGTAGGTTTTGAAAATCCCACCTACTTTCTGCCAAGCAATCAATAACCCCTAATCCAGCTTCACATCCTTCCCCCTGAGATAAGCACCACTGCTTTACAGATCAATGTTTTTGCTGTCCAAAAGAAGATTTGGGAAGGTGCTTCCATCACCTTTCTGATATCCAGAAGTTTAGTCTTAAACTTGTGATGCCTTCTAGGCTTTGAAGAGGCAGAGCTCCACTGTTCCTCAGGTAAATTCCCCATCACTGCAACGCTCTTTATGCCACTGTGCTGCTTCACAGAGAGCCCCAGCAGTTCCTGAGGATCTGGACCATGACTGTGAACACACACTTGTCAGACAGAGACTGACAGAGACCTTTGCTCAAATCACTTTCCTACCTCATCCCTTCTCCAGATTTTTGCCTGCTCTGCTGAAGGAGTGTGCTCTGGACCATGAGTTTATTCAGGGCTATATATACTCATGCCACCAGGTAGGCAGGTGAGCACTTCATTTTGTCACCATATAACACTAACCCTGCAATTCATGATCCCAGGATGATTCGTACTTGATTCTTGTAATCTTATGGACATCAGCAAGTTGAAGAGTAGCTATTGAAATCTCTGTACTTAGAGATTCTGGGAGAATATGGCTAAGAATACCTTAAATTTGCCATTCAAGTCCTTTTCTTTTCCCACGAGATATCTACAGTCCTGGAACTTCTTGTAAGCCTCAAGCACTGTATTGATTTTTATCAATTGAAAATTTGGCCCTTACACTCAATTATAAAAAGATATAGGTCTTCAGAGCACCAGGAAAAGAGAACATTATTGATCTTTCTTTACTGGTGGTGTTTTCATTCCATTTTTCGAAACATATAGGCTTCTGTTTACATAAAGACAATCACTGGCAATACTCCCAGTTTAGACACATAATTAAGCATGAAATGAATCAGCTTTGGAATACAATACAAAAGCAATTTGCAGTTTTAATCATACTAAATTGGTCAAAATCAAAAGTTTATCTTTTGAAAAATACAAAATTATCTCCTTCCTCCACCAAAAGCCAAAATGGTCCTAGCAACTAGAAGACCTCACCCATAATTTCAGTTGATTAATCTGCAAAAAAACATGAGAGTGCTGGTAGATAATTTCTTTGGGGTGAATCATTATTTATTCAAAACTCAGTGTTTGGTTCATCTGATTTCTCCACATGGGATTAGTAGGGATGTGGGAAAACAACTTGCAGGTGGAATGGGATTTGGGGGTCGGTTTCTTTTGTTTTGCTCTTTTCAGAAGTGGTAACACTGGATGTGATCAAATGATCCATGTTGCTGATAGTAAATTCACTTCTGCTTGTGCATGCAATATATCCTGAGCCCTCTCTGACCATTTGATTCAGCACTTACTGGAATCAATTTATAGGCTGCCCCTTTGACTCCATTAAGCATACTCTGCACCAGTTGGAGGCACTTGGATGGAACCAAGTGTAGTGTAAATCTGTGTATATGTGTGTGTGCATGCAGAGCACTTGTGTCATCCAAAGAAACTCTGCTTGTCTACAGACAGAGTAGGGTTCTCTGCAGCCCTTGGGTTAGTGTGTGGGAGATGTATGTTTAAGGTAGAAAGATAGACATAGCTGTAACAGGGAGTCCTCCGAGTGCTTTCAGACTGTTATTTTAAAAGTTCGTCTTTCCCCTCCTCTATATCCCATCTCAGAAAACTTAACGAGTGAGGAGAGATGAAAATTAAACCACAGTTGTTTTCAGAGTGTTTCGCCTTTAACCAAACATCACCTGCACTGATGATATGAAACAAAATACTGAGAGTTTACACTTTAACCCACTGCTGTTGTTCTCAGGATATAGCAACTTCTCTCCTTTTATAGTAGCAAATATAGCAGTTACTTTAGGAACAAATTCTCCCTTAAAAGCAACATAACCACCTTTCAAATAAATGGTGATGCAAGTGCCGATACTATTATAGCAGGAGAGCTTTTAATTTTTCACTTTCAGCTTGGCAAACCTCTTTGGCAAGGGGCACTTCCATCAGCACCTAAGGAAAAGAAAGATAGAGCAAGACAGAGTGATAATTGGCTTGTGCTGAGATCAAAAGCATTAACACGCAATGCCAAAATCTCTCTGCTTTTTAAGCACAGTTCTGATGGATGTGAATACTCCTGCCCTCCTATGTATGTCAGCTATGGCACTAAATAGAGAAACCACCTCAGCATGTCAGGTCCTGATGGGTAAATTCTCATTTGGTTTGAAAGAATGGCTGGAGACGGTGTGATTTTGACTGCACACTGTGATTTGAGCTTCCCTGAAAAGTATTCATACCCAGGTGATGTACTGCACCGCATTGCACAACTTCAGATACCACTCTGAAACACAGAATAGCTACGAGGAAATTAATAAACAGAGATTATATTTTCTGCCAGTTAAAAACTAAAAAGGAGCACAATCAGGGCAATCCTAGCAGTTGTATGTTCTCTAGGGACACTGGCATATAACAGTTTCACAATTTGGAAATCACTGTGCTTTCTTTTTGTTTCTAATAATTTTGATAGTACATTTTCATTCAATCCATTCCAAAATGAAAAGAAGTACCATTTGTGTGGAATATTACCTAGGATTTTATAAAAACATCAGGTTCCACTGAAGTTTATCCTCTAGTTATCTATAAATGAGGTGAAGCCATGAGTGAAAATACAGATATGAAAACAGTGGAGGGGAAACGGAGGGTAAAAAATTACTTGAATTTTCAAATTGGTGTTTTGCATCTAGGAGGAACAGTCTGTGCCCACCAGAATATAATATTACGCTGGATTTTTATGAAGATCTTATTTTTGTGATTGCTTGTAGTTTAAGGTGAAAGCCATATGTCTAAAATTCTACCTTTCTCTTGTTTGAATGTGGGGCAGACAGAATGAATGTACAGTGCGACAAATTATCTGATTGTTGATAACACACTGTTGAAGGCATCTGGATGCAAGTCCCCTTTCTTCTGAGACCTGCCATTCAGTGTGAGGTCCAAACTATGAAGGCTGATATCCTCACCAGGGTTTAGTTCTGTCCTTATTGCAATGTCTCACAGATCAGAAAGATCATACACTTGATCACAAAGTGTGTGTGTGTTCAGTGGCAGAGCAGTAGTTAAAATCACTCTTGTCTTTCAGGTTAGTATCTCTTTAGGGTAGGGTGGAAACATCCCTACCCACCCTGCTTCCCTGCCTTTGCATTTCTATTAACTTCAGTAGATCAAAGTATGATTTCTTATTCTATTTTGATTGTAACAGGACTCAGGAGTGAGTTGAGACAAAGAACGAATGTTTTTATGTATAATATCAAAGTCTGAAGAACAATGGAAAATGTTAATATAACTCAACAAGGGCACTTTGTCTAACAAAAACACAGATGAAAACACATGAAAGCAAACAGTAAATACAAACAAACAAAAAAAAAAAGAGAGAAAACTAGTCATTTAAGGTGGCTCAAGCTCTCATATGCAACATGGACCATTTCACTTGTCTCCTGTACTTAGGAAAACATCTGTTTCCCTGGGTGCTGTGAGATGGATGACTGCGCCTTGCTCAGGTTTGAAACCTGTCTCAGATCTCCATAACAAAAGTGTTGCTTCTGATTTCAATAGGATTGCCTGTGATTCACGTTGCTACGAGCAAATGGAACAATTAGCACCAGACAGCTTCACCACCTCCTCTCACACGGTTCCTGATCTCGCAGACAGTTGTGACATAACTCATATTAAGCACGAGCCCTCCACAAAAGCTGTTTTCATAACTAGAGTTTTGCTTTGAACTAACTTCTGTCATCAGAAGCTGCTTCGTTAATTCTGTAAGGCAGGCTACAGCTAAAGTGAAAAAATTCCAGCATCATCTTTGATGCCTTATCATCTTACACTCAAAATGCTTGCAGTCTTTCACTTTCCACTGGATGTGTAGGATGGTTGTAAGATAAAGTGATGAAGGAGTAAAATGATCATATTTTAAAAGAGGGTAATCATAAAATTATTTCTAATATTTTCTAATTTTGAATAATAAAATATCATATAATTACAAAGTAATAAAAATGTAATAAAATTGAGTTCTTAAGAGACTTAAAATATAATTTCATCTTTTAATGTTGCAATAATTTTACAAATAAAATTACGAAATCACATATAATAATTAAAACAAAATCTCCTGCCATGACAGTATCAGAGATTTTCACTGCATCGGGTTCATTAATGAAGTCTCTATATACAAAAGACTAATATAAACTCGGTCCTCCTTAGATGGGTTGTGGAGCTTGATTTGGTACTTAGATGTAGTGCAAATCAGACTGCTGATTTCTGACTGATGGTGCATCCTTAGGGTTCCTAAATTTGCCATCATCCTCAGTTTTCTCCACATCCCACACTAGAAGTCTGGACCTTTTTTTGTATTAAAAGACCTACAGATGGATTGATGGATATTGCCTGGAGATGTTCCAAAAGTTTGTGATATCCAACACGACATGGCTTTGCCCCAGTCCCAGAGTGCCTCCATCAGCCAGCTTTGAGCCCCTTGCCTTCCAATTGTCACTGAGGTAAATGCACTAAAGGTCTGTAAAACAGTGAGATATTCCAGACTAGAAGCACTGAAAAAAATGCAGTCACAGAAAAATACTCTCTCATTTTCTTATTGAATCTTGCATAATTTGGACTTTTAGATAAAAAGAGAATTTTAGGCTTGAGGTGGAAAAAGGAATGCATAAAAATGCATAAAAATGATTTTTCCTATCAGCTTCACAACTCCAGCAACTGTCTTCAATAGGTAAAACTAGGCACGCACGCCAGATACCACATTCAGTTCATAAATGAATCAGACTAGAAAGGGGTACAAATGACAACCTAGCAAACAGAAAGTCTTACAAAATCTCTGTTCTTGTATATGTCTTTGACCATTGTGGGACTCACAGGATGATTTTGCCCATTTTATCCTCTGAACATAAGCTCCTAATCAAAGACATAATCTCCATTATGAGGTTGAATCATATGTTAAGTAGCAGAATGTTTGATAAAATATTTTTTTTTCAGAGTTATAGATAACAACTTCTTGCATTTCAGTAGACAAATCACTAGTATTTGAAATATGTGCTTCCAGAAATATGCCAGAGTTTTAAAAGCCCTAAAAGAATGCTTAACAACACATCTCCAGCTACATAAATACAAAATTATGGAGAATACTTGAGGGAACCAGGGATTTTGAATTTAAATGGTCAATTTTTTCAGTGAATCGATTTCAACAGAAGTGAAGAGAGCACAGGTGAAAGCAGTTTAGGGTCTATTTAAGAAGGCAAAAACCTATTTGTTTACACTTTCTTCATGTAGCCTAGGTCTGGTATTTCATCTATATTCGTTTTTGTGGCTTTCTGAAATGTAGGTGTCACCTATAAAAAGGTGGAAAAATAATATTTTTAAACACAAGGAGGTGAGTTTTATCTACAAAAGCCAAGAACTTCAGAAATTGAAGATCTGTGATGACATTCTTCCAAACAGGACCTGACTGTGCTTATGAATATCAGCTTTGAAATAGCATCTGATGAAAATAAGTCAGTTACGGGTTTCATAAGGGCACAGGGACAGACTCACAGACTGCCTGTATCTCAAAAGCAAAATTAAAGTGAGTTAGAGGAAAGGATGGGTTGGAATTCACTAAAATTTCCCTGACCTTCTTGACCCAACTGAAATTTTAATTTGTGAAATGGTTTTTCATAAATATCAGCATATGCATGGACGTGACCAGTAATCCAAGAGGTGTTACTGTGGAAAGGCAGGCCAAGAACCAGCCTGATGATGTGTAACCGGTGGGAAAGAGTCAGTGAGGAAGACAATGTGTTTACAGGCTGCTCAGAAGTTGCAGGTGTCCCAGCCAACAGCAGAAATGAGTGGTGGGGCCAATACGAGTTGTGGAAGAATTCCACAGATCTGCTGCAGTGAGCAAGAAGTGTCCCCTATTCTCTTGGTTTGTACCTTGCTCCCACTACCTGCATTTGGTCACACATAATTATTGTACTGCAAGAGACAACAGATAGTGGATGTCTATGCCCTCTCTCCACTCAGTTGCTTGAATTTGTACTCTGTGTTCTGCAAGTTTGCATTATTCCAGATGAACAATTCTGAATTGTTCAGAACAGTTCTTCTGAAAAATTGTCAAAAGTCACTCACAACTTTGATTACACATCAGGAAAATTTCAGCCACAGATCTGACTAATATCTAACACGTGTGACAAGAAACTGAGCTATTTGAGCTCAGGATCTCCTGAGAATATAAATGGAAGGAATGAGACTTTTCAGAGAAGAAACATCCCAGTCACTGTGCTCTTTACAGCACTGTGAAGATTGCACTGATTGGCTTGACAATCTGTTCTCTGTACACATGCAGTGGGGAAAAACCCCCCATCCTATACATCATTATTGCCTTGTACTGCACCTTCTTTACCTACTGCATAAGAAAAGAAAGCAAAGGGCTATTTGAACCTCACATTGATTAAATAATCATATTTACCGTATTTTCTTTTTATTACTCCTTCCAAAGTCTCCTTTGTTGAAAAGCATGGGAAAGAATTGTCTTGGAAATGATGTTACACTGAATTCTTCACCTCAGACATATGCTTTCATCTAACTGGGGAGCTTTATTTCAGACAATGCTCTGGGCTAGAGAAGATAAAACATTTCATGATTGCAGAATCTGCCCCTAATCTCCCAATCAGGCATTTGTTACCTCACATTAAAAACAAACAGAAATCTCATAGCAGGGAAGAAATCCAATCAATTCTGCCTGATGCATTTGTTCTCTTGAGACAGAAATTCAGCCTGGAGACATGCAAACAGTGAAGGTTGTACTGATTCATGCAGGGTTCTGAGACACACAGAGCAAAAGTGGAAGTTGAGTCAAGAAGTCACAGCACTGAATGTGGAGCTGGTGTGAGTATGCTCTGTTTCCAATATTGCCAGTACCCTGCTCTGTCTTTAGGCAGGACACCTAACCCCTACATGCCTTAGTTTTCCCTCTGAACTCCAAGCCATATTGTATTCTTGTTATTTGTTCCAGTGCAGTGCTTCATTCTTTGAAACTCAGCTTCAGCTGTGACTATCAGCTCCAATCATATGTAATAGCAAATAAACATAACAGTTAACATTTCAGAATATCAACTCAGGCCTAATGGTGTGTGTGTGTGTGTGTGAGTTTGTTAGCACTTGTTATAATATGTGTTTCATAGAGAAAACATATATTTTCTATGTCATAAAGAGTTTTGGCAGAGATGGGGTGAAATTTAATTAGGCTTTTGGTGCTGTTGGAAGCATGGAGAGCTAAACTATAGGTGTCTTCTCAAAATATCATACAGGACAGATAAAATCTCCAAATATCTTCAAAACCACTCACATGCACAAGTGTTGGGCTTCTGACTCCCAAGAACATTGGTCACAACAGCCCAGGTGACATCAGTGGCAGGTGGGTGTTTGAATGCACAAGAGTTGTGCTCATGTGCTCAGTGCTTCTCTGACATACAGCAGGTCGCTGCAAGGCAAGGGCTGCTGGTCCCTATCTGTGCCTCCTGTCCTCTCTCCGTTCCTCCACAGGACAGCATTGCTAAATTTAAAGTTAAACTTAAAAGAGGACAGTGTAAGCCAAAGTCACTAACTCTCCTAAAATATCAGAGTTTCTTTTCAGGAGAAGATAGTGAAGGATACCAGGGATTGGGGAATAAGACAGACAGTCCAAAAAAACCGTTCTGTGATTCCTGCAGGCTAGACCTGGCAGAATCCCAAAGTATGGGTTGAATCCAGAAGTTTGATCAAAGGAACAGACTGAACATAGTCTGAAATCTCTTAAGCAGGATTTGCTTTAGTTCCTAGTGAAATAAATCACATTAATACAGATGGAAAGGAGAAAACTAAAGTCTTATAATTTAAAAAATCCTTAAATTAATACAGATAAATTCATGGCTTATGACATCTTCTCCACCATGTGATATGAACAGCATCAGAGAAATCCAAACAGAATGGGCCAGCTCTTTCTGTTCATTCACAAGAAAAAAGAAACCAGCAAAAGCTCACTTCTCATAAATTGTAATTTTCCCAGTCAATATTTTGCTGCAAGTCTAATCATCTTGAATACATACACAAGAGGCATTTCCAGCTCAACCAATATGATTAAGTAATAAGGTTAGGCATAAGAAGTTGTGTAGTGTTCCCCATCCACTATTTGTATCGGAATACAATTAATTCTCATTTTCAGGAACTGTTTTTTTATGTATGCACACATATATTTTCTGAGAATAAGAAGCAACACTGTACTATATTCCAGTTACTAAAGACTTTCTCCTTAATTGAGAAAAATGTTAGAAAATAAGCTGATACCAGCTTGCCCCTGTGGCTACTGTTTTATTTAGGCAGAGAGTAGTTTATTTTAATTTGTAATATTTAATGCACAGTGGGTGTTTAGAAGAGACTGCTCCATCCTTCAAAGTAATAAATGGCGTGCAGCAAAAGGAAATATTTCTATGACTGCTTTAAATCTCTTGGGAAATGATGAATTGAGAGGTACTATTGTCCAAGCACTGATATAGATTACCAACAAAGAGCTGGCTCCAGTGGGTCACCAATTACATCAAGGCAACAGAAATGGCTATTTAAGTTCCAGTCACAACTTCACAGCGTGAGCCATCTCACTGTTATTTATTCACTCTAATATAGTTCTCAATCAAATACCTTTTACTTGTTATATAGGTACTCATATGACTCTCCTGCATACTATTCTGCTGAATGGCCTAGAAAGATCTAAGAAATAACTACAGGTCAATCATGTACTTCTGCCCTGGGGATCATGATTTAAAAGATCGGTATCACATTTTGGTCTTTCTGCTTGTACTGTAATTTTAAAAGTAGATGACACAACAATGCATGAAATGAGTTTTTAAAATGGAATGAAAAATCATTTTCCAATACACTTTAAACTGCCTTTGTTAACTCCCACTCTCAGGAACTTTAATGGCACAGTGCTAAGGGGCATATTCCTAGCTGATGCTAATCATTGTATCTTGTATTTGCTTCGACAGTGTTTATATCAGCGGATCTGGCTCAGCAATTGTAGCTACAATATGTTTCCCTTAAATATTTCCCCTCATTTCCCCATTCCTTATTAGCATTGAAATGTCATTTATTGAAGCAGGTTAAGGATTTCAGAAGCCTTCATTTGAGATGGGTTAACTCCAGTCTCCTTGGCAATACTTTTGATTTTCAACTTGCACATCAGTTTTCATGTGAGCTGGATAGCATGCACTGGCTTCATGTCACTTCCAGCTCAGGAAATTAAATAAATTAGCATTATTGGATTTTTGTGGTGCTTTACATCTCTGCTAGATCAGCTAAAGTAAAAATGGCAAGGACAGCATTCTCCTGAATGAGAAGATGTCTCTACCTGGGCCCTGAGCCCATATGAAAATATAAACTTGTAGACTTACTCTGTCTTGCATGGCGAAACTGTTGAACTGGGTTACTTACTGTCATAGTTTAACCCCAACCAGCAGCCAAGCCCCACACAGCCACTCCCTCACTCCCCCAACAGCAGGATTGGGAAGAGAATCAGAAGGGTAAAAGGTAGAAAACTTGTGGGTTAGGATAAAGACAGTTTAATAGGGAAAGCAAAATCCATATACACAAGCAAAGCAAAACAGGGAATTAATTCACTGCTTCCCACGGGCAGGCAGGTGTTCTGGCATCTCCAGGAGAGCAGGGCCCCCTCACCCGTAACGGATATTTGGGAAGACAAACAGCATCGCTCCAAACATCTCTCCCTTCCTCCTTCTTCCCTGCCCCCCTTTATATAATGAGTATGGTGTCATATGGTCTGGAATATCCTTTTGGTCAGTTTGGGTCACCTGTCTGAGCTGTGTCTCCTCCTATATATCCCCAACTTCCCTGCTTACAAAAAGCAGAAAAGGCATTTGCTTTGTGTAATCGCTGCTCAGCAATATCAAAAACATCTCTATTTATCAACCCTGTGTCCAGCACAAATCCAAAACACAGCCTCATACTAATCACTGGGAAGAAAATTAACTCTACCCCAGCCAAAATCAGCACACCTACTCTGAGTAAGAAACTTCCCAGGGTCATTTAGTGGGGACACAGGGTTTAATTGCCTTTACCATATCAACAATTCAGTCATATTTACCATTCCAGCAGCATTCTGTGCCTTCTATTAATTGCACTTTTAGGCACTACTCAAACTGACAGCTGGCTACCAAGTAAAACAAGACCTGGAGCGCATTTAATCCTGTGTGCCACAGTGCACTGTCTTTATACGAAAAGATGGGCTGGTCTTTCAGTGCAGTCCTGGAGGCACCAAAAAATGTAGCATGAGACACACAGAAAGATGCAGGACATTTTCCAGAGTGGAACCAGCTCAAAGGATTTTCAAAAATGTGCTGTACAAAGGTATCATCACAGAAAAAATTATTTTATACAAAGGTTCAGATCAGAGTAACTCCAGTACCAGGAGGAAATATATATATGTACATGAAGGAAATCCTCTCACTCACCATGTTTGTGTGTTTGGGTTTTTTTATTTGCCTCTGCTTAGATAACTTTGGTTTCAGAGAGTGTTTTGGTTTTTGTCTGTTTGTTTGTTTGCCAAGATTTACTTAAAGTTGTCTTTATTTGTCTTGTGACAAAACCTACTGATTCCCTCCAGCAAATCCAACACTCTGTGGTCCCTTGTCCTGGTACAAGGATAATTGTCTCTCTGAAGGGACACAGTAGAGCCATTTGACCTCATGCCAATACCATTCTTGATCAAAAAGGCAGACAATCACATCCTTGACAGCTCCCAGAGGACCAAAAGCTCCTTCCAAACTCTGCTTAATCACTGAAACCTTGGTTAAAGCCCCAAATCATGCCCCAGAGATGGAGGTCTGGTCTCTTCTATCATCTCACTTTAGTTTTCAAACACTACAGATGAGACTCTGACCAACAAAAGCAGCAAACAGTAGATTTGAAATAGGACAGACATTACTGTTCCAGTACCCAACCACCCTCGGGGTGAAGAACCTTTTTCTAATATCCAACCTAAACCTCCCCTGACACAAGGCCTGTCACTTCAGGTCCTGTCACTGGTCACCACAGAGAAGAGATCAGTGCCTGCCCTCCCGAGGAATTTGTAACTGCAATGGGATCTCCCCTCAGTCTCCTTTTCTCCAGGCTGAACAGAGCAAGTGCCCTCAGTCTTCCCTCACAGGCTTCCCTTCAAGGCCCTTCACTACCTTCATTACCCTCCTTTGGATGCTCTCTAATCGCTCAATATCTTTCTTATATTGTTGTGACCAAAATTGCACACAATATTCCTGAAAATTTTCTGAAAAGAACCCTTACCCCGGACATGAAAAAAATCAATCCTTTCTGCAGCACCCCTCATTGAACTGACACCATCCAAATTTTCCAGAAGGGAGATGCTGTGCAATTGTCATCTGGTTTTGATCCCCGCCCTGGAATCCCATCAATTGTGGAGTTGTGGCTTCCTGCCTGGTGCTGGTGGGCAGCAGCGGGAGGTCACAGTGCTCCAAGCCCCACTTCTGCAGGCACTGGAGAGACTTGACTGACACCCCCAGGTAAAAATCATGTAGTACTTGGCCATGAGGGTCAGGAGTCCTGGCTGACTGACCACTCCACTGTGACCAGGGTTTTGGATACACAAAGGAGGCTGAATTTATTCTCCATCAAATCTCCAAATACATGGGTCAGATGTTGTTACCACATATTACCTGAACTCTCCTTTACTCTCCTTTAGGCAGTGAGACTCCTCTTAACCCCACGAGGTTTTTAGCAGACTTTTCACAGACCTCAGCTATTTTATTATTTTTTTTTTAAATCCCTGCTGGCATTTTAAAGACTCTGACAACTTGATAAAAATATCTTCAAGATATTGTTTAACAGCCTTTCACTTAACCTGTACTCTTTCAGGGCTCTCCACTGTTCTTATTTCCATGCAGAGCTCTTCTGTGCCCTGAAGCAACCTGCAGATCATTATACTGGTATACACATACCGCTAATGCTAAATTGTTCTTTTCACTTGTGCACACATCAGCTAATCAACTCAAGTCATCAATCTGAAAGCCTACTTTGCCATCATCACCACCGAGGCCTATAGATCAATAAAAAGATGATATTGTTTATATAAAACCCAATAAACAAGACCTGTCTGAGGCTTACATATGTTTTCATTCATTCTAATAAAGGAAGTGCATCTCTTATGAGCTTTAGCCCATCAGACTTCGTAAACTGCTTATTCACTTCAACAATCACTGACACAAGGATATTGTTGTATCCAAGTCTAGGTCAAGCAAGACTTACTTGATCTCATCCTATTTCCATAATAATCTCCGTCATTCCTCTAAGAATAAGAAGGTAAGGGCACTTTTATTGCCGCAATAAAAACAGCAAAGTGATCTTCTGATGGCACTTAATTAGATTCATTTTATCTTCTTTGGCTGAGCATGACATACTGTAACCCTTATTTATGAAGTAAAAATGAATGTCTTATGGTTCCTAACACAATTGAAGAAGAAATTACCGTGGTATTCCGCTTAATCTGTGTTTGTATCTGACATAAATGATCTTAAGATAAATTACAGGAAATTATTTTCTACTCCTGGTAACCATAACAACAGATGAGAATTGGTTCTAGTTCAACTTACTGACTGTTCCTGAACTCTTCCATAATGTGTAATAAAAATTATAAGACAAAAGCAATCCACAGACTTTTGGTTTTGTTTGTATAGGAACAATTTGTGAAGCACTGAAAAGTAATTTTATGTTTAAATTAATCTTCAGTCTTTGGTTGTAGGGTGAAAGGCAACTGATGGCAGACAGGTCATGTAATGGAACTTCCCAAGGAACAGACACATGACAAAGCTTAATGAAAACAATATCCCCATGACTTTTTGCAGAAGTGAGCAAATTGTGAGTATAACTGGAAAACATAACTTAGAAAATACCACAGATCTGAGTAATCCCTACAAGTGGCTTTGAAGAAGGACAGTAGGGACAGGTAATGAATACATCACCATGACAAGAAGATACTAATAAAAGGAATCTGAAAATTTGGAGGTTTTAAAGAAGCTTGGTTGAGCAGAGTAGGTCACTGCAATGAGTGAGTTTTCAAAATTGGAAAAGAGCTCTCAGTGCACAGGGGCACAGATAAGAGTTTTGAAGAAATGTTAAACTTTTAATTAACCAGATCTATAAGTATCATAGAGTCACCAGATAATACAAGTCGGTAAGGGCCTCAGAAGATCCCTGGCCCAATATAATGCTCAAAGCAGGGTTTGCGTTGAGATCGGAAAAGGTTGTTCAAGATTTTATCCAGTTGACTCTTGAAAACCTACAAGGACGGACACAGGAAAACCTCCATGAGAAACCTGCTCTATGTCTTAACTGTTCTCATGGTGAAAAAGTTCCTCCTTATATGCAATCTTTATAATCTTTATATGCAATCTTTATAATCTTTATATGCAATCTTTATAATCTTTATATGCAATCGCTTATTTCCATTTTAAACCTGTTTTTTTTCTCATTCTCCCACCATGCTCCACTATGAAAAGCCTGGCTCTGACTTTTCAATGATCTTCTCTTAGGTAGTAGGAGGCTAAAACTATTAAGGACCCTAAAACCTCATCTCCTCTAGGCTGAACAACTCCAGGTTCCTCAGATCTTCTCACAGGGAAAATGCTCCCAACCTGAGGGTCCTGTTGGCCCTCACCTGAAGTTGCTAGAGTTTGTCAATATCTTTTTCATATTTGGGAGTCCAGACCAGATAAAGTATCTAGATATGGTTTAAGAAGTGCCAAACAGAATGAATAATTGTTTAGCTTGATCTCTTATTTCTTCTGTTCTTCTTTCCCTGGATGCTGATGGCTGTTTTTGCTGCCTGGGCACACTCATGAGCCTGTGAAGATGCCCACGTCCATTTCAGCAGAGCTGCTCCCCAGCCAATCTCTCCCCTGATCAACTATTTCTGAGGAGAAATCGTTCCCAAGGGCAAGACTTCATGCACTTTAAGGCTCAAGTAGCAAAAAACAAGGGCTCTCCTGGCCCATGCCAGACCTCTCTGGCCTTGACTATGGAAATAGTGAGATCTATGACAGGACTTTCCCCTACTTTTTGCAGTCAGCTGTAAGCAGCCGAAGTTCCTGGTAAGACTGGCCCAGTCTCAGTATCCAGCTATGTCTCATACCATCTATTAGAACTGAGCTAACCACCTGAGCTGGTGACAAAAAAGAAGCCTGGAAAACAGTGTTGACTGACATATACCACCTCAGAACACTCTTTCACTCTTTTCTCCTAATTTTTCTTTACATCTCATACTTTTTGTCTAACTTTAATTTGATGTTTCATTCAAGGTGAGGGAAAAGGCACATTTGTCCTTCCCCACTGCACAGATCGACCAAAGATTAGCTCTAGAACTGATTGTGGCTAGCTAAGCAACTCTCTCCATTGATTTGAGATTTGTAGCCTACTTTTCTGTTGGCAGCATACTGTCGGAGCGCAGGGCATTACAGTCACCTTCACTCCTTTATACAAGGCCAGTCATCCATTTTTTTAATTCACCTTCACTCCAGAATTTCTGTTGGACTTGGCAATGGTGCAGTTCTGCCAGGTCATTAATCTACTCAGCCATATGAAAATCATATGACAAGAGATACCTGACAGTACCCAGGAGTTTTGGCAGAACAGAGGACGATGCAAGAAGGTACCAACTGTTGTTTCCCCTCTGCTGAGCCTTTAGATGCAGCAATTTTGAGGTGGGGAGAAACGCATTTTTAAAAGCCACAAGGTAAGCAGCAGTAAGAGGACAGAAGTGTTTTGGAGGACCCCTGGTCAGAATGATTTGCTGCCCAGCTTGTGCTAAATTCATTTAAATACATATGTTGACACAAGATGATATGGAGTGCAACAGCCTTTGAGAGACGTGCAGTCTAGCAAGTACTAGACAAAAAAAACAGTTCTCTCAGCCAAAAAATGTGGATGCATTTTGTGCATCCACAGGATATGCTTACACCTTATAGTGAGAGAAATCAAGAACAACTCCTACTTGCACTACAGTTCAAGGTTAAAATCAGTTATGATGTAAGAGAACTGTGTCAAGTCTGAGTGGGTGAACCTCTGGTATAAACAGAATTGGCAGACCCCAACTATCCAGTTACATAGCAGAATCCCTTCTTTCTGCATGATTCTATAAAAATCTTAATATACACAGGCGTTTCCTAAGCTTACCTAGTTAGAAGAAAGAAAAAGAAGACAACTAACCAGTGTGGACAGCCAGTAAGTTGGAGCAGGTGTGGTGTGGGGCAGGACAGGTAAATCACAGCAACATTTGTGCTTAAGGGAATGTATGAAGCTTTATTTTGATTGCAGATAGTAGACTATAAAATGAGTGTCCACTGCACAACCTGGCAGGCAGCAGAAGAGTCAGAATAGATCAGAAAGATGGCAGAACACCAAACAATTTGGATATAGGTTGCCCTGGCACCATACCAAGAGGTTAGACCACAAAAAGCACTGGGCATCTCACACTTTCTCATGTGTTTTGCTCTTGTAAGGGACTTGTATGGCTGTCTTTACATCAGGACAGCCCTTTCAGGTTATGCATTTAGATGAGCCAGAGACCTAATGCATGATTACTGGATGTCAGTAAAGCTGGGGCAGTTTACATCAGACCGTTTGAAATTATTTCTTTCCTTTCTGAAAATCATTTTGCAGATAATAATAAAATTACATAGCAATTAAGCAGTGAGTCATTACACCCTGTGGAAGCAATTCAATAGATAGTGAGGCAACATCCATCCTGAAGTGGTTAATTATTTGGCTTAAGAAACAGACCTTCTTCCATGGAAGCATCTGAAGGTCACCGCGTTCAGTCAGAGTATGTCTAATCCCAGCAGATCAACACACAAAACAACACAGTCTGTGTGTGCAGCCTCTCCTGCAGAACAAATGGTAAACCACTGAAACAAGAAGGGAAGGAGGTTTGACTAACATCAGAGCAGTCAGACTTGCTCTCCTTTCTTCTGCAATTGCACTGAACAAATTCAAAACCCACTAACATCAGGTCATTTTATCCAGTTAATCTTCTTTAGCCCTCAAACCTGACAATGAGCACAAAGTTTAAATACAGTGCTAAAGCGCAGTTAAAGAAACTTTTTTCTATCTAGCACATTCAGAGAAAAATTTGAAATCTCTAACTTTCTTCCATACGAGCAAGAGCAACAACTATATCACACTTTAAAAAATTATGGCAGGAAATTCTTGATGGCAACGCCATTTTATGATTTATAAGAACAGTTGCCTTCCACTCTAATTTCCCAACTGAATAGCAGATGCTCCTCAGTAAAAAGCTGTTATCATTTTATCTGTTTTACAATATGTCATGTATATTTTGCCAATCATATTTTGGCTCTCATCACGGTGTCTGCTGTAATGCAATTGTAAGCTTGTTTAATCAGTTCAGCATAATCTGGTGCTTTCAACACTGTGAGCACGCACACGCACGCACACACACGCAGATCATACAGTGCCCGTGCTATTCCCTTTTGCCTTGTAAAATAGAGATACATCGCTCCATCCATTTGTTAGGCAGAACCTGCCTTTGAAGGTCTGTGTGAAGTTCTACTTAAAATGGATGGCACAATATGCTACATGGTTTTTTTACCTGGCTGAGCAGCTATTCATTAAAAAACATGGCCTTAATTGGTGTTGCCTCACATTTGTTTTAAAGCAGATTATTAGGTTACACATACCATGGTGCACGCTGCTGTTTTGTAGCTCAAAACCACAAATCAAAAAAAGCTACTTAAACTTTGTACCTGCGCAAATAAAGACTTTCATCTTCACAAGCTTAGCAATTTATCCTCCCAAAACTCATCCATCAATCTGTAGACTGATTTCCCTTGAAAACACCTGATATTCGCTCGTTCTGTTGCTAGCTCTGGTTATTTCCAAGGCTGCTGACACCAATTTACATGAAAATTCCCATTTCACATATCTATTCACAAAGATGTACAGCCAGCTTGAGCTGAGTTGGTTCTGCTGTACAGAAATGTTACAGAAGGTGGCAGCTGGGGTTTTGTGACTTCTCAGCTCCTCGTGTTTTTGCTGTCACTCTGTTATTCCTGTGATGGTTGTTCCTGTTGGCCCTCAACTGAACTGACCACAAGGGTCCATGGTTGGTAGCTTTTACTGGGCATTGCACATAAAAACCCCAAGCCAGCAATAATAAAGAGCAGCCCTCAGCACTTTTTAATACTGCCATTACACACTGCATGCTTTTCATTAAGGGAGAACTAAAAACTTAGCCTTTCGCTGGATATCGCATCATCACGGTCACAGGGCGTAACAGCTCCGGCAAAATGCCTCTGATTAACAGCACAAGGAGCTGATTTCAGACTTCTTCAGCTGTGGAGGAACCAGCACACTCACGCTAAGTCTCCCTGAAAGAAAGTTTTCTGACCAAATCTTTCACAGTGATAGAAGATAATGGAGGTAGAAGCTCTCACTGCAGTAACAAGGGCTGGTGCCTGGATATACTCTGTAGGGCAGAGTCTTTGCTTGGACTGCAGAGGGTGGAAATCTGCTATGTCTGCACTCCTTGGCTCATCCCAGAATATGCCTTTTTGAATTCCGGAGCAGCCTTTTCAATTCTTAATCCCAGTCCTGGGAAACAAGTAGATGTGGATTAGGAGCTGACCATGAGACAGGACAAAAGCTCATTGAGAAGTGAGAATCCATGAGATATTTGAAAACACAGAGCTTTAATAGAAATACAGCTTATCCACGGACATCTCCATCAGTCAAAAGAAATGAGAAGAAAAGAATTTGCTTTCAGTTAATGATGCCATAAAAGTACCTTGTTGCAGCGGTCCCAAGAACTTTCTTCTTCCCACCCCATTCCTGAACAGATGCAGAGCCTTAAATAACCCTGCAGGGATATAGCTCTGAGAGGGTGAGATGGTTGCTCTATCCATGTGAATGCACTGGGGAAGAGCTGGGAAAGTGCTACCTTTGAGCTAGAGTTAGAGGTGCCCACACTTAGGTGTGGAAAGATTTAGAAAGGAAATCTTGCCATCAATGGTAATCTGCAGGGCAAGAAAAGCCATGCACAGGAGAAGTATTGAGCTCACAGACCAGGTGATTTTTAGAAGATGCAGATGGGAAAATAATTTTCATCCCATCAAAAGTGAGCACATGCTGAGACTTCTAGAAATGGAGGTGAAGCTGGATGAGTAGTAATAGAAATCCCATGCAATGATTTATCCTGCCTCCTGAGAAATGTTGGTATAAAAACTCAGTGGTGTACACATTTGCCTGTAAGGCAAGTTTTAAAGCAAACCTCATATTGCTCTGAAGTGTTTATTTGCTCACCCAGCAAGAGAAGAGAAACCACCTTGCAATTTGTCTCACCAGTTATAAAAAGATCATCAGGTGGTAGAGAATGAAAACTAATTTGAGATGATATTATCTGCTCTGGGAGGAAAAGCACAATCACATAATTCCATAACTTCACTGGTTTAGGAATCTGTTTTATTTGCCTAATGGAAAGAATTGACTAGAGGAGGTAAAAAATATCAGTCATTAATAATAAAATAATCTACCATGATCTTGTTTCAAATTTCAAGCTAATTTAAAGAACAATTACCAGTATTTTGCCAAAAGATATCATATACATATTACATCATATGAAACTATAATGTAAAGTGCATACACAAATACATATATAAAGTCATATATAAAGTGCAGTGCACTTCTTGAGACCAAAACCAATATCAACATTTTTATATTACTGAAGTGACTGTCAGGGAATAAAAAAAGGTTGATAATTGTTTCTCTGGCTGTTCCATTGGCATTCCAGACAAAAACCTTCCCCAAGAAATTTCGCTTTGAGTGGGTGTGTTTTCATTTCTGCAAAACAGCAGTGATTTCACAATTTATTATCTCTAGAAATTATAATTAAAAGTTGCAAACCTGTATTTTTTCATTCTTCTGTTTATTCAGGCTTCAAATCCATAGAATACCTTGGAGGCACCAATTCTCCCCCAACAAGCTCTCACAGCTGCACAGACTGTTTTGTGTTGTTTGCTGCCCAGTGAGATGTTGTTTTTTTGTCTGGAGCACTGAGAAGGAGGAAGCATATTCCAAAACCTGAGAAAGTATTAACAGTTTTCATGCAAAGATGTCAAATGAGTAATGTGTTGGGGAAAACAGATGGAAGTTCCTTTATCTCAATCATGTTTCACCTTTTGAAACAGCAAGGAATATTGCCCAAAGGCAGAAGTGTCATTTCTTGCCTCATGGACATTTGTTCCCAAAACACTGAGAAATGCTTTTATCTTCCTTCTGTGATAATCACAGTGCATCAAAAGGCCAAGAAGGCACTGAACTACACCTGACTTGTCACTGGTTTGATATTTTAATGCAACATGTTCCATTGTTTCTTCTTTCTTTGTTTCATCTTTGCACTTCAACATTTTCATCTTGGGTGAAGTACTGCAATGCAAGACTATTTATCTGTGTGCTGGAGGAACTCCACCAGCCTCATTCCTCTTCATTAGCCCTCTGAAAAAAATCCTGCAGGATACACGGGTCAAGTTGACCCTTTCAGCTATCTCCCATAGCCTCTGGAGGCTTCTGGGCTTTCCTCCTTGATTCCAATATTTTGTGTCCCTTCACACATCCCTGAATCTGCGTGCGATTTCAAACTCCCAAAGAGTTGTTACTGCACCCTCAGTTACAGTCAGTACAACACCATACTCCCATCAATGTTTTCTCAGAGACTGCACTGGCTCCCACCTTTCAGTGAGCGCTTCCTAATATTTTCACATCACTCACCCATCAATCCCAGGATTTACTCTTTGCTAAAACAATCAGTGCAGACCAGCCTACACCTGCACAGCCCATAGATGCAGCACGAAGTAGAACAGATTTAAGTTCCAGTGAATGCTCACTGCTGTTCTGCAGAACTTACCAGCCCAGTTGCAGCAAGAGGTCAGCAGAGGACATGGGATGTCTGAATCCACTTTCCCATGTGAATCTTGGTGTGGATCAACCACCTTTGGAACAGATGATTTTAGGAATCAGCAGTGTCATTACTGTGGGGATTTCAATCCCTCACAGACCCCCAAGTGGGCATGACTGTCTGCTTCAGGCAAGGAAAGAAAGAGCAGGACCCTGCATGTCTGGCAAGAGAGACTAGGAGAGAATGGAGGAGGCACAAGGAGGCACAAGTGATATGATTATAGTTTGTATGACAAGCAGAACGCATCAGATGCTTGGCCACTGTCAAGGGTATTGTAGGAAACTTACCAGAAATGAGCTATAGGGTCTTGCTGTGGTGGGTCTGAGCTGACCCCACTCACACAGCCACGGACTTTCCCAGCCTTGCAGCACCAACAGCGGCCAGGGCTGGTTTGTGCTCCTCACAGATCCTTTCTTGGGGAAGTCTGCTGGTTATTTAACTAATTGTGATACACTGTTAAAGATGAGGATGTCTTCTGGTGTCTCAGAAAACAATAACAGCAGACCACTTCTCAGTTTATTGGTCTACAGTGTTATCATAATTACTGGAATAACTAGCTGGTGGGTTGTACATATTGATTCTCTGCCAGGGTGTGGAAGTGAAGACCTTGACACCAGTGTAATAAATCTACATACCAGGCTGACAGAATATGCTCTTGAGCTATGCAGCAGCTACTGCAAATGCTCTCTGCAGAAAAGAGGAAACATGATTGATAAATATCTTTTAATCAACATGCTTGAGGAACATTTGATCTCTCAAGGAGAAAAAAAACCTCAACAAACAACTGATAGCAAACATGGTGAACATCCAATTAAAAGAATTTAGTCTCTGTACTACTATTTCCCTTTTCATAGAAGAGCAGATAGATTCACTACCTTGTGCATAAAAGCCTTGACATATTCCAATATAGTGGAGTTAAATCTGCAGAAAATCTGCATATTTTACTGTGAGAATCTCCTCCTTGTAAACCTCTTAACCAAATGAAATAGCTGCATGATATAGCCTGCTAACTACGTCACCTTGCAATTTTAATGAGCCAAGGAATTGTCTTCATTCCCACCCTTCAGGTGGGAGTTGAGGCACAGGCAGCTGAAGCCATGGCAAGGACCATAAGCCCTTGTCCCTGCAGCACACTGCTCAGTGTGTGGAAGTCAGACAGCAAAAATTATGAACAGGAAAAGAAATGCATGCTGGAGCCCATGAGCAATGGTGCAGTTTATGTAAAGACCAGCTTGGGAAGTACTTTGTGTGTTTAGTTATTACATTATCTGTGTCAATGACCTGTATCCACAAACGATGTTAGCAATCCTGGAGTACAGTCAGAGGGCATCTGGCCTCTCAGCTACAGCAAATTCTATAGAAGAGAGAAAAGGCTGAGGACATCAAGCTGCGTTTACACTTATGTAGGAAGAAAGACTCTGGCTCTGTTAGAGAGCCAGACGGCTTTGGTTCTCACATCACTGCTCATACTGCTGGCTATTTTCTGAAGCAATCAGAAATCCTGTTGTACCATATTAGCTCTTCAAGACAGACAGAGTCAGATGCTTTCTAATTATAAGATACCACTGCTTACTGGAACAGGGAGATGGGTTTCTTCCAAGCAGCAAAACACTGGATATAATCAATCCTGTTTTCTGTAGAATCCAGACAAACACTTTTATATATTTTAGGTATATATTCTTTTTATATTGAGGTGATGTGGCATAATCCCACTAGGCTCAGCTTTGCTGTCATTGAATTAAAAGCAGAATTGTGTCCTCCACTGCTAATATTGTATGGATGCTCTACAAACTCATTTTAATCTCCAACCCACGTACCTTCTTTGCAAGTTAATGTGGCATGTTTCAAGGAGAAGTGAACGGAATCATTATGATCACAGAATTCTCCTGAGTTTCCACATCAGATAAGAAAATAAGGACTGATATCTTGGTCTAGAGGTCAGTGACAGGTAAATCATCACATTCAGCATCCCCTCCTCTTGACCATGCTGTTTGCCTTTTGCAGAGGGAATTAAACTTCCAGAAATGTCCCAATGGATGCCCCTGAGAGTTGGATCTGATCCATAACTGTTTAAGCTACACCTGTGAATTGTAGCTGCTTTACACACAACCTCTGAAAGACACTAAACTGCAGGAATGCAAATAGATGATGGTATATGATGACTTTAAATTATACTAAAGTGATCCGTGGAGAGGGAAAAAGCTGCTATCAAGAGAGTAAGTGAATGCAAAGAAAGACATGGGTAACATTGATTTGTGCTCTTTGCTGATGTACTGCTCCTCCCTGAGGGGGAGAAGTGGAGAGGGATGTGAAATAGACTGACAGACTCATGGGATATAGGCACCTGTACTCTGATAAGTATAAATATGGGTGTAACCGTCTTTGATATCTAATCAGCAGTGACTCTAGGTTAGTTCCTAGTTCAGCAGTGCTGTCTCTGCAGCTGGCTTAGGTGTCTTCATACAAAATCCTCAAGTTAGAGGTTGCCCACATTTTTGTCCCCTCCTATACAGAGAAGATGCTCCTACACCCAGCAATCCTGGGAGCAGGCAGGGGGCTTTGCAACCCTGTTGCTTTGTCATTCCCTCAGGATGTCACTTCAGTGAGGAGACACCCAAAACATTCTGTGGAGCCCTAGCCAGGCCTCCACTGCTGAGGCAGTCTGGCTTCGGGATTTAGTAATTCCATTGTGCTGGGGACATTACCAACAACATCTCTGCAAACATGATAATGCATGTGCTGCCTCGGTGACTGACATTATTCAAACAATGGATTCATTGCTTAGTTGCTCTCATTTCAGGGAAAGGTCTCCCGTGGTTTTTCATCCCACCCCCATGAGCGCAATAGCACCTGGAGAGATTTTGCTAAGACAACTCCCTCCCCTTTACCAAGCAGCCGAGTTAGGGCAATGACAGGCAGACCTCTAAATGGAATTTATATCATCTTTTCCTCTGCGTCAGACAATATTCCTCCCTGCCTCATTTTCACTTTAGGATAAGCCTTGCTTTTCCCTTCAATTCTAACTTGATGAATATAACAATGCATTAGGAGCCTACTTTATGCATCTCTGTCCTACCTCATTTCATTCTTCTGTCAACAATCAGCCAATTTAAAAGACTTACAACTAATGTTTGAGACTTTTCAAAAAAGCAGCATATGCTCCTAATTTCCTTTAATAGTCCATTTTCATTCAATTTACCTAGTTTTCTCCATCCTCTGTGCACTAAAGTATTTCATTTGTATTCAGGTTTTCCTTGTAAAGAGAAGTTTATTTTGGGGGAGGGTGAAAATAACATCCTTTAGGTTCAGGCAGTTTGTTTTAAAGAATTATTTCCATTAAGAGAAAAATGTATTTTAAAGTCCTCTGTCTTATTAGTGCATCATTTAAATGGAGAAATGTCACTCTTCTATTATGCTAATGATTTTCAAAAAGGAGTAAAAAAATTTTACCTGTAAAGAGCAATCAAATATCTCTTCTTGCAACAGAAAGACATCATTATAAAAAAAAAGAAAAGAAGAGACACGTACATATTTAAATGAATGATCCAGTGTGAGGATACATGAGAGTGATTTGTGTCTTGAAGCTCTGCTGTCACTTAGATTATGCCTGATGAGCATTTAATGAATGTTCACAGGAAAAACATCTACTTATATTATTATATTTGGGAACAGGGAAGGCAGCAGCCGTTTTTAGGGGACAAAACTTAATGGATTTTCTTTCAGCTCAGTAGATACACTGATACTTGTAAATCTTTTCTAAGTGTGCCTCTGTAATTATAAATCTTTTAGCTATATTTTTCATTAGTGACCATTAAGGTAAATATTCTCTCTGAGAGAAGATATATTTGGCATATAGGTGTTTAACGCTGACATTTAAGTACTCATTGCAGTGTTGCAGCTGTTCAATAACATTACTCTTATTATTCATTATTTAGGGTTTGTACTCCTGGATGCACTGTTCTCTTGCCTTAAAGCAACAAGACTTGATTTACCAATCACGTGTAGCCAGTTGTTACCTAGAAGCAAAAGCAGAGCCTGTGGGAAACTGCATCGTCACTCTCTGATCTACTCTCAGCAATCCTATATCCATTTCCCTGGAGGAATAACCTATATCCCATAACCTTAACCAGTAGAGTATTTTCCCTACACAAGGGAACAGAAGACAGGACTCTTTAGATGCTTCCTCAGCAGTGGGTTTGTGTTCAGCCCAGTTCAGCCCCAGGGGGACAGGTCAGTAACAGCCAGCACATCTCCCTTCTTCCTTCCCAGCTGCTTCCCCTGTTGGGCAGCCCAGATCCCATTTCAGAAGGTGTAGTTCTTCCCTTGCAAGAGTAGATCCATCCCATACTTCCTGGGTGACATCCAAAGCTAGAGCAGCAGTGTGCACATCTTGATGCAGACAGCAAGACTGTGTAGTGATGTTCCATGGTACATTGTTTTCTTTGGCTAGAGATACATTAAGAGCTGCAAGACCCACATTGGCACTGTACAGTCTGGTAATAAAAGTAACTTGCTTTGCCATCTTTCTGTGTGCTATGTGTGACATATTTCATAGGAACCTGCCTCAGGAATCCTGCAGGATTAAGTTTAGCGGCACACTACAGCATGCTTAGCTCCAAGTACGCACTCAAACACCATGGAAATCAATCGTGAGTGAAACGAGGAACATGTGCAGAGCCCCCACTCATCATATTCAGTGTTGAAAGATTATCACCAGAATGCTCTGTGTGTTAATAATCTGAGGTGTATGTGAATCTAATACCACAAGCAGAATAGCCTATCCTCAATTAATCAAGGCATTATGTTTTTCATTTTGGATCAGCTCACCTTGAGGCTGGCCAAGGCAAATTGGAGCATGTGAATCCTTCATGACTACCCTAAAATGCAGCTTTGACACAGCTCATAAGAAAACACTAGAGCAGAGAAGCTTCTTAGCTAACTTGCTCTAATTTTCACTCATCTTTTTTTTCTAATACTGCAATTTCCATGCTTGGAACTCTGAGTGAAGTAGCAAAACACTCATTTGGCAGGTAAGTAAAATCAGGACAAAATCAATCACTAGCACAGAGAAGTGAAGTGATTTACTGAGAGCACTAGGCTGCTCACGGGAGAGTACCCTCTCCCCAGATGTACTAGACAGGGTGGAGAGGCTTGATGAGTAGTCATGGGCAAGTGAACCTTTAAAAAGGAATTAGAAAAACTGAGTTTTTTTCAGATAAATTCCTCTGAAACTGGTTTGGTTGTTTGTTTGTTTTTATTTGGGAGCACAGCACGTGAGTTCTTAGCATTGCCTACAGAGTGAGAAAGTGAGCAAACAAAAAAAAAAGCCATCAAGACTTTTCTTCCTATGAAGGCAGGAAAACTATGTGAAGTGGGACCCTCCTTCTCCTTTTCATGAAGCATTGGGCCACCAGGGAGAGTCCAGGCAACTAAGCCTTGTTTTAGAAAATGTTTTGTTCTGAGCCGTTAAGAAAACACAGATTTTATTCCAAACATTAAATGCAACTTTTAAATACAACTTGTTTCTTCATATTACAATTTGCAGAGTCCCAGATGGTACCCTCTACATTTTCATGGTACTTAAAATGCTAATGTATTCCAACTTCTTCAGATGTTGTTTAACAGACACGCAAGCATGGCATACACCTTAAGTAAGAGTGTGAATAAAGAGCAAAATCACAAAGCTAGAACCTGGATGTTTTGTTAAATGCTACCACTAAACCTATTCCTCCTCCCTCTGCCCCCTACCCCCACCCCCAGCAAGAAAGAAATGGAAGCATAACATCACACGGTTCAAGGCTCCCCTTTAGCAAGCTATGATTTAACCTCAGGTTAGCTTGACATTCATACGCTGAAGGGAACACTTAGCACATGTCATTGTGCAAGAACAGCTAAATGAGAATAAAAATATAAAGAAAGAGGTCAGAAAGGAAAGAACAATAATATAAGCAATTTACACATCTCTGTAAAGCACGAGTGATTTGGTAGCAGGCTCTGTCAATGTATTCACTCAGAACATTTAATGTTTGGACAAATGCTAAAGTGAAGCACTAGCTACAGATAAAACTGCACATATTCAGGGAACTCTGAGGACAGAGGACAGACAAATATGCACACAATGTACAACCCACTCACAGTGGGTTGAGATGTGGGAGGGGGCTTGGACTAGGGAATTGGATTTTGGGACTCTCAAACCATGACATGGTCTGCTAAGGAGCGGCAGAAACCTCATGTTCCATTCCCCGAAGAAGCTATCATGTCAAACCAAGCCTTTGTCCATGAACTTTGCTCACACATGTCTTAGTTTTACTCATCAATGCATCACAAATGTAAATATCACAGACACTGTGTTGGCAGGATGAATATTTTAGCAATGGATTTCACATTTCTACACCTAACCCATCTACACGGGTAAATGATGAAAAATGAATAAATACTGAAGTGATGAACAATTGCAAATGGGATGGCTAATTACTGGCTCTGGCCAAGTAAAACATGCTATGAGTACTTCTCATCCTTGGAGATGAGGTAATTGAGAGCACAAATGCTCCTGCTCACGTACATGTACAGTGCACGGGAGGAGCAGATTAGCTTAACACAGTACCATGATGACTACACATACCTGTGGCAGAATATGTCAGTCCAAGGTCAGTAACTGAAATTCATTTGCTTCATTTGTATTACCACATACGCACAATTTTCTGTCAGATAGACATGGATATTGAGGGTTTATTTCACATCCACCTTTGTTGGGTGCCAGTGTCACCTGTGGAACAACTCTGATTTGGCCCCACAGAGATCCAGTTTCCCAGGCTCACTATAAGGCTTGTTTCTGCAGTTCTTTGGCTTTCATATAGTGAATCCTTTTCAACAGAAACTCAAAGCTGTGCAGTGAAATCTCCATCCCTTGGAGGTGTGGGAGTCACTGTAAATTTCCTAGAATACATGTTGGGCTCACAGTTCTCACAGAAGTGAGCAACTGTAGAGCCACCACTGCTAGCTATCACCTTTAAATTCCTCCTTTCAAGACATCCTGATGTATACAAGCCTTTTGGTCTGTCACTGGGTGGAAAAACACTAGAAGGGTTGAACTGAAGTGGTATGCAACAGGACTTCACCAGTAAACCCTAGTTCTCTTCCCTGACACCCTTTCTCTAGCACTTAATGCATGAAAATGGATTGGGTCGTGTCCTTCTGCTCTTCGTGGACTTGTCTGAGGGATAATATACAGAGAACCATAAGGTTGTGGACCCTTATGATTTCTTCAGCTTCTGCTTGAGATGTTAAGAAGACAGTATAAAAGACCAGCAGGTTATTCGTGACAGATACCCCATCAGTAAAAGATGATTGTATTACCAAAAATACTAAAAAAAAAAAAAAAAAAGGTAATTATTTTCTGTGCAGTGTTATAGCCTCTCAGGAGTAACTGCCAGACACTCCCACTCATATAACACTCTAATATTTCACCGATCAAGGACATAACCCTGGTTATTTACAGACTGTAATGAGGGTGCCCATACTTTGATGTTACCATAAATAAACAGGTAAAACTGCTGAGTTTCAAGAAACTCATCTTGATTGCCTGGAAGACGTTATTATTTTAATAAAAAAGAATGGCACGTTTAACGATTAAATTTATATCAAATGCGCAAGCGGGGTCCACTCAGGGAGAAGTATACTAGCCTTTCCACACAGCTTATGCTGTAGGAAAACTGCTCCCTGCTTTTCATGAAAAAGTGAATCTTTGCTTAAATGACATAGAAATCTCTTCCCACAGACTACTTGAAATTAAAGGTCTGCTTGGCTGTGACGGATTTCTACAGGCTCAGTACTTCTCAAATGTGACAACCCCTGTCAGATAGAATGTACTTTGTAAGCTTTAGGAGCTTTAGAAGTGATACAGCTCCTTAACAGCATCGGTCCTGCCTGGTAAAGCCAGGCCTCAGATCTCTTCTCTAACCTTTACCTTTTTCTTGAGGAATACTCCTGGTCAAGCTGCAGGCTGAGATGCAGACAGAAATGTAGATAGAGCTCTGAGTGGGAGCCCCTGACAAGAGGCCGTGAACTGCCAACCTGTGGGATAACAGAGGGCATGAAAGATGGGTGAGTCTAGTGAATGGTCAGATTGGGAAGTGCCCCTAATATTTTGTCCCATGATAAATGTCCTGTATACACATTTCAAAATATCATTTATCATCACCTTATCAAACAAGATGTAACTATTTTTTGTTTGGATCAGCTTCATCTAATTCCAGTGTTGAGTATCCCAAACTTTAGGAAGGCCTTAATACACACAGTCTTCTAAATTACCAAGCTGTGCAGTCTGTCAGGAGTGGGTCTGCAGAATTAAACCCCTGGTGCTGAGCATCCAGTACCACATTACATGGTGCAAGGGGCTTCACTCCTGAGCAGTCCTGTTGTAATGTATTGAATTCCCTTTAGAAACTGCATACTGGTGCACGTCTGGACAATATCTTCCAGTTTAGTTTCAACCAAAAAGAAATCCAATTTTGTGTGCTTCAGTTTTGTACTGCTCTTAAACATCAGCCAAAGTGTCGTAAGTAGAAAAAAAAAATAGATTATGTGCTTCAAAAGACCAGCCTGATTCAGAACTGAAAAGCTAAAGAATATGCATGGAGAGAGTCAGGATCAAAATGTTAATGGCAGCCTTGACTGTACTGCCAGAAAGCTGGTGTCCATCAAAGGCAGAAAGGAACCTCTGCAGAAGATGATGAAGTGAAGAAAGTCTCTCTTCTTTATATCTTGGTGATGGACTTGTTGTTATACTTTGTGCTATGTATGCTACACATTACATCAACATCTGTCCCTGTTATGTTTCAAAGTGCCAACATACAGAGCCAGGCTCAGACACCACAGGTTGGATTTACATGTCCCAGCTCAAGATAGTCAAAAGTGAGATTCACAACTCTAAACCAGTTACCACCCTGGAACCCTTTATAGTCTTCTTAAAAAGGATCTGAACCTACTGTTGCTTATTCCCAAAGGGAATTAATCAGGAAGGCATAGGTTTTTCTGAGATTCAGGGGAAGCAGAGAGATGAACAAAGAGTTCTCCTTGCAAGAGTTGGTCATTGTGAAGTGAGAAACCTGGGCAAAAAGGATCCTGTGAGTTCAGCTTAACATTTGTCTTTCTACCTTTTGCACCTTCTGGAGATCGTATATGAAGTTTTACTTTTTTTGGGTTTTTTTGTTACTTATGGTTTTCCAAAGGCAGCAGTTAGAAGAGACAAAAGAGAGAGCTTTCAAACCGCTCTCCCAACAGTCTTTGTGACCTTCCTGCACAGAACACTGGAGGAATAAAGAGAATGCAACAAACAAATTCACTATGAAATTCCCTCTACCCCAGGTTCTCATAGTTTATCTTCTGACCAGTATCCATTATGCTTAAACAAGGTCATAATTTCTTTATGTTCAAATATAAAGTTGTTTATAGCTCCCACTACTTTCCTACACACTGGTGTCCTTCCTTTTTGATGCTGGAAAGTGTTCATAAAAAGATATTTTTCTTCCTTTAATAAGGCCTCCCGTGCACATGTCTTCCTGTAAACAGCTCTATTTCTTACAAAAATATCTGAAAAGATACCTGAAATTAGCTTCCTAAGTTTTAAGCATGGGCTGGCATCCAAAATTTAGAGGAATTCTAGTTAAAAAAAGATAAATTCCTTGAAGAGTTTTTACTTGTCTCTAATCTTCAGGACAAGACAAGATTTGGAGAAATCTTTTGATTAAAGAGGGGCTTTCAGTTCTGACTCAGCCTTCTTAAGAGGATTTGCTAACACTTACTGACCCTGTTTCTTCCTGGCAGTGCGCAGTCTTTAATTTCTCCCTAGCACATACAGGGTGAGTTGTTAAACCTCTGCCTTGCCATGGCATAAACTTCAAACATCAAAACTGAAACATGCCAGGTCTGCAGTCAGGCACTCAGGGGACAGGCTGCAAAAATTCTCAGGGAAATCTCTGAGCAGATGTTTTTTGGTGTGGGTTTTTGTAATAGAAACCATCTGCTTTTTTTCTTTTTTTTTTCTTTAACTGGTGAAAAGAAAGTCTTTTCTCAAAACGATCTGAATAACTCATCAGAAATGCAGAATCTTCAAAAGGCGCTCACGGCTGGGGCTGGTTTCTTATGCCCATTCTGCTAATTATCAAGCAGCAGAACTCAGTCCTGAGCATCTGCTAAAAAAGCAATTCTTGAAAGGCTCGTCTTCAGTTCTGGACACCTGTTTTCCCAGCTTACCACTTTCCTCCCCCTAAACCCAGATGTCCTGTGCCACTGAGAGATTCTCCAGTTTTTATTACCTCAGCAGGTGATACGTGCTATGCTGTGAAGCCTCCTTCAACACAGAGAAGCTAAAGGGAGAGCCTATCCCAAAACACACAGTTTTCCCTAAGGAGCAGAAAGTCATCTGTTTATCCCGCTCTACAGACAGATGATTTTAAGGATGGAATGCAGTCTAATACATGTGATAGACACGTGTACATGACACCAGGGATAGACTAAAGGGGGAGGCAGGCATCAGTCTCACAACCTTTGTGTTTTAATGGGACAATTTCTGTCCCTAAAATAGAGAGAAGTAGCCCTTTACAACATATCTTGCTTTACCTGGCATGTAAGACTGTGGGTGAGCTTACAAGATCCCACATGTGGTGTCTCTCTCAGCCACACGTCAACTCTTCTTCAGGCTGAAATCTGAGGCTGCATCAGTTCCCAAATTTGCTTCCAGAGGAAGGAAGCATACCTGAAGGCCACTTTACTGGCAAGTTGTGTGTTCCCTTCAATGTTGTCTGAAGTTAAGTTACACTGACTTGCTGTGAAATACTTGAACATGGGGCTACTGCACATCTGGGGGCATGGAGGTCACAAATGAGCTTTCTTCATTTGACATGTGTATGATGTACCTCTATCCAAACCTCAGAGAATAATTTGAGTAATACTTCGATACAACTAAGTCCAGTAGGACAAAGGAGAAAAAGGAGCTGCATGTCCAAAAAGAGTGGCAGACAGAAGAGGCCTTTCTTAAAGATTAGTCCTAAACTGCATATACACACACCTTTTTTTTTTTTTTTTTTTTTTTTTTTCTGTGGTTGAATGGTGCTTTTTTTTATTATTTTTCAGTGGAGCACAGACCCAAAATACTGCCTTGCCTGCCATCTCCAGTTCCAGGGCAGGAATAGCTGCTCATTTGGGTGGCAGCATAAGAGTAGCTATGTACAGATGATACCACCCCTGCAATACCACTTGCTTAAGGGCTGTCATATGGGGAATTCAGACAAGGACTGGAATGAGACAAAGTGGCTTTGTTGCTCTATGGTTCACAGATCCAGTCTTTCCTTCCTTCCATGCAGGGGCTCCAACTACTGGCCGAGCTATGATGTGGTTTAATGGAATTAAACAGTTGTTGATCCACTCGACAGTGACATGGGAGATTGGAAGCAGAGATAGCTGGCTATTGCCTCTAGCCCAATTCTGCAAAGACAGCATGTGGTCTCCTGATGGCCGGGTTCAGGGTTATTTCCCAGTGAGGACTGGTCCAGATGGGTGAACATTTCGAATGGAAGCATAAATATTATTCATTTCTCATCCATTTCCAAGATTCCCCCAGCTTTGGTAATTGGAAATGGAAATTGCAGAATGAGAAATAGATTTCTTCTTCACTTTTGCCACACAGAAAGCAAAGAAATGAGTGGCAATGTTTGTGAAAGACTTCCCAGCCCACCCAGATCCAAGATAGTGAGCTTTCCCAGGCACTAGGTAATTCCCTCTGTTGTGCTTCTCTTTTTCTTTTACCATAAATGCACGTCTTGCTGCAGATAACAGAAGATTAAACTCCTCACTTGGAAACTGAACTACACATCACTCACATAGCAAATACAATAGAAAAAATAATTCCTTTCTTCTTTTTCTTCTTTATTAAATGCCATCACTTAATTTAGAATGCAAATCAATATATTAATAAGGAATGTATAATTTTTAATGTCATCTGTGCAATCACCCTCCTAGATTGATTCTACCTTGAACTCATTGCAGTATTGTTAATGACTGAAAGCTCACACCATACTTTATCAACCAAAGTCTGTCTCCAAGAACTTTCTAATTAGTGCTAATAATCACCTATTCCTTCTCAGTGAGACTAATGCATTATTGCAGAGACTTGTGAAATACGTCCAACAACATATACGTCTTGTTAAAATGACACTCAGGAGATTCCATTACCCACATCCATCAATGACACTTAATCCATCACATGGAAATATTGCTTAAATACTGCTACACAGTCAGCTGGGTGCAGGCATCATCAGTGAGACCTGCCAGGAAAAATGCTTCCCTGCTTATGGCTCTGGCATGCAGCCCATTCTCTTACATCATATAGCAATTAATGTACCCGTACTTAGATAACAAGAAGTTAGAGAGGCAGTGGAAAGTAGCAGCAGAGAAGGACAACTGATGAAATAAGCTGCAGGAAATCTATTTTGTAATAAAACTGTTCATAAAAGTGAATTGTCATTTAGAGGCACAATTTCCATGGGGAATAAGTTTTTATGTCTGTGTGCATTTTTGAGGCAAAGAGGTTTTCTTTTTTATTTTTTTTCAATGTCTCTTTCATTTAAATGGCTCTATAGATGCTCAGAATATGCAGAGACATTTTTAAACCCATAGGAATCTCATTACGTTTTGTGTATGTCTTTTTCTTTTTCTTTTTTTTTTTTTTCCTTTAAATTCAGGATGATCCAAGATCTTCATCAATGCTGCAGTCATTTAGCTGTGAGGAATATTTAGATCACCAGAGTGAAGATAATTAACAATATGTATAAATGAGTGTGCCAATTTCTTTATAAGTGGAAGAAAAGATATCATTATAAATTGATAGGTTACACCGATGGAGCCTGATTATTTTCCTCCTTCCTCTGTGTTTAAATACAAAACCAACTATAAAGTCAAATACATAAAAAAACCACACATACCCTAAACTCTGTAAAGCTAATAGGATATGTCACAAATCTCCTCCATTTGAAGTGATCTAAAGTGAAATTTAGTTGCTTAATTTATCTAAATCTTATGACAAATTCTACTGTTTGTACAAAATTGTTTCAAAATCAGAGTGATTTATGAGTATTTATTAATACATACAAGCTTAGACCAGAATACAAGTCTTCCTGAGCAGTCTGAGGGAAGATCTTGCTGGTAGGAGCCAGATGGGGTCAGATCACAAGGTAAGGTGAAAATAGTGAATCCCCCTTTTTCCAGCAAGGCAAGGAGAATTCGTGAAGATTCCTGCTGACCAGAACTCAGTGTGTCATCTCTCCTTGTGCCTGGGATTTTTAGCTTCTATTGCTACAGATTTTTTTAGTATTATTTCCTGTATCCTGATAATGTTACAAAATAATCCGATAACCTATGAAGAAGACAATTTACAGTAAAATGAGACTCCTCCACTGTGTTAATTAAGGGAAGGGAAAAACTCCCATAACTACTTGTAGTACCTGAAGTGGCTGAAAAATATGTTCTTAGTGTGCGGTGAACCACTCCTGAGATTACAGAACAACAACAATGGCTTTACAAAGGCAGCTTAAGAGTATCAAAAGGTGAATATTACAAAGAAAGGCTTTACAGATCTACAGCCAACACTAACCCCACTGCTGTCTCTGTGGTAAGACTCGACTACAGCCTACAGACAGTATGATGAAAGCAGCCATCCACAAGCATTCCAGTTATTTTAATTATTTCCACAGCTGCAGAGATGAATCTGTAGACATGATGAAGATAAAATGCAGATACGAGCAGGATGAAGATAAAATGCAGATACGAGCAGGATGAAGAGAGAATGGTAACTCTGACTTACTGTTTTTTCCCTGTCAGGATCAAACTTTGCTCTTGCAAAATATCAGGCAGTTGTTTCAGCTTTGTGTTAACATCTCATAGTCAACAGCAGCTGAATTCCACCAAAATTGCCATTACTTGTCCCATTATGCTCTTCCCTTGTCCTATCCTGCCCCACATGCTCTCACCTGCGCAGCAGGGACTTCATGATGGTGTAGGGGATGTGAGACCAGGGAGTAGGGAACATGTTTGCTTCCCTCTGTCACTGTATGAGACACAATTTTTCTCTCTAGTACCTGCAACTGTGAGCAGACTCTGGGTATTTGAAGCAAACAAAGGGAAACACATACACGTATAGATAGGTAGACCTGCTCTGAGCAGTTCTGCAAGATTAGGGAGGAAAGTAGTCCTCTCATTCTAATTAAAGCTGAAACTTGCTTCCCATTATGAGCCTAATTACATTTCAAACAGATGCACTTTGATTGTGTGTGACTGTTCTGGCATTGTGAGAAGCTGAATGGACTGTGGCTTCAGCTGGAGAAAGGCTAGACTCAAGAGTGAGATATTTGCTCACTGAGCATCAGCCAGCCCAAGGGAAAGCATTGGTGAGCAGATTTTTTATATAAGATATAGCTGAGAGATAATTCATAAGGTCTGGAATTCACATATTTTGTGTTCTAGGGCGTCAGACTAGGGCAGGAAAGACACAGATTAAAAAAAAAAAGGCACCAACCAATTGCTCACAAGAACAAATGTATACACAAAAAAACCCCCTGAAACAAAAAAACAACCATACCCTGTTAATGGAAAACTGTTTGAGCTTAATAAGCATAAAGAAAATCAATGCAGAAAGTATAGGCCCCCACACCACAAATGCACAGGAATTATTCAGGTGGGCTAGAAAAGCATGGAAACTTTGCTGAAAGAAAATGCATTCAAAAGGGGATGCAACAAGTGGATTTGCAAATTCACTGCTAACTGATTTTTGCATCCACTTTTAAAAATGTTCCCTCTGCACATTCTCTCACCTGCATGGTTAGTGTTACATGCCTACGTTATCGTCTTATGCTAGCCAGGATTAAGGAGCGGACAACATCATGTAGATAGAAGTCACAGCTTCTTAGCATAGTCCCTCTTGGTATTATTACAATAATGTGTGCTTGTGTATTCAAGAAATGGATCTTGAAGTCCTGGATATCGCGTGGGAATAGCTACTACAAACTGAATCTTCCAAGATCATGACATTCATTGTGAAGCTGAACCCATAAGCCAACTCAAGGACTAATGTGCTGTTTTTAGCACCAGACTCCTCAGACAGTACATATTGCACCAGTACTGTTTAATAGCAAAGGAGTTTTGCAAATTAGATGAGTAAGGGGTGTGGATCTGTCAGAGATTGTGACTTATAATCACGGCTAGGTTTCGTGAATGAAGATTTGGGAAGGGCTCTACCCACGTTTGTTGCAAGCGCGTTGGTGGTTAAAAAGGCCGATACGAGATAGACGTGTCCGGTTGCAAAAGGCACAGCAGAAAGACTCCTTAGGTTGTATATTCTGCAAGGCACAATTGCATTGTCTTTTCTCCTCGAGGGTGATCCTGCGTGTGTTCTCAAAGGCATCAGCAGCGTTATAGATGGTGTGTCTCCAGACCTCCCGATTGGAGGCCAGAATAGACCAGTTATGTTGATCAATATGGTCAAGGCTGAGATGTTGTTTCAGGGAGTCCTTGTATCTCCTCTTCGGGGCTCCTCTCATGCGGCAGCCGGTGGCAAGTTGACCATAAAGCAAGATCTTAGGGAGGCGGTGGTCCTTCATCCTGGAGACGTGCCCTGCCCAGCGCAGCTGAGTTCTCAGCAACATGGCCTCAATACTTGTGATTTATAATAGAAAGTTTAGTCAAAACAAATCCTTTTAGACCAACAAAAGTCTTTCATATAAGATCTTCCAGTATAGTATGTTCCACTCAGGGAATAGAGCTGCTTAGATTATGCTCTGAAGTAGTCCAGGAGGAAAGGACAGGCTTCTGGGTACACTTACATGTACCAACCCTTCCTCTGTCCACACAAATATTCCTGTAGGGAGTTGTGGGTGCCTCTTCATTTTGCCACTGGTCCTATGTGTCTTTTGAAAAACTTAACTCTTCAAATTAGTTTCTGCCATTACAGAGGACTTAGCAGTATGTTTTGCTCAGTGAATACAGCAAGGAGCATTGTTAGATAGATATAGACAGATACTTTCTGTTTAATTCTACACCTGAAGTTATATTGCAGTCAATATGAGATCTAGCCAGTTTTATAATTCTACCCATATGTTATAAGGATTTGCCACATATTTTAACTTAAGTGCTACATATGTCATCAACTTTGTGGTAAATATGTCTATTTTTCCTCCTGGAATTACAGAAGGGAGAGGTTAGTGTCTGGTACATTCCATTATTTATTGTCTCAATTCAGTGCAATTCAATATATTGTGTTAATTTCCTTTTCCTTTTTTAAAAGAAATAATAATCTGTCACTGAGGTTGTAACAGCTCCAATGTTAATGGAATTGTATGAGACAATGTCATTGAAATTGGATCGGTCCAAATGGAATCATTACTGTCCGTCCATTCAGTTCTTAATGGCTCCATCAATCGATGTGTATAGGACAGAGCCCAAGGTGTTTTGAGGAAGCTCTGAGGTGCATCTAAGTGTGCTGAGCCTTTGTGCACCTTCAAAGCACAGTTACATGACCTAAAAGGTACAGTTCCAAAATCTCCTAGAGATCCATTAACTACAGATCACACTCCTTCAGAGTGAGCCTGGCCCATCCCAATAGAGTACAGTTGGCGAATCACTGAAATAGTTGATCACAAGACTAAAGGCCACCAGTGTATATTTAGGAATCATTCACCCACTATACTTAAGGACTGTTCATCCACACAGATCTAGAATTCTATGCTTGAAACCCCTTGGGACACTTTTTAGTAAAACAATAGCGAATGCATAGAGCTACTGATTTCTTTCCCGTTTAATATTTCACCCTTTTTAATACTGCCACAAACTCCTGCAGGTGCCATATTTCATTCTCCATTTGCAAGCTTGGATATGTTGAAAAGCATCAAATACAGGGAACTTCTGGTCTTGCTTTTTGGCTGCTGTAAAAGGAGGAGCTGTTTTCGGTAGAAGAAAGAAGAATGTCCCCACACAAGCCAGGACAGTTCTGGAGATTATTCAACTGGATACATCAAACTGCCTCAAATCCCAGCACTAGTAAATGTTAGGCAGCACATTTGCCTAACAGGATGTTGCTGCTGAGTGGGTCAAGTGAATTATGCTGAAGAAACTTTTTTTAGTGCTTCTATTAGAGTTCAGTCCCCTAAGGCAATGGTCTGGTGGTGTTGTACAGCATGTGGCAGTTGAGTAACACAGACCATTTGGCAACGTCCAGGAAGTTTAAGCTGGACAAAGTGTATGAATCCCAAGACCCATATCTGTACTATGGCTTTGCTGACTTATGAAGATGAGAGACCACTAGAAAGTACTGACTGACAATAATAAATAACATATAATAAATGATATATAATAAATAATGAGCATGGGTACCCACAGAAGTCTTTGACAGGAAATTCCTCAGCTGACTGTGTCACTGTCTTTCCCATAGTTTTTTTGAAACAGTTTTCTCAGTAGTCATTCAGAAATCCTAAGTGATATATACGAATTTGAAGTTACTTTCGTTTTTACTCATTGAAGCAAATTCTCAATTTCAAGAAAATTAAACATTTAAATATTAGAATTTAAACTTAATGTGAATTTTACCCCCCAAGATGTATTCTCTTGGTGTGGGATATCTTTCCTCTTCTTTTCTATAGAAATACAAGAAATTTCAGCCTGTACTTGTAACTTTTTCCTCACAGGAGTTATGGTCTTAGAGCCTTGTGTTTCACTTTTGGACAGAGAAAGTGAAGTAAAGGCAGGAGGGAGGTGCTGGAGTGAAAATTCGGAAAGGAATGAAACACATAATGTTCCAATCATTGGAATTGTTTTCTTAATGTTTTCCTCAAATAGCTTCACTCATTTGGATTTGCTGTAGTGGCAGTGCCTCATATTAACTGGTACATGTCTATTTGCTCTCCATTTTCCATAGTCCCAGGACTAGAAAGAGCTTTGTGCAGACGTGAGCAAAGATGCCATAGTCAGTTATTGTTCAGACACTCTTAGCAACCAAGGAGAGAAAATGCAGACAAATTATCTGTAAAAATAAAACATAATGAATAAAAAAAATGGAAGATATTAACAAATGCAAACAAATTACTTTTTCAAGCTCAGATGTGATCCGAGGCCTGTGTTGGGTGTTTCATCCAGGTGCCACACACACAGGTCAACCTTGGGAACCTGCTATTCAAGGGGGCAGAAGGGTCAGGAATACTGCAGGGTTTCAAAATCCCTCTGGTTATTTTTATTTGTTTCACTATTCAGTATTCACTCTGTATTAAATCCTGTGCGTTGCCTCTTTGTTATCAGATAAAGAAGGGAATGAATTGGGCTTTACATCTGACTGTAAATACCTGTGATCAAAAAGAATACCACTTTACTCTCTAAAGTAGTGTTATCATGTGTATATCTTGTCAGTCAGCATTATGGTACATCAAAGATAATGCTTTATGTTCTTACACTGACATCTTTAGAGAGCGTATGTAAATCTCCTTGTATAGCTGGCCCAAAACATTGTGGAAGGCAGCCATTAAATAACCTTTTCATTCTACTTTATGCAGCTGCCACTGCTGTTTCCAATACTCCATTTCTTTTTCATTGCTTGATGGTATTTTCATGAGTCTTTGGTCGACCAAAAAGGACAAGACAAATAACTGGAAAATTCAAAACATATGCAGTTCTGCATCTTAGTATGTGGTCTGACACCATGACAGCATCTTCAATCCTACGCAGCTAATAAAGTCAACATTATTATTGGCAAAACTTCAGGAACAAAGTACAGACAATAATGGGAGGTTATTCTCATTTAACTCACAAATGTAAAAGAAAAATTACCTTCTCTGTCATCCTATTGATGAAAGCAGAGCATAGCCTGGTGTGCATGTGTGAGAAAGAATGAGAGAAGATGTGAGACAGACAAAAAAATGCAAAGGGCTGTTTTGGAAACCAAGTTTTGGGATTTTCTTTATGGAAAATCAAAGTTTGAAATCAAACTGTTTCAGAATGAAAAATGGAACTACCAGGCCTCATGGGGGCTGTGTCCAGGCCCACATAGTCCAAGTGCTTTTGTTCTCCATTTGCCTATAGAAAGCAGCTCATTTTTCCAGTGACCTTCTGCCCCTATGAGAAGTCACAGCCTCCAGTGTAACGACTGGGTGCACTGTATGAGTTTAGTTTGGTCTTAGGCAGGAAGTACAAATTGGAATAACTAAACTTTCAGACGAAATTTCTCAGTTCACTCACTGAGTTCAATGGGGTGTTTTTTAATCTTTGAATTTTAGCCCCAAAATTGTGTTGACTGTTAAGCCTACAAAATGGAAAAGAAGGCCCCTAGTTGCTTCTAAGCCAAATATCCTCATTTCTCTTTTCCCATTACTTCCCAAATGAAACATAAGTAAGCAGTTTTGCTTCTCATGGTATTAAAAACTAAATACTATTTCAGCTATTTCTAGGCCTTTTTTAGAGAGGCTATCAAAACCAATCACTGGTAGCAATTGAGAGACAGAGAACAGATGGTATGTGATTCCAGGTTCTGTCACATTCCTATAAATGCGTTAATTTACTGCTGAAACAAAGTTTTTTATGTCATTCATAAAAGGAGAAGATGGCTTGAAAGATTTGATCAGTGATGCTAATGTGTTTTCTTTGGTAAATGCCACTTTCCCCAAGTTTCATATTGTTACATTCAATAGATCTGCAATATAGTTAACTACAAATTCTTTTCTATGGTAATCAAGCTGCTACCTCAGTAACACTGTATATGAAGTTAAAATATTAATCAGTAAGCCTTTCTTTATTTCAATATGTTCTCCTTCAGAAGTAATCCAACTGGAGCCTTTTTACCGCATTGTAATTTATGAGCCAGATGGAGCACAATACATTTTTAATAAAAATTAGGTACAAGCAGATACAGGGGATTAATAGTTGTATTATAATTTTATAGTTTTCAATATACACTGCTGTGGAAAAGACAATCAAATATGGGGTCCATCTTGAAGATATAAAATGCAGTATTTATTTTTAATGGAAAAAGAATTTCATGAATTACTGAGCCATGAAGAGCTGATGGATGCACTCACTGGGCAACACAAAGGATAACTAGAAAGAAAAGGCATTTGAAACAACAGAGTACTACCGTTTATTTGGGATGTGAACACCTCTGAGTATGCTCCGGAGACTCAGCTCTACCAGGTTGCAAGGATTATGTACATTTTCAAAAATGACCTCCTTTTCTCAGCAGCCTATACAGGCTGGGACTTTTTTTAATGTGTTTCTGACACACATTAATTAACAATTTATTACACAGGGGAAAATAGGAGTAAAAGCAGTGTTCGTAAATTGATTAAACCATTAGAAGAATTATATCTTTCCCAGATCTGCTTTAAACTATATTGATAGGACTGAGTAGTGGAATTGAAGCAGCTATAAATTTTTGCAGTCCTTGCAAACTTTTAAAATATGTTCTCCAGGAGTTAATATATTATTGTACATCTCTTTCCACAAACAGCTAGGCAACAAGTTAGTCACTGTTCCTGCAGTCCTAGCATTTCCGTCTGATAAGCATTTTCTTTTGCTTTTAAAAATCCTGGAAGATTTTGCTCTGATAATCTTGCAAGCACCTTTAAATCCTTCTAGACTTATGAGTGGGTGTCTCCTTGATCCAAAAACCTTCCAGCTGAATGATGAACTTGCTGATGAATTACTTATTGTTTAGCATTTAATCTGAAGAATGATCTGGCAATTGAATCAAAGCACATCAAAGACAGTTCCCAGTAAGAAAAACAAATCTTCTAGGAAAGGGCAGCTCTATTCCTCAGAGATGCTAATTACACTATGGCATACCCCAAAATGTGGTGTACACTGTTCCTCTCCAGGGTTCAGGGGTGTGATGTGAAATTGCTTTGAAGGAGACCCCAAAGATACAAATTTCTTTTCCTTTTTTTTTTTCCTATTTTTTTGTAAAATGAAACGAATGGGTAACAGAGGGTAGGAAATCTTCAAATACAGCATGCCAACAATGAAATCTTTGAAGGGGTACATACTGGCAATGCAAAATCTCCACTGGGACCGTGCCTTCATCAATTCGAAAGGGAGACTGCCTGAAAGCTTTGAAGAAACTCCCTCCTTTTGAAGAGATGGGAAATCTTTGAAGTTATTAAGCATGCATTAATCATTTTAGATAGGTAAACTCTGGACTAAAACTCATCCCAACCTGTAGTATTCTTTCTTGGTGCTTTGTTAACTAAATCATGCGGCACATTCCACTGAGGAGGAAATGGTAATAGCAGCCCAGAGTGAGACTTTTCATAATCGGGGAGCTGGAGCTTAGTGCACCATGTTAAGTAGATTCTGACAGCAGGCTGCAAGCATCTTCTAGGTTAGAAGACACATAGTATATATTTAAATGTTCCCTTCCTGGATGTTCTTTCATCCACGCTTTTTCACGCGCTTCTCTTTCTCAGAGAGGCTGGCAGTAAGGCGTTGCCCCATGACAAAGACTCCATTTGGCCATATCAGCTTCTCAGATGTTTAATCACGGGTAAAACCCATGCAGACTTAGGCACATCACCACAGGCAAGGGGAGACATTCCTCAGGAGGACCAGTGGGTTGTCCTCATCTCCCAGATCTGTCCTTGGGGTCACAGCTGGGTGCAGAGAGACGAGCTTGAGCCAGCCACAGCTTAGTTGGGTTATTGCAGGATTAACCGAGCAGAAATAGATGGACTGCAAAGCTCAACAGGACACAGTAGGTGGTGAAATGACTCTTTCTAGCCTTGGACAGTGTGACTTTATGAGTTTGTAAGGGAGAAGAGGCTGGCCAGACAGGAAGGCTGTTAACTATCATCAATTTATTTCTAGCATTAGTTAGACCATGGTTTTTCTTTGCTGGCATCACAACTCCCTATGTGCTTGTAGAGTGCTGTCTCTCTCTTCAGTACCAAGAAAGTTCTTGGTTACACCCAAAGCCCAGGTTAGGGCAAGACTCCAAGTCCCATTGTCAAGGGGCACCCAAAGGAGAGTGACCAGGAGGAAACACTATCAGAGCTGTTCAGCTGGTCCATGTTTGCCCTCAGCTCCATAAAATGGTTGCAGAAGAGGAATCAAGAGGCAGCTCCAAACGCAGAGAGAAAACACTGAAGTGCATCACTTAGTGATCTGTTAAGGAATTCCTTGCAGATAAAATGCATGTTTGAATCAATTATCATTCTCTCACCAGGGATACTATAATTCTGAGCATAAAGTGCTAATTCCTCAACTAGATTAAACAAACTTGGTGTGCTTCAGCACATCAGTGGCCTCAGTGTCCCTATGCTCTCCTCTCACTACCTCTGCCCTCCAGTCAGAGACTAGAGGTTGAAAAAACAGTGAATTGTCATAAATGGTCATCAGTCCACAACCTCAGCTTACTGCCTTGCCTTTCTGCTTGAGGAAATTGCAGACCTGAGGAAAAAGCTTTAGGGTAAGGCCGATCCACACCATAGTGAGATGGAAGCAGACAAAATCAAACAACAATGATGTACTTGAGATTCAATTTCAGATTAGGACATGTGAATACATTAATCTACTTGTAAATATATAAATATTCATTAACAATATGTAGGTAGCAGGGGGAGACATTTTTCTAAATAAGAATGTCTAGCATCTCTTCAGACACTCTAGATGTCTGCAGAGGTAGATAAGAAAAAGGACCTGCCTTTTTCTGCAGAAGCAACTGGAAGCCAAGAAGATATTTTAGGTCATCCTGGATGGCAACTAAAGTGACCTTCTTCTGACTATAACAGGCTTTTATATGCCTAGATCCCAAGCTGGCATCTGCAAGGAAGCACCTACATTCAAGTGTCTTATGCAGAGGGATCTGGATAGACTTGAGAGATGGGCTGATTCCAATGGGATGAAGTTCAATAAAGCCAAGTGCCGGGTCCTGCACTTTGGCCACAACAACCCCCTGCAGCGCTACAGGCTGGGCACAGAGTGGCTGGAAAGCAGCCAGGCAGAAAGGGACCTGGGGGTACTAATTGACAGGAAGCTCAACATGAGCCAACAGTGTGCCCAGGTGGCCAAGAAGGCCAATGGGATCTTGTCCTGTATCAAAAATAGCGTGGCCAGCAGGAGCAGGGAAGTGATCCTTCCCCTGTACTCTGCGTTGGTGAGGCCACACCTTGAGTATTGTGTTCAGTTCTGGGCCCCTCAGTTCAGGAAGGATATTGAGGTGCTGGAGCGGGTCCAGAGAAGAGCAACAAGGCTGGTGAAGGGACTGGAGCATAAGTCCTATGGGGAGAGGCTGAGGGAGCTGGGGTTGTTTAGCCTGGAGAAGAGGAGGCTCAGAGGTGACCTCATCACCGTCTATAACTACCTGAAGGGAAGTTCTAGCCAGGGGGGGGTTGGTCTCTTCTCTCAGGCACTCAGCAATAGGACAAGGGGGCACGGGCTTAAGCTCCGCCAGGGGAAATTTAAGTTGGATATCAGGAGAAAATTCTTTACAGAGAGAGTAATCAGGCATTGGAATGGGCTGCCCAGAGAGGTGGTGGATTCACCATCCCTGGAGATTTTTAAACGCAGATTGGACGTGGCACTGAGTGCCATGATCTAGTAAATGGACTGGATTTGGACCAAGGGTTGGACTCGATGATCTCGGAGGTCTTTTCCAACCCAAGTGATTCTATGATTTTATGATTCTGTGATTCTAATTCAAAGCCGTATCCCACTCTAAGAGGCTGAAGAAATATGTGACTCATGAAAACTCCTTAGCTGACCTTTAATTTCCTTGTATATCTCTGACATTATCTAAAGAGCACAGTTTAAGCAGGTATTTTCACTAGGAAAGCAAAACCAACCAACCAACCAACCAACCAAAAAAAAAATAAAAAAAAAGAAGGAAAAGGAGAAAGGAGGGATGCAAACAGAAATGAGAGGATCCAACTTGGAAAGGTATACATCTGACATCTCCTGGTGAGCCTATAGCCATACCTTAACATGAAATGTCATATCATGGTGCTGCATTTTATACCAATGTCCAGGGAGAATTTGCAGGATTATAATGTTGAATCTCATTACCTATGGAATGCTGGTCTGTGGTTTCCAACAGGATATTCAGGGCTCTTTCAGTGTGACAGTAACATTGACATTTTGGCAGCATCCCACGTTAATAACAAAAAGATTAATAACAAAAAAGACAGAGTGGAACCAAATCTCCTTTCTTTTGAGAAATCCTAAATGTAAGTCCAAATTCAAAGCTTACACTTGTGGCTCTTTCTCAGTGATTATTAAGCTAAGGCACAAACAGGAACTGGGAAGCATTCTGTTTTGCCCATGTCTTGCTCAGTCTAAAATATTTGATGGCAAGGAGATGAAGGCACTTTTATATTTTTTCCCTCCTAGTCCCTTTTCTACAGCTTTTGGCAGAAATGGAGTAGGACCATGAGGTATATCTTGTCCTATTCTTCCACGTAGGCAAAGTGTGTATTGAAGAGATGCTGTGTCAAAGCAGAAATGTGATTGAGAAAGCTGTCTCTAGCATTCCCTCTGAGGAGCCAGGTCGGACAGCCAAATTCCCCCTTTTTTAATTTTTTTTTCTAAATTATGAATGCGAGTACTAGTTATTTAACCAGATCTATTTCATGAGCTGGACTTAATGTCTCTCTGGGCTATACTCAGAGAGATAACTGGAACATTTAAGTTCAAGAAAATTACGACCTATTCAGATTACCTTTGTGCTGTGGGCTCTCAATACAGCCAGAGGAGAGTCAGGTGTGACACCAGTCAGCCCTCACAGCCAGCTGTGATGTGGCTACTCGTCTCTCTTCCCTGACTCCCTGCTAAATCAGGGTACAGCAGCTCTGACAGACACTTATATGTGGTCAGCTGAATTTAGATACCTGCACTGATTGTAAATCCACTCTGGATGCCACCACATCCAGGACATACCATATGAATACGCCCCTCTGGACTTCATTCTTCAGTTACGAGAGCAAACTCCTACTGTCTCCTTCCTCTCTCCCTCCCTTACTGGTGTTGGCCACTTCAAAGCAGGACCCAGCACACACAGATTAGTCTTTAATTTGACTCCTATCAACAACAAAGTGCTGGACTGGTACTCAAACCACAGCACTGAATAGGACACTAATATGTGACAGTTCCTAATGTACCTCCCCTCAATTGGCCTAAATAAGAAATACATCTGTGGTAGGGAGTTAAGCCAAACCTCCAGGTCCTGAGTTAATAACAGCCAATGTATCTTCACAATAGCAGAGCTGTGCCTTCTGGGATTTGCTGTCCCAGTACTGTCACATGTAAACAAGACTCTGACAACTTCAGTAACTTCAAGAAATAACTTCAGTGAAACCTGTAAAATAGGGTTTTTTTAGATTTGCTTTGTAAATAACCCTTCCGTATGATCAGTGATCTGCATGTGCCCTTAATGCTTGCCATTTACTTTTTGATCTTACATTAAAGTCCAACTGTGATCACAGATTTTGGCCCTTCTGAAAAGCATGATTTGCAAAGGATCACAAGCACATTTTCTTTCCTCATAGATTTTTAGCACCTAAGCAGAAAATGTTTTCAGATAGCCTTTTGGATATAATGGAAACCTCATCGTATCTTGTACCTGAAACCATTAATATTTTCATATTTGTCTTGTGTGTCACTTGTTTTATTAACTAATAGATCATTCTTATTATAGGCATACCTTCACTATTGAGTTATCTAGAGAAGGACATGATTAATATCAATGAGCTCCTTGTGAAACATGCAAATATCCTGGGAGAGAAAGCAATGCTACACCTGCTAGGAATATAGTTTTGCTTTTAAAAAATTAGATACATATCTCAGACAGATAGAGAGCTTTATACAATGCTGAATCCACACCTACGCGCCTGTTTAAAAATCCTTTCTCACGCCGTGTGTCCTTTTCTTCTCAGGGAGAATGGCCACAGCCCAATATTTAAAATTATTCATTTTGTAATGCAAACATACTCCTGCTGCTAAGCTGTGGATTTCAAACCAGTTAACAAATTACAAAAATCCCTTTTCAGAAGACAGATTATTTGGAATTATCAGCTCTGATGTGCTGTTTAATTATGCATGCTTTTGTGCTAAGCATCTTTAAATATTAACGAGATATGTTTTTGCACTTATGACCTAAAGTAGATCTATAGTAAACTCACATGTCTGTTGGCAGTAAGTCATCACAGGACTGTCGTACAGCAACAGCATTTTTAGACTCAGAGCTTGTCTGTGGTTTTTTGCTTTTGTACCACTGCCAGCTCTGTGGAAAAGGAATCAGGAAAATCACAACCCTGACAGAGAACCTTTCCCAGATGAATGGGGCAGAGATAATTTTTGCAATCACTTTTTGTCTCACTCTCAACATGGGAAAGGACCATCTGAAAGCTGCTAAGAGCTTAGCCCCAGAGATGGGTGCAGCAGGCTGCACAGTGGCAGCTGGCTGGGAAAGGAGCAGTGCTGGGCTGCCCTTGAGTCTACATCACTAAGGCAGACATTGAGGTCTTATCTTGGGGTAAAGTTAGACACACCTGTTTACATGTATTGGAGAGAGAAAAGCCTGTAAAAGAGTTAAAGAGAGAAGGTACTGAGAATATCACGTTACTCAAGATCAGCTTGACTCCAGAGACTGGAACAACAGTAGGATCCTGGCCAGGATAAGCTGTGTCTTAACAGCCTGATCCTCTGAAATAAAATGCAGATTTCCACTGCCTCAGTAAACATTTGAATAGATGCCTGACTCGTCCCAACCAGATGGATTTTAACAGCGTATCGATACATTATTGATCTCCTGATCACTTCCAGTTAAGACAGATCATCTTCTACAACCATCAGGCACAAAGGTTTTGCCTGATTCCCCATGGAACAGAGTTTAGAGCTCTGGTGTACAGGGACTGATATTGGCAAAAGCAAGAAGGGGAATACTTAAGCCCAAGTTTCCAGCATTAACACGAACATTGAGGGGCTTGAAAGCCCTTTAGTGTAACTCCTGGACTGTGGGAGTATGCTTCTGCTCTTGCACTCATCAGACACGACAGAAACCTGCACCACATCAGTGGCTAGTGAGAGCTTTACGGGGGCCTGGGGGCTGGTCCAGTGTCATCTCTCTTCGGCCACAGGCCTTGTTACCTGCTGTCCGGTCCCGCTGGAGCTACACGCACGCTCCGTGGCTGTGTGCCAGATCCTGTGCATGACCATATTGCTGAAGAAGAAACAGTTTTAACATATTTCTCAGGGAAGTTCCTCACTGGGGAAAGAAGAGAGGGGAGAGGATCTGCTGGGCACAAAATCCTTGCAATCCACTCTGGCTGTAAAGGCTGTCTCTGGAGCTCACCTCCCCGTGTCAGTGTCACTGCGCTGTGCCCATGTTGTATTCGGAGCTGCCCGATCACAAGATAAGCCATCCTTTCTCTGACAAAACCTGACAGCAACACATGCCTCACATATTAAAACACAGCCCCCTTTCCTGGCAGCAGATAGCATCTTCACTGCTCACAAATCGCTCACGGTAGTTAGAGGGTGCCTTGTACTTATGAATGTTGTTGCCTGATATATTAAGCCAATACACAAGCTCATTACCTCCACTTCTGCCACGGAGCTTACTTATATCGGAAAGCTGTCACACAGCAAAGCATTAAACAAATACAGGGGCTGCCTTGTTATTACTATCTGTGCCACAGCGGTGCTTGCAGAGCAAGGCAAGGTGGGGGGCTGGCTGTGTCAGCACTGGTTGGGGTTGGAGGCAGCGTGGCAGTCCAGGTAGCATGGGCAGATGGGTTTTACCATGTTGCAATGAAAAGATCACCTCTGTCTCACTGCCCAACCCAGCTGTGCAAGAAATTACCCCCTTTTTAAAAAGCAGTACAGCACTGGAAAATAGCCTTGTCCCTGAAAAGCTTCTCTTAATCAGTGTCCTAGTTTTGGCTGTGATAGAGTCAGTTTTCCTCTTAGTAGGTGGTACAGTGCTGTACTTGATCTTTAGTATGAGAATAATGTTGATAAGACACTGATGTTTTAGTTGTTGGTAAGTAGTGACTATCTTAATTCACAGAATTTTTGGTGTCTCATGTTCTGTCAGTGGGGAGCTGCACAAAAAGCTGTGAGGGAGCATAGCAGGGACAGCTAACCTGAACCAGCCAAAGGGATATTCCATACCACAGACATCATGTCCAGTATAAAAACTGGGGGAAGTTAGCTGGAAGCAGGGAGGAATGCTGCTCAGGGACGAGCTGGGCATTGGTCAGCAGGTGATGAGCAATTGTGCTGAGCATCATTTGTTTCTCTTGGGTTTTGTTTCTCTCACCTTTTCATTACTATGATGATGGTAATGATGATGATGGTTATATTTTACTTTATTGCAATTATTAAACCTTTCTTATCTCAGAAAACCCATAGGTTTTAACTTTTTTCAAATCTCCTCCCCATCCCACTGTGGCTGACCACCAACACAGCCAGGAGGGAGCTGATCCAATAATGCAGGCCATTCCTTGCCAATTCTCACAGGAAAGGGCACAGGCATAAGTGGGTGTATCCACTGGCCTGGCAGCACCAGATTGCTCCCAGCCATCAGTTTCCAGAGGTTTGTATGTACACAGGGTTTTGTGGCATGTGGGCAGTGCGTGGGGCACACACCAGGCTGGATCAGAGAGGGGCTTAGACCTCCGGGATAAGAGAATGGAAAATGGACAGAAAAACACAGAGAGCTCCAGAGAAGAAAACAAGAATCTGCAATTCAAATCCGTTCATCCCCAAGGGACTGGTGAAACAACTGCTTGCAATTGCATTAGTGCATTTTAATATGTTAACGGGCCCCCAGCTGCTGGTACCTGCCCCGTCAGCTGCAGTGTGGTCTGCTGGCCATTTCCTTCTGCCGCTCTGCAGCGCAAGGTCAGACAGGTTTCCTCAAGAGGGTTAAGTAAACAAACTTTAAATCACACAGCAACAGACTGGGAGCATACTCAAGGCCAGTTATGATTATCTCAGCTCAAGGGTGGGAACTGGCTTGATGCATCAGGACGGATTTTTCCTACAGATGCAATGAAAGGTACAGAACCACTGCCAGTGCTTCCTTCTCGTCAAAAATTTGCTTGCATAATTTACACCAGGTGTCATCATAGGTAGAAAATATTGGGATGTTAAGGAAGTCATAACATTGGCAGATGATATTTTATGCAGTAATATGCATGCTGAAGACAATAGGAGTATCTCCTATAAGTGAGTACCACTCAACATGAATAATGGCTCCAAGGTCAGGCCCCTAATGAACAGTTGTCTAGCTGTGAATATATACACTTTTTTGCTCTGTTGTAGGCAATGCTCTCAGCTATCTAATTAGGTTGATCCATGAAAATGATTATTCATTATCTGAAGTCTGGGAGTACAGAATTATGTATCCGTGCATTGTGCCTTAAAGAAAAAGCGTGTGAAATTCTAATGTCAGACAAGGTGACTGCACGATGAATGAAAAGAATGCACTACTACTCTCAGGACTTTCCATGGGAGTGTGTTGAATTCCACAAAAGTTCACCTGGGGGAAGGAAAAAGATTAAAAAAAATCCAAACTTTTTAGATGAGATCAAAATTAAAATTCAAATGGTGGTTTTAGAAGGGATGTTGCATTATGAATTACAACGCAATTTCTGATTTAAAAGAAATACAAAATAAGAATGAAGTATTCCCAATTTTTTAAAAATGCAAGTTTTCAACTGTATTCAAACCAATTATCTGAAACATGGCAATATCTACTGGTATGGGGTCTCCAAAATTACACAATATTAGTTCTGTCACACCCAGCTTCTGCAAAAGAAATAGCTGTAGCCTGTTACCACAACCCTCCTGCTCTCTGGTCTCCCAGGGATTCCAAGTGGCACTCTTCCCTCTATGAAAGGTGACTGCCAGGCCTTAGAAGACTCTTCTACTGATAAGTCGGATATGGGACCCCAGGGAGGAGTGACCTGGGCACAAGGAGCCAAAGCTGCGGGGAAGAGCAGAGTGCTTCAAGAGCCTGAGAACATCAGCCATTTAGCATCAGAGGCAATAAGGTAAAAGAAACACATGACATAATGCAATGACAAAAGCTAAAGGAAAGGAGAACAAGCTATAAGCAGAGTGTTTTGTATCCTTTTTACCCCTTCAGCTCGATTAGGATGGGCCTGTGAGAGAGCCTTACCCAAAAGAAGACATTAGCCACCTGACAGTCTTTCATTTTCATTCACTGAAACTGGCTTCAGCACAGCTTCTCCCAACCAGCACAGCTTCTCTGAGAGTCTGCCCTGGGGAAAGCAAAAAGAAAGGAGAGTTAACAGAAAGGCTAAATATTTCAGTTGGCTACTGGAACAAGAAAACAGTAAAGGAAAAAAAAAAAAGGAAAAAAGAAATAGAAAAAGAAAAACTGAAGATTAGAAAAAAAACCAGGTGTCCCACCTTGGAAAGGCACAGTAGAAAGCAGGCATATCTGTGGAAATAGAAACAGATTCTCATCATGTGGAAGCAGCATCTTTTTGTCTGAGCCTCTAATTCCCATCTAATGCTAGGATGTAGTTCCTCAAGCCTGGATATAAATCTGCACTGAATCTCTAGATACCAATTTAGAAAGAAACCTCAATATAAAATTGATTTGGGCTCTCCCTGCTTGCTTCAGGTCAACATGCCTGTGAAAAGAAGCTCCCTGAAACTCTCTGGATATTTCTCTTGCAGTGCCAAAACTCTGCTCCCCCCCCCAGCTCTTACACCACCATTTTCCTTGCAGGTACCTGTCTGTGGACCTCTTGGCCTTCTCCTGCACCTAATCGGTCCTCACACAGGAAAGTCAAGGAGCCAGGGCACACACCACTGAGACAGCCACGTGTGTGAATTGTTAATGATGAAATGGAAAAGGCGTTTCCCCATTATACCCCTTTTCCTGTGCCAAGTTTTCCCTTGTTAATTAGGAGGAAAATTTCACAACTTCGCCACCATATAATTAAATCTTGCAATTAACATGTGCACTTAAGCCATCGTTCTGAAAACGAGACTTATGCAGTGAAATACACTTAGGAGAAAGCGCCAGGATGGAGGGTGAAACTGCAGCACTGTGCTAATGATCCAGAACACCACTGGATAAATGATAGGTCTCACTGACAGCACTCTGCCCATCTGACATGTGCAGGAAAGGGCATATGCTTACCAATGCTAATACAGCACAGTACCAATAAAAGGGGAGCGTGAGGGAGGGTGACAAAAGCAGAGGTAAATACATTAAGTCTCAATTAGAGTAGTGACACGAGAGAGAGCTGGGGTTAATATATTTTAGGAGAAAGCCTTTCTGTGAGTGAGGGGTCGATCTCTGCAGGATGATGTGACAGAGGTGATGACAAGGGAAGAGCTTTTCATTTCATTAGACACTGCTTGAAAAAGGCAGTGCAGTCTCAGGGTTTTAAGGCCTGCATTGGCACATCACTTTCCATTACCCTCCCTCAAAGCTGGATGCCTTTGAAAGAGCTGGAGTCAACCACAGCCTTGCTCTCTGCTTCTGTGATGGCACAATAGCTTGGAATGTCCAGTGCACAGGTTTGCATTCCAGTTCCTCTCTGGCTCAGGCTCAGCACCTGGGAGAACACACAGGTGCCTGTATGATTTTGCTGCCCCACAAACATCCAAGCACTGTACCTTCAGATACAGCATTTTGCAGCATGGCTGTTTGTGCACACATTAGGCAGCATTCAGAAAACAGCACACGAATATCTTAAGGGAGGCTTCAAGTTTTTGCTGGGTAGCTACAAAGCAGCAGGGATGCAGTCTTGGGTCTCATTTGGTGACTTGACATATATAACAACACAATTAAAAGAAGTTTCAAAGAGGTAATTATTGCAGACTACTGGTATGCCATGCTGTAAGCTGCAAGAGAATAAAACTCAGCAGCTGATCACCCACCACTCACCTCTGCTCCTCCTATGTACAATGCAAAAAAGAGAATTGCATCTTTAACAGCAATCTATGCTAACATTTTAATTGCACTGACTGAAGCTTATTTAGGGGCTACAGCTTTCCTCATTCCAAAATAATCCTTACTCAATTAGCAAAGTACAGACAGTATCATGAAACAGTCACAGAAATTCATCAGAGAAACAAAGCATGAATTCCTTTTGTACCTCCTGACACACATCCACACACCACCATGCTTATTAGGATGACATCCAGCATTCAGGCATAAAATCTTAAATTACAGAGTGATTGGGGCTTTTCAACTGATCCATAAAAGTATGCACTTAGCAAAATCTAAGGACAGGTAGAAGAGACGGATAACACCCAATGCACTGCCTTTTCAAGGCAGGCACCGAGGCATGCAAAAATAAACATTTGCTGAGGTGAAATGCAGTGAGCTATTTGTACAATGCAACATGTCAACGACCTCAAGTAATAAAAATATCTGCAGATTTAAGCCCACAGGACTATATTGCATATCAATAGCAATAAACCCAGCAGAAATAGAAATGTATTATTTATAGACCTATTTATAAAACCTAAATACTTCTTTAGTGAACCTACTTCTGTAAAATGAACTGTCTTTCTCCCCCTCATTCCTTTAGTGGTTTGTATGACAAGATAGCAAAGAACAGTACCATTAAGACAGATTTTTGTAAAAGATAAAGAGTTGGAATTAGGAAGAGATGAAACTCCCTCCTGCATAATTTTCCCAGTGATATGACCTGCATTTCCATTTTACACCTTTGGAAGTGGGTTTGTGGGCAAACCCCAGGTCCATAGCATACTCTCACCAGAAAGACTGATTCCGCCTATAAAGATGAACAGGATCTTTGCCATTAATTTTGACAGCAGTTTAACTAGATTATGACTGAGTTTTTATCTTCCCTTCCCTTCCCTTCCCTTCCCTTCCCTTCCCTTCCCTTCCCTTCCCTTCCCTTCCATTCCCTTCCCTTCCCGAACCTTCCCGAACCTTCCCGAACCTTCCCGAACCTTCCCGAACCTTCCCGAACCTTCCCGAACATTCCCTTCCCGAAACTTTCCCGACCTTCCCGAACCTTCCCGCACCTTCCCTCCTTTTCCCTTTTCCTTCCCCCTCCTTTCCAAATTCCCCTTCCCCCTTCCCCCTTCCCCCTTCCCCCTTCCCCCTTCCCCCTTCTCAGTGCAAACATTTTTTGTTTCAGTGAATGCACTGAAATGCCAGCAAAGGCAAGGAAGGTGTTTTCACTGTCTTCTGTCACTCAGATCTCTCCTTAAAACACTCACATTGTTTCAAATCTCACACTGCTTTTATCTCACTATCACTTATAAGACCATTACAAATAATAAATCCTTCCTGGGATGCCCCATTTTATGGACCAAAGCAATTCTGCGTTCACAGGAACAATTTTCCTTCCTTATATATATCCCCTAGAGCAAAACTGCAGGTGCTGAAGCTACTCTGCCAATGAAAAAAAAATTACCAGAGACTTAAAAGATTAGGCTGGGGAAGGTAACGGATTATACTGATGGACTCAATCACCTACATTTACTTGAAGAGCCTAAGTGTCTTCAGATCTGGTCATAAGCTGCTGAGTAACACACTGAGTAATTTAGACAGTGGACAAAGGCCTCTAAACAGAACAACAGCCCTAACTTGTTCTCCTGCTTGCTGCCTTTTTTACAGCCCCCAGGACATAACCCCTCCATGATGTGGCTCCCCCAGAGGGCCACAGCAGCCCCCCACAGCCAGCCCATGCGAGTGGGAGGTGATGCCACAGAGATCAGACACAGTTTTTGTGTATTCTTGTTGCTATTTGCCCTTCCAGTGAGAAATTCATGCATTCCTATTACTGCAAATTGCTCAAAAATCTCTTTTCACCTCCTCACAGCTGCAGTGTAACAGGCACCATCATCCAGGTCTTCACTGGATTTGACTCACAAACTTTAAGCCAAGTTTTGTCTGCTGTTACCAGATCTTTTTTTAATGTGCTGTTTGCAGAAGTATTAGACTAAGCTACCGAATGCTACCTTCATTTCTCCTCCTCTGCTCTGGATATTTTCAAATGAAATAACTGTATCTCTGGCCCTTGCTATGCTGGTGAGTTAATATGAGCAGTGAGTTAAATAAGTTAAGATGAATTCAATCCTGCTGTAACTTACACTGGTGCAAGTTCGAAAGTTTTATTTTAGAATTGTTTGGGTTATAGCAGTGTAAGAAAAGAAAAAGAAAGGCTAACAGCAGCAGAATTAGAGTAGTATTTTCAAAATATCTGGAATTTCATGTCCTTTGGCTTGACAAGTGAAGTCTGGTTGCGCTGTCACTGCAATTTCTTTTGAAATTCTGGCAGTTGAGTTCCAAAGCATGAGCAGAACTTGTGAGCAGAGGGACTGAAAGCTCAACAAACTAATTTATAACATCTGCATGAAATACAGTTTAATTCCACGTGTTTTGTACAAAGGGCACCAAAAGGTCTCTCTCTATATTTTTCAAGACATATGCATTGCTGGATAAAGGATTTTACCAGATGTTTCCAATATATTTTTCCTGATGGGGATGTATCTTTTTACATACGAATCTCACCCAGCTCTCCCACAGATTTGAAGCTAGCCCAGTTTTCTCCTAATGGGATAAAAGATCACATTTCCAATGTCTTTCATAAATTTTACGCCTAATTAAGTTCCCATTAATGGGGTTGAGAAGGGCATCTTTATTTCCAGCACACTCTTTTTTTGCTTTTGTGGATTTGTTTTGGTTTGGTTTGGTTTGTTTTTTTAAAAAGGTTACTTGGACTTCTCTGGCTTTCTGGATTTTTAGGCGCTTTGTGTTATTTTTTTCTTTTCCACTTTTGTTACTCCCTTTCCAGGCGAAAGTGTCACTGCAAAACTGTGAGCCATTACCCAGTACCATTTGGTTTTCTGGTCTATTCAAATTGGTTAACTTTTTTTAATCTGGAGGGTGACAGAAGTGACAAAAAGTCTTCCTCACCAGCTGAAAATGGGTGATGTTTTGGAGCGAGCCATGTGGCTGACAACAGTGCCACCCTGTGTCCCAGTTGGCTGTAGGACCCACTGAAAACTTATTTATCAAACCCTTCTCAGCGACATCAATCTCCTCCAGCTCTCCTGCATCACACCCACTAGCAGACTCCTTTCCTGATGCTTCCTGGCAATTACTTACTTTCTGAACCTCCTCCTTAACTTTCTGCCAAGAGGAGAATTTACAGGTACCTGGCAGGGTGCAGCCTTCAGAGCAGCACAAATATTCATTTGAATAAGGCACCTTTTCTGAAACAGTTTGGGTCCATAGTTTGGGTAGAAATGGTTTGATGAAGCCACAAATCAGTATTACTGTGTAAATTTTTAATGTTCACACCATGTGAAATGTTGTAAATAAAATAAGCTAACCACAATAGGCTATTCTTTGTAGTTCATTTAAAAAAATGTCTGTTCAGCAGTATGGCTAACTACTCGCTGTAGATATGGCTTTAAAACTGTCTAGGCTAATACATCAAGACCAGAATTTGAATAACCTCTAGTGGCAGGCAATTTTTCAGAACTCCCAAATACTACAATAAGTAACACTAGAATTTTTTTTTTCAAGTTATGTGTTAATACGGACAGGTCAGAAAATAGGTAAAATGAACACAAGATTCTTGCACTGGCATGTTTGTTAATCCAGGAAAGGGTTGATAATTATTAGAGGTCAGCTCAGAGTGGAGAAGTCAGACCTGGATTTCAACCTTGGGTACACATATATATCCTGGGAGTTAGGAGCTGGGGCATTTCTCATGAATTGACCCCATCACAGAACTGTGTAAGTACCATTTTTGTTACCTTGGATCCAGACTTTAAAATTTTTCTTTTTTGGTCCTGGTCCATCATCTGTTTCCATAGATATATTTTACAAGAGGGACAAGAGGTAACGGTTTTAAACTGAAAGAGAGGAGGTTTAAATTGGATATAAGGAAGTAATGCTTTACTGTGAGGGTGGTGAGGCACTGGAAGAAGTTGCCCAGAGAAGCCGTGGATGCCCCATCCCTGAAAGTGTTCAAGGCCAGGTTGAATGAGGCTTTGAGCAACCTGGTCTAGTGGAAGATGTCCCTGCCCACAGCACAGGGGTTGGAAAAAAACAATCATTGAGGTCCCTTCCAACCCAAACCACTCTATAATTCTATAATAATTCTATGAACTAGTGCACAAAAGAGGAAAATAATAACCTAAGCATATATGACAGCAAGACCCATTCAAAAAAAACCCAACAACAACAAAAAAAAACCAAACAAAAAAACCCAAACTAACCAAACAAAAAAAAACCAACAAAAAAAAAACCAAAAATCAAACCACAAACCAGTACCAAAAATAGCATAAAAAGCAAACATACACAACCTCAGCAGCACAACCCCCCACCTTTTGTAACTTTGATTCTCAGCTGTGCCTTGCCCAGAGTACCTCGGTGGGAGATGTGTCACTATGGAGACAGATTGATGGCTTTTCCACCGGCGGTATGTCACTGACTGATCTGGTGGACTAGTCATAGATGCTGCCACGTGGGGGATATGAGCACAGTGTTCAATCTTGCCCTGCTTGCTGAGTGAGCAGTGCTTGGAAGCAATATGCAAAAGCCTGGTATAGAAGGAAGTATATGATTGCATGCTGTTATATCTGATATATGTCTTCTAATACAGAAGAGACCTCATGTCCTGCTCTCTTGACTTTACACAGAATTCAGGAGGGGAAAGAGAGGTACAAAGCAAAGCACAAAGGATTTTTACTCCCAAGCAAAAAATTTGTCAGTTACCAATCGTTACATGTGACATAATTAAGATTCCCAAAGCCTGTAAAGAGTCCAATTCATAACTTATGACATTCCCTCAGTAATATCAAGGGCTCTATATCTGTGAGGCAGAGCACTGTAAAAATGTTTTCCTAACATATTATCTATTAAAGTTCCATAAATTATATGTTTCAGCAGAAAGAGTGGGCTAAAAGCCTGTCCAGAGGATCCTATTGTATCTTTTTAGCTGTGCAGGAAAAGGAGTCCTGGTCAGCCTGGAGCAAAACACCATCAAGGGAGTGAATATTGGTACTGGTTGGTTTTTCCACAGCTACTTTGACAATGAAGCTTTCTCCCGGGAGGGAAACAGATGCCCCTGTCTGCAGAGTTTGGAGGATTACATACTTCATCTTCTATCCCAATTCAGGATCAAACCAAAATCTCAAGAATCTCATTACACTAGCATTCCGAAATTGCAGAGAGTGTATTTCGGTTTGATTCACTCATGTCTAAGCATTTTATTTTTATTAAAACTTTTTACAATATTTTAAAAAACAAAGCAGGGTACTATGGTGAATGGGAACTGCTCCTTCTTCTCCTCAAAGTGTGAAATTAGTCAAAACCACTTTTTGAATCTTTGATAAATTAGATCAACAAATGATCCTCAGCTTTTTTACTTTCCCACCCTCTGCACAAGTGCTTGGCAAAGGCTGACACTCCCTGAAGACCATACAAAACCAGTTGTTCAACAACTGGTAGCTGATAACTTGAGGCTTCCATGTCCTGGTACTGGTTCAGTGACTGAAAATGAAAAGTACAAGGATAAACCCTCTGTTCTACCTTATTCCTCCAGTATAGTCATATACTGTTGGGATTACGATGGCTTTTTGCCAGAGACAGATCCAAACAGGGTATGGAAAAGGGATAAAAGTTGGTAGATTTTCACAGGCTTAAAGAAAAGAGTATGAAGCTTATTTGAAACTTTGGCTAGTGGGCAATGAAGGCCAGTCTGTAGAGGTCAGCTGGGAGTCAATTATCAGTAAAAAAGGACACCCATGTATTGATAGTTTGTGAAAGACCTTTTAAGTGAAATGGTAGAGATGGAGAGGGCAAAACAGCATAATAGGAAGATCAATTTGGCACTGGCATTCAAATGAACTGTAATGTGACAACACTGTTGAGGTAGGACAAAAGTAATCCTACAGGAAGAAAAAGCTGGAGGCACTGGGTGGGATGTATGGATGAAGAGAAAACACCATATTAAATGTAGTGTGGGGAGATTCTACAGTGGCCAGGTGTGAAGAACAGAGAAGCAGTCTGAGCAACAGGCAAGTTGGGCTGCTCCTGCAGTCCCTTGGGAGTGATGGAAAGAGAAAGTCTAGGAGACACTGGGCTGGGGAGTCAACTGCATCCAATCTGTATCCTGCACACCCTTGTTCCTCAAGATTGTCATCTCCCATTCCAGGTAACGTGATTGTTTAGGGAAACAAAAGACAGGAAAGGCCCTTTCCAAAATCCTCAGGGTCATGGGCACCCTCAAGCTTCTGGACGTGGATAAATAAAAAAGTGAAACCACTCTTGGAGCACTGAGTTATGTGCTTTTCCCTGAAACATGAAGTAGAAGGAGACAGCATTACAGAGGGAAGGAAAAGAGTGGGAGAAACTGGAAGATCTGCATTTCCTCTCTGGTACATGCTAGGGTACAACAACACTGTCAGCATTTCCTGATAGGAGGACAGGAGCAGAAAATCCCTAGACACTAAAGCTCTGCCTACAATAGGACACTAACTCAAGGGACTGTGTTTCTGGACATGTCAGAATGCTTCTGTTTTGAAGAAAATGGTGATAATGTGATGCAAAGTAGACTTCCTCAAAAAAAATAAATCGCCAGGTTCTTATTACTTTAATCTGCTAATATTTGTGGACTGCCTCTTGAACATTAAGTCCCTGAATCTAGCAGTATTCCTCAAGGACAGGACTCCTCAGTTGCCAGATGCTTTTGTCTTTACTTTATTGAGGACATTTCTGGCACCAGAACACCTGAGATGGAAACACCAAGGAGAAAGAGATAAACGTGAATGGATAATGTAAGACTGCATTTTTCATTATTTTATTTGCTTTTGTAAAACCTTAACATCACATGGGAAATTCTGATTTTATGTGTTGTACATTCAACAAGTGAAAGCTACCAAAATGAGTGTCAGGAAAGAAGAGGGCCTTACTGCTGTCATAGGAATGGACATTATAAACAATTGCAGTGAAGGAGTCAAATCAAGAACAATGTTAATTACCCTGAAGTTTTAGAGAAGGAGAAGTGGAAATCAGAACAAATTCAAGCTACAGCAGAACGTGAAGCAGAACTTCATCAGAAAACACTTACTGTGCCCATTCTCATTTGTCAGCCACCCCCCCCATCCTGACTACAGAAGACCAAGAGTGGACAGACAGATGTCCATCACTCATGCACAGACACATATCTGTATTATTTTCAGAGTAAGTTTTTCCTGTGCTAAACAATCCTTAATAGCATTCCCAAAACTTCTTGCTATTCCCTATGAGACTGGCTGTGTTTACTTAGCATTCAGGGCCATATAGTGATTTGTTAATGTATAGATCTGTCACAACTAATAAATCTTTACAGAGTTATGGATGACATTATTATTTTTGATCAAGATTACAGGATTGGCTGGCTGATCAGGTTGATACCAATGCTTACAGGCTACCACGTACTCCCTGAATATTAGCTCAAAAAAACCCCAGTGTAATTCAGAGCATGGATCCATTTAAATATTAATGGCACAATGATATTGGTAACAGTATTCCTGCAGAGGCTTCAAACTATGTCCTCCATACATGCATTCATAGCATTAAGCAGCAGAAAGAACACTTGCTGGGGGCTGGCTGCTGATTGTAATGCAGAAACATTCATGTCCAGCTGCTTGTGGGAGGAGGGCAAGGGCAGGAGGGAAACTGGTTCATATGTAAGTCTGAATGCAAACACACAAATGGAGTTCCTACAGAAGAAGTGAAATAAATCCTAATCCACTTGCTGTACTATGCTGGGGTGTCATGTAAGGCTTAAAGAAAAAGACAGTATATAAGGGAAAAAAAGTAGTGTACAACATAAATGGCATATGTGCCAAACGAATTCCATAATAAAGCACATGTAGCAAATTATATTTAATAATATTTGACAATTCCCCATGTAGCTAATGCTTTGTTAGAAAATAGTCCCTAATGTTTTAGGGACTGCTGGCATTTACAGTCATTTGCTTTGTCTTAATTTACATTGTTTGTGTGCTATATGCTGTTTTGCCTGCTCCTTGCAGTTTTATGATCTTTTTTGTCTTGTTGGGATTTCAAATGTTGTCTTAAACCACTAGCTTCACTAATAACACAATGCCCATGGGAAGAATTTGGTAAAATTCCTTTTTAGGGGCTCATTCCCTTTCTCTTCTTCATTACGCAATGAAAACCCTTTCTACTCTGACATCCAAACTCCTGTGAGACCTACTTGTTGCCAAACATGTAGCTTCTAATCCTAGATTTTCATGGTATGAGGAAATAAAAAGGGAATGCACTGTGCCAGCCACAAAAGACAGTTCAGATTGCACTAGCAGTTCCAAGTGATATAACCAACTCATTTTAGTCATAAGTGCCCTTTCACCCACTGTTTAAATGCTCCTCAAAATCACATAAAAATATTTTGCATCATATTGACACTGCAGTGTGCCAACAATGTCACAGATCAGCAGCCACGGCAGGGAGAAGTTCTGTGCCGAGAGACAGTCCTGATCTGCCTGACCTCTGAGTGCTGAACCACCTATTTTAGGTCACAGTTTAGAAAAGTCTGAAGTATGGAATAGCAGAAAAATTGATTTTTTTTCCCACAACGTGGCCTTGTTGAGACCAAACCTTAGTCCCATGCTTAATTTGGAACACAGATTTTTTCCTAACATTTACCCATGTTTTTTTTCTCCTACTAGTTCAGCAGTGCTTGTAGCTGAAACCAACCAGCCTGAAAACGAAAACAGGCTAAACCTCAAGGGCTCACAGCTTGTTTGCAGCCAGCACAGCCAGTGGGTAGCATCAATAAAGGATAGGCAGTCTGCCCATGTCCTGAAGACCTCCCATAATCTCCTCAAGTCTTCCAACAACAGAAATAGTCATCATGAAGATCAGATCATTAGTAAGATAAAGATACAACCCTTTAGAGCTGGCCATGAATGAATGTGGATTCTAAGAGAGTAGATAAATGAGTATCTCAGTGGAATCAGACAAATTTGAGGTGACTATAGTATATAACATTAATTCATGTTTCAATGAAATAGAAGGAAGGTCAGACACCAGTGTGAATTTGTCCAATCCTAACTAAAACAACTACGCAAAATGTTAAACACCTCCAAAACCAGAGAAGAGATCAGATTTTGGCTTTGGGGTTTTTTTTTGGCTTTTGGATTTTGCAGAGTTCACTATAAAAAGATAAACCTTGTTTCATGATTGAGAAAAAAAGAAAAGTGCACCTAGGTGCTCAACCTCTTCCCTTCTCTGTTTGAAAGAGACCATTGCAATTTGTCAGGATGTGGCTGAGTTCAAAGTATTTGACTCTGAAAGGTAGATGATCTTGATGTATACAGTGAAGTTTAACAGGGGACACATTCCCAAGATATAAGTCAGACTAGCTGCCATCTCGAGCACTGTTTTGATCCACCTGCATATACATTTTAAAGGAAGTATGAAATTCCTTCACACACTGGG